>NC_138129.1:67900829-68500829 GCF_964188305.1 Podarcis bocagei
AACATTCTTGTTCTGGATACTATATCATTATCACAACAAAGAGAAACTCCTGAAATCTGAGGATTTAAACATCTGGAGAATGTTAATCACTTCAAAATGACGGATGTTTTTTATTTTAGCTTTTGACAGACACACTCCTTTCATAGATAGATGATTATTTACATAAATTACATCATCAATGTGAAAAAAAATCAGAAAACTTCAAAGGATAAGAAGCTTAATTAAAAAGAGCCTTTTTATAATTCCCTCCCCCTTCCCCCAACTCTGCTCTTTCAGTAAGATGGCAGGAAAAAATGCATTATTATTTTTTTTACTTTTTCCCTTTCCTTTTGCAAATCTTTCTAATCCCTTCATGATTTTATAAATATGGAGTGGTTGCTCTTGAAAGCTAGTGTTTCTTAATGTTTGAATGGAGTGCTTTGCATGCTTTTCCCCCTGAACTTTCAGGGTCAATAGTCTTGATATATAACTAATAAAATTCATTAACTCTGCATATTTCTGCATAATACATAGCACTGTTTTAAGTTAATCACACTTCTTCTTCTTCTTTCCTGAGGCAAATATGTATCATCCAGAAAAGTGAACAAAACCTACAGGACTCATCCTCAGCTGGGTGGAATTACTCAGTACCTAGGCAAACATATGTTTCTCACCCCCCGCCATTTGCTGAGGTAATAGGAAATGAGGTGTGGGAGGCAGGCATTTGTACAGTGAGATGAGCAGGTAGGAGAAAGAAGTGATTAACTTTTTTTTTCTTGCACGCACAGCTTTCCTGCAGTTGGTCTCAAGGCCACTTCCCTCAAAGCCAGACTTGTGTCTCATCATGGAACAAGGGTGGAGAGTTAGTGAAGGGTAAAAAGGTCAAGCATGCCCTCACATCCACTAATTCTTCTACACAAACAGCAGCCACCATAACAGACGCTTTATGAGCAATATTAGCATCTACCCTATGTTTCTTTTAGGAGCATAGGAACATCCAACATTTCTCCGATGAAAACAGGGGCATCCTATTCCATTATAAGAATATTTTTACTATGTATACCCCGCCTATCTGACTGGGTTGCCCCAGCCACTCTGGGCAGTTTCCAACATACATACAGTAGTACCTCAGGTTACATACGCTTCAGGTTACAGACTCCGCTAACCCAGAAATAGTGCTTCAGGTTAAGAACTTTACTTCAGGATGAGAACAGAAATCGTGCTCCGGCGGCGCGGCGGCAGCAGGAGGCCCTATTAGCTAAAGTGGTGCTTCAGGTTAAGAACAGTTTCAGGTTAAGAATGGACCTCCAGAACGAATTAAGTACTTAACCCGAGGTACCACTGTAATAACATAATAATACGTTATATTTTTTTTAAAAAAAAAACCAAACTACTTCCCTATACAGTGTTGCCTTCAGGTGACTCGGGGGTCAGATAATTCCCTACCCTCCAACATTTCTCCAATGAAAAGAGGGACGTTCTAAGGAAAAGCGGAGCATTCTGGGATCAAATCAGAAACCAGGATGACTTCTGTAAATCAGGGACTGTGCCTGAAAAATAGAGACACTTGGATGATCTGTACGAAATTGCCTTATATTGAGTCAGACCATTGGTCTATCTAACTCTGTATTATACTGACTGACAATGACTCTCCAGAGTTTTCGGGCAGATGGCACGCCTACCCCAGCCAGCTGATGCTGAGAACTGAACCCGGGACCTTCTGCATGCAAAACAGATGCTCTACCATTGAACTATTGCCCTTTCCCCCTGTCTCATGATGTGTACTTCTCCCCTTCTACTTCTGAAAACTGCCCACATCTTGGAGCAGTTTCTCTTGTTACTGTGCCAGTGGGATCCTTGCCTGCAGTTTTACAGATACGCTGTTATCATCAGATGAGAAAGCACAATCTTGGCATATGTTTTTGTTGAGCCTTCATTGCCAGCACCTTGCTATCTTGTCTTTGTGAAAATAGCTCTGCTGTAAACATATGGTTGTTCTCCCTAGTATGTACTTCTTTCTTTATCTTATTTTTTCTTTCTTATGTGCATGCTCGTGCACACACACACGTCTGGAAATCAAACCTTATGAGGAAAAGTTAAAGGAGCTGGGTATGTTTAGCCTGGAACAGAGGAGATATACCTGAAGGGGATGTCACATGGAAGATGGAGCAAGCTTGTTTTCTCCTTCTCTGGAGGGTAGGACTCGAACCAATTCAAGTTACAAGAAAGGAGATTCAGACTAAACACCAGGAAGAACTTTCTGACAGGACTGCTCATTAGTGGAATGGTCTCCATCAGGAGGTTGTTGACTCTCCTTCCTTGGAGGTTTTCAAGCAGAGGTTGGATGGCCACCTGTCATGGATGCTTTAGCTGAGGTTCTTGCATTGCAGGGAGCTGAACTACATGACCCTTGGGGTCCCTTCCAACTCTACAATTCTATGATTCTATATCCTGCAGGTCTTCAGGTGATTATTTCACAAACCCCTTAGCTTTCTTAGCTTAGGTGGATATGCGGCAAGGAATGAGTATGGAAGAATTTTTTTACCAGAACCCCAAACTTTCTTTTCACCACTGCTGTGCATGTCCTCATTCTTCATAGGAAACAAGAACCCTGTTCAGGCATTCTTCTAATCTGGAAATTTAGAACATGGTAGGGAAAGCCATGGGCAATTACATGAAACTGGGGGCCTTCAGTAGGCTCCCCCATGCATCATACCAGAACCCTGGAAAATTAGTTATGCAGCACACGGGATGCCTCCATGGAATGGGCTCTCTGCTGGAGGGAGACATTCTTCATCTCATGGAGGATGATGGAGACAGGGATAAGGGGTGGAGCTGGTTGCTCATCCTCACTGCCCCCCTCCAATATTAGAAGGGTGCCTGAATAGGGCTAAAGGGCCCCTGCAGGGAGGTGTTTTATTGCAGGCATATTAGTTGTTCTGTGATGTTCCCTCAGCATTTTTGCTGTCTGGAAGGGCTATAGCGCAACCAAAGTGGGACAAAAAACAACAACCACAACCCCATGCCCAGACAATTGTAGTATGAAGAGTTATGGCATTTCTGCAGGAAGTTACAGGAGAGGCACCAATATGGAAATGAAGCAATGTGGCTACCGCCAAACTTTTGCAGAGCCAAAGAGAAATGAAAGTGAGATCATGTTTGTCTGCCACAGTAGCATCATGAGCACGAATCATCATGAATGCACAATAAGAAAGTGGGGCCCTTGGTGTAGAGCGCTCTTTTGGGACATCCCCAGAAGCTTGGTTTGTGTCAACTGTGCTGCCATTTTCAGTGAGGGCTATGTGTATTGCAGGTGTGAATATGCCCATACAAGGTTTATGCTTCACATAATCACCTGTTTGTTTCTCGAATGAAGAAACTCTCGTCTCTCCGTAGAGGAAGCCATCAAACGTGTGTGGAGGGTTTTGCTACTGTGGTTGCTCTGATCTGGGGTGCTTCCAGACAGGGCTTTTATACTGTAAATGTGCTGTTGATGAAGTATCACAAACAGTTAATTGGTAACAGATTTTTTTTGTTGTTTGTTGGGATTTCCAATAACGTAAATAAATCCAAACTAAATGCAGAGAAAGTATGGAGTGGTTTTGATGCTGACAATGTTGTGTGGGTGCTGGGGGGGGGACTTGTATGCATGAAGAGCACTGATCACACGATAAGCAGCCATGTGGAAGCAGGCTTGGTGCTGGTGACATTCCAGCTGCCTACCTTCTGGCTCAGCCCACATTTCAAAGGAATCCCAGGAGGTGATGTTGCCTGCGACATGCCTATACTTTCATAACAATCACCATGCTAAAATAAATAATCATCTACAATATTTTCATCACTTTCAATGACTCATCTGAATCGCCTCCAAAAATGCCATAAGGAAGAAAGGGGAAAAATATACCAACTACAAACACCAACTCACAACAGTGTTTGTATCACATTTAGCCAATGCCTGCATTACAGGAGATGAGGGGGCTGTACCCCTCCCTCCCTTAACTACTGTATGGTGATGGTGCACAATATTTGGTTAAAACTGGCAGGAGTCAGGAGGCAGATACTGCAGATTTCATTAAGGGTCCCAGTACTTTCCAACTCATAATTCGAACACTGACCCTACCGTATTTCCACAAAAGTCCTTAGGTTTACTTAATTTCTGTTGACATCAATACAACTTGTGTGAGTCATGACTAATTTTTCACACTGATTTCAGTGGGGCCTAAATTCAGATTGCATCCAGCCCAGAGAAATAACTTCTCTCAAGGTATGTGGTTTGTGGATGCTTTTATAAATCTAGCCTTGCAACTGGAAAATCACATGCAACCACTTTATTGGCATGAAGTACAAAAGGAAAAAAGGGGGGGGGGAGAATGAGCATGCTTTGTAAATCTCCCATGATGAATGTTCCATTGTGTTGTCATCAACTATGAGAAAGTCTTATCCACTGCAGTCTTACAGAGCCTCTGCCCATCATAAGATTCCCACATTCTGCACCTCCAGCAAAGAGAAATTGGGAGGAGAGGAAAGGAAATAAGGGCAATTCAATTTATAGTGTATTTTGAGTGATTTCATTCCTTTAAGCAAAAGCATTAATTGTTGGGCTTTCCCCTCTTCTTTTCTTTAAATGGAGGGAAATTTATGAAATGATAATGAAACATTTGATGATCTAATTTTACTGTAACTTACTGTGCCTAGTTAGATTCAAGATGAGCCTAAATCAGAAAACGTTCAAGCACTAGAATATTTTACTGCTGATTTCAAAAGCCTTTCTTACACATTTGGATTCAGTTTTAGTCTACCCAGTAAGGCAAGGTTGTAGTTTTTCTCCTTGCTTTGCGACTGGCGGCGTGCTGCCAAAGGCTGGTTGGTAGACCTGGTGCAATTTAGCTGATCCCATACAATTTCCTCCTACACTTTGAGCTGATCTGCAGGTTGACCTTAGACAATTTGTCTTCTTTCTGGGAGAAATGTCACCCAAAAGGAAGCTATTAAGTCAAGAAGGCAATTCTGCAAGAACAGTCCACTGTATAAACAGAACTTGACCTCTGGTAATTTATTTCTGGTCCTTTACAAAGAGACTTAAGAGATAGGACTGATATATGTCAGGGTCTCAATCTGTCAATTAAAAAAGTGGGGGAGAGAACAACCCTTAACGTGTAATTTTCGACTGGCTGAATGAAATGTGTTAGGAGCTAACAAGCCAAACAGGAGGGTTTAAGAAGGGTAGAGCAGATTGTTCAAGATTCATGATTCATTCTGTATTCCATGTCAGAGGTATATTCTGAAAATGTTTGTATATGGATAGATTCAGATTAGGGCTGCAATCCTTAACACACTGTACTTTAAAATAATGGGAACAATATGAGGGACAAGGATATAATAAAGAAAAGAAAGGAGGGAAACTATAGATATTCTATAACTGATATTCAGTTACAAAATCAATTGATATATTAGTTTAAAGGAACATTGATTTGCCTTTCTTGTAACAACATTTTTATCTCCAGGGGAACGCCATCACTAGGTTCCTATGCAATATGGTAAGTCTTTGATCAGATCACTGTTACTTATTGGTGTTTTCACTGGTGTGCATAGGCTATGTTTCCACAAGTCCCAAATTTGTGTGTTCTCCTTTCCTCCTTTAGTGCAACCATGAGAAGAAGATCTGAGGCTTCCATTTTCAACTAACTATGGATACTCATTGGCCTGATTCATGCAACTGAATCCTGAATATACCCATGCATGAAGCTTTTGCTCTTTTTTGCTCCTCCCAGGGCCATCTTTAGCATATGCACCTCCAGGGTGCAAAGATCTTCCCAGCGCCCCCAAATTTAGTTTAGCCGCCCCCCATTTTTGGGGGGGGCGAACCCAAGGTTGTTGGGTTTTTTGGGGGGGTGGAAAGCCAAAGTTGTTGACCTTTTGGGGGGGAGGAAAATTGCTCACCTGTAACAATGACGCAGCAGAAATAACTGCTTTTGTTTCCTGACTAACAGAAGAGTGGAGGGGGGTGGACTTTTGCTCCATTGCTTTTCACTGCCACCAATCAAGAGGGACAGGTATACAGTAGGTATACATTTGGCGCCCCTCAGAATTCGGCCCCCAGGTGCCCTGCACCCCTTGCGCCCCCAGGTAAAGACGGCCCTGGCTCCTCCCTTCCTGCAAGCAGGGAAAACAAACCAGGAAGCAATTCTTTAAGATTGGCTTAGGAATCCAGGTTCGTTTGGAAACCATTAAGAATAGTTCCAGCTTTGCACATATTGGGAAGTTATGGTTAACTGTGGCTTCCTGGTTTGCTCCCCTGATCACACAAAGAGAGGAACAAACAGCATGTAAAGGAGCTACATGTGGACAAATGAAGCTTGTGCATTTATTGACTTTTTCAGTCAGGATTTTGATCATGTAAAGGTGGCTATTATGTCCAGGCAAACTGTGGCTTGTGCTCACTATGCTATTGAAACAAGCCTACATCAAACCATGATTTATGGGCCTGTCTTTTTCAATACACAATAGTTAGCATTAACCACAATTCCCAGTTCTGGCATAATGAGCTAAAAATGTCACACAAAACTAGTTTGAGACAGGCTAGGGTCACTCACCACGCATTACTACCTCACCCAGCAATTCCATCTGCACCATGACCAAATTTCAGTAAGATAATACAGCAAACCTTGGACCATACTTTGATGGATGAGGCAAGCCGAATTCACTCATTTAGAAGTGGGCTCCACTGAAATCAATGGAGTGGCTTCTAAATAATTGCTTGGTGAGGAACCGCTGCCACACATCCTAAGGTGATGAGCTAACTAGGGCCAATTCTGCAATGTCTATTGCCATAATGGACTAGTTCTATAATCCACTTTGCTGAAACAACAACTCACAGGGTCTGCTTCTGGGGCGGGGAGGACACACTTCACAGGAGCTGCCAACATGCTTCTCAAATGGCTATTCCTGTCCATTACAGTCCCAGGGGGCAGGCAATAAAGTCCATTTGCACAGAGAAACCTGTACCCCTCCAGTGGTTGTTAGACTACAACTCTCATCAGCCCAAGGCAGCATAATCTCATGATCAGGGATTATAGGAGTTGTAGACCAACATGTGCAGGGACATAGCTTCTCCACTTCTGCCAGAGGCCAACCATGTCATCTGAAATGACAGGGGGTTGATGGAGGTAGAGCAGAACGAGCTACATCATCTCTCCACTTGTTTGAGTGGCGCACAGCAGGTGCCCAGGTGTTAACTTTAGCAACGCATGCCTCTCCTATCATGTCTGCACCAAGAGCAAAGAAGTTTGAAAACCTGTCAGTCAAAATAGATGAGGGTTAGAATTAATATACTTAACAGTCTTCCAAATTGGTTCAGGTGTGCATTTAGCAGGGGAATATGAATGAAGATAAGCACTTGCTGTTAGTGAGAGAGGTTTTTGGTCCTTCTTCTTCTTCTTTACTGTGCAACCAGGTACATTTAACACTATAAAAAGCAATATTCATTATAATACTTCAAGTTGGGAAAACTAATTCATTCTGCTAAAATGAACACACACACACATCTATATCTATATCTATATCATCTATATCTATATCTATATCTATATCTATATCTATATCTATATCTATATCTATATCTATATCTATATCTATATCTATATCTATATCTATATCTATATCTATATCTATATCATCTGCATCTGCATCTGTATCTAATTCTAACTCTGGTAGAGCATCGCCATTGCGTGCTGAAGGTTCAGTCCCTGGCATCTCCAGGTAGGGCTGGGAAAGATTCCCTGAGTGAAACCCTGGAGAGCAGCTGCCAGTTAGTGCAGACATGCTTGAGCTAGATGGACTGCTGACTCAGTATAAAGCAGCTTCCTAAGATATAATAAACGAATCACTACAAAGTCTCTTAAAATACACCAGGCTTGTGCTTTTCTTTGTTTTGGCAGTAGGGGTTGTTTTGCTTTTGAAGTTTAATTGTGGGTTTCTCCAAGAGTGGGCCGTTGAGTTCTGTTGCGAAGGCTTCTTGAACTTTGTCCAAAATCTGCTTACTACCCTCCAGGAAACGCATGAATAGTGCCCCTGGTTATCATGTTGAGAAACAGAATTGTTTTATGAGCACTGCATAACATGCTAGGAAGGCATGAGAATCAACAAGACAAGGAGCATTTCCCTTCAAGTGTTCCTCCATTTTTATGCCCTGAATTGGTTAATAGTCGGAGGAACAGTTGCTTTGAAGAAAACTTGAATATTTCCTGAATGGTTGCACCTGGGCCCACATGATCTCATTGCATACACCTACACGCAGCTTCAAAAAGAGAACATAGCTGTCCTGTTTGTTTTCATTAGGGCTCATGGAATATATGGAGGCTGACAGATACTCTAAATCTGCTTTCTGTTTTAGGTCTAGGCGTGCTAAAGGGTTTTTTTAAAAAAATAAAACAACAACAACATAACACAGGCTCATTGCAATCCTACAGGGAAAGAAAGACAGTCGGAATTGTATTTTGTGTGTGTGAGCTTTGAATTGTTCCTGATTCTCTTGAGATAAACAGTAAATGCATCCTTACACTGTGTGTGTTTTGTGGTGTTATTTGTCAACTAACTGCCCACTTGAAATTGTAAATTCTTGTTAAGTTGCATATAATCATAACTAAACCAACAACAGTGCTTCCTGGTCAACTGTATACACACACAGCGCATAATGAGCCATGCAACTCAAGCATGGGGACATTTGTTGGGAACAAGTTCCACTGAAAGCAGTAGGACTTTCTTCTGAAGTCTCTTCCAGATGACCTGTTTATCGAACAAAACACAGAGTGGGTCAAGTGGTCAAGAAGGCGGTTTCTACACATGCTGTAGAGGGAAGTGCAGGGCAGATGGGCTACCTTGCCAAGTTGGCAAACCCCATCTAGGAGAAGGAAAATTCTGATCCTAAACCTCTGCTGCCTTGTGGGATATCTTTAGGAGAAGAAAAGGCTAAGGAGTAAACCCTACACAAATCCAGAACAGAGTTCCTAAGATGGTTTGACGGTGCCTTGTACACCTTCTAGCAACTCCTGCAGCCAAGTTGGTGCCAAGGGTATTGCTCTGCTTTCCTTTGGACCACATCAGCAAGGCCAAGAGAGGGATCTTGTCATCTGAGCAGCCCAGGACCTCCATACATACTGCCTAGACTTGCACCCTGGAGAAGTCACACAGCTGTTTGGCTTCACACCTGGAGCTGCAGTCCACAGTCCTTTGAGATAGACAGATGCCAACAATCTGCCCTGTAGCTTCCTATGCTCCTGATTCAAAGTTTTGGTATAAAGCTAGAAGCTGGGTTAAAGATTGGATTAGCAAATTTATTGTGAACGCATTGTGGGGAGGAGCACTTTCAGACACCCCATACAGTGGGTGAGCCATTTGTGTGCTGCACTTAAGGTTACCGCCTTTTCAACCAGTCTTTGCAGGCTGCGTCACAGGTGGCTGGTACATTTCTTTCTCCATCCTTGTCATGTGGGACATTGTTGCAGCATCAGCTTCTCAAGTCATATGATCTATGTACCTGGGATGGATGCAGAGACCTATGTGCCACTTCTGCCACCTCAGCCAAATAAGGGGAAAGATAGAAGCAGTGCCCTTGAGTACTCCTAGTGCTCGCCCTGGATTCTGAGCAAGCATCTTAAGTTACCTTAATTCAAATTAGAGCCAGGTTATTATGAAGGTTATTATGAACGGAATTAAGATCGCCAGAAGAAATATCAACAACCTCAGATATGCAGATGACACAACCTTGATGGCAGAAAGTGAGGAGGAATTAAAGAACCTTTTAATGAGAGTGAAAGAGGAGAGCGCAAAATATGGTCTGAAGCTCAACATCAAAAAAAACGAAGATCATGGCCACTGGTCCCATCACTTCCTGGCAAATAGAAGGGGAAGAAATGGAGGCAGTGAGAGATTTTACTTTCTTGGGTTCCATGATCACTGCAGATGGTGACAGCAGTCACGAAATTAAAAGACGCCTGCTCCTTGGGAGAAAGGTGATGGCAAACCTAGACAGCATCTTAAAAAGCAGAGACATCACCTTGCCAACAAAGGTCCGTATAGTTAAAGCCATGGTTTTCCCAGTAGTGATGTATGGAAGTGAGAGCTGGACCATAAAGAAGGCTGATCGCCAAAGAATTGATGCTTTTGAATTCTGGTGCTGGAGGAGACTCTTGAGACTCCCATGGACTGCAAGAAGATCAAACCTATCCATTCTTAAGGAAATCAGCCCTGAGTGCTCACTGGAAGGACAGATCGTGAAGTTGAGGCTCCAATACTTTGGCCACCTCATGAGAAGAGAAGACTCCCTGGAAAAGACCCTGATGTTGGGAAAGATGGAGGGCACAAGGAGAAGGGGACGACAGAGGACGAGATGGTTGGATAGTGTTCTCGAAGCTACCAGCATGAGTTTGACCAAACTGCGGGAGGCGGTGGAAGACAGGAGTGCCTGGTGTGCTCTGGTCCATGGGGTCACGAAGAGTCGGACACGACTAAACGACTAAACAACAACATTATGAACCTCAATGATATCACTAGGAGAGGTGTGAAGAACCATTGGCCCTTTCAATGTTGCAGAGCTACAAGGATGTGGAGTCGAAACAGGCATGGAGCCCAAACTTTTCATTTTAGACATTCACTGACAAACTCACAGGTTTGGCAGCAATAATAGTGGCAGCATTTTTCTCCATTCCATTGAATTCAAGATAGATCTTCTGCCTGGGGAGGGGTTTGTTGGAAGCGGATCCACACACCTTTTCTTGAAATACTCTAGAAAATACTTGGGAATTGCACAAGGTGAACATCTACCTTTGATGCCCTGCCTGACTCACCCACCTGCTGCTGCTGCTGCAGTTTTTAATGAGTAAATGCGGGGAAGTGGTTAATATAGGGTTTGTTGCAGCACACACACAAGCCAGCCACCCACTATTTCTCCTCCCGATTCCAAAAAACGAAAGCAAAATTGCTAAGCAAGAATTAGATATACATTGAACAAAAAGATTTATTGCTGCTCTCTCTCTCTCTCTCTCTCTCCTGCAAGGTTACAGAACAAATAATAAATTAAACAATGATGAAAAAGCCAGAGAACAAGAGATTGATAGAAATGCCTCTATAAGTTCTAGGAACTATAAAACGTGTGTGGCTTGGGAAAGAGTGTGTGGCTTTGAGATTTTGGGGAGGATTTTTTTTTAAAGAATTGCTTGATGTTTTCAGTGGGAGGGCTGTCTCCCAGTAGCCCCAATGGACCAGCCTTCACTGGTTTTGATCATTTTGTTACTCACCCTGAGGGCCATCAGCAGGATATAAATCTTTGAGGCAGGATATAAATCAGGAAAGTTGCAAGTCCACACTGATCTGAGGGACTCTGAATTTGAGAATACACACTCCGCCTGGATTCCAGTGTACTATGTATTCACAGTCCTGGCCTGGTTCTCGCAGTCAGAGCAACTTGACCTGTTACATGTCCATGTGACAAGCTGCAATTATTTATCTTGTTCCCTTCATGATTCTGTCTGGCTGTTGAGAAGCTCTACATGTTGCCTCATGCTGATCTGCAGTTTTGAGTATGTGACACAGGGCCTTCTTAGCTGTGGTGCCACGAATCTGGATCTCCCTTCCCTGTGAAGCCTATTCAGCTCCCCAGGATACATCCACACCATACATTTAAAGCACTCACTGGATCATCACCTTGTCGTGGTGAGTAGGCTTGCACATTCCTATGACCCTTGTGAGCAAAGCCATCGGGAATCTTGTACACCCAGCAGGGTCACCCAAGGCAGCAAGGTCAAAGGGAAGGAGCTAGACAAAGAATGATCCAAGAAGTCCTCAATGGCAGAACAGGCAGATGATAACAAGCATACATCAGCTGTGAAGGCGGATGAAGGCTGCAGCAGATAGGATCTACCGGTTCGTCGTGACTACTCATGCCATTGGAACAGAGCCCTACTGTGAAGACTGTGCATTGATCAGCGTGCACTGATCTACACACATAACACAAATCCACGCACAGGCGCCTTCCAAAACCCAACCCAACCGTGTTTATGGAAGACAATCTTACTCAGCTATGAGTGATGACCAAAGAAGAAGAGATTTAAAGCGCATAGCTTCCCCCCAAAGAATCTTGGGAATTGTAGTTTGCTAATGGTGCTGAAAATTGCAGCTCTGTGAAGAGCAAACCACAGTTCCCAAGCTTCTTTGGGGATCCTTTCCTGGTTTATCTCAGGAAAACACTTGAAGTTATTTGACCTCAGAGTTCTGATTCTGCAGATTTTCATTGTTTTCATTGAAGTCATTGATTTATGCTTAATAATAAGAATGTTATATTAAATTTGTTTGTAAGCGACTTTGGCAGCACATATGTTGCTGAAAAGCAATATATCATTGCCAACGGTATTGAATAAACAATTTGACTAATAGCTTTGGAAAGTGAGCCGCTTATTTTTATGTATCATTTCTTGATCGTGTAACACAAGCATATGTTTTCTGCATTCTATTTTCATAATTTGCTAATGTTGAAGTTTTGAATTAAGACTCAATAATGTCAGTAAGGGGAGGGGAGTAATATATACTGTACATGTAGGCAGAAACAGAGGAAGGACAAAAGACAGCAACCTTAGAGTAGGAGAGATTTTTATATCTTAAGACCCCTTTTCCATCAGACAAATTTATGTAACACATCTGAGTGAGAACATATAGTCAGCCTAGGCTTGTACAAGATAGCTTTCAACTCCGTAGCTATAGCCTGTAGTCTTATTGAGGGGATTTAATACTTTTAGTTGAATTTTAACATGTTCCCCAAACCACAATTTCTCAAACTTTCTTCGTTTTGCTGATAAGGATCTGAATGCCATGCATGGGAATGGAAAGGAAAACCGTAAGCTCCCTTTCTGCTATTTCCCCATGTGTGCTATAATCCCTGTTTGCCCATAGAAATCATTGTGATCTCTGAGGATCATTACAGGATCAACCTCGCATTCAGAATGAACAGAGGGTTGTTAAGCAATGCCTAAGAGGGCTGTTAAGCAATGGCAGCAAGGTGCTCGGGGTAAGTCCTGGGACTCTGTGAAGGGCAGAAAATGGTCTGGTTGCCATATTTGGTCATAAAACTCCATCAGTCCCCTGAGCTTCAAGAACCTCAAGCAAGCACTCAAATTACCACCACAAAATACCAAGATTCAGCTGTTGTCCCCAGACAGGGATCTCATAAATCTAAGAAACAGATGGCGTCCCACTAATTTGTACCTTATTCTACTTACTGCATTTTACAAATGGCTGTAGTAGGAATTATGGACTATTAGCAAGAGATGGGATGCTAAAATATGGAGACCTTGCAGAAGATATTTGAAATGGCCTTAGACCCCCTTCCTCCATCTAGTCCAGTGCTGCCCATAGCTCTCCACAAGTCCAGGTTAAATGAGAAACCTTTAACAGGAGATGCAGGTGATGAAACTGGCATTGGCTCTACCCACTGAGATCAGCTCCTTCTCTCCTGCTGGACCCTACTTGGAAGCCCCATCCACCAAGCTTGCTTACATAACTACTGTATTTTTCGCTCTAGACCACAAGACTGGAGGAGGAAAACAAGAAAAAAAATATTCTGAATCTCAGAAGCCAGAACAGCAAGAGGGATCGCTGCGCAGTGAAAGCAGCAATCCCTCTTGCTATTCTGGCTTCTGGGATAGCTACGCAGCCTGCATTCGCTCCATAAGACGCACACACATTTCCCCTTAGTGAGTCTTATAGAGCAAAAAATACGGTAAGTTCCCTTCTCCCAACAGCATGACCAAAGCTATTTACACATATGAATGCATGCAACCATCCGCACATATATGCCCATATGTTCATAGGCAGAATCGCTAGCCCCTATCATGCCAGCTTCATGGCATTTTGTTTCATCCTGCCATCCAAAGTGACGTGGAAACTCTTGACAGTCTCTGTTAAGCAGCAGCATTTTCTTCTGTAGCCTGCATATACACAGCCACTCGCCTGCAAACTAATTTGAGCAAAGAACAGGAACCCAGCTAGGTGCACGTTCGATGCATGTGCAACAAGAGCTGGTATTGCTTTCAGGAGAGGTCTGCAGGACCTCATGGCTGCAGGAAAACACGAAGCGTATGCACTGGAGCAACAGATCTGGGGTTCACCACATACATCCACTGATCACGGAGTCTAATCCAAAGGGCTGAACGAGAGCAATGGGCCATTTTGCAGTGTTGAATCACCTGTCTTCTTGATCAGTTTGTTTGCAAGCAGTTGCTTGCTTAGTGCTCCTAGATCTTGCAAAGGATGGAACTCATAATGATTTCTTTGTTGGCAAATGCATAATCTACAACAAAGTTAATTGGCTATGGAATAGGCCTCACAGAGCTTCAGTTCTCAGAGTGGCTATCAAGTCCTCTTCAAAGAAAACTCCGAGAACTGCAGCTCTCTTGAGTGGAATAGGGTTTCCCTAATGATTCTAAGCACCCTTCACAAACTACAATTCCCAAGATAATTTGGGCGGCGGCGGGGGGGGGGGGGGCGAGAGCCATGACTTTTTAAAGTGGCATGGTGCTGGTTTAAATGTATAGTGCAGATAGGACCTAAATTCCAGGATTCATCACATTTCTGACACCATTTTCTGTAGCATGGTTATGCATTCACTGATGTACTTTTACCATGAAAACAACATGGTTGCAGAATGCAGGTGTCCTTCCTGGGAGGGAGGGAGGGAGGGAGGGAGGGATGGAGAGAGAGAGAGAATGTGTGTGCAGTGCTAGTTTCTTCAGACTTTTGCAGATGGTACAAACTTACTAATAATAAAAGGCACCATGCTATGTGAACTAATTACATATTGGTAAAACAAAGGCCTTTCTTGTTTGTTTGTTTGTTTGTTTGTTTGTTTGTTTGTTTGTTTTTGTTGCCAAGTACCCTTCAATTCCAAGACCTTTTCTTTCATTTTTTTTCCTTTAAAAGAAAAAAACCCAACCAATTTCAGGGAAAGGACAGTGTTGCAATTATTCACAGCAGGTCTCCCAGCTGCTAATCTGAATAACATCTCTACTGTATTGGAAATAATTAACTTCTAAAAATATTTACACATTAAATAGTTCTAGCAATGAAATGAATATGCTCTGGAACAATGCGGACGTTAAACAAAGGCAGATCTTCCCAGAGAGTGAAACTGACATGGAAAATCCATAATGTGAGCTACATTGTGTAAGATACCAGATACCCTTCAAATAAATCTCAGAATTCAGAATCTGGATTTTATGTACAAGGATCAAATCCAAACCAGAAACTGAGGATGCATTGTGTTAAAACATTCAGATTACAAAGCTAGCGTCCAAACTATCATCTGCATATAGTAGTGTCAATCATAAATAACACGCACCTAGGTATATTCAACAGCACGTTTTGATATAACAGCTAAATTCCCATTCCGTACACATTTTGAGAATAAATGCCTCCAATGTCTCTTTGGGAAGCCATCAACCTAGATGGCTTTAAAAGAGGATTCTGCAAATGCACAGAGGAGAGGGCTATTGGTGGCTACTAGCCATGATGACTCTTGGGAGAAAAGCAATGACAAACCTAGACAGCATCTTAAAAAGTAGAGGCATCACCTTGCCAACAAAGGTCTGTATAGTAAAAGTTTTGGTTTTCCCAGTAGTGATGTATGGTAGTGAGAGCTGGACCATAAAGAAAGCTGATCGCCGAAGAATTGATGCTTTTGAATTATGGTGTTGGAGGAGACTCTTGAGAGTCCCATGGACTGAAAGATGATCAAACCTATCCATTCTTAAGGAAATCAGCCCTGAGTGCCCACTGGAAGGACAGATCCTGAAGCTGAGGCTCCAATACTTTGGCCACCTCATGAGAAGAGAAGACTCTCTGGAAAAGACCCTGATGTTGGGAAAGATTGAGGGCACAAGGAGAAGGGGACGACAGAGGATGAGATGGTTGGACAGTGTTCTCGAAGCTACAAACATGAGTCTGACCAAACGGCAGGAGGCAGTGGAAGACAGGAGTGCCTGGCGTGCTCTGGTCCATGGGGTCACGAAGAGTCGGACACGACTAAACAACAACAAGCCATGATCACAAGCTCTGCCTCCACAGTTGGAGGCAGCAATGCTTCTGAATACCAGCTGCTGGAATCGTAGGAGGGGAGAGAGCGTTTTGTGCTTGAATACTGCTTGCAGGTTTCTCACAGCCGCCTGGTTGGCTGCTGTGAGAACAGCTGGACTAGCATGATAGATTAGATGGGCCTAATCCAGCATACTTTTCTTAAGGAAAACTGGAGAGAAAGTGCTAATTGCACGTGGAAATGGATCACCTGGATTACAATAATCAGCCTTCATCCTAAATAAAGAAATGTAAGATTCGCTGGAAATAAGCGTGCTGAAATGTTGGTGAAGACGTGTTATGTATGCTCCTAATTCTTTTACAATTTTAAAACATTTGCACGGAACTGTTGGCTGTGTATTTGTAGACAATTATGCACACAACTATGACACATCCAAATCAGTCGACAGGATATTTCCCCAGGGCAAGATGACAGTCATGAAAACATACCCTCCATCATTTCTCCAATGAAAACAGGGACATCCCAAGGAAAAGTGGGACATTCCAGGATCAAATCAGAAACTAGGCTGGCTTCTGTAAATCAGGGATTGTCACTTGAAAACAGGGACACTTGGAGGGGCTGTGAAACAGTCTGCAGGTTCTTTGCCCTTATCATTCTCTAGGTTATGTTTCATGCCTCTTTCCTTTCCTTAAAAAGTTTCATTTAAATAAAAAAAAAATTGGGAAGCCTAGGAATTCTTATAGATTTGTGTTAGAATGGTAAAAAATAGCGAAGAAATTACTTTCTTCCCCCTACCAGAAGTAACAAATAATATCTAAATATGATATTATTATAAGAATCTTTGATATCTGATATTCAACAACAGCATTACCCCCCCCCCCCGAGAGCAGACTCTGGTGGGCCTTGTTCACATGTAACAAGTCTGCATCTGACAGTGTCCACCAGCTGATATGCAGGAGAGATCTACCTTTGACACTATCCAACACAGAAAGGTTAGTGTTTTACATTATTTGTCCAATGGTCTTCGATAGCAGTCAGTATTTAGATTTGTCACTGAACACAAGCCGCACAGCACAGGCTTCAGATCAGAAGCACCCGAAAGAAACCAGTATATCTGCTGAAATCAGAAGAGTATGCATCCGGTATCAAGCACCCTAAGCCAATTGTTCCTTTGCACCATGGCTTGTGTTCAGAGCTGTTGAAATTTGGCACTGAATACAAACTTCTGCTGTTTTCAGTAGGGATTGGAATGGCATCTGACATCTGTATGATGTCATGTGATTGACAGGTGCATGGGAATGATTACTTTTGGATCAATCCTCCCCTCTAGTACATGGGATGTGTATGGGTGGACATAGTCTTGTCTGCCTAAGGCAGCAACATGTCTTGAGCCTGCCCAGTTCAAGCACAACCAGTTTCAAATAATTTCTGCAGGGGTGTGTGTGTGTGTGTGTGTGTGTGTGTGTGAGAGAGAGAGAGAGAGAGAGGGAGAGAGAGAGAGAGAGAGAGAGAATGAGAGAGAGAGAAAGCTGTTGGTGCTGTGATTCTAAAAAGCACCCACATGTTTCATTTCAGGAAGTGCTCATCGTCTGTTGTTGCTCACCAATTCAAAGCATTTTGGATGCATTGAAAATGATCATGATCTGAATGTAACAAAAGAGAGTAGTAATTTGCTCTAATAACAAGACCCATGTTGTATGTAATTTGACACAACTGTCTACATTTTGCATGTGAAGTGAAAACAGTTGCTTGGGATAATGTTAAAATACATATCCCATTTGTGAAGCTAGAGAGAAAACTGCTCCACCCAAGGGAAATGGAATGGAATGGAAAAGAACACAACTTTCTATCTCAAATAAAAAAGCAAGTATTTAAATGACGGGTCAGATAGGAAAGGGAAAGTGTGTTTTCAGGACTGAGCCTTGCATTGCAAATATGTTCTGATTGCAAACAATATTATTATTATTTGTAGGGGGTGGGTCTCTTGGTTGGAATACTTTGTTCTTTTAATTTAGAGAAAAAAGGTATTTGGACAATGAATAGTTAAATTGATGTTTGGGGTGAGGACAACTACCTGCAACTGGAAGCAAGCATTCCTAGCTTTTTAAAAGGTTTTCTTTCTTTCTTTTTTTGCATGTTGTGTGGGTTGTGGGTTTGTTTTTTTTTGCAATGGATGTGTACGTATAAACAAGACAAGAATTTTTTAAAATGTCATGTGATGTGGCTTAACTTCAAAGAAGAGGTATGGAGTCATTCTTCTCTGAAAATCCTACTTGTGCCCTCTTACATAGAAGCTCTTTCCCTGTCATTGATGTACAGAGATTAATGGATTTGTTTGTTTGTTTGTTTGTTTGTTTGTTTGTTTGTTTTAAAGAGGAGAGGAGACAATGGCACTCTGCACATGTGCAATGGCACAAGTCCTGTTGTGATCACAACAGCGAGGTTATAAAATTCAGCCCTAGCAAGTAAAAATGTTACCAACCACCACTAGGTCCCATTTGTCAGAGTTTGTTTTGTCCCGATACACATTACAATCCTTGTTTTCTATGGGGAGACAGACCACCGGAGAACATTCCCGTGCTCAGGATCCCTGCAAGGGCCCCACCAAAATGCAGTCACAGCACTTAATGCATTGTGACTTGTTTTGAATTTCCTGAAGTCATGTTAAATGGGTATAAACATAGCGATTCAAAGAAAACATGGCCAAATCTAAAATGACCATGGCGGGGTTTGGTTGTGTGTGTGTGTGTGTGTGTTGCACCAATCTGCATTTGATTATGTCTGTTTATGTGCTTGGTGCTTCTTTAAGGCTATTAATTAGAGCATTGCTATTGGTTTCTGCCCAAATACATACACAGCAAGTAATGAATGTGAAAATGGCTCTGAAGGATCCCTGATATACCAGGTAACATCTTATTCCAACATTGCAGATTTATGGCTAGCTTTACTGGAACCAGTCCACTGAACCTTCTCTACAGGAAGGTTCCAAATCTCCTTGTGGCCAATCAGTCATTCAGAGTACAGCCTTCCAGCATTTCCCTAATACAAACAGCATAGAATACAGCAGGACCTATCACAGCCCACCTTCAGAGGGAGGCACTGTGTAGCTGCATAGGAGACGATCTGTACCGCAGCCTCTATAGCGATTCCCATAGCTGCTTTTGCTAGGCAGTTGTTTCTGCTCTGCTCATCCCCTAGGCAAACTGTTGTAGGCAGACCAAGACAATGACAAGTTCATGTATTATCAGGTGTGCAATCTGTACATAGCAACTGTGTTCTTTTTTTCTTTTTTTTACTCCAGCAGCGTTATTTGTGCTGGCCTGATGCTCAAAATGATGCTCGGTAGAAACATCTGCTTTTTGTTGCTGCAATGGCCGTAATGGCTGATTTAATTCCATCCTCTGTAGGCTTCTGGATGGTTGTCATCACCAGTTTATCTCAGCATCTTCCCAGAGTACATGAAGTGACATCTGTTACATTGGAGACCATTATTCCCTTACCCTGTTCTTCAGGGAAGGTTCACTGCACAATTTTAAGAGGTGTCTTTTGTTTTTTAAAGAATACGGAGTACTTTTTTTTTAAGGTGCATTTTTTAAAAAAGGTGCTGGGCTCCTGCCTTTTTTCATGCCTATTAATTGCTGGACCCAGCTCTGAATAAGGAGCAGCGCCCTTTTTAGGGGTGTATATTCCAAATGGCACAATACAGGTTACAAGTTACCTTTAACACATTCTAAGTAGCCTTTCCTACTTAGAATCATAGAATCATAGAATCATAGAGTTGGAAGAGACCACAAGGGCCATCGAGTCCAACCCCCTGCCAAGCAGGAAACACCATCAGAGCACTCCTGACATATGGTTGTCAAGCCTCTGCTTAAAGACCTCCAAAGTAGGAGACTCCACCACACTCCTTGGCAGCAAATTCCACTGTCGAACAGCTGTTACTGTCAGGAAGTTCTTCCTAATGTTTAGGTGGAATCTTCTTTCTTGTAGTTTGGATCCATTGCTCCGTGTCCGCTTCTCTGGAGCAGCAGAAAACAACCTTTCTCCCTCCTCTATGTGACATCCTTTTATATATTTGAACATGGCTATCATATCACCCCTTAACCTCCTCTTCTCCAGGCTAAACATGCCCAGCTCCCTTAGCCGTTCCTCATAAGGCATCGTTTCCAGGCCTTTGACCATTTTGGTTGCCCTCCTCTGGACACGTTCCAGTTTGTCAGTGTCCTTCTTGAATTGTGGTGCCCAGAACTGGACACAGTACTCCAGGTGTGGTCTGACCAGAGCAGAATACAGTGGCACTATTACTTCCCTTGATCTAGATGCTATACTCCTATTGATGCAGCCCAGAATTGCATTGGCTTTTTTAGCTGCCGCGTCACACTGTTGGCTCATGTCAAGTTTGTGGTCAACCAAGACTCCTAGATCCTTTTCACATGTACTGCTCTCAAGCCAAGTGTCACCCATCTTGTATTTGTGCCTCTCATTTTTTTTGCCCAAGTGCAATACTTTACATTTCTCCCTGTTAAAATTCATCTTGTTTGTTTTTGCCCAGTTCTCTAATCTGTCAAGGTCGTTTTGAAGTGTGATCCTGTCCTCTGGGGTGTTAGCCACCCCTCCCAGTTTGGTGTCATCTGCAAATTTGATCAGGATGCCCTTGAGTCCATCATCCAAGTCATTGATAAAGATGTTGAATAAGACCGGGCCCAAGACAGAACCCTGTGGCACCCCACTAGTCACTCTTCTCCAGGATGAAGAGGAACCATTGATGAGCACCCTTTGGGTTCGGTCAGTCAGCCAGTTACAAATCCACTGAGTGGTAGCATAGTCAAGACCGCATTTTACCAGCTTCTTTACAAGAATATCATGGGGCACCTTGTCAAATGCCTTGCTGAAATCAAGGTAGGCTACATCCACTGCGTTCCCTTCATCTACCAGGCTTGTAATTCTGTCAAAAAACGAGATCAGGTTAGTCTGACATGACTTATTTTTCAGAAATCCATGCTGACTATTGGTGATCACAGCATTCCTTTCTAGGTGCTCACAGACTGTTTGCTTAATGATCTGCTCCAGAATCTTCCCTGCTATTGATGTCAGACTGACTGGGCGGTAATTATTTGGGTCCTCTCTTTTCCCCTTTTTGAAAATAGGGACAACATTTGCCCTCCTCCAGTCTGCCGGGACTTCGCCTGTTCTCCAGGAATTCTCAAAGATGACTGCCAGTGGTTCTGAGATCACATCTGCCAGTTCTTTTAATACTCTTGGATGCAGTTCATCTGGCCCTGGAGACTTGAATACATCTAAACTAGCCAAATATTCTTGTACTATCTCCTTAGTTATTCTGGGCTGTGTTTCCTTTGCTGAATCATTTGCTCCAAATTCTTCAGGTTGGGCATTGTTTTCTTTATCGGAGAAGACTGTAGTCAGTATGGGAGACACAACAAGAATAAATCAACATTCTCCATTCTGCTTGTGCATGATAATGCACAAAGTGTGCGTTCTGTTCCACATGAGCGATTGTGGTTACAGAACCAGAGATGATTGTGATACAACACAGGTTGGGATTACCATTCACACTGTTTCCAGGAAAGGCTCCAGAGAATGGTGAAGTCAGGCATTTGCCAAGGTCCCAAGAAGACCACCATTCCCACTCTGGATGGAACGCCCAAGAAGGTTAGAGGCAGTGTGTAGAATTATGTAGCTAGGAATCTTTGTTTCCATGCCGTTCCTCTATGAAGTTCAGGAGGCCATTGAGGGGGCCTTGCTCTGGCATCCCTAAATTCCTAGAGCTAATGCCGTCTTCTCCACCACCACCCCACAAGAGTCCTGCATTAAGAGGAGGAAGTCGACTGATGCAGGAAATGAAGCAAGCCCCGTGGAGGATTAGGCGCAGGTGTCCATGGAATGCAAGTATGGATAAGAAGGTGACCGTATCAAAGTCAGAAATCTTTGGGCCGCAGCTATTTGGCTGTATAAACCAAAGCTTATACTCAGTAAGAGAACTGCCATTATACAACTTCCAAGGTACGTGCCTCTGCCTGTTAACTAGACAATGATATCTGATCCTAGCTGAAGTACTACAAGGAATCTGAGGTAGGTATGCTTAGAGAGCCTGGGGAATCTGGGAATTGCATCTGAAACATTCTGCACGCTTAGATCATTGTTTAAATAAATCGAGGAGAGATGGCAGTTTCCAGTGGGACAGCATAGTTTCAGTTCTTCGAGTGAGAACATGGAACTGCAGGAAAAATAAGTAAACTATCCAAAGGGTTTCCTAGGTGTATAAATAAACATAGATGGTAACACAAACAATTATATCATCAGGTTGTGGCAGGTTCAGCAGACAATAGCTTGTTGCATTCTCTCATTTGGACTTTGGGGAGAGTTATGGCACTCAAGAACTACATAAATCAACACGAGATGACACTTCCTGTATGTAAATGGAAGCATGAATGAGCTCAGCATTAACGCAACATTTGCACTCTGCCCTCAGTTCCCCCCCCCCTCAATTTTTATCTCATGCATAAATGTAATTAACTGCTGTGCTTTCATGTACAAACATTTAGCATGGGCACATATATTCTGCTCCTAGGAACTGCGTGAAAACAATATACAATGTAGAATATTTTGTAATGTAATATTGTTGGAAACTCTGAGATATATATATATATATATATATATATATATATACACATATACATATATGTGTGTGTGTGTGTGTGTGTGTGTGTGTGTGTGTGTGTGTTCTTAGATCTAATGGAGTTGAAGGGGGCAGGGAACATGATTTTCTGTGCTCCTAAGCACTTTCCCCCTCTTCTAGAAGGCCTTTTATACTTCTGTTATTTTAATTGGCCACCTGTTTTTAATAATGTTTATATTTTACTTTATGTAAGCTGGTTTGATAATTGCTTTTTAAAAAGTGGGATAGAAATAATTTAAATAAATACATCTCTCCACCAGCATTCATTCAGTCCTTTCCACCCACCCACTGACCTGCATACTGAAAGTTTAGAAAACAATCCCAGACTTTCTATTTAGAATTGCAAATTAAAATAAATGTATGCAGCTGTATTAGCCAATCTTCATGGTATAATTTGGTTGTACAGTTAGAGCTGTCTGGTTACAGAGTCCATAGCTTCAATAAGGACAGACATCTAAACAGGGCACTCTCTCTCTCTCTCTCTCTCTCTCTCTCTCTCTCTCACACACACACACACACACACAAAACCCAAGGAATGCAGAGACCCAATTAATTGTGAATTACTATTGCAGACTCACCAGGACAACTAACAGCGAAGTATAAGATTCTAAAGGGAAGTAACACAATTCTAGTGAATGCTACTTACAACATCTGTCATATTTTTAGTATGCTATATCGTCTTGATCAGGGGAGCAGGAGTGTGGGGTAACTGAGCTCTGGCCCTCCCCCCCCCACAGCAGGAATGATGACATAATCTGCCAGAGTTGCAAATTTAGGGGCTTGGAAGACAGGACAGGTCCCGTACACAATCCATTTGATAGGTAAATTAGGCTCAGACAGTACCTGGTCCTAAATCACCCAGTAAACTTCATGGCCAATCAGGAATTTGAACTTAGGTCCAGTGGCGTAGCGTGGGTTGTCAGCACCCGGGGCAAGGCAAGTACCTTGCGCCCCCTAACCCATGGATTTGCGCCCCCTAACCCCCAGATGTTGCGCCCGGTGCGCCCGGCCCCCCCTGCACCCCCCACGCTACACCACTGCTTAGGTCTCCCCAGCCAAAGCCCAACCTGCTCATTATTCTATGACTGCTCCCAATAAGATCAATGGATCCCAATAAAATGGAAACTGTGCTATGTACAGCTACGGTTTGTGATATGATAAACAACAGATCAGCACAGCTGCGTGCATTTTTTTGGACTGTCCTTGGAGGTGTGGCTGTGGAAGCTTTCATAACCAGCTCCTGGATTTTTAAAAAAATGCTGCCAAACCACTGATTTCCTGATTGATAAGAAATTCTACAAATCTACACTGGAAGTGTAAATGTTATCATAAAAATGTATTTATACTATACGGTACTTCAGTAATCAAAGATAGTACACATACGAAATGTGGAGATATTCAGTAGAACCACATTATCCTCAGTTGCCTAAGATATTTTAGATACTATTTCCCTCATTTTGCTTAAATCAAGGCTCTCTGCTTAGAACAAAACTCCCAGAGGGTCTTTGGTGGGCCTCACAATGAATTCTGTGCAGCACTCAGCCAATCCTTGAGCCAAAATTTTGGACTGCTTATTATGTAGGTCAAAACAGAATGGGGGAATTCATGTATGCAGAAAAATAGATATTCTGTTTCACTTTGTTTTCAAATCTACCTGTTGGCAGAAAAAAAGTTGGTTCTGTTTTTATAGTTTGATTGGCATTTATATCCTTATCTCCACTAATGGGTTTTTTCTCTCTCTGTAAACAAACATTTATGGTTGGAATCCAAAGATCTGCTTTAGATAAGGCTAGGGGCTAGCATGCTGCAAAAAGAATCTTTAAAATTTCTTTGCATAGTTCTGTCTTACTCTCACACATATGTATACACACACACACACACACACACACACACACACACACACTCATATGATTCATTTTACATGTGTCATTTCCTCTGTCTCAACCATAGTTTAGCATACAGTTCAGTAGGGGGAGGCTGTTCAAGTTAAACAATGCTAAAGACTCCTTGAGGTCATAGAAACAATATCATGTCCCTCCCCCTTTTCCTTTTTTCGGAGTGGGGGGATCTTCCTGACATATGTATGATGACAGCACAACGAAAAATGTTTTGAAATATGAAATACCTTTTTTCTTCAGATTTGGAGCAGGAGGTCCTGTTTACATATGCAGGCTTTGACTCACTGTCATTTCAGGGGTTAGGAAGCAATTATCCCAGCCAAGTTAGATTGACTGATATCTCTGAGATTCTTCCACCTTCCCCTGAAGCATGTGGCAAAGCTGAGCAGATCTTGTCAAGTGCCCTCTTTCCCTCCCCCTATAACTGCCTCAGGTGCCAGCACAGGATGGTTCCTTTTGCTGTCTGCTTTGCAGTGTGCTCTAACTTGGCTCGATTGTAGTCCAAACCCATTCCAAACATCTTGCAAATTGGAGCTGATATGGTTAAGGCATTTGAAAGCAAGTGATGGTGCTCAGTAGGATAGGCTGTGGAATGATGCATCTAGTGCCCTGTTTCAGGAATTTCTTGCATGATTAGTGACCCACATAGCAGAAGGAGTTCTGAGAGATTCACAGTCACACAGCAAATAAGGGGTAGAGAACTTCAGGCCTCTCTGATTCGCCCTTGAGATTATTTCCTGGGACATCCCTCTCCAAACCTGCCCTACACCCTCTTCACATGCTTTTGCCTGGCTGGAATAAAGCCTTGAACTTTGCTCATACCTCTTGCTTGCCTGGATGAAAGAGAGATGTAGAGGGGGGTAGAAACTTCTGGCTTTTGTATGGCTGGAAAGAAGAAGAAGAAGAAGAAGAAGAAGAAGAAGAAGAAGAAGAAGAAGAAGAAGAAGAAGAAGAAAAAGAAGAAGAAGAAGAAGAAGGAGGAGGAGGAGGAGGAGGAGGAGGAGGAGGAGGAGGAGTAGTAGTAGTAGTAGTAGTAGTAGTAGTTTGGATTTGATATCCCGCTTTATCACTACCTGAAGGAGTCTCAAAGTGGCTAACATTCTCCTTTCCCTTCCTCCCCCACAACAAACACTCTGTGAGGTGAGTGGGGCTGAGAGACTTCAGAGAAGTGTGACTGGCCCAAGGTCACCCAGCAGCTGCATGTGGAGGAGTGGAGACGCGAACCCAGTACCTCAGATTACGAGTCCACTGCTCTTAACCACTACACCACACAGGCTTTCAAAGTCACCTACTGTACATAGTCTTTGCCCTATCCACTACTAGTATGCTCTGACGTCAATATATGAGAGTGCTGGAGGAGAAATAGTTAAACAGGTTACCCAATCAGAACCCAGGGGGGGGTGGAGTCAGAGGGACTATAAAACCAGCTCTGGGAGGGGCGAAGGAGGAGTTCCTTGGGAATTGGGTGGTTGGTTGGAGTGGGAGTGAATTGGGATAGAGTCTATGGGTAGGTTGAGTTAGTGTAGCGAAATAAGGTGAGTCAGGAACAGGAGCTAGCAAGACAAGTAAATATCTGAGAGGTGAGTGAGAGCAGGTAGCAGAAGTTATAGGTCTGGATAGGCACCCCATGATTGTAATTGACTGAGACCATTTATGAAAACACACACTTGTTAAACTGCAATAAATAAACAGAAGTTTATGTTCCAATTTAACCCTGACTAGACTCAGTATTTTACCAGGTAGGGCCTGGGTGGTGGCAGTGAGAAATAAAGTGGTGGCACAGGGATCAATAGATGGTGAATCATCCAGGGACCCTGTGTTGGAGGGTACGGCATGCAGCCTCTGAAAAGTTGACTGTAAGGGAAAAGCAATGACAAACCTAGACAGCATCTTAAAAAGCAGAGACATCACCTTGCCAACAAAGGTCCGTATAGTTAAAGCTATGCTTTTCCCAGTAGTGATGTATGGAAGTGAGAGCTAGACCATAAAGAAGGCTGATTGCCAAAGAATTGAGGCTTTTGAATTATGGTGCTGGAGGAGACTCTTGAGACTCCCATGGACTGCAAGAAGATCAAACCTATCCATTCTTAAGGAAATCAGCCCTGAGTGCTCACTGGAAGGACAGATCGTGAAGATGAGGCTCCAATACTTTGGCCACCTCATGAGAAGAGAAGACTCCCTGGAAAAGAGCCGGATGTTGGGAAAGATGGAGGGCACAAGGAGAAAGGGATGACAGAGGACGAGATGGTTGGACGGTGTTCTCGAAGCTACCAGCATGAGTTTGACCAAACTGCGGGAGGCAGTGGAAGACAGGAGTGCCTGGCGTGCTCTGGTCCATGGGGTCACGAAGAGTCGGACACAACTAAACGACTAAACAACAACAACAACAAAAGGGAATGTGGTCCTTGGAATGAAAAAGATACCCTGCCTCTGCAGTAAAACATGCTGAGCAGACCAGAAGCAGTTCACCCAGTGGGCAGAGCAATCGTTTTAACTTCCCAGCAGTGGAGTCGCTGCTGATTTCCAGGAGGGGAAGGGTAAAGCGGTGTGGGGTGTTTGGGTGCACCTGCAGAGCTGAATCAGTTTTTCTGCAGGTGTATTCACACAGCCCCAACCTCCCCACCATCTTGTCCTTCTTCTTCCCAGTAAGCTGCACCTACCCCACTGCTGAGAAGCTAGCATTGTGGCTGTGTCCCACTCAGCCAGCAGCTTCTGGAGCAGACAGGAGATTAGGCTGAATATCCAACTTGAACTTGCTTTTTTTTCTGAGTCCTCGCGGGAGATGGCTTGGCTGCATAATGCAGCAAGTCCCTCCCACTTGAACAAGTACAGATCCAGGATTATATATGGCTAAACTGACCCAGGCAGAAGCACAATGAAATGAGCGCTCAAAGGTTCATACACAGTTTCTCCTCAGTGGCAAAAGTACAGTATCTTTGAAATGCACATAACTTTGGCAAAATAAATAGCTGTGTGATTTTTATATGCACTTGGGTATCCATTTTAAACATGATTTATGCACTTATCAGTGGGGTGTGTGTGCATGAAGTCCCACATGTGAAGCAGCCTGCAAACCAAAACAAATTGATAAATGTCTCCCCAGTGTTGACCATACAGTTTAATGATCCAGATCAGTTAAACTAGCTTCAGCCTACCAATGTCCAAGTATGCCATAATTATGGACTTCTTGTTTCTGATAGTTTGATGGTGATTTCACCTTTCCCCATTAATATCTGATAATGGCCTTGGAGCCAAATCCTTATAAACTCACACATTAGCAGCCAAGTTCTTCCAGTCTTTGGGGAACTTTTCAAGAGGCGGCAAGCTTGTAAACATGGTGCAAGGGACTGTTAGTAGCAAGCACTGAAGCAAGCTGTACAGCTGATAATGTTTCATTTGATCACTCCATATAGCTCACAAGACTGTTTGTCATCCTCAGTTAGAATAGATATTTAGAAACTGAGCTTGCATTTTTCCACCTCACATTTGTATCCATTATGGGACGAAGATGGGGAGCCAAACTTTTGGCAAGCTGACTTTTCGCCTTTTCAATCTGGGTTCCCTGAGAGAGACATCAGCCTCGCAAAGCCTCCATTAAGCAAACCTAAAGAGCTGTGCATTTTGAGGAATGAATCACAGAAAGAAGTGTACAATGAAAGAAACTGTCACCAGCGCTCAGAGTCCTACTAGCCACAATGCTGAGATCAATCCCCTACAGAGTGCATTCGAACAGCATTCTGAAAAGGAAAAGAAAGAAAGCTACAAAAAAGTTGATACCCTGTATAAACTTAGGCTAACTGTATAAATCAATAAACTCACTCACATAAATCTATTTTGTTTGGCTACAACATAGGCATGCACGGTAGGGGGGTTATTATTGAATGGCCCACAAAATTGAAAGGCCTGCTCATTCACCAGCCTCTTAAGAGAAGGCAATCATCAGAAATTGCTGGATGACCTCAGCAGAGTAGATGACTTGGACAAACAATGGGTTTTAATGCAAAGGGGTGCAAAGCGCTGAATTAATTAATCCTTTCCCCAATATAAATTCTGGTGTACTCATCATGTTCGGGCCAAATGGAGTACTAAAAGATACGTAGATCATTGGGTGTGTCTGTATAACATACTTGCTCCTGAAATAGTTTTAGGGGTTTCCAGGTGCAGTTATAGCTAGGAACAAGGCTAATAGCTCGGGAATTTTTGCATTACTGTAGGCAGGGTCATCTTTAAAGAATTCCTGTGCTCAGCAAACTGCCAGAAATGAAACCAACCGGGATTGTTTCCTTCTCTCCACACTGGGGCTCCTTGTAGTGAACCATCCAAGAGTGTAAGAAGGATAGAAATTATTGTCCCCCTTGCAGAGGTGGTTTTCAGGTAGTGCAACTGGTTCGGCCGCTCTGGGCAACATGCTGCAGGGGGCACCACAACAATACTGTAGAGCAGACTTAGAATAGAAGGTGAGAGATGGGGGGCCACCAAATTTTAGCATCACACAGGGTGCCACTGAAATTTGAGTGCCCAAAGTTTGCCACTTCTCCTTGGACTCAGTATAGAGCCTTTCCCAGCCTGTTTCACTCCAAATGTTTTGGACGGCAACTTCAATCAGCCCCAGCCAGCCTAGTCCATGGTTAGGAATGGTCGGAGTTGCAGCCCAAAGCAACTAGAAGGAGCCAGGTTGAGGACAAACAGCTGCAGTATAGCTACACACACACACACACACACACACACACACACACACACACACACACACACACACACCCTCCTTCACCCATTGGTTCATTCTCACTTAAGCTGCTTCTCCCAGGTCATGCTTAACCTCTTGCCTGGGAAATGTACAGGCCAAGAAGCAGATTTATCTCATCTACCTACTGTTAACTCTCTTGTCTTGCCTGTTTTATATTTCTTTGGGGGGGGGGGATTATAAACTGCTTCATTTTTTTCAAAAAAGAAACCAACCTGTAAGCAATGTACAGAGACTTGCACCTTCTGCTCTTCCTTTGCTTTCTACTCTCAATAATTTATAAATTTTAATGATCACACACGCAAAGTTTGACACTATGTAATGCATGCATTTTTAGGTTGATGGTCTTTTCTGCAGCCCAGCTAAATAAACTGAGCCAGGCACATGTTATGCACATGTTGTGGACGTGACTCAGCCTAGCTGAGGGGGAAATTACCCTGTGCCACAGCTCTGTGTAGCTTCACTTTATTTCCCTTTCTTTAATCTCAGACAGCCATTCCCCATTTTATTAATTTATAAGGGCTATTGGGGGTGGGCAGCGCCCCATTTGCGAATTTCCGTGAAGCATACAGCTGGCCATTGTGTTGAGCAAGACTCTCACTCAGCCTGGCCACACTCAGCAAACAAAAAAGACCTCTTCCACAACACTTTTTCAGACACTGCTTTTTTCCTGACTGCTGCTACTGTCCTATGAACTCCATTTTTTATTGTTTTATTAAAGTTTTAATAAAACTTTTATTGTTTTATTAGTTTTAATAAGTTGAAAAACATTGAAACTTGAAAAACTGTGTTACTTGCTACCTTAATATATATTTTAAAATTTTAATAGTATATATATTTTTTAGTATAGTATAGTATAGAAAAACATGATAGATAGATCAGAAAATAGTTTAAATAAATAGTTGTAATAATAACAACATTTCAAAACACCTGAGGACTCCCCTCACCCTGTTGTTGTTGTTGTTGTTGTTAATATGACACCCTTCATCACAAGATCTCAGGGCGGTTAAAAAAATAATTAAAGCATTATTATGAAAATAGCTCAAGATGGGTGGTGGGCAGAAGCCAGACTAAACGCAGCTACTCAGTTTTATATGCCCATTTCATGAAAAGTAATCCCTAAACGACCTAAACTTGTTAAACATTGATGACTGTCATGACCCCAGGGTCATACTCCCCATGTTTGGGAGATGTGGTCATGTTTTCCAAGGACAAGTGAGAGAAGGGGAAGGTGCCCACCCGAGAGGTGCCAGGACTGAGGTTCGGTGAGTTCAGGCTGGAAAGAAAATCTCTGGTTCCATTTAAGTGTCTATAGTTCATGTATAGTTAATGAAGCTTCCATTCTTTGCAGTGCTGCAAAACAATGCATTTGATAAAGGGGAAAAGGGGAAAGGTAAAGGACCCCTGGATGGTTAAGTCCAGTTAAAGGCAACTATGGGGTGTGGTGTTCATCTCGCTTTTCAGGCCGAGAGAGCTGGCTTTTGTCCACAGACAGCTTTCTGGGTCATATGGCCAGCATGACTAAATTGCTCCTGGCACAACGGGACACTGTGACGAATGCCAGAGAGCACAGAAACACCGTTTACCTTCCCACCATAGTGGTACCTATTTATCTACTTGCACTGGTGTGCTTTTGAACTGCTAGGTTGGCAGAAGCAGGGACAGAGCAATGGGAGCTCAACCCATTCAAACTGCTGACCTTCCAATCAGGAAGCCCAAGAGACTCAGTGGTTTAGTCCACAGCGCCACCTGCATTCCTTTGCATTTGATAATAGCAACAGGGCACAACTAATCCATTTTCTGTTGTTCTGGAATAAGGTTCCATGTGATTAGGAAATATTATGGCAATACTATGAGTTACTATGACTTTACCGAATTGTATTAATTGTTTTGATGAATTTGTTGCTGTTTGCTTTATCTATGTGCTGTTGTGTTTGATAGTATAATGATTGCAATGTTTGGGGGTTTTTTAAAACACCATTGTGATTATTGCGAGCTGCTTTGAGCTCAACATTTGTTGTTGGAACAGTGGAATATAAATATTCAATCAAATCAAAATCAAATTAAAAATGAATATTTTTAATGAATCAATTAAATTAAAAGGGCCGTAGAAAGCAGGGCTAGGAAAGAACTTAGCCTGAGACCTTGAAAACACATTACCGGTCACAGAAGACAATGGTGTGCTAGTTGGGCCAGTGGTCTGATTCAGCACGAAGAAGATTCATATGTTCAGTTTATGAAATATAAACTCGTATCCACAACACTGATTTGTTTTGGGGGAAATGAACACACCGCTCTTTGTGACAACCGTAGCTGCCAATTAAAAGCAGATTCTCTATTTGCATCAGTGAAAAAAATGTGGTAAACTGAGGAAATTAGAGCGAAATATTCGTAAGGGAAATTCCCTTGCTAATGTTCATGTGGAAAATATGTTCCTAACACTGCCTAGCATTAGCATAGCAAAAATAAATACAGAGTTGTTAATCATGGCATCTAGTACCTAATGAATTCAGTCCATTCAGTGTTACATATTGCCAGCGACTCAGGGTTCCCCAGAGTTGACCTTACAAGGCAGTGAGGGCACCAAAAAAATTTAACAGAATCTATGGCTTGTTCGTAACTTCACATTAAGTTGCTTCCAGCTAAATGTGTTACTGACTAATATCAAATTGCATCTTATTCCAAGTCTACACTGTATCTCCTGCAAAGAACTTCTCCATTCAATTTAGGCTCAGTGCAATATGGCTTGCAAACAAACGACGACAAAAATACGTTAAAGAAGATACTTCATGTATAAGATCCTTATTTGTGCCATCAATGCATGTAGCCAGGATACAACTTTCAAAAGCAGTCATTGATTTTGGTCACCCTTGCCCTTTAAAATCATCCAAAATTCATGTCTGACAATGTGTCAAAACATGTGGCTATTCTAACTTTAAGGATGTTAAACTTTTCACACTTCTCTATAGCCTTTCACCTTAGGAGAGGGACGCTCTGGTATTTTTTGTAACCCAAAACTGAGTATTTATTTTGTTATTTTGGAATGTACAGAATTTCAAGATACATGGTAAGCCAAGCAAATCCAAGATTATATTTTCATTCACATTTAAAGTTCATTGAAATAAAATAAAAGCTACTGCAAATTTTGTACTGTCAGAGAATAATAGATGGAAAGGAATGTTGTAGGACATCAAACATTGTCCATAGGAATCCTACTGTACAAGTAACTTTGTTTGGGGAGTGGATCAGTCCTACACTTGGCACCCAGTAACGAACACACATGGATAGAGAAAATGTCAGCAATCTAATTGTGCCCCCTGCACTGTTTCATGCTTTGAGTATAAGTTAACTATACCTATCCAACTGATGTTTGTCTACAGGTTACCTTATCCACACAGGAGGTCATTTCTTCTTCTCAGCTCTCAGGGACTGGCTGTAACATTTAGTATACTTTACTACATACATTCTACTAAATCTGTGAAAATTTTCACAGCATTGGAAGATCCTGGAAGCAACTATCACTTGTGTGAAAAGAAAAACGTTCTACACTGCCGAAAGGATTGATGTGGCAAGCCATGATACTAATGGATGTGAAAAGGCACAACATGGAAATCGATTCTGCATTCCTACATGAATAAGATGAAGACCACCAATGTTTCTTAATTCACATAAGAATACAGACTATAGAAAGAGATCCTAGGGTCATGGTGCATAGCTGAATCACTCAGAGCCAATTTGGGGGTGGGGACACATGGAGGAGGAGAAAGAGGAAAGCCCTATTGTACAAGCAGAAGTTTTTTGCACAGGCTTCCCACTGATTAGGTGAATTTTGCCCTATATCAGGGTCAGCAACCTTTTTCAGCAGGGGGCCGGTCCACTGTCCCTCAGACCTTGTGGTGGGCTGGACTATATTTGGGGGTGGGGAAAATTAATGAATTCCTATGCCCCACAAATAACTCAGAGGTGCATTTTAAATAAAAGCACATTCTACTCATGCAAAAACACCAGGCAGGCCCCACAAACAACCCAGAGATGCATTTTAAATAAAAGGACACATTCTACTCATGTAAAACCATGCTGATTCTCAGACTGTCCACAGACTGAGAAGGTGATTGGGCCCACAGACCTTAGGTTGCCTACCCCTGCCCTATATCTTATACTCAACATACATAGTCTTGGAACATTCACATGTATATTAACACAGATATGCATGCCAATGTACAATGAGACAGTATGGGGGGGAATGATTTGAAAGAGCCCAGCTGAAAGACAACTACTGTTTAGTATTTATTTACCTTGTGCAATGGAGTTCTACAGTATATTTTCCCTAGGCACATCAGAGCCTCCATTTTTCCTGTGCCATCACAGAGCTACAATAAACAAGTTATCCATAAACAGGATATTCCCACAGAGCCAAGAAAGTATTCGGTTATCAAAAGATTTTAGAAATTAGACCTCATGAGAATGACTTTAGAGGTCCCGCTACAACATTTCATTCTAATGAGTTGTGTAATTTACTCTGATGAGAAAGCACATCACTTTGTCCTCTGTCAAGAGCAAGAATAACACTGTATCCTCCAGGGATTGTCTTCCTTCAGATGCTTTCAGGCAGTCAAAGATTGAATATGCTCATGGGCGTAGCCAGGATTTTTGTTGGGAGGAGCAGGACTTTCTTGGGAGAAAGGGGGGAGAACTTTTGTTGGGGGGGGCAGAACCAACATGATTGGTCAGTTAGTTATTTCTATTGTTTTACATGATCTGGGAGGGGGCAGCTGCCCCCCTCTGCCTTGGCTACAGCCACGAATATGCCCAGAAAGCTGTTGCTTGCCTCCATAACATGGATGTGTTTGGATCAACAGTCTGTCCCAAAGACTTCAATGAAGTATACATGCCTCACTCTTCCTAAAACTGACAGAAGTGTGTCATATATTTTTTAGCAATGGTATGTGGGTGGGATTCTGTACAACAATTCCAGATTTGCTTTGTTGATTGTTATGAAGGTGATAGTCCCTCAGGATTTCAGAGAAAAGGTTTTGTCATGAGGATGGACAAACTGGTGTGTATTATCCCCGTGTTCAGAATCAAAGTAATGTGGAATGAATGAATTAGACGAAATTAAAATAGAATACACATGGGAAGATGATGATGTGGTTGCCTTTCAGTATTCTCTCACAAACCTTAAGATATACAGTCCCATGGGTGACGTCGGTGGTGTCCATCGGCCAGTGGGAAAGACCTCTGTATGGGCAATAGGGCTTCCAATTCCTCTCCTTCCCCTTTCATCCCTCCCCCAAATCTGACCTGGAAGGTGTTGTTGCCTGAGCAGAAGTATTATTATTATTATTATTATTATTATTATTATTATTATTATTATTATTCCTAGGTATTCTGTTTTATTTTCCCTGGAACTCTGCTTGCTTCAAAACATGATGACCCCCTGTTTCAATTATTAATTTGATTCTGAACATGGGGATAATACACACCAGTTTAACCCATGTGGAATGAATGAATTAGACGAAATTAAAATAGAATGCACATGGGAAGATGATGATGTGGTTGCCTTTCAGTATTCTCTCACAAACCTTAAGATATACACTGCACATTGATTAATAGAGTATTCAGAAAAGCCAGTGTCTCTGCAGGACATCTGACTTCTTTGTGGTTGAACAGTAAAAACCACAATGCTTCCAGGGAGTTGGAGCCTCCCCCCCCCCTCTTAAGTTTAGATTGCTGAAAAGAATTGACAACCAATAGGTGCCAATGTTTGGCCATCCTAAACACATAATAAATATCTATTGGGTTATCTGTGATTGTGCCTCCAGCATTTTCCAAATCTGGTCACAGGGCACAATGACACTTCATGAAAAACATGAGCCAACCATCAAGATGGTAGTCCCATGGGTGACATCGGTGGTGTCCATCAGCCAGTGGGAAAGACCTCTGTATGGGCAATAGGGCTTCCAATTCCTCTCCTTCCCCTTTCATCCCTCCCCCAAATCTGACCTGGAAGGTGTTGTTGCCTGAGCAGAAGTATAATTATTTTTATTATTATTATTATTATTATTATTATTATTATTATTATTATTATTATATTTTATTTATTTATTCATACCCCACTCATCTGGCTGGGTTTCCCCAGCCACTCTGGGTGATGTTGGATATCCCAGTGCCAAGCTCTTCCCATTTTCTTCATTTAAGTTATGTAATTCCCTATCTCTTGACATAATATTGGCTTCTAGACATGTTCATGTCAAGGAAAGGAGTGTTTTACTATACACTGTAGAGCACAGGGAAAGAAAGAGCTCAACCCAGAGCTGTCAGTCAATCTCATAAATATAACTCTGCCCTAAAATAGTAATAGATCTTTGAAAAAGTCAGGTGAAAGAACAGACACACTGCATAAATTCTGGTCCAGTTACAGGGCTATAGATTCTGGCCCAGTTCAAGCAGCTACTTTTTACCTGGACCCAAGTCAATATTCTTTGCACTGAAGAGGAACAATAACTTCTGTATGGAACAACGTTGAACTGCAATGAGGCTGAAGTAACACAAACTGATTTATTGTATTTTTTTAAAAAAGATCATCATCTTGAAACAGTTAAAAAGCACATAAGGAGGATTATGCCTTGCAATAAGGAGCTGCTTCAAGAGTTTCTCTTAGGATAGATTAAAAATAGATATGCATACACATATGCCCATATTTGTCAAGTTAATTGTAGATAATCTGTATTAATCTATAAAATCCAGCAGACTTTTACACGCATGCAGCACTTCAACAGCTCAGGGATCCTGTAGAGTGTATTTGGTGTGTGTGCTTTCTTCACCCCTTTGCGAGCAAAAATCACAGGCGGCAGGGGAATTCTCAAGGGGTTGCTTTCTAGTGGTTTTTTTTCTAATGCTTCCGATAAATTATGTTGGCCACATTCTGAGTTCTGTGCTTGCCTGAGTGATTCAAATGCCACTGTTGGAGCAAAACATGGTTGAATTCCTAATCCCTACCAAGTGCTTTGATTCTGTTTTTTAAATACCAGCTAAACTGAAACGCAGGATGGGGAAATAACAAAGGAAGGCTTCTAAAGGTTGAAGCCACACAGTTGGGTTCTTACCCTTTCCCTTACCTTTAGCTGAAAACATCCTAGTTAACTTGAAACAATAAACTGAAATGTTTCTCATTATTTTGAATGGAACTGATGGGTTTTAGGGATTTTATATAAAAGGACAGTGTTTATAAAGGAAGCACCACATGTGATGGGAAATACTGGTGTTAATTAGGGTAAGTGGAAGACTAGCCCTGCCTTGGATAGATGAAAGGTCCATGTCGCTCAGGACTGGGGGACCAGATGTTGAACTTCCAGCTCCCATCAGCCCCAGCCAGCATGGCCATCCACCATGGATGGTGGGTACTTTGGTTCAGCAATGATGGGTGATGTAATACAGCAACTTCTTGAAGACCATAGGCCCTGCACCTCCAAACTCATTCATTTTCTGGCAGTGCCCAGCCAGATGCTTCCTGGGAACCCCCAAAACATGGCATGAAGACAACAACCTTTCCCCAGAAACTGGCACTGGAGAGGATACAAAGTTGAATCAAACTCAGAGTAGACCCGCTGAAATCAATGGACTCAAGTTAATTATGTCCATTGATTCCAATGAGTCTGCTCTGTCATAGATTTCTTTTACCTTAAGGAATCCCTTCCCAGAGTTCTCCAGGATATGTTTGTTCTATGGTCACAATGCAGGAGGCAGGCTCTAATTTGACTCTAACGATTTTGCACAGGCTGTGCACTAAGAATAAAAAAAAGTTTATCAAAACAAGTGTGATCCCACTTCTCACATACTCAACCTCTTTCTATAAAACTGTCTCAAACTGTACTGAAAAACAGTGTTTTTCTGGTTGTTCGTACAGATCTGATAGACAAATACAGTGGTACCTCAGGTTACATACGCTTCAGGTTACATACGCTTCAGGTTACAGACTCTGCTAACCCAGAAATAGTACCTCGGGTTAAGAGCTTTGCTTCAGGATGAGAACAGAAATCATGCAGCGGCGGTGCAGCGGCAGCGGGAGGCCCCATTAGCTAAAGTGGTGCTTCAGGTTAAGAACAGTTTCAGGTTAAGAACGGACCTCCGGAACGTATTAAGTAGTTAACCCAAGGTACCACTGTACAGGGTTGTTTTCCTTTATTCCTGTAGGTAGACCTTTTACCTTTGGTTCTCAACAGAGAAATACTAGAATGCCCCATCTACACTGTTGTTTTTGCAGAGTTGCTCACAGAACATGTCCTGTTCTACACTGGCTAGCTTCAGTGCCATTGTTTCTCAGAGAAAGTGGGATATATTCTTGGTTTTCTCTTCTTGAGGCTTTTTCAGGATTAGCCCATTTTAACTTTAGACTGAAATACTAACCTGCGGGTTTCAAAACACCATTGTGGGAAAAGCTGCTAAGAGAACGTTGTCTTGGTTGAAAGAGACCCTCTATGGCTGCAGAAGTCTTTCAAGATGGCAGTCTCCACGGGTGGAATCACAAAGAAGGAAAAGAACAGGAAGTATCACAACAGAGATGGACCATAGGAAGCTCCATTGTCAGACCATTGCTCCATCTAGCTCAGTATTGCCAGCTCTAGTTGGCTGCAGATCAACATGGCTTTAGTCAAGAGTCTTTCCTAGCCTCCACCTGGGATCACCAGGGATTGAATCTTGGGTCTTTTGCTTGCAAATTATGTTCTCTACCTCTGAGTCACCAACTAGTAAAAGTGGCTGCCTGATTCTCATTTGCTTTAAAACGCACACTGAGTGTCTGCTGAATACCAGTGCCTCTCCTGCACATACACTTTTTTTCTGAAACATACTTATGCAAAGTATCTATAGTACGCAAAGATGTTATAATTTTGATCAGCTGCTCTTGGCACAGAAACTGGGATCTTAGGGGGGGAGAACAGTGTATGCCTACTGCCCTGAACTGTAAAGTCCAGTTTGATACAGACTTCTCCATAGGGAGGAAATGAATCTAGGTAACTGGTGGGTTTGTTTTGTTTTTTAACAGTTGTTCACTCAGATAGTATGAGGCAATGAATAAGCTCCCACTGAACATAAACTGAAACCAGACTACAGTTCGCGTCAGCATTTTAAATGTCAGTGACAGATCTGTTCTGAAGTCCTCCACAAAAACCCAAGCCAAAACCACAGCAGAGGATCACCTGCAGAAAGCACCAGGCAGAGTGTTGGAATTTTGCTTTGGAACAGACCTGCAGGAATTGGAGTGCCATCTTTTCATGGAAGCTTGCAGAAAAATGCCCAGTTTAATTTAAAAGTCTGCAAAATATTTTTTTAAGGCTTAATATGACCTATGCGTAGGGACGCGGGTGGCGCTGTGGGTAAAACCTCAGCGCCTAGGGCTTGCCGATCGCATGGTCGGCGGTTCGAATCCCCGCGGCGGGGTGAGCTCCCGTCTTTCGGTCCCAGCTCCTGCCCACCTAGCAGTTCGAAAGCACCCCTAAGTGCAAGTAGATAAATAGGTACCGCTTTCTAGCGGGAAGGTAAATGCCGTTTCCGTGTGCTGTGCTGGTGCTGGCTCGCCAGAGCAGCTTCGTCACGCTGGCCACGTGACCCGGAAGTGTCTCCGGACAGCGCTGGCCCTCAGCCTTTTAAGTGAGATGGGCGCACAACCCTAGAGTCGGACACGACTGGCCCATACGGGCAGGGGTACCTTTACCTTTACCTATGACCTATGTGCGTCTCCATACTCATTTTCTCTCTCAGGTTAGGTGATGCAAGTAAATGTTAAATTAAATATAAAATATGCACTTACAGGGGTGAATCTACTATGAAACATCTACTATGAAACAAACTAATCCTGGAAGGGCCCCGTAAGCAACCTTAGTACACATTGCTTGTAATTTTTGGTCTAATACACCCAATCTGAGTCACACAACTCAAATGGATTGCTTTTGTTGTTGTATATATTTCAATAATCCCAGAGTTTGAGAGTCAGTAGCACAGATGTTGTAAAACTTTGGTGATCTATCGCAGAGCAAAATCACTGAAGAAGATAATAAGGGTTACCCAGACCTCATGGCTGGTTGTGAAGGGCCCCCCATGACAGTTCAAGTTTCTGGGCCCCCACAATGTAGGTCTGCCACTGTGGACATATAAAGCTGACTGATATTGATTCTGACCATCCAACTAGTTCAGTGTTCCTTAACTGACAGCAGCGGTCCATGGACTCAGTCCTGCTACCACTTAGAGATAATGGGATCTGAACCTGGAATTGAAAAGATAGGTCTTTGAGGGGCAGTAGAATCTGCCCCCCCCCCAAAAAAAACACCCACAAACACCACAAACATTTTCCTCTACCCTTTTCACCTCCTCAGCTTTCAGACACAGTTTTGTTGCACATACCCCAATCTCCAAGAGACTCTAGGGGTGCCTGTGATTTTCCAGGGTTCCGTTTCCTTGCAATGAAGGTGAGTGGAGACTGTGGTGTCTTTAGGCTATATGGTTTTCTTTGCACATATATACAGCCTGAGCCTAGGATGGAGGGACATAACAACATAAGTCTAACCTGATGAATCAGGCCAATGGCACATCTAGTCTGGCATCCTGTTCTCATAGTGGCCAACCAAAGGCCTGTGGGAAACCAGCAAAGCAAAACAAGAACACAAGAGCATTCTCCCCTCCTGTGGTTTCCAGCAACTGGTATTTGGAAACATTGTTTACTATAACTGTGGTGGCAGAGTGTCACCATCATGACTAGTAGCCATTGATAGCCCTCTCTAGGAATTTGTCTAATCCTCTTTTAAAGCCATCCAAGTTGGTGGCCACCACTGAGTGAGTTCCACTGTTTGACTATGCACTGTGTGAAGAAGTACTGTCTTTCATCTGTCCTAACCTTCCAACATTTGGCTTCATTGCTCCCAGCAGTAACACTCCAGCAGATGTTGCCTCCCCATTAGGTTTCAGGGAGGCCCCAAGCTACAGATTCGAGTCCAGCACAGAGCAAGATAAACTCTGTGCCTCCTGCTTCCAGCATCAGCCTGAACTCTCTCTCACACGCAGCTTCCCTGCCACTGCCTACCTATTGTTGTCCATCCTAGCAGGTGAAATATATTTTTAAAAATTAAAAAAAATGTCCAGTAGCTCCTTAGAGACCAACTAAGTTTGTTCTTGGTATAAGCTTTCGTGTGCATGCACACTTCTTCAGATACCGAAAGCTTATACCAAGAACAAACTTAGTTGGTCTCTAAGGTGCTACTGGACAATTTTTTTATTTTTATATATATTTCAACTGTGTCAGACCAACATGGCTACCTACCTGAATCATCCTAGCAGGATGTGTCATCCAGGCAGGTGAGTTGGAAAAAAAAGGCCCACTTATATGTCTCTATGGCAACAGAACAACCTCTTTGGATATGTAAATCTTTAAAAGAAACTGGTCCGACCGGTTTAGCAGGTTTCCTCATATAGATTGTAAACTCACAGGATCACAGGTTTGGAAAGGACCCATAGGTATCACCCATACTGACCCTCCAAACCTGCAGCAGTATATTAAGATCCTATACACACTTTACTTTTTTAATTACTCAGATAATCATACCCCAGCTGCAACCTAATAGGTATTCCGTGATTGGGCCTTTATTAAATTATCAATATAACTCACCATCACCGTTTGTATCCTTGGAAGTTATAGTAATACCTACAGTAGAAGACTGCCAAAGGAAAAATAAGCTGTGTGAATTAATCTAAAGTCATACTTTGTTATCTGTTATGTACCCATATGGTATTTTAGCAATTGGTCTGCTAATTAAAACAAGCATCCTGAAATATGCAAGGTACCTGTATTGATTAGAGCTGGAGGCCAACCCTCAGGAATATGATGCGACAGCAAATCGAAATCTATCCCTCCTTTTCAGGCATAGTCCAGCTCCAACCATCCTTTTACTTCCAAGCAAGCAAATCTGCAAGAACTCCGGTGCACAATATCAGGGGACTTAAACCTACGGAGGGACCATAAAGTTAAAAAGTCCCAGTTAATCAATGAGAAATTTAGTACTTGTTGCTACAATTACAAAGATAATAGTTCCTTTATGTGAGTGCCTTTGGTTCTGCAGCTGTAAAATAGCTTTTAAATTCAGCATTTTCAAGTAACAGAAATTAATAGGAGGTCATTTCTACCAGAGAAATTTTAGGGGCCCATCCTCTCTAATCATCATTAAAAACTAAATCCACAGGAGAAGAGGCACTTTACTGATTGTCAAGTGGAAGCTATTATTCATTTGATGAAGCTCTTGGCACCATGCCATTTATTCTGCTGTAGAGCCTGCTGGTTGTTCTACTTCATCTCTTGCAATCAAGGTTGTTTCTGCCTGCCAAGAGTTATTTATAGAGCGAACCAAAAAAAAACAACATTAAAGAAAAGGGAAAAAACCCTCCAATGCATTTTCCAGGGTTCAAACAAAAAACAAAAAAACCATCACACAAACCCAACAAACTTTCAGACTTTGCAATTGAGCAATTGTTGCTTTTTATTCCCACCATCATGGCATTCTTTAAGTCCAAAGATATATATTTTTAATGGAACCCGAACTATGTATGTTAGCATAGCCTAAAGAGAAAGCAACCTTCCCCAACTTAGTGCCCACCAGATGTTTGGGACTACAACTCCCATCAGGCTGTGCTGGCTGGAGGACACACAGTTGGGAGAAGGTAGCCTAGAGCCAATTCACATTTGCATCCACAGCATGCATTTAAAGTTCCCCCCAAAGAAACCTGAGAAAAGTCACAGAGGCTTAATAAACAAGTGATTCATAGAAATGAGAAGGTGAACTGAAAGAGAGAGCGGACAGAGAAGAGAGGTGCAAAGCACCAAGAATGGAAGAAAGTTGAATTTCTAAGTAACCTTCAAATTCGTTCCCATGCAGGTAGTGACTGGCTGAGATGGGAACCTCAATCCTCTAGTCCAGGGGTAGCCAACATGACTGCTTCCTGGTGTTTCTGTACTACAACTCTCATTGTCTCCTATCAATAGCCATGTTGGTCAGGGCTGCTGGGAGCTGTAGTATAAAACATCTGGACAGTGCTCTATTCATACCACACCTATCGCAACTGTGGTAAGGCAAGTCAATCATGCTGTGCTCTAAGGTGATGTAAGATTATAACTACTTTCGACATAAGTCGCTTGAGTCAATGGCTCAGTAGTCTGTGGGACAGTGCACAAGTCCCCTTCAGCCCTGCCTTAGTTCTTTGTCACATAATGACTTTTCTCCTGATTTCCAGTTATTTAGCAAGACCCCCAAACTAAGGGATGAAGAGAGCAGTGAGGCTATCTGCACTGTCTCTCATACTGATAAAGAATATTAACTAGTGTGATATACATAGGGATGTAAGGAGGCAGCAATTTCCATCCTGTCCTGTGGTTGTCACAGTCGGCGCAGTTTCCATTCCAATGCAATTCAACTTCTGATAAAACCTATGTTATTGGTATGGCCGAAACTAACATAATTAACTATCTAATTAATTATACCCTTAACTTCAGTGCATTTCAATGGAAAGCAAACATCAAAAACAACGAAGAAAATGAGCGCAACAATTTATATAGCATTTGTGGAGTTAAAAGAAAGAACAGTAGCCAAGTATTTCTCACGTTTGCTTGCACAATTTCCATTCCTGACCTTGGGCAAACATGTGAATTGTTGCAATTTCCACCCGCATCTCCATTTCTGATGGAATTCTCCAGCACCCTTAGAGATAAGGGGAAAGACCTCTAAAACAGATTAAAGTCACTGTAGGATCAACTGTCATTGCCAGGCAATCTGCCTCTCCTCCATGAATGCTGAACAATTGTTACCCAATTTCCCGACTTTTTAAATATATAATAAGCAAAATTCAGCAGGGCCCTCTTGATTTAATGAAATACCGTGAATTATGCATTTGCATAATGACAAGTGCCAGCGGTAAGGGTTTCTATGAGCATGCAAATTGTATGTAAAAACCTAATTTGTGCATGATGAGACACCCATTTCCTACCATATATGAAGAGATAGGGTAATTTCAGGGTGGCATTTTTCAGCATGGTACCTTTCCTGTGTGCCAACCACATGATAGCTTGATCACACACACAAAAAAAGGCTGCATCTACCATCAGTCATTGTTCTATCTGCAACACAAAAGCAGATGGATAAAATGTGGAAAATCATGTGTGGTTTGGGGAGATATTAATCCAAATTGGTTTTCCTGCTGGACCCAGTGCCAAACCCTGGACACCAGAATTGATTCTGCTGAACAGCAAAATACCACTCGTTAACTTGACTGTGGTTTAATAATTACACCTCTTCCTAGGGATGTGATTAAACCACACACAGCCCTGGAAAACAGAGGGAATGAAGTCAATACGCCACAGAGTCTAAAAGCCAACATATGTGGATTGCACAAGAAAGTAGGATCAGATGTTTGAATATATTATACATAGTAGGAGCTGCTGAATAGTTAAGACCAAGCCAGGAAGGGGAGGGGGGGGCATTTATGTTGTTTTCTGAAAATTAAATCCATCTAAAATGCTTCTTAGACCAATAATTAAAAAAAAAAGACGTAGAGAACTAGAAGCTTGAATGGTCTTTTATTTTTCCTAGCCTGTCAGTTTTGTTGAGACTGGGTTTAAAAACAAACAAACATCTGAATGTATTTTTAGTATTTCTGTTGGTTTTCAACACAAGGTGGTTTGTTGGTGTTTTAAAAGGAAAAGGAAGAGCTTTCTCAATGGGGAAAAGTTGCCTGGTAGCATGGTGGCATTCCATTCAGATAAGGGTTAGACGTAGGAACAACGATTGCTGTCTGCATGAAAACATCATTAAAAAGTAAAGTGTGTTGGCACTGACATGCTTTAAACATCTGCTGCAGCTTAAGACCATTTCACCATCCGCTGTGTAGCCACCATCAGAAGTAAATGCCCCAACGTTGTTGGTTTTCAGCATACTTTTCCTCTGTGTGTCTTTTGGGCACCTTCATTCTCTCTCTCTCCTTCGTGGCCACCAGGCATGCCCAGGCTTTGAGGGTTGGGGACTTGCTGCATCTTAGAATCACTGCACACATTTGGGGTGTGGATGAAGCACCTCTGCCATACCTCTCCAGCCCAGGGGTGGTGTGTGGTGGAAGAGGTCTCCTAGGTTTCCTCTGCCTCTGCACTTGCTGGACTGATGGCATGCCAAGGAAAATGCCAGGTGGAAGGGAGCATATCATTTTATGTGTCTTTCTTTGGAGGAAAGCATATCCTCTTAGGTGTCACCCAATACTCCTGCTTCACCTGATATTTTCCAAGGGGAAGACCAGATAGGTCAGTGTGCATTGGACACTGTGGGCCAGATGAAATTTGGCCATGGGGTGCATCCAACCTGCATGCTGTTGGGGGGGGGGGGAAGGTAAATGATCCACTCACCCCAGGGGTAAATAATCGACTAAAATAAGGAAAGAGCTACTACAGGACCTTTTTATGATCTCAGCATAAATTATACTTCCCAGGCAAATCTCTTTTGACAATTTTCATTTGAGACACCCCCAGGGACCACCCTTGACATCCACCAAAACCTTCTGCCTCTCCCCATTTTTATTTGTATTAGATGCGGGGTTTTCATTTTGCTGCTTGAGGGATTGCCTATCTTTTTAGGGGGTGTTATCTGCATCTAGTGAACCAATATTGATGTTTATTAATGAATTTATTGTAAGGAAATACTACCTACTAAACTAACAAATTTATTATGTCACTAAGCTGGTGCAATTGTTATTACATATGAATACATTTCATAAACAAATATATTTATTATTTTATAATATGTAACACCCAAACTCATGATTGACAACACATAATTCATAAACTATAACATTTATTGTGTCATATTCAACTAATACACATATCGTGTCACTTTTCTATGTTCATTACTTAAATACTCTGCGTGTACCTACTGTAGGGTTGCCACCTTTGTTCTGGAAAAATACATGACAGGTTGGGGTGGGGCAGTTGGGGGTGAATTGTTTTTTTTCATCTGGGGCTGAAGTGACTTCAGAGCAATACTTTACAATCTATTGCAGCCTAACAGGATGGCCCCTCTGGAATCTGTCACACACATGTACACAAGAATGCACACACATACACATGAATTTGTAAATCTGTCTGTGATTGGCTACCCAGAGCCAATGACCTTTCACACACCCTTTCAAATACATGCAGTTGGAGAGGATCCCTAACTTGGCAGAGAGAGAGAGAGAGAGAGAGAGAGAGAGAGAGAGAGAAGACCTGAAATACAGAACAAACTGTATCAATACAGGACGTACTATTGTACACTGAAATACAGGACAATCCTGTTAGGATGGCAATCCTAACCTACTGACAATATGGTGAAAGGCAAGAGGAGGGTTCCAAAGCTTGGTTGTGCCCTGGGCCCCTGAAATCCCCTCCATGACCCTGAAAGCATGAGTAACAACCCTGCTCTCTTTCTGAGTTCAGGAAGGTGGAATCCATACACATATTTTAAAAAGTTGTGAAAAAAATATTTTTAAAAAAATAGTTTTGAAAACTACATTGAATTTGGCATAGCTCACTTTCGCCATCTAGTGTCACATTTGTATATTGCACTTTGCAACACATTTAAAACGTTTTAATTGCAGCTGTGTAGCTGAGTCTGAAGTTAGCAGACATTTTACTAGAATTTAGGGTGCATGGGGACTTTCGATCATTTCTATTTACTTCTCGGGGTTTTGGATCACAGTTTTCAATGTTGGGGGACACCGTTCAGTACCCCACACGGTTCTTTCCCCCTGACATAAGTTCATGGATACTCAGTGACATCAGGGAGTAAGGTATGCATAATAATTCATTGGCCCACAAGCTATAAAAGTGACAGGAGTAATCCCTCTGGAACGAAAAGTGTTGTTAACACAGCAAGCATTTGTGAACGCAGTATGCATGGATAAAAGGATACACATAAAGCAGAGATCTGGCACAGGTTCCCGAACATATCCTTCGCTTTGTCCCTGGAGGAGGATTCGCTTGTCAAAATGTAGCAGTCTATAGCGAAGCCTTTCACTTTCTCTAAACTAACCCCAGAATCTGCAAGCAGTCTCTTATGTTGCACAGATTACCCTGCAAGTTGCTTTGACTCACTCTGCACTGAATTATTCCCCTAAATCCAACTTTTCAGTATCACAGTCCAAGTTCGATGACCACAGCAGTTTTGTTTAAGATATGATAATATCCATGCACACAAATGTTGCATAGCACTTCTCCCCAGAGACGTAAGAAACTTTTGCACAGTCCATGTGGTTATGTGGAACTGGCCCAAAAAGTTATTGTTTACAGTACCTGGGCCTTCCATTGTTTTTCTTCCAAGAACCAAGGCAAGTGAGATCGGTCTTTTTGTTCTGGGTTTAAAATTTCTCTAATCACAAATGCACCCAAATGAGTGCAACTCCCACGAAAAACACCAAAAACAAAAACTCTGGACCTGGATGAATTTACAAAGATTGGAGCTTTTTACGAAACCATAAACAAACATGTAAGGAAACTGTAATTTAATCCTTAAAATGCATTTCCCCAAAGCTGTTAACATGGCTAACCCTTAACACATTTTGCCATCCTTTCATTCATTTACACAGGATATTTCACTGGGGTGGGCTGTCAAAAGACATCCTCTCCCAAAGAGGTCTTGAGTCAAGTCATTATTTATTTTATCCCACGCAAATTAATCTAGAAGAGTAGATATGGATTAATGTAGCTCTGTTGGAGCAGTCCCATAAACAAGCACAGAAAGGTCAAAGGTGGGGGGGAAACCTAGCCACTCAAGCCACTCTGTGTGATCAAAGAGGAATTAACATGTTTTAAGATGAACAGCCAAACTGATCTTTAAAACTTCTTGTTGTTATAATCCATACTAGTGACTATTACAGCAGAACTAAGAAGTTAGTATTAGCAGAAAGTAAATGCTACCCAGGTCAATATGTAGGGACTTATTGCGCAAAAAGTGGCTGTTTTGCAGGTGGAGCTTGTGTCTCCTAAGGCAAGTATCTTCGACCTTTTCAGATCAAACATGTATTTGGGGACCCATTTCGTAACATTTATCCATATATTTGCATGGTGGTAGTGCTCCTGTTGCAACCCACCTTGGATCAGGCCACAACCCACTAGTGTGTACCAACCCACCATTTGAAGACCAGTGTCCTAAGGAAAATGGGCAACTTAAGATCCACCTTATACATTCAAAGCACATCCAACAATTCCATGGAAGCAGATGCATGGATGCTTCACCTGAGATTCCTGCATTGCACAGGGTTGGGATACATGACCCTTGGGGTCCCTTCCAACTACATTTTTATGATTCCATGATTCTATGAATTCCAACTCTACAATTCTATCATTCTATGAAAAACATTTAAAACACATGGCTGCCCACCAAGAATCTTGGAACTGCAGTTTCCACTTCACAGAGCAACAATTCCCAGCATCCTCAACAAACAACAGTGTGCTTTATCCTTATTTGTCTGTGGGGAAGCTAGACAAAGTCGACTGTTTACTGAGCATTCAGTCTGATTGCGGGGAGGTGATGGGTTGTTAACATCAAGCGATTGTTATCACACACGTTCAAGAGCATTTCCCAATCACTTTCTTTATAGCAAAAATACCAGTTTGGGTTGGGGGGGAGCGGGTTTGTTGTACAAGAGCACTAAATCACCATTCATGGTGCAAACTGAATTTACAAAAGAGAGACAGTCTGGAATCACCCTTAGCATTGCACGAAAACAGACGACATGACCATGTGTCCTTTTTTTGTGGCATGTTAGTACTGCAACTGCAGCTGGTCAAAGGGTGAGCTACAAGTCCCACTTCCAGGGTTACTGGGGTTCAAGATAAGTGGAAAGGTGATTTACAAACCATGAAGAAAAATAAATATGAAGAAAATGCTTTTCCCCCATTTCTTTCCCTCTTCACCTCTTTCACTTAACTAAACATTGCCGGCGGTCTGAAAGGGATCCAAATGAAGGCTTTCAGGTGAGGAGGGAGGGTCTGGTTCTAGCACTTCTAAGTTTAGAAATGAAGGCACTTGTGCAATATTGACTGCAATGTGTGTAAAATGGTTGTGGGGGAGAGATAGAGAGAATCAACTGGCTCAGTGACAGTAAGACAACCCTTTAGGCTGAATTATTATGATTTTCTCGCGGCATGTCTCTGTGATGTACAACAGACTTCAGTCAGCAAATTTGCTTTTCAGGGGAGGGGGATACTGAGGGAGTATGGGTTGCAACATGAAGGAACAAGAAGGAAAGCTTTGCATGTCCATAAAATAGACAAATACCTCAGGCATGTCAGTCGACATTTCTGCCTAGCACTGTGGCAAAAGAAAACAGCTCATGATGCTTCCACAGTATTACTGGTGGCTGGAAGATGCTTCTTTAAATGAACATTCATTGGCTGGTGGCTATTTCCTACTCTGCTGGAGACACCTATCTTGACTGGGAAGGTCTAGGAATAAAACGGTTTGGTAGTCTGTCTGAATATAGCTGGGAAAGGAGAAATATGAAGAGAAAACTGCTTATTTTAAGTTTGCTTTGGAGGGCCAATGCTTATAGGGACAAGCAAGCATCTCTCTGTAATGATATCACCCACCATTCTGAACTTACTTACTTACTTATTTAGAAGAAGAGTTTGGACTTGATATCCCGCCTTTCACTCCCTTTAAGGAGTCTCAAAGCGGCTAACAATCTCCTTTACTTTCCTCCCCCACAACAAACACTCTGTGAGGTGAGTGAGGCTGAGAGACTTCAAAGAAGTGTGACTAGCCCAAGGTCACCCAGCAGCTGCATGTGGAGGAGCGGGGAAGCGAACCCGGTTCACCAGATTACGAGTCCACCGCTCTTAACCACTACACCACGCAGGTATCTGAAGAAGTGCGCATGCACACAAATGCTTATACCAAGAACAAACTTAGTTGGTCTCTAAGGCGCTACTGGACAATTTTTAATTTTTTTTATATACTAAGGTATATGTCACTGTTCCTCCCAATTTACCAGAGACAGGTAGAATGGGGATTGTTCTGGGTAAATAGGAGGACAATGAAATGTTATCAGTGGGTCAGAAGTGAGAAAGTCTCTCAATCTGCTTAAAAAGCAGGTTCGGAGTTTGGGACCCAGGAATCAGGCATCTTCATGCCTTATCCTAAACAGTCTTTCTGCATAGCTTTAGCAGAAGAAAGGCCTTTTGCAGGCTTCTGAAAGGGAAAAAGTTAAACCCGGCGTTGACAAGTATAATGGAAAATAAAACTGAGTGTTTATAACCATTTTGGAGCTACGCTGCTCGCCCCACCACTTAGCTCCCAAGGACACCATCTGCCATAAAACAGAAATGTAGAGATCTGTTCCTCTGCTTCTTGCTGTAGGGAAAATGCTGGGCTGGTGGGGGGGTGGGGGTGGAGGCAACACTGGGAGAAGGAAGGGAACATCATATGGGAAACTTCCGGAGGGCATCATATTTGTGTTATAGGCATGTCATTATATAGGTAAAGGGACTTAACCTGTCCTACACTTTCAATGCACTTCCATGTCACTTTCCAAACTGCAAAAATAACAACGGTCTGGAAGCATGCTAGGAATGAGAAATTTCTGAATTGCTTTGATGTTCGGTTCTGTAGCTAGTTCAGGAGGAGAGAGGAGAGGCTAGGTAACTCTATAGGTGAGGAAAGATTTGAAGGTAGTCCCAGGGCATGGTGTGTGAAGACACACGGTGCAATATGCAGCAACTTTGGAGGAGCCAGGGCTGGGTCTGGACAGTGCCTGGCTGGAAGATTGCCTGAGAACACCATGTAGCCTCCCCCCCCCCAAGTTCTATGATGGAAGAAAGACCAGATTTGAAATGTGCTAAAAATAATAAACAATACAAGTCTCTGGAATTCCATACCCCATTTCCTGGCACTCCAGCTACCACCAGTTAGGCTTAAAGAAAGCACTGGCGTATTTCCCAAGCCAATTTGGGGCTATGGGGGTGGGGGTGATCTTCATGAAGACTGCAGTGGGTGGAGAGGGCAAGGTTAACCCCTTCTCTCGCCAGTTGCAATCTCCGCAAATATGGTCTTTCGGGGGGGGGGTGTCTTCCAAGCCTAATTGCTACAGTGGGGAAGTTTTGGGTGGACAGAATCACAGCCCGTGGGCAGTGAAAATCATCACACACTCCAATTAGGCTTGCAAAAAGCATAGACTTGGGGAAGGGAACATTAAACTTATTGTCAGTCTTTAACGACTAAACAAACCATTGCGGCTCACTGGAAGTCAGTAAGAACTCCATTTTGGATTGGTAAAAGTGTCCCAATTTTCCAGGGACAGGCCCAGAGTTACCAAAGTATCCTGGCTTCTGATATGATCCTGGAATGTCCCAATTTCCCCTACCAGTACTGCAGCTGCTGAGTTCAGGGGCGAGGATCAGCTGCCGATTGTCCTGAGCGGCTACCCTCTCCATGGCCACAGCTGCCAGCTTCATCCCTTGGGCAGCTTATAACAGCTTCAGGAAAGCAGGTGAGATGGAGGAGAGGCTGCCAGCCCTGAGACCCAGCCTTGTGTGAGGTGCCAGCCCTGAGTAGCAGGCAGAAGGAAGGGCCACCCCACATTGGGCAAAAGATTCCCGCATTGCAGGGGGTTGGAATAGATGATCCAAAGTGGTCCATTCCAAATCTATAATTCTGAGATTTAACAAAAGGTCCAGTTTTTGTTATTGTGGTATTATTTTTTTTAATTGATTTGCCTTTACTCTTCTATTCATCATCTTACTGTGCAATTAGTGACTTTATGTAGGACAGCTTTATTTAGGAATCGCTTTACCCCTTACCGTCCAACATTTCTCCAATGAAAATAGGGATGCCCTATTCTGTTGTTGTTGTTGTTGTTATACTCCACCCATCTGATTGAGTTCCCCAACCCACTCTGGGCGGCTTCCAACATACAGTGGTACCTCGGGTTACATACACTTCAGGTTACAGACACTTCAGGTTACAGACTCCGCTAACCCAGAAATAGTACCTCGGGTTAAGAACTTTGCTTCAGGATGAGAACAGAAATCATGCAGCGGCAGCGGGAGGCCCCATTAGCTAAAGTGGTGCTTCAGGTTAAGAATAGTTTCAGGTTAAGAACAGACCTCTGGAACGAATTAAGTACTTAACCTGAGGTACCACTGTATATAGAAACACCATAAAACAATAAACATTTTTTAAAAAAACCTTCCATATAAAGGGCTGCCTTCAGATGTCTTTTGAAGGTTATATAGTTACTTATCTCCAAGGGTCATATAACCATACCCTCCATCATTTCTCCAATGAAAATAGGAACATCATAGTAGGGAGAAGTATATATGAGAGTCCCCCATATATATTCAAAGATGCTTTCATTCTGCAGCCTGAAGATTTCTAGGGAGGCTGAATTATATGTATATTTTTGTATGATATGAGAATGATAAACAAAGCATTTTCCTTTCTCTTTTTTATGGGAGAATGTATATTTTAACCCTTTTCATTCCTGGTGCAATATTTCTTTTTTCTTTTTCTTTTTTTAAATGAAGGAGGGGGTTATAGTTTTGAGCATGTAGGATCAGGGCAAAGTCCTTTTTAAAAAAATGCATTGTGTTCATCAGTATGATTAATTTTTATAATGAATGATTTTAGAATGTTGTTTATGTTGTACTTTTGTACTGTTTTATTGTTGTTAGCCGCCCTGAGCCCGGCTTCGGCTGGGGAGGGCGGGATATAAATAAAATTTATTATTATTATTATTATTATACAAAGGGTTACACAAATGAAACCGATCTGCTTTCTCAAGATGGCTGCTTTGAGTCTGCAGAAATCCCTGGGAATCTGAGTGATAGACTTTGGGGAGTTTCTAGTTACAGATTTTGCAAGGCTGAACTGAATAAGCTCAGCTAGGATTCCGATCCCTTCCATTTAGCTCGATCTCATTTGAATGCGAAATCATTTCTCATAATGTAAGCAATTTGATAAGCTGAGATACTTTTGTCAGAGCTGCAAGCGCAGACAGAATCTGCTTGGCTTTGGCAAGTAACAGAATCCAACAACCTGAGACTCTCTGGTTTCATTTTTCCTCCTTAGGGGCAATCTTTATGACTATGGGGATAGGTTTGAAATTGTATGACAGTGCCTAATAAATCATGGAAGTGTGACTGAGAGAGGTTTCCACTGGCCATGGAGTATTAGTTATGTGCTTAACTCCTGGTCCCTCCCATCTTTAGACAAAGCACGGTAAATAGCACAAGTAAATATATGGGCATTTGCAAACCTTGCAGGGTACAGTTCTGATCACAGAATACTGTGTTTAGAGCAGAATTTCGACTGGAAGAGGCAGTGACTCACAAAACTATTCAGTGGTTGGGATGTGCAAGACCATGCAACAGAACCGATAAGTGCAGCCATCTTCGCAATATGTGGACCTCTCACGGATGAGCATGAATTGTAATCTAATACTTGAATATGCTCTCCACATGTATGTATTTGGCCAGAAAAAAAGAATCACTATTGAACTCATGGGTCTTTTAAAAGTTTTGCAAGCTTTTACTATGAAAGTTTAGTCACAATGATCAATTCACTGATAACATTCTCCTATCTGTGGCATTATAATGTGCTCCACATGAAGAAGACTCAGAAACTGAAGCTGGTGCAAAATGTGATGGCCCACCTTTTGAGTGAGGCAGAGTCACGTGACTGAGGCGGAGTCATGTTACTTCATGTCTCAAAGATCTGCACTGGTTGCCAATATGTGTCCAGGACAAATTCAGGGTTTCACAGATGCCATATAAAACCCTGAATGATTTGAGACCTAAATATCAAGAGTGCTTCTCTCCCTGTATCAGCAGTGGATGGTAGGATGAGGCCACAGTGCTGTGTTACTGATGCTGCTTAATGAGAAGGAGAGGAGGGAGGCAGCAAGGAGGTTTGCATAGCCAGGAGGTTCACTAGTCTTGCCTCGCTCCTCCAGCCAGCTATGGAGGGGCTAGCCACGTATTTAGTCCTGGGTGAAGTCTCCAGAGGGGAGCCATTGAGGCTCCCAACCTCTCTCTCTCTGCGCCATTCCCACCTCTTTAGGCTTGGCTGTATTCTCAACAAACCTTCCTCTGCCCTATTGTATATATTTCTGTTCTACACCTGGCCCTGGCCCATTGCTCCTGCTCCTCCTAAAATATTCCGAAGTCTGTAGGACTAGCTATTTTGCAATTTGAAGAAGTTTTTTTTTCCCAGATGTATTTAATTTTCATTTTAACCATGATCAAAAATCATTCTTCATCCTGAGATTTCTTATAGCAAATATTTGAAAGTCTGCTCTTGTTACATTTGTGTCAAGGTGGCCTGCATGCTTGCCTTACAGTAACCTTGGGAAGTGGGTTATGTTGAAGATGGTGTCTTTCCAAGGCCACTCAGTGAACTTGATAGCAGAGCAGAAATTTGAACCCAGGACTCTGTTCGATGCACTGTCAGGTGCTCTTCCACTGAAGAATCTGGACCCACCTGATACCACCGACAACAGCAGAAGGGGACAGACCTCCTTCATCAAGTTCGCTTTCAAATTCCCCAGGTCTGAAATGGCACCAATATGCTACATGAAGTTCCTATTAGACTTTGGGGCATCGTCCCTTTTTAGACTGCAATTAGGAAAGGGGAGAGATGGAACCTAATACTTCAAGAAGCTTTGAACCGAGCCAAGTGTCCTGGTTGGACGACCAGCAGCAGCACTCGGCTGCAATTTTAATCTTGGATTAGGAAGGACCTTTGCCATCTAAACTCTCCTTGTGCTCCCAGTTGCTTTTGCATTAGTTAATGTTTGAGCTTCCTAGTTAGGCTAATTGTGGCATGCGAGCGGCAGGCTGCACAGATGTCAGATGTCATGCTCTATCTGATGAAGAGGTCCCTGCCTCGGGCTGTTTATATATGACCTACCAGGATTTCCTGACTGCATGATGAAATAATTAGGGGGCCCTTGTGCAAGGAATAATGTTGGCAATAGGTTACAAAGGCATCCCATTTTGTTTTGTTTTGTTTTTTGGTTAAAAAAAATAAATCCTAAGCATTTTCCTTATCGGCTACAAAATCTTCCAAGGCTTCTTATGTACTTCCTACTTGTCTGTATTTTTTTATTTTTTTTAAAAAAGCATTTCACGAGAATGCTTAAAAAGGTTTCATAAAGTTGAGCAGGCTCTGTTCCTTGTTTCTCACATTACATAGTGGGGCTAATGGCATAAGTAAACAGCGGAAGAAATAGAGTTATTGGGTGGGTGGGGTCTATTTGTTTTATGCGAAGTTTGCCATTTTGCTTCTTGAACCAGCAAGTTGTAAGTCCTAGTTTTAGCAGGACAAAGAAATAGAGGAAAGACCATTGTTGCATCTGCTTAGTCATTAAGGCTGCCATCTTTACTGGCAAATCCCATTGACCTTAGGGGTGCTTACTTCTGAGTAGACATGTTTAAAATTGCAAAGGAGTAAGTACTAAGAAGACGTTTTATAAATGCTTTTTTACAGAATAGGTACGTGGATCTGCTTGAATGTTCTCCTGTTAGATAAGCTTTTTTTTTTTAAGGCAGCTAGTGGTCCAGCTGCACACCTGTCTAGTCAAGGACAGCCTAACTTTTGTCGTTTGTGCTCTGGTAACCACTAGATTGGATTCCTTCCAGTGTGGTGTAGTGGTTAAGAGCGGTAGTCTCGTAATCTGGGGAACCGGGTTCGGGTCTCCGCTCCTCCACATGCAGCTGCTGGGTGACCTTGGGCCAGTCACACTTCTTTGAAGTCTCTCAGCCCCACTCACCTCACAGAGTGTTTGTTGTGGGGGAGGAAGGGAAAGGAGAATGTTCGCCGCTTTGAGACTCCTTAAAGGGAGTGAAAGGCGGGATATCAAATCCAAACTCTTCTTCTTCTTCTTCTTCTTATATAGATGGAACTCCCTTTGAAGACTGTTCAGAAACTGTGGCTGATGCAGATTTTGACAGCCAAATTGTTGATTGGGGCACAACTGTCCAAACATATAACACCAAATTCTGGTATTGCTACCAAATAGTTTCTAGGCTCAATTCAAAGTGCTGGTTTTGACCTATAAAGCCTTATGCAGCTTAGGACCCCAATACATTAAGGACTGCATCTTAGCACATGAAGCAACCCAGACTCTCCAATTGTCACAAGACAGACGGATGCCAACAAGTCCTGTGAATGCTTATATGAGAGTAAGTAATACAGAACTCATATTTAAGAGAACACCTATTTAAGATTCCACTGCAAAAGAAAAAGAAAACGTTCCTCTTTCAGATTAAGAAATTCAGGTCATCAAGCAATATTTCCTTTTTCCTTGTGATACAATCAGCATTACTAGTATTGAGAGATCTACAACAAAGTAATTAGGTATGTTCGCCTTCCTATGTGAACTAAATCGAATTTCTCCCCCACCCCTAGCTCCCATATTAGCAAAACTATTTTTTGCATCCAATTTTACTGCTAGCCATCATTACTACACCCAATTACTACATCACTCCAGCCACTTACTAAAAGTACTGCCTTTTTTCACCTAGCGTTGAATTCTTTTTCTAACAGCCTCATTCTTATATGATTAAACACATTTATTCCATACTTCAAGGCTATTTCCTTGGTACCCTATTGCTACAAAGCATGGCCTTTCGTGTCATTGTAAGAGCACTTGGGAGAGCTCCCTTCCAGTGCTAAGGCTTTGAATGTATTTTAAAGGCCACCTGGCAGTCACCTGAAAGACCTAAATTTGCATAAAGAAATAAATAATGCACCCATATGTTAATTGAGTTCCCCATGTAGAAAATGTAAGACTGAACGCTGCTTGTTGGCCAAATATCAGGCAGTAATATCACTATAATTTCAACCCAGACACTGTTTTAATTTGTTCAGGATGCTTATTACTGGCATTGACACGAAGGTGATTTCTCTGAAGCTATTTCAGGTAAGGGCCTGAGGTAAATTTGTAAGTGATGAAGCTGGGAATCTCCCCAGCTTCCTTACTTCCCAGCTCTGCAGTTTGCAAATGTTTGCACCAATCCACCTTATTTCTTTCACAGCTACTATACTTCTATTTTAAAATGTATATTTTTATTGCAAATATGACGGAAAGAAAAAGGAAGCGCCATCAGCTCACATTCATGATAAGAATAATCCATCAGCGCTAATTGAAACATGTATTAATATAACCAGGTCCAAACAGATATCCAAAAGTGATTAACGATTACATGGAAATGTAGAAAGGAGATTAAAATCTTTGGTCTATCGAGTAATGGATGGGTGTTTATCCTTCCAGTCTCAAATTACAAGTCTCTTTGCAACTATAAGGCCTCACGGGATCCACTTCCATTAACGATCTGTTAGTCCCTGCCATCACTGGATAGCTGCTACACCTCTTGAGTAAATGTATGGTGTAATGGTTAGCGTGTCGGACTAAGACCTGGGAAACCAGGGTTCAAATCCCTGCCCAGGAGACTTACTGAGTGGTTGGCCTTGGACCAATCAATGGCTTTTAGCTTAACCTGCCTTTTAGGGTTGTTGTGAGGATAAAATGGAGAGGCAGAGAACCATGTACGATGCCTTGAGCTCCTTGGAGGAAAAGTGGAAGCAAATGTAAAAATAAATACAAGGTGGGGGGGAGGGGAGTATATGCAGGTTGAAAAGTACATGTTTTTCTTACTGTACCTTTTCAAAATGCACCCAGCTGGAGGAACGTGTCAGAACCAGCTACATGAGAACATGTCGATCACTGTTTTATTTGGCACAACATGCAACAGAAGCCAGTTGACATGAAACCACACGTCACTGGCGTAATGTGCTTGGGAAGACATGCTGGAGGGAGCACTGGGATTTTCTTTTCCTAACAGAAATGGATTTTGATAGAGGGGTTCCCCACCACCACCAACCACCCTTAGACAAGTAACAAAAAGGTGTAAGACTCTCGATGCATTTAACTAACACTGTGTAATTAATCCTCACAACACCCTGCCGGAATACCACAAAAGAAAGTGGTGTCAAAGCAGGGATTAAACACAATGGTTGCTGACTTTGCATCCTTTGTGTGCCCCACTAGACAACACCTTTGAAGAAATGTTTTAAATTGCCTGCTCATGCGACTTTGAAAAGTCTGTAGGTAGCAATTATCAGTCCAGACTTCCTACAGACATCCTTTTGCAAGTGGCAGGGGAAAGGGAGGTGCCGTAGCGATCACCCCACTATATTGTTAATCAGCAGCAACATTTTGCTGCCCACCTGATCAAAACAATATTCCATCACAGTATGGTGACTTTGCAAAGAAAGACTTAAGCTCTTTATTCTCATTATGATCGTTGGCAATAAATAATAATAATAAAATTAGCTGCACGATAAAACCTTGCAAATCAGGTAGGAGCAGCAGCTTGGGTTTCCTGTCGCAAACAAATGCCAGGCTGTCAGTCCTCCAGTGACTGACAGCTCGCATCAGAAAACTGCCCCTTGTTCCATTAAGGCAGGGAACAAAATCAGAAGCAAAATGTGCCGATGGAAGGCACTGTGCAGCTGAAGTATCAATTTGGCACAGCGGGGACGCAGACAGAAGCCGTGCACATTTTTCAGCTGGAGAAGAAAGCGGGTGCCGGGAGGGAAAGGGCTGCAAAGAGAAGAGAAGGAGGAAAAGACACGCGGTTGCGAAAAGAAAGGGGCAGAAGAAAGGGATGTCACAAGAAAGGCTGGGCATATGATGGGGGAAGAAAGTAACAGCAAAAAAGGAAAGCTAGGAAATCATCAGGTAACACAGTTATTGCTATTATTATTTGCCCATCCTTCACCAGCAGGTCCCAAGGAAACTTACAACTGTTCCATATTCAGTGTTAAAAACAGAGAAAGCAAACAACAGTCACAGGAATAGGGGCGTCCTGAAAACACTCTTCTCAGGTGTTGTATTATTACAACTTGGTGACAAGCCCTAGTTACATCTAGCCTGGATTGCTGTGATGCGCTCTTCATGGGGCTACCTTTGAAGAGTCTTAAGAAACTTCAGGTGGCCCAGAATGTGGCAACAAGGGTGTTCACCCATGCCATCTTATTACATCTGCCCTGGAATGCCTGCACTGGTTCCCAACTTGTTTCTAGAAACAATTCAGAGGGTTGCTTTGTTACCTCATAAACTGGGCATGGGGAAGCTCCAACCTGTAGACCAATACAGTGGTACCTCTAGTTATGAACTTAATTCGTTCCAGAGGTCCGTTCTTAACCTGAAACTGTTCTTAACTAGAGGCGTGCTTTCGCTAATGGGGCCTCTTGCTGCCACTGCGCCACCAGCACACGATTTCCGTTCTTATCCTGGGGCAAAGTTCTCAACTCAAGGTAACTCTTTCAGGTTAGTGGAGTTTGTAACCTGGAGCATTTGTAACCTGAGGCATTTGTAACTCCAGGTACCACTGTATAGGCCCACCAGGCAGTCCATCACACACTGGTGATGTCAGTTGATGGGCAGGATGACATGGTTTAATCCTGCACTGGTTGTGCATCTTGTTCTCAGCAATCAATAGAATCATACAGGCAAGCAGCAGGTTTTAATCACCGGTCATCAGTAAACTGAGTAGAGATTAAAACTCTTTGCAAAAGCAGTCTTTGACGTAGCACATCTCCTTTAAGCGAGCTCAAATCCACAACAACTTCAAGGCCCTTTTGTTGTTTGCAAAGGGCCTTAAGATAGCTCTCATACTCCTGTTTGAGGCTGAAACAGGAGCATGGAGCCTTTCTTAGAGCCCTTTGCCAAATCCATCTTTGAAGCAATCGTCCTCTCCCTTTCTCCTTTAAACATCGCTCAGATGTTCTTGTGGGGAACTGCTTTATCTGCTTTGCCAGTCCTTGTTGAATATACCCCTATTGCTGCTATGCTTTAAATTTACACACCTATCACATGTCTCCTCTTACTTATCTTTTCTCTGAACTAAGGAGCATGCCCATGGATTTCAAACAGAGCCTGTGGCCAGACTCCACCCTAAGAACTATCGGCTGTAATCAAAAGGAACTTCCATTGTTTCAAGCTAGATCAGGGTGGCTGCACTCCTACCTTTAGTGAAACTGATTACTATATTGTTTACAATGTTGTGTCAACACTGTAATTTTGAAAAAAAGTTTGGCAGACTCAATTGATGGACCTCTGAGCCAGCACCGCCTTCCCATCTTTTATTGTCAGCCAACCTTCTGGCACCATATCAGATAGGTACCACCAGCAGCTATACACTGTGTATGACAAACGTACCCATTTAAAAAGTAGGAAAGGGTCCTTTTCTCTTCTTCTGTACTTCCTTCTTGTGCTGTCAACCAGAAACAGCAGCCCTGTAGTTATTTGAAGACCTCACTCTCCTTCTTTTTCGCCTATGCACAACCAGTTTCTTAACCATTGCTTGTATGGTTTATATTCTAGCTGAACCTCTTGTATTTGGTATCCTCCAGGTATTTTGGACCACAACTTGCATCAGCTCCAGCTAGCACAGCTGTACTAGCAGGGGCTGATGGGAATAATGGTCCAAAACTTCTGAAGAGCACCAGGTTGAGAAAGGTTGAACTATCTGCTGCATCATTTTTATAACTCTACTCCTCTTCCTCCCATGCTTGTACTGAAATGACTAACATCAACCGCTTTTGGTGGGTTGTGGTTTTTTTTAAAGATTCTGGAAAATTAAAGAAAAGAAAAATATATACCTGCAGGAGTGTCATTTTTCATATATTTATTTGGTGCCTTTCATGGTAAGCCCACAAACCTGGTTGAGGCTGGGCGGCGGGTGCTTCCACTGCATCAAAGTTCATTATAACTAACTATACCACAAATAACAGAGGTACAGGATAAGCAAGAGTCTCTATCCCATATGCAGCTGTAGCACAGCAAGACCATCACAGGCAATTAATTCCTGGTGGTCCAATTGATTACACATATTTTAAGGAATAATAGTCAAATATCCGACTTCTTAGAACAAGGGAGAGAGTCCTATAAGCTGCCCACTCCCTCCTCCAAACTCTTTTGCTGTTAATTGTATTATACCCTAGGCTGTGCTTTAAGATCTTCTAGTTTATTTCATTTTCTATAGCCTTTTTTTTTACTTGAAGAAATCACTTTATTCCCTTGTCCTTCCTTTAACTTGGCAACAGCTGACCCTGGCAGGCAGCCCAAAGCATGGTGAATGACAAATCACTACCAGATGAAGCCCTGTGAGCGTTTCCTCCAGCCACAGAAAACTGGGAGGCCCAATCAAATTGCTGAAGTGTCAGAGAATCGTACTGAGATCAGCCACGGCGAGTTCTCCTTACTTTTGTTTTGTGAGGCCATCTAATAGGCCTGTAAAATCCCGTAGCTGTGACTTAAACCCTGGGAAAGGCCACCCAGTTATTCCAGCATCAGTCTGGGGTAAACTCCTTGATTGTTGGCTGGAGTGCGTAGGAACTAGCTGAGGGACTTCTGGTGGTACCAGAATAAGGGACATGAAGGTTTCAAGTGACTGTTCAGCCTCCTACAGTGTCTCATTGGATTTAATCTGTAGCCATCATATGATATTTGGTTTGCTGTCACCATCAGTGAAGGAATGTATATCAAGGGTACCTCCAAACCAGCATTCTTGGGCAGTTGTCTATACGGCAACCTTCCATAATCTGGCACCCTCCAGAAGTTTTGGACTACAACTCCCATCAGTGTCACTCAGCACAGTCAATACTCAGGAATGATGGGAATCATAGTCTGAAATGTCTGGAGGGTTCCTGGTTGGGGCAGGGGATTCCTGTAGAGTATGCCACTTTATTTAAGGGCCTTAACAACCTCCTTCCTTGTGACACCCATTTAACCAATACCTAGCCCTTCCTTTGCCAAAACTTATTTGGCCAGGGTTGCCAATGTGGCACAATGGTGCCCATGAGGACTTCCCCTGTGCCCACGAGGACTCTGTCCCAGGCATTCACTGCCTCCTTAATCATGAGGTGTTGAGGTTGGTTACCTTTTTGCTCTTGAAAAGAACACAGAGCAGAAGGAGGAAATTGGGAAAGTGATGCTTCCAGCTCTATGTGCTTTACAGGGCTCATATCAATACCTGGGCAGCTGTCTTCTTCTTTGGCGATCACTCATACCCAAGTAAGATCGTCTTCCATAAACACAGTTTTAACAATGAGTCCGTAAGTGACTATGGAAGCAATTCTGGATCTACACGTCCTTAAACAGTGGGGACATTGGTTCCTGGGCGGGAGTTGATCATGGTGTGGATTTGCCAAGCGTGCCTTCCTCTTAGCACATTGCTCCCTTGTGACCTGAGTTTGAGTGTCTTCAAAGCCCATGACACCTTTGGTAAAGGCTGTTCTCCAATTGGAGTGCTAGCAGGCAAGTGTTTCCCAATTGTTTTTGTTTATACTGCATTTTTTAAAAAAATTGCCTTGAGACAGTCTTTAAACCTTTGTTGACCACCAGCATTATGCTTTCCATTTTAAAGTTTGGAATAGAGTAGTTGCTGATAATCAGGCATCAGGCATCTGCACAACATGACCAGTCCAACGAAGTTGATGTTGAAGTATGTTTGCTTCAACACTGGTGATCTTTGCTTCTTCCAGTATACTGGGCAGCTGTGCTGATATTGGAACAGATGAGAGGGTGGGTGGGAGTGATCTGGTATACTGGAGGGTAGAAAAAAACTGGAGAGTGGAGTAGGGAGAAAGCAGGCTACAAGAGGAGGGACAGAATATAAGTGAGAGAAGGATAATGAGATTGGAATGTGTGTGAGAGAGGAGATGCCAGGGACAAGGGAGACAGCAAGAGAAGATGTACACACTATATGTGCAGCTTGCAATCTTCAGCCTAGTAGAAGCCGGCTGCAAATTATTGCATAGACTCCTTGGAGGATCTGCCCTCCTCCACTCCCTCCTCCCTTCTCCCTGTTAACCTCTATCTCCAGGGTTCAGTGGTGGAAGGGACTGCAGAAGGTTAGGGCACCTGTAGTCCTCCCAGCTGCCTGCTGGGTCGCTGACAATTTAAGGTAAGCGGACTTACCACATCTGCATCATACGTTGAACATACCTCTAATGCACATAGCTTCTCCCAAAGAATCCTGGGAATTGTAGTTTACAATTCACAGTGCTACAATTCCCTGCATCCTTAACAAACCACAATTGATTGTACCAAAAGCCACCAAGAAATCAAGGGGAATCAACAGGGTCACACTCTTGTCCCTCTCCTGAAAGTTATTTACCAGGATGCAAAAGGCAATTTTAGTGCCAAACCCAGACCTGAATTCATATTGAAATGGGTTGCTTATTAGAAAAGGATCAGGTAGCAAGTGAAGTGGAAGACCATCTACCTTGAAAAGCCACTGTCATTCAGAGTAAATGATATTGTAGGCAAATATTCTGACCGGCATGAGACAGTTTCATGCATTCCTATTTGATTGTTACACATGACTATTTTACAGTGCGTTTTTATGATGTTTTACTTCACTTAACTATAGCAATATGTTAATGCAGTCTAATAGTATGTTTATAAAACGTTAACCTGCTGTCTGTCTTTTTTGTATTTACAGCTTCAATACTGGTGAGTCTCCTTCCGTTGGGTGCTGTCCGACAAGCATAATGCCCTTCTTGCCTTCTGTAAGACTGAATAAACCTCTCAATCCCACATGGCTGTACAACCAACAAAGTCTGGCATTTCCCCCTTTCTTTTACATCCTCCATACAATAGTAGTCCATTCCATAAAATCAATATTCCCATCTTTTGCAGAGATTAAGAGTGGAGGTAAGGAAGACCCTATCTGAACAATGATGTAGAGCCCACAGCACAACTGCTCCGTCCTCAGAGTTTGGAACTTGTGTCCCATGTGTACGTTCACAAATCTTGCCAGTTTGAATCATTTGACAAAGCCTTTGGACAAATTTTCAAAAAGCTGGCACCAAAGGCTTTCTTCAGTTCAATTTACACCGACTGAGATTACCTCATCAAATTGCCAAACATGCAACTTTCTGGTTGAAAGAGACCTTTCAACTCCATCCATTGGCATTCACAGCTTACTTTGCACCAGAGAGTTCATTGCTATAATTGTGCAGGTGATGTTATGGTAAGGTAAAGGTACCTTACCATAGGTCCAGTCGTGACCGACTCTGGGGTCCAGTCGTGACCGACTCTGGGGTTGCGGCTCTCATCTCGCTTTATTGGCCGAGTAAGCCAGCGTACAGCTTCCGGGTCATGTGGCCAGCATGACTAAGCTGTTTCTGGTGAACCAGAGCAGTGCACGGAAACGCCGTTTACCTTGCTGCTGAAGTGCTACCTATTTATCTACTTGCACTTTGACGTGCTTTCAAACTGCTAGGTTGGCAGGAGCAGGGACCGAGCAACAGGAGCTTACCCCATCGTGGGGATTCGAACCACTGACCTTCTGATCGGCAAGTCCTAGGCTCTGTGGTTTAACCCACAGCGCCACCCGCGTAGATATGGTAAAACTAAAGATCTTAACTGAAAATAATCCTTGGTCACAGATTGAAAAATTTACCACTGCCCATCTACCACCCCAGCACCTCCAAAATTTAAGCAGAACTCCCCCTTATTCACAAACAGGCAGCATATGTGATAGGAGGTTTAAGTATGGACAGTGAACACTAGCAAAAATCATTTATTATTGGCCCTATTTTATGTGCCACACAATTTGTTTTACAGGAAAGCTGGAAAAGAAGTTCCTAAACAGGGTTGTGGTGGTTGACTTTGTGGGAAAGTTTATGAGATATTGAAAAGTTGTGTATACAAAGGCAGAACGCTAACAGTGTTCATTTAACTGTTTCCAAATTCAGATCTCAGTTTAACTCAACATCTACAGTTTATTATTAAACTGACAGAACCATTTGCTGTGACCAACTAGTGGTTATTTGGAAGCAAGAGGCATTGGAAGATGTTTCTACTGGCATACTTAAATGCCTTTTAATGACTTACTGTAGGCAGGCAAGCTCTTGTAGCCATGTTAAATTCCCAGATGAAGAGGGGTTTGGGGCATTCCCATAACTTCACTATTATTTGTTCAAAAAAGTTGAAGTGGTATATTAAGACTCTCAGAAATTTCCAAGTGGTCCATTGGAGGAAAAAGTTTGAGAACAGCTGCTCTACATTATTTTTGATGGAGTGTTCAGATTTGTCCTGCCATGGGATGGTAGATCTTTGAAGCCCCCACAGAACATATTAATTTTGCAGATCTCCTGAAAATATTATGCTTTGAGGATCTCCTGAACCTGCAGAAGTTCTCCTAAAAGTGTTTTTCTTATTGTTTCTAACTTCTTCCTTTACATTACCCATAAGTTATGAACTTGTCTCCAGTCTCATATCCTGGTATTAATCCAATGTAGCTGTTCATCAGGATTCTGTCCTGAAAGAATTTCCAGAGGACAATATCTAGATTTAAGAGTAAAGTGTGAGCTACACTTATGAGGCTAGAGCTGACCTTTACATCCCTGACACTAGCCATCACAGGGTGTTGTTGATGTTTCTTAATATTGTTACATGCCACCCCACTCTCCAAGTGATGCAAGACTCCAAGGGGTCCAGGCACTTACCCAGGGATCAGTTTCTTCAAACTGAGAGACAGTGCAGACTGTGGTATCTTTATGATACATGATTTATTGACCTATATATACAACCAGAGCCACAGCATTAACACTCCAGGAGGGTTTTGCTTCTCCCATAGCCACAGCCTTGGATTCAAACAGAATGAGGCATGACTCTGTCACTCAGCTGCCCAGACTGCTTCCTGGTGCAGTGGTTAAGAGTGGTAGACTTGTAATCTGGTGAACTGGGTTCGTGTCCCCACTCCTCCACGTGCAGTTGCTGGGTGACCTTGGGCTAGTCACACTTCTCTGAAGTCTCACCTCACAGAGTGTTTGTTGTGGGGGAGGAAGGGAAAGGAGAATGTTAGCCACTTTGAGACTCCTTAGGGTAGTGATAAAGCGGGATATCAAATCCAAACACCTCCTCCTCTTCTTCTTCTTCATCTTCCTGAACAACCCATACTTAGGCCATTACCAATGAACTTGTCTGGCTATTCAAGCAAATGGATCCTTGCTGGATCCAGGAATTAGAAGGGACTCCAACATACAGTCCGCCCCCGACCGCAAAATGTACAACAATCTAGTAGAACTCCAGGTTCGCAGTGGTCCTCCATTTTTATGAGTTACCCTCCAATCAGAGCTGATTTCAATGGTGGGAGGTCTGGCTACATGAAAGTGAGAACCCTCTTTGACAGCCAAATTCCAGTACTCATCATTATTGATGGGGGAAATTGAGGAAAATAGCCATAACAGTGGCTGATTTGCTGTTACTTCATTTGAAAGTCTGCTCTTCCCGACATGTTTTTCTTTCTTCTGAAAGCTCAGGAAGTGCAGTATATTGTGACAAGAAGTAATTCTACTACATCACACACACCCCTCCAAACAATACACTAGCATCACTAGCATCTTCATTTACAGTCCTACGCCTGCCCTGCTCTCAGCCCAAACTGCCGAAGCCTGAATTCCAGGTAAACTCCACTACCACCCTGACATTTCTCTATACTGCACAGGAGTGCCAGAAGCACACTGCAGTCAATGCCAGCAAATTCTTAATGTTCTGAACTGGGAAGGGCAGCCCTGAAGATTCAGGGAGAAGGGAGATGGAGGTGAAGGAAACTTCAAAGCCCGACGTCTAGACGATGCTTTCCTGTCTCAGAGCCATCACGTGTGGTCCGGTAGAAGAAAGAGAAAGGAGACCTGTCAAGTCTCATTGACCACAGGTAATGGTACAGGGTAATTTCTTCTGATAATGTCACCGAAAAAGGAAATCCTACAGACTAAACTCATTATAGTCTCAGGGAAATGTCAAAAGGGGGGGAAGTGGGGTGGGGGGTCTGTTTTTGCAGGACAGGGTACTGCTGCAAAGCTGCTCAATATGCAATCCATTGTGACATGCAAAGGTATAACTTTGAAGTGGGGGAAGGGCTCACTTTCATATTAACTATTAAGAAGCTCAGAGCCACCGCATAATCCTTTCTTTCTTTTTTAACTGCCCTTGTAAAAGCAAAAGGTAATATCTTCCACATTTCCACAGAACAAGGCATGCCAGATGCCAGTCCTGGGGTTAAACAGGTCACTGTTTTTATCTGAGTGCCAGCAAAGCATTAGTGTGTCAATCCTTTAGTTAGCCAAGGTCATGATTATGGCTAGCTATGTCCAGCTCCATGTCAGCCTCCCAATCTAAGAATGAAGCTACCGTGAGGTCTTCTTGCTTTGACCAAGTATACTTTGCTTAATGAAATTCTCTTGGAGCAATAATTCTGGGTCTTCATAAGCTAGCCAGACGTTTTGAACTGAGCTGATTGAGTTCTGTTCATTCAATCACACTCACCATATCCATCACACGCTGTTCAATTGCACTCGGTCATATGGAATACAAATACTTTAGAAGCCCACATTAGGCCATGTTTTAGTTAACTTTTGTTGCCATGGTCAACATCTGAGAGAAGTACTGTATTTTTTGCTCTATAAGACTCACTTTTCCCCTCCTAAAAAGTAAGGGGAAATGTGTGTGCGTCTTATGGAGCGAATGCAGGCTGCGCAGCTATCCCAGAAGCCAGAACAGCAAGAGGGATTGCTGCTTTCACTGTGCAGCGATCCCTCTTGCTGTTCTGGCTTCTGAGATTCGGAATTTTTTTTTCTTGTTTTCCTCCTCCAAAAACTAGGTCTTATGGTCTGGTGCGTCTTATAGAGCGAAAAATACGGTAAATTGAACCTTGGGTGGAGGTAAATGCAGGACAAAGGAGCATTACCAATCCTAGAACATATTCTCCTACTCTTATTCTTGTGTAATACTGACTTCCCATGTAATAGGGGGACCATTGTAAACGCATAATAATTTGCGATCACGATGGTTTCAGAGCAGATATATGCAATCTGACCTTGTGGGGGGCCAGACTATATTGGAGGGGGAATGAACACATTCCTATGCCCCACAAATAACCCAGAGATGCATTTTAAATAAAAGCACACATTCTACTCATCTAAAAACACCAGGCAGGCCCAACCCAGAGATGCATTTTAAATAAAAGCACACATTCTACTCATCTAAAAACACCAGGCAGGCCCAACCCAGAGATGCATTTTAAATAAAAGGACACATTCTACTCATGTAAAAACATGCTGATTCCTGGACCGTCCACAGGCCAGATTTAGAAGGCGATTGGGCTGGATCCGGGCCTTAGTTTTCCTACCCAATGTGTTATACTGTTTGCACCTGCAAATGTTTCAGGGTGGACATACAGCAAGCTCCATAATTTCCTAGTAAAATTCTGTGACCTTTTTATACCACAAATGTCCTGGTTATTTTTTTTTATAAATTGTGGCTGCGATTGGGCAAAAATGTGCTTAAATAATAAATGAAGGACCTCTTCAATAGTCCCCAATAGACTGGGAAACTATGTAACATGACCTTTAAATAACTTTTCCATCCAATATATCATCATTAAAACATTATTCAGCACATCTCAAAGAAAGAGAAATTAACTTTCAAAGCTTTCATTTAGATGATGGGTTTAAAAGGAGTTTTCAAACTGGAAGGAAAATTATCCTGTTTAGTTTCAGGTCTATCTCACACAAAATTAACATTTAGTAGATTGAATCCACTCTACTTCAAAAGTAGTGCTATTGTGACTGATACTCTTGTACTGCATCACATAAAGGAACTATCTTCCGAAGTTCATGTGGAAATTGAATTTATGTCACTTTTTTTTTAAAAGGCTAACAGGAGAAACAGAGCACTCTCCACTTCAATTGGTTGTGTAGCCAGAATGCTTTCACTAGTATGCTTGTGTTGGATTTGGTTTGGTAAAAGGAAAAATACCAGGTATAATAAAAAGAATTCCCTGGATGCCTAAGATACAAGTTTGGAGAAAGTACTCTTTGTTGAGAGAACCCCAGCAGAGATTTAAAATCACAAAACATGCAGCAAGTAAAGCACGGAAATATAGGCTGTTAGATCTTTAAAATATCCCCTTCTAACTTGTTTCCAAAGTTCCCCACTTCCCTTAGCAAAGAAGTTATAAAAGTGTTTCCTTACAAATTCTTCAAGGGTCCAATTCATGAGCTTTTCCATACAGAAGTCAGAAAACACAGATGGTATAACTTAGGTTCCAAAATGGTAAATGTTTCTAAATTATTTGTATAGAAACACAAAAAATGGCTTGCTTAAGCCACTCAGTCTGCATCCAGTTTAGACCTCCTTACTGGTAGGGTTAACATGTTGGAAGGGAGAGAACGAAGACTTGATAATCCTTCCTCCCAAGGTGACGAGAAGTGGCCTAGCTAGGCCTGGCAGGTCAGCTTACTCTGTGGTCTATGAGGTTGGATATTTCACAGCTTGGGCATACAGTATTGGGTTGGATCCAGACTAAGTCAGTTGATGCTTCTCTTTGAATTCAATAAGTCAATGCTAAATTGTCCCTTTGATTTCAATGGAACCTAAATTCAACTAACTCCATCTGGATCCAATCTTTTCTTTTCTTTTCCTTTACGACTGCTTTTATCAATGTATGAATGGGTTTAAAATGATAGTTTCATTTGAACTCTGGTATAAATCAGATACTTGGCAGATGTTATCAGTACAGAACAAAAAACCCATTTCAGATTGGGCTCCACACCTGCAGGAATCAGTGTTTGATCTGTGAAATTGGGCCAAATCAATTCTAGGCATTCTCAGAGGTTTTGAGATCCTGGTACAATCATAGAATCATAGAGTTGGAATAGACCACAAGGGCCATCGAGTCCAACCCCCTGCCAAGCAGGAAACACCATCAGAGCACTCCTGACATATGGTTGTCAAGCCTCTGCTTAAAGACCTCCAAAGAAGGAGACTCCACCACACTCCTTGGCAGCAAATTCCACTGTCGAACAGCTCTTACTGTCAGGAAGTTCTTCCTAATGTTTAGGTGGAATCTTCTTTCTTGTAGTTTGGATCCATTGCTCCGTGTCCGCTTCTCTGGAGCAGCAGAAAACAACCTTTCTTCCTCCTCTGAAATAGCATCTGAGACCCATGCACCCTTCTGGGTCCTGAGGTGATGTCACCATTATGTGCCAGACCTTAACTTCTCTGAGGTGACTGCAGAGTCACTGGAGAGCCAGTATGGTGTAGTGGTTAAGAGTGATAGACTCGTAATCTGGGGAACCGGGTTCATGTCCCCGCTCCTCCACATGCAGCTGCTGAGTGACCTTGGGCTAGTCACACTTCTCTGAAGTCTCTCAGCCCCACTCACCTCACAGAATGTTTGTTGTGGAGAAGGAAGGGAAAGGAGAATGTTAGCTGCTTTGAGACTCCTTCGGGTAGTGATAAAGCGAGATATCAAATCCAAACTCTTTTTCTTCTACTGCAGGATCTGATTTATTATTATTTAATATCCAATGGAATCCCAAAAAATAAATATTGTTATTCGGGAATAACAACAGATTACATTGTGGAAGGGGTGGGGTGTTACCCATTTTTTCTTTAATTCAATTTTCATTTTTTAAAAAATGGCTCTTGCCAATACATAATTTAGGAAAACTCTCAAAACTAAACACCTGATTGTTTAATACAAAAACATTTCTGTGAAAGATTAGCTAATTTAATTCTCTACAAGATGCATACTGCTCGTGCGCGTGCACACACACACACACACCATTGATCTAGTAACAAATACTCCTGTATTAATTCCACAACCAGGCAGTCAAACAGGGTTGAAAACTTCTGCTGCTGCCTGCCCGGGGCAAAATACTATCTACAAACAACAGAAAGGAAATTGAAACAAAACTAAAGTAACTGCTTTTGCCTTTTAGGTGCAATGTTAAAATTACTAAATTGGGGGACATTCCTAAATGCCAAAATCCATATATAATGATGTAACAACTTCCGTAGCTTTCTTCCTTTTCTCCCTGCCCTAAGTATGGTTATTGTCATCATTCCACTTCATAAACAGAGCCCCATACTGGTGAATTTTGAAGTGCCAGACTTTGAAGTGACTGTAGAATAGTAAAATCCTATATGTGGAGGCATATACTCTCCTAGGAGAACTAATGCAACCTCTCAAGAGAGATACAGGAAGATGTATGCTCCAATATGCATATATTGTTCTGCATGCTGACTTTTCATTTTTATATAAAAGCATTTATAAACCACTTAAGACTGAAAAATGTCTAAGAGTAGTCATAATTATCAAGATGTTAATGGCTTCCGTGGAAGTTATCCATGTTTTCACTGTTCATCTCAATTCTATCTGAAGTACTCCCCAGGAATAAGATGAAGTGCCATTGCCTCATTTTTCTTATAATAAACTCTTAAGAGTGTATTAATATTGAGTTTATGAAATAGCAGTGTTGTTTACTTTTGGATAAGAATATTGTTTCGTGTTCATGCTGTATTGTATAGTATATTTAGCCACAAACCACAGGTTATTAATCTCTGGTCAGTTTATTGCTCAGACATCTCTTGTGGTTAATTTTTTTAAAAAACCCATTACGCATAAATCATATTTATACATTTAAAGAACCAAAGCTAATTGTTAACGTCAGCTGCTAAGTGCTACAGAAAATCTACACATCCTTTTACTGTCAGTGGAACAGAGGCATGCTCAGCATGTTACTGGATGACACCTTTGATAAGAAACTCATATAACTACAATTGGCGAGAACATGTCTGAATGACAACAGACTCATTGCTCACTTGGAATAGGCTTTAACTTTACACTGTGAACTATATACAAAGGGTTCTAAGCCGGGGGGGGGGGGGGGAGAAAGCCTTGGCACTTATTCAGAAGGCAAAGTCTTGTTGTTTTTGTTTTTGTTTTTGTTTTTTTCTTTGTTTTTAACAATTGTCCCAACTACTTTCTCCTTTTTCGTTCTGATGCTGTCACCATTAGACAGTCCCAGACACACCACCCATCTAACAATTTTCTACATTTTAAATATGATAAACAAATCTAAACATTTGCATGCAAGAAAGTTGGCTTACGTATCTATGGAAGGGCAATGGTGTCCTAGTCACAACTGATACAGAGAGTTGCAGCATCGGTCCAGGGTGAGAGACACCCAGACTCAGCCATGAGGTTCACTGCAGAACTTTGTCCCAGTCTCTATCTCTAGCCTACATCCCAGTGTTGTTGTGAGGATAAAATGTAGGTGGAGGACCAGTTTCTTGGAGAAAAGGTGGAATATAAATATACCAAGGAAATAAATACAAATATATTAGTTTTCCCTTTCCAGTTCAGCAGCACCACATCATTAGAAATGAATTATCCCTAGGTGGCACCTATACACTAACAAAGACAACACATATATCCATGTCACGGAGTGGTTGGACGCAGATGAATCGTGAGAGGAACCAGCTGGGGAACCCCCAGGAGGAGAAGGCTCAGAGCCAAGGGACTGGTGATAGGACAACAATGAGTGGTCAGAGGAAGAAGACCAGGAGGAAGCCTTAGAATCTGAAGAGGTAGCAGGGCTTGCTGGGGGGTGGGGGGAGTCTGTGGCAGAGAGAAATCTAGAATCAGAGGCAGAAGCTGAAGCAGGAGAGGAGGGAGGCCAAGAGACACAAATGAGTCTGGCTGGGGAAGAGGCAGGGGTGTCTCCCCTTCCTGCTGTGACAAGCTCCTCTGCCCCCTGATCTCACAGCACCAGGAGAGGCATGAAGAGGGTAGAAGAGAAGTTAGCTTCATGCAGTCTTCAAGATGGCTTGTGGAAAACCCTGGAGAGAGGGGGACTTAGGCAGCTTTGGGGTGGTGGGGACTGTCCATCTCAGCTGCTGCTTCTTGGGGACAATACCAACCAGAGATGAGCTGCTGTGCTCATTAGGCCTGTCAAAGGAAAATGGAAGAGCCTCCCCATTGTCTTTTCTTTCACAAATCCTGTCTTAAGGGCACATTTAAGATATGAATAGGGTGTGAGGCTGTGACCTGGCTCAGGAACTAAGTATTTATCATTACAAAAGACTGGCCAGGCAATCCAGTCAAGTGACCATTAAACAGGTAACCTGTCAGACAAGATAAACAAGTCACTCAGATTTCGGCTTTAGACCGCCTTTCCTGTGATGTAGGTATGATGTATCTGGGGGGTGGTCTTGGGTTACACCCCTTCTGTGGTGTATGTATGATGTATGGAGGAGTGGTCTTGAGCTCCAGGGCAGGGAATTTAAAATGTCTATATAAGGCCTTGCACACCATTGTTCTGGGTTCCTCCTCCCTCCTGTGTGTGGTGAGTGAGGTCCCTGCTGCAACAGATCAATAAAGATCAGGCTTACTAGCTGCTTTGCTTCTCTGGTTGGGCTTTGTTATTTTCTCCTACCAATAGGGAACCTATGTAAGGACTCTGTATGGGCTCTTGGATACCCCATAAGGGAAAAAGGGCAGATTTTGTTTACAACACCTGACAAGCCTATGCAGATCCTGCTTTTGCTAATAAAAAAATTAACTTCAACTTGCTCTGTGTTTTATTTACTGCTAACTTGTTCCTGTCAATTTATTTGTAGCATTTTAAACAGCCATTTTAAAAGCCTAACTAAGATTGCTTACTCATAACAAGGAATGACTACTTTGTTGGTCTTCAGGCTTAATGGCTGTGTGGTCAGGCAACGTGCCTTCTCTCTGTGTTGTTGTCTCTTCATTTGCTAAATAATACTTTGCATAGCTTCCATGACTCAATGGTTTTCAAACGCTTCACCTCTCCACCCTGCCTTGGAAAAGACTGCACTCCATTGCACACCCATGACATATATTCTGGGCCCCTGAATGTCCCTGGATTCAATAACACTTAGACATAAAGCAACAACTAGTGTGCATTAGCTGGGCTGCTAGCAATAGAAAACATTATCTGTCATGATCCCCCACAGAACATATGAAAATATTGCACAACGATACTGACTGCAGTTAAAGATAAATGTCGCTTTCATTTTTAAACTCACTATCATTTGTCCAGCCAAAATATCAGTCTCCCAAAACAATAGTACAATACAAGAGCACAACACATTCATCTAATTTCACCAGACATCACCCTGATCATTCACAATACAGACTTATAAGGGGGAACTTGCAAGTAAGATTCTGCCCAGTTGTTTAATTACTCTTCAGCAACTCCACCCCATTGCTCAGTAATACATCTTTATAACCTGCTTCTTCCAGTTTCCTTGCACCAGGTTGGCAGACAGGCAATGTACTTTTATTTATAATGTTATATCCAATAGCTATCCAGTATTAGTCATACCCAAAGTACGTCCAGTGAAATCAATGGACTTAAATCACTTGTCATTGATTTCAATGGGTCTACTCTGAGTATGATTTAGGTATCACCCAACATGTATTATCTATTGATCATGGATGTGGAACACTCCTGGCGCATTGCTGGAAATGAAAAGTGGGATACATATGTTTGGAGATGGGAAAAGTAAATATATATCATAGATAATTCAAAGATTTTTTTTTATCTATTTAGACCCATTGACTCTCTTGGCAAGTTTTGTTCTCTCGTCTTGTTATCTGTTCCTCCATTTGGTATTGAGCAACAGCAAATCCTTAAAAGCCAAGGGGGAGGGGTGATTCTCTAGCAATGCCTAACAATTGGCAGCAGCAACGAAACAAAGCCCTCTAGTCTTTCTAAATATTTATTTAAAAGCAGGCTGAAAGCAAACACTTCATTTTTCAAAGGCTAGCAGATTCTCCTGTATTGGAGTGGCAATAAGGGAACATTTGCTTTCAGACTTCCGAGTTAAAAGCCACACGCTCTGAGACCTCACGCATCTCTCCTCGGTTCCATGCCAGCTGCAATAGTTTAAACATCTCACTTAATCCATATGTATGTACTAAGACATCTTACACATCTCCCAACCACATGCAGATTTGCATAACTTGCATCCAGACATGCATTACTTTTCCAAAACATGAAATTAATAGCTGTCTTTGAACAAAAAAAATAAATGGCTGATTGAATGAATGACAGGGTGAGGGTCTTTTCCTTTTTCCATTATTATTTTTTTACCTTGACACATCTGTTAGTATATCAAGCAGAGGTGAATGCCATTCTGTACTTTGCATGGATATGGTTTTTCCTACTGTGAACCAAACTCTTCACATCTCTCTATTTTCCAGGCAAAGTCAAACAGAGGCTACAGGCTTCCAAACGTCCTTAAATATTAGCTATTAATAGTGCTGGTTTCAGTATATTGCAAACTTCTTGAGCCATTTCTTCAATGTTCAAATAGCATAAGCTTTTTTAAAATAATAAAACCAAAAACTTTCAGCACATTAGGCCTAGGAACCAGATGGTGCAATTGTTGAGGAGGAGGCAGCACAATCGCAATGCTTGTTACCGTAACTCTGTGCGAGTAAGTGGGTAAGATGGCGAGGCATCTGAATGAAGAATGAGTGCGAACAAGTTTGTATGTGAAAAGTATAAATTGGAAACAGCCGCAGAAGATTCTACAAACAACAAAATGCATCTATGTATTCTTGTTGGCCTCTCCTTGTATTTACATAAATGCAATAGCCATATATTTGATGCTTTCACAAAACCACAAATTATTGTATGGGAATACCAGACCGTGGTGACAGCAGACCACCCACGTCAGACAATGGAATATTTTGTTCCTGGAGAACATTTAGCCTGATGTCACTCCAATGTAATGTATTCTCAACTTCAAGGATAAATTGGTCATCTGAGTCACCTTTCCCTGCCCCGCTCCAATCTTTTTCAGACAAAAAATTCTACTCAGGAGAACTGGTGCTCCTTAAGTGTTGGTCTAGTTTCTACCTGCTCAAGAGGTTTCCAGTGTTGACCACAAACTTGTCCTTGGAAGAGAAAATACTTACCTTTCCCAAGCAATGCCTGGGTCTTCCTAGTTCTGCAATATACCATGAACAGGAAGTGTGTAAGGCCACCCTTTGGATGAGCTCTGAGCATGGCTGGCACATCACTGAGGTGACCTGAAGCAGCCTGCCTTAGGTAGCATGCTCTGCAGGGGGCAGGAGATTCCAGTTGAACCCGTGCTGCCACTTCCACTTATTTTCTTCCAGCTGCTGCCCCTCTATGGTCTTGGCAACAACAACTTCCAATTCAGATTCAGGTAAGCTGAAGATGCACCCAAAAGCCAAAGTCAGGAAGAGCAGCAGCAATGCTTCGTGGAACACCTCCCCCTTTCCGCCAAGACTCTCAGACAAAAGGGGCATTCCCACAGAGCAGCTGCATTGCCACTGGTCTTCCACCTTTAGAGGAGCAGGGAAATTAGCAGCAATGCATTGCAGAATGCCTCCTTTTCAGCAAGTAGGATCATCTTAATAGATGGTCCTGGTTGCAGGCAGGCCCTCAACCTGATCCCCACCACCACCACCACTCTCATGCCAGGGTGGCACAGATCACCCAGGGTTATTGCCCAATCAATTTGAATGGGTGATCGTGGGGGAATGTATAAAAGCGGCAGCACGACGTGTGCCAAGCACCTGCTTCACGCTGCTGAACACCCGCCCACCCTCCCTTTAATTTAAGTGTCCTTTGGCCTTGCTTTGGACTTCGGTTGGTTGCCCGTCTTCGGTCGGGGACCGGGTAGGAATTTTTCCATTTGGCAAATTGGCACGGGCCACTTGGTTTTCGCCTACCTCTTAGCAATCGTCACAACTTTGTAAGGTTTGGTGGCTAGGCATTGGCTTATTGTTGAGTGGAGGAGGGGAGATCGGCCATTGCCTGCCCCTCTATTGTTCAAGGGTATTCCGTTAAAGGAATCCAGGGCCTGGATCTGGTCTGAAGTCTGCTTGAAGGGCTAGGGCCATGTCAGGCCTCTGGGAACACCAGGGGAGATGCAGGCAGGTTCCCCCAAAGCAGTTTCCCTTTCGGTGGTTTACCCTTACAAACTTCCTGCAAGGGGGGTAGGAGTCAGATATAGTATTTTGCCAATGCCTAAGCCAATACCATTCTCATTTCCTGTAATCAATAAAGTTGTGGCCAAAAAATTTGCCCGCCAACCTTAAAGAAAAATTCTGTGTCTGTGTGAAATTCTATATGCTAATGGGGGTTGGCTTAAGGGTCTTGCCATGCAAGACAGCATTGCTGTTGTTCTCCTCTCACCCCAACAAGGTGTGGGCCTGGATTTGTGAGGGAGCATTGGCCGGGTATATTGACTCAGGAGCCATTATTATTATTGTATTATTATTATTATTATTATTATTATTGTATTATTATTATTATTATTATTATTATTATTATTATTATTATTATCAACAACAACAACAACATTTCTTTACCACCCTTCACCCGAAGATCACAGGATGTTTTACAATATAAAAACACAAACAAATACAGCATAATAACAAACAAAAACAATTCCCCCATAGGCCATAGATTGTTTAACTACCCAAAGGCCTGGAAGAAAATGAATGTTTTTGTCTGGCACCTAAAGATATGTAGGCGACAGGTGAGCCTCCCTGGGGAGAGCATTCCACAAGCAGGGAGCCACCACAGAAAAGCCCTGTTCTCATGTTGCCACCCTCCGAACCTCTCTCAGAGGAGGCACATGGAGGACCTCAAATGATGAACACAGCATCTGGGCCGGTTTATAAGGGGAGAGGCAGCCCTTGAGGTATTGCAACCTTGAGCCATTTAAGGCTTTATAAGTCAAAACCAGCACTTTGAATTGGACCTGGAAACTAACTGGCAGCCAGTACAGTTGGGCCAGAATTGGCGTTATAATCCCAGTGAGCAGCCAGGCTGAATTCTGCACCAGCTGAAGTTCCTGAACCATCTTCAGAGGCAGCTTCTAGATGTCACCAAAGCATAGATTAACAGATGCTAGACTATCCCAGTCCAGATATGGCGAAAGTGGGCCACCAGTCGGAGTGGGTGGAAGGTACTCCATCCCACTGAGGCCACCTGAGCCTCAAGTGACAGCAATGTAGCCTGACTGTATCATGTTCAAACTGTTGGGTTTCTATCAGAGCTGGGAGAGCTGTAACCTTCCACGCACTGTTGGACTCCATCTCCCATCTGCCCCAGCCACCATGGCCAAGGGGCAGGGATGCTGGGAGATGGAGTCCAACAATACCTGGAGGCCCACAGCTTCGTCACCCCTAGTTTAAACTTCAAAGGGACAATGCATTTACACTTTAAAAATGTGAAGTATGAATGTGACAAAGAAGTGTTTTTAAACACAGATAAACATACTGGTATACTTGGCCAGAGAGCTGAAACTTGGGTATGGGTCCCTGTTCAGTATGCGCTTGGTGAAAATCTGGGTGTTGCTATTGGAAATGGCAGAAAATAGGCATTACTGCCTTCATGTCTACACTGGTCGCACTATTACCTCTGCAGCAGGCTTTTGGTATTATTTAATAAACCAGAGTGAACAGTGGGACAAAAGGTGCCCTTATCATGCCACACCCAACACTCATCATCTGTTCTACTTGAGATTGCAACTTCATTTCCAGAATGTTATCTCTAAACGGTTGAGACTTCTTAGTCCTTGCCAATATTATAATTATCCTGCCCCAAGCAGGATATTCTCTGGTAAATGGCAAAACACTTCTTTTAGCTCTCAAGAACAAAAGGTATAGTAATTAAAGCTTATTATACAGATTGGGGGGGGGGGTGCGCGCGCGCATGTGTAAAAATCTGGGTCAAATTCCAACTGGGCAACATATGATCTTAGCCAGAGGAGGAGTGTAAAAAGTTCCTAGCAATGCAGAGAAGCACTGCAGAATCTAGATCAGAAACATATGTGCTTCGAAAAGATCCCAACAACAGTAGAAAAAAAACCACTGGATGCACGTTACAAATATTCCCACTGCCAAAAGGTGGGGGAGGAAGAATGGAATAAACAGGCGAGGGGATTTTTAAATATATTTTTTTTAAAAAATTGAGAGAATAAATTTGTTCAATCCTTTTGCATTATATGAAGTGCTGCATCTATTTTCTCAGACGTTTCTATGTGGCCTGATCCTATAACTTCTTCCTTGTAAGTAAATCCCAGTGAGATCCACAGGAGTTATTCCCAAATAACCAGGAACAGGATTGCAGCCATTTAGCATGATCCTAAACATCTTGGTGAATTACTGAAAAATCCATGAGATATTGGGTGCATATACACTAACCTGTTTGTCACAATAAAATGCAGCTCTTCTCAATCCGGGATAGTTCATCCTCAGCTTGCTTCTTTGAGTCTAAATTGAAAGTGTTGTTCTTAAAATTATTAGGATCTTGCAAATAGTGATCCTACTGAAATTAGACTCTTTTTCGACCAGTGCAAGCTACTGGGAAAGAAAGCAGTAACAGCTGGATAGAAATATCAGCTAGAGAGGATGAAAATGGGACTCTTTTATCTAGATGCTTTTATAGTATGCTTTGAAGCACTCTGTAAATAAAACGTGATATGTATGCTTTTTTGTTTTGTGTTTTGACTGTACTGTTGTAGTACTTGTAACATTGTAGTCATCTCCATAGTAGACTTTTGCTCTTTTTTGTTATTTAATTCATTCATTCATTAACTTTTAGGATGTTTTACTGGGCGAAGTATACTTTTCAGTACAACATATCATGATTTACAATCCATCATATTTCAGCTTAATATAGTGGCCTTTTAAGGCAGGCCATCCCCATTCCCATAATACAGGTGTGGGATCGAACATGAGTAGTCCACCCAGTGAGACTTAAGTAACATTTGAAGTGGCGACTTCACCACCACCTGGTGGGGTTTTGACTTGCTGTGACTTAGAACCTCTGCAGGGGTGGGGGACCAATTAGGATGAACCACCCCAGGAGGTTGATGGATCCAGATGGTTTCCTGGTGCCTCTCAGGGACTTTGCTGTCACCTTGGCAGGTGATTCTGATGAAGCTCTGGTCAATTTCCGGAATGGAGAAATGATTAGGGCAGTTCACACAAATCCCAAGCATCCCCTCCCATGGAACAAAGCCAAAATGAGTTCTCTGGTTTTCCAGGGAACTGTGACCAATAAAATGACTGGACTGAAGACTAGAGTGAAGCTGGTGGAAAACTCTGAGCAAACCCAACCAAACATGGGCTAGAGCTCAATTAAAGAATTATTTGGTGGTTTTTTGTTGCAAACCACCCTGTGATCTTCGAATAAATGGTGGTATATAAATTTAATAATAATAATAATAATAATAATAATAATAATAATAATAATAATATCCCCACCTTTGGGGCTGGTCAATGGCGTACTGTGATCCACCTTATAAGAAGATAATTTGGACCACTTGATAGCCTTTTGTGAAGAATTTGCACAACTCTTTGCAGACAAAAAATCACTTGGGTTATTTCTGACTTGGATGCCTTTGTTGATATAGGTCCAGTGAATGTAACTTCATTCCCTGCTTGTTGAGTCACAATGGAAACCTTTCAGCTTGTAGAACCCTAGGATGTAGACAGGATTGGAGAGGTGAGGCCTACATACCATACATGTTCTTCACTATTGCCTGTCCAAACCATTTTGTAGAATTTATTGACTGGCTTAAAAGTTTTCCAAGCTGTGTTTCAGCATAGCCCTCCCAAGGAACTTCACAATTTTTAAAAATAAAATCACATAAGATCACCTCCCCCTACCACAATAAAATCCAACAATGTTCTGATTATTGGGCAGCTACAGATAAAATTCAAACGACAGCACTCCAACCAAATGTAGATTTATTGAATTTTTTATGAAGCCCTGAAGGTTCTTTCTAGAGCCACTCACACATATTTCCCTGGGAAAGGAATTTGTTAGGTGTGGGGCCACCACAGATAAGGCTCTGTGTCTGGTACCCACAAGATTAATTGGCTGTGATAGGCCATGGAACCATTGTGTCCAGTATTCTGAGATTCTAAATATGAGGTTTATTGGCGATGTCGGCACAAGATAATGCAAGATTTGCCACCTTATGATGCAAGCCTATACTAAAAATAATAGTAATTCCCTTTAAACTCAATAGGGTTAGGTTCCCAGTTAAGTATGTTTACATTACAGTTTATGGCACAATATCATGTAAATTTACTTAGAAATAAGTTGCATTGTTTTCAGTTGAACTTACACTAGAAAATACACTTAGGATTGCCAACTTGGTCTAGAAACAAATATGTTTCTGTCTAGTTGAGACTAACACTATCATAATAAATATTACATTTTTATGCACTGCCAGATTAGGATATGTGGATTGTCAGGTTGAGCTATGTGTAATCATTGTTAAATTATGCAAGTGATAGTAGTCACTCCATCACACCCTTCAAAGAATCTCATAGAAGCATTACACTTAGTTGATTGTACAAGGCATCATTGTATAACATTCTTGCAGCATATCCATTTATAACTACAACCACGTAGCTACTTCTTAAGATAATGGAATTATATATAAAAATGTGTGTTAGGATTCTCATGCATAATTGTTTGTTTTTTTAAATGCAGCATCAACATACATGGTGTTACAGAATAACATAATCACATCATTTCCCCAAATTCAAATTCTGTCTTCCCTGCTTTGTGGCATCCAGGGTTGTCTTTGTTTGACGTGGAATGTGGATTGGTTAACCTATTTGCCTATTGAACCATTTCTTTGACGACATCATGGAACCTCTGACACAAGCCAGTTTGGCAGCTTGTGCCACTCTCTTACGATCAGGGCTGGGGAATCTGTGACCGTCCAGATGTTGTTGGATTCTATCTCCCATTATCTATTGCCATTGACCATGCTGCCAATGGGAGCAATTTCTGTGTGGCCACAGGTTCCCCACTTCTGGTTTATAGAGCTTTAGCTGTTTCATGGCAGGCAGGAAATCCAAAAGGAGCAATGGCTCGTAGTGTTCATAGAGATACGGTAAAGACATGGGAACAGTACAACTCTTCATGCCTTTCTTAAAATTTGGACATAAAGCCAGTTGAAATCAATAGGGCTTGATTCCAAGTCAATAGGTTTAGGATCAAGCCTTTAATGTGAAACATAACTTTGTTTCTGTTGGGGGAAGATACCAATAACATTTGAGACAGAGCTCAGTCCATAGCAAATCTAATTTGCTTCTTGGTTGCCTTGGTTTTGGAGGTAGGTTGTTGTGCTTTTTTGTTTTGCCCTGGAGTTGCCTCTGTCTCCCAGGGTGGCCAGAAGGAAGTATTTAGTTTTTCTTGTTTATGTCATATAGTGTTGCTGTTTTTAATATATGTATAAAAACCTCCGTTCCATAATTACTTGCTGTGCTGTTGTTCCTTCATGGGTATAATGCATGTCATGAGACCTGAAATGACTGTATACATACAAAATATGCCCCTTTAGAGAAGCCAAAGAACATAAGAACCCTCCCTTCCTTTGGTGGAGTTGTGAATGGGTTTTTTACCTGCTCTCTTAACTCCTCTTCCAGTTATTAAATATCTGGATGGCAGCCACCACATGGATCAGATGGAATTATTATGATTGAAGGCGAAGTGTGTGTGTGTGTGTGTGTGTGTGTGTGTGTGTGTGTGTGTGTGTGTAAAACTAGGCCTTGGCTTCTTTGGCAAGGACTTTAACACAAGTATTAGGGATAAACAGCCCACCCATCTTTGATGATGGTATCAGGGCAACATAAAATCATAATATTACCCATTCTACACACAACATCTCCAGGGGAAATTGTAGGGTTGATTTAATCACACAACCACCCAACCAAAAAAGGAAGAATGGAAGAAATAGTGGGGGGGGGGAGGCAAATAACACAGTTCCTTTCAAGACCATGTTCAATAGAAGGTATTTTTTCTTCCACGCAGTCAATAGCGTGGAAACCTGAAATTACAATCACTATTGTTTGTGTTGGGTTAAACTCTGCTGAAATCAAGCTTCATTTATAGAAAGTGAATAAGGAAGCTAAAGTTGCAATTTGCTGAAACTGTGGTGGGAAGAGGGGAGAATTAGATTTTGCAAACTTCACACCAAATGAAGTTGGTTCAGTACAAGCTGGAGACCACTGATTTGTCAAGTTCCCCCAGGGCCAACTTCTGGTTTTGCTGTTCTTTGCATGCACAAGCTCCCCACCTCCAATCACTAGCATCTCCAGGTAAAGCTGTCCCTTGTCTAAAATCCTAGACAGCTGTTGCCAGTAGAAAACCCTGAGCTAGACGGAGCAATGGTCTGGCACCTTCCTCTATTCCTAGCCAGTGAATTTTAGAGCAACAGTCGAGGGTGCTGTGGCCATACGGATGTCTTTGGACTCCAACCTCCATCAGCCCCTGCCAGCAGGTCAGTGGGCAGGATCCATGGGAGCTGCAGAATTCAACCACATCTGGAGGCCCAGTTTGCGAAGAACCTAAAAAGTCCATCTTTGGATTCTGCGCAAGGGGGAAAAACATTTTAAAGGAGATCCCAGGGCCTGGCTGCCTTTCTCTTGCCTGTCCCCTATCCAGTCGCAGGAAAGCCTCACAGTTCCATCCCCCACCAAGAAGCTGAAGATGAGCAGTTTGGGGAAGCAGCGGCGGGGATTGCTTCGAATAGCGGCGCAGCCCAATTCCAAGCGGCTCCGGGAGAGCAGCTGAGCGAGAGTCCTTCCTCCTCGGCCTCCGTTGCTGATTTTTTTCTGGCTCCGGCTGTAGCAGGAGGGCGGAGAGGGAGAGAGAGCGCAGGGTGTCCTGCGGGAAGAGCCCCGTTGCCATGGAGGTTTTTGTGGGTGTGAGTGAAAAGATACAGGGTACCTCTCACGGCCTTTATCCGGGAGGAGAGATGGAGGCGTTCCAATCCTTTCTTCCCTGGAGGGCTGCAGGGGAGGCGAAGCAGGGAAGGCGGAAGGAAGGATGGATGGACAGCCGGAACCGCACTCGGAGCCCTCTTGTCCAAGCAGAACGGAGTGAAGCGCGCACCAGACTGTGCAGGAGACCCGGCCAGGGCAAACCCCAAGAGATCGGGGAATCCTGTGAGCAGGAGGGGAAAGAGAGGAGGAGGAGAGCGAGAATTGTTTTTTCCAGAGCCTCCAGAGGATCTACTACAACTGACTGGTTCCCCAGCAACACACAGCTCTTTCAAGAGGCTGGTTTTCCGCCGCGTTTCCGAGCGTGCATTATCCCTAAATGTGGAGCTTCGCTTGTAAATCTGTGTGAGTGTGTGATCGTGAGGGGGCAACCACGGTGGAGTGGTTATTATTCCAAAGCAGCAAACCCAAACCCAAGGTTGCAGCCAACTAAGTGCTGTTCAGAGCAGATCCATTTGACATCAGTGGACAGCATCGTGCCCATTGATTTCAGTGTGGAACGCCTGAGTGGGATTGGATTGGGTTCAACTCTCACGTTGCCATCCTATGCCTACTTATCTGGGAGCAGGCGCCACTGAACACTGGGCGGACAACTCTTAGTATCGCCACGCTTTGCACAACCAGAGGAAGAGTTCGGTGTAACAAGGGTGCCTTGCCTGTTGCAATTTTAATACTGGCTGCCCTTGGTTAAAGGCATTTCTTCATTTCTAGCCTTGCCTTTTAGGTGTGCTGGACCTTTCATTCTGTAATTGTTTGACTCCCACAGGATCAAGATTTAGGCTAGAATTCAATATACACGCTTACCTGGCAGGAAATGCCACTGAGCTCAATAGGATTTAACAGTTTGCGCTGTTCCACTGTTAACTCTTCGGGGCAGCGTTCTTTCTATTCAGTAGCTCATTTCACTTTCGAAAGGACCATGCGCACTGCTAATCTCCTTGGGTGAGCGCAGATATAGACATGGATAGAGCGATACTTTCTGACATTTAAATCTTAGTTCTGGAAGGGACCGTTTCCCTCTCCGGCTGCTATATGAGTCTGTCAGGATGCTTTAGGCATGATATAATTTTAAACGGGGAGGGGGCAGATTGTCTCCACCTCTCTCTTTCCAACTCGGCATGGTGCGGTGCGCACCTTTGCGCAGGGCTCCATCCGGCAGGATGGCAGAAAGAGCGTCTCCCCCTTCCCCTCTGTATAGCCGCCTGCCCCTTGGAAAAGCAATAATCGAAGACAAAACAGATACGAATCGTTTCCTTCAGTAGAATTAGCTTTGGAGTAAGCTGACGCAGGATCGCACCGCAGCAAGGCCTGACAGGAGGCGCTTTTCACTGGCGCGGAAAGGAAGACATGGGGGAAGGGAGGTCTGGCTGGGTTTCTTTTTTAAAAAAAGCATATCCTTCTTTATGCTACTGTTCAAAGTTTATGCTAGGTTGTTGTTGTTGTTTTTAAGGTGCCTGCAACATTGCTAGTAAGAAGCTGCATCGGGGCCCTTGATATTTGGATAATGTTAGTTCTTTCACTGAGCAGGCGTGATGGCAGAATTTAATACACAGAGAAAGGGGGAAGAAAACAGAAAAAATGGGGAGAAAAAGAGAGAGATTAGGTTTTAAGAAAAGGCGCGTGCATTATCCCTCCACCTGGTCCGAAAGACCAATCTTAATACTTTGGAGAATTTTCTTTATGTCTGTCTGTCTTTCTACCCCCCCCCCCCCAATGCGCGGTTACTTGCGAATAAGCGCCACTGAATTCCGTGGAGCTTCTATTTCCTCCCTAACGTGGGTCGTTGGAGCGAGCCGAGCGCCCTGCTGGCTGCTTGGGTGGGAGATGATGAAGTAATTGCTTGGATCGCCCGGTGAGCCAGCACAAAAAAGGGGGAAAGGAAAGGGAAAAGTGGGAGGGGGGAAAGGAGCCTACAGAAACGCAAACGCTTGTCTAAAGAAAGCGACTTTGCATTTTGAGAAGGCCCCAAAGCGTCATTCACAAGATCCGTGCTCCTTCGCCCCAAGGGGACTGGACCTCCCTCGGTCAGGCCAGCGAAAACCCAAACAAAAACCTGTCCTGTTTATTTATCTGATAAACGGCAGGGAATCGAATTGAAGCCACAGGCAAAATCCGCCTGAGTCCTCTGTTGTGGCCTGGCTAGGGGTCCTGCTTCACGCCCATTCCAGCCCTCACTTTCTCTCTGGCTACCGTTACTTCACAGCTATATGTTTACCTGGAAATTAAACCGATTACTCTTCTCCATCCCCCTCCCTCTGAATAAAATTTTGACGTATCTTCTCTTTACCAACTTCTCTTTCCTGCAGTAAAACAAAATTCAGCAAACTAGCATGCATACTGCATCTCATTATCCAACTTCACTGCAAATAAATACTGCTTACCACACGTAATAACATAAGACAATAATATATTGTTAGTATGTCAAAAGGCACATTATACCGATAGGGTAATAAGGCATGCATGCAACAAATCCTTCCACCTTTCTTCTTTTTAAACTGAAAATTAAATAGGAATTTCCCTGTGCACATGTTCCCAAGTAAGACACATCAGTTGTGAAATGTTCTTTTTTGTAGAATGGAACAAGAATTTTGCTTTATGCTTAGGATATTGGCAGCCATCTTTACTTTGTAAAATGACACCTCAGGAAGAAGCCTGTCAGATCAGACCAAAGACCCATCTAGTCCAGTGTTCTCCTATCACAGGGGCCAGCCAGATGTCTATGAGACACTCACAAGCAGAGCCTGAGTGCAATAGCCCCCTTCCTTCCTGCTGTTTCCAGCAACCAGAATTCATAAGCATACTGCCTCTAACAATGGAGATAAAACATAGCCATCATGGATAGAATCTGCCAAGAACTATATCCTCCATGAATCTGTATATAACAGGGTTTCCCAAACTTAGGTCTCCAGTTCCCAACATTCCTGACCACAGGTCCTGATAGCTAGGGGTGGTAGGATTTGTAGTCCAACAGCAGCTGGAGACCCAAGTTTGGGAAATCCTGGTCTATGAGAACATGGAGCTACCCTATGGAGCTGTCATCCATATACCCTATCCCACACATAGGAGAGTAGAGAGTGTTCTGATTACTTGAATATTTTTTGGGAGGAAGGCTCACTCTGCATGCTTAGATGCTTTTCAGTTCTTGCTAAATTTAATATTGAACATCCCCTAATAAGTGTGTTTAGAACTGGAGCCGTAATAGAGCAAGTAGTATTAAAAATGCTGGAAGCAAGCTTAAAAAGAGAAAGTGGAGTGGAGTCCCTAAGATGATTAGATGGTACCTAGTATACCTCCAACTCTGGCAACAAAGCTTGTTCCAAATGCATTGCTCTGCTTTCCTTTGGACCACATCAGTGAGGCTGAGAGGGGGGTCTTGTTGTCTGGGCAGCCCAGGACCTTCATGCACAATGCCCAGGCTTGTGACTTGGGGAGGTCACTTTGGTGCTGCTAACACAGTGGTTTGACTTCACTCTGTCCCCCAGAGGCACACTCCATTGTGTCTTGAGACACAGATGAATGCCAACATACAACATACATCTTAACACAGTCCCTGATTAGGAAATCCTACTGAAGACAGCAAGGCTTGCTTCTGAGTAATTGTGCCCAGACTTGTGCTGTTAGTCTCTTCATCAGAATCTAGCATAACCAAGGCATGGAACCAATTTAGAAAGCTGTTAACTGTCCAGACTAATGTGAACTTGAGAAAGCGGTACTGACTGTTATTTCAAACAAATGAGCAGGATGTTTTAAAGAGGAACTAACTAGCATTGTTGGAGATATCAGATCATGCAATTTGATGTGAGCTAATGAACATTTCAACAAGATGGTGGAACAAAGTTTCAAAAGGAAGTAAACAAACAATATCAGTATTATCTAGGCCTGGGTAGGCAAGTTGCAAAATGAAAGAGCCCAAAATGCACACAGATGCACAAAATTTCCGAACCTTTGAAATTATTCAGCTTTCCATGTATGGTGAAGAGGGGTGGTGGAAGTAACCCTGCACAGCTTTGCAGTGTTGGGAGAATCCAGGCTCTCCATTATATTTCATACAGTAGAGTATACTTCCTCTGGGTAAGTCAATATGAATCCTTTCTGTATCAGGTAGCAGCCATTGTCTTCCTTTCAGGTGGGTGGCAAATCAGTGATGAAAGGGGAGGAATGAAATCTCCACTGGGAGATTCCGTTTTCCTTTTTTCTTCTTTGAGATGTGGCAGACACTAGAAAGTGCACAGAGGGACAACATACTGGCATCCCAACTTGATAAACTTTTCCTGTGCCTCAAATCCTCTTATTCACTTTACCTGATTGTGGCTCAGTTGCCAACACAGCCTGATGTAGGCATGGATAGTGGCTCCCATCAATGAAGTTCAGCATGGATATTTGAAACCTGTCCTCTGAGAATAGTTCCTTCCCCCAGTGAGGACAGAACAAGAGCAACATTTTGCATGCTACATTTTGTATGCAACACTTTGTTGCATTTTTGTACTTTTTAGTAGTTAGTATTGATGAATTTATTGTGCATTTTGTCATATTAGTGCTATTTTAGTTTTGTTGTGTGCTGCTTAGCTATTGTCTTAACTAATTAAATAAATGATTTCGTGGAGGGGGAAATCATCACACAGGCCACATGGAACTCTGTAGCCATACTAGTGATGCCACTGTTATTGGGTTAGGCAACAAATGCTGTTCAAATTTTAAGTACCATTAGTGGCATAACTCCAGTGGTCAAGAAACTCCAAGCTACTCTCTTCCTTTGCTGCTGCTGGGGCTATTGAGTTACCCACTGTCAAGTGTGGCTGGATCTGTCAGCAGCTTCCCTGCATGGTGAATCACTGAGCTGCAGGTGGCAGCATGTCAGTGACATACATATCACTGTCAAACAGTCTACCCTACACTCCATAAGCTTGCCTGCTGCCTCAAATGCATTGGAGGCATTAAGTGCTGAAGTAAGATTCAACTGCCAGTTGCCTCTATATGTGGAATTTTGGAAAGTGGTGCCACCTTGGTTTTAGGCACCAAAATATATTGGACTGGTCCTGAGTGTCAGGCATCTGTGGCTGAAGCAGCTTCAAGATTTGGTGTAGCTGTAATAGGCCTTGGCCAGTCTGGATTTTACTACATTTTACTACACTGGTTGCTGCAAGACAGAGTGTACATCCCAAATTCAGAGTGCATGACAATAGTTAGAATAGGAACACCACCTCTGTGGAGTGGAGTGTAGGGCAGTCCAAAGTTAACCAACACACTTCAGTTCCCCATACACATTAACTATATTGATATCAGCAGCAGCAGCAATATTCTCATCCTGCATTTCTTCCAAGGAGCTTAAGGTGCTGTACATTGTTCGTCTCTCCTGCATTTTACCCTCACAATAACCCTATGAGGTAAATTAGACTGAGAGACAGTGAGTGGCCCAAGATCACCCAGTCAACTTTATGACTGAGTGGGAATTTCACCCCTAGTCTCCCAGGTCCCAGGCCAGCCCTCTAACCCTGGAATAGGCCCTCCAGATGTTTTGGACTACAACTCCCATCAGCACCAGCAAGCACAACCAAACGGTTAGGGCCGATTTCAGTCACACCACATTTCTTACCTGAGCCAACCACTACATCACAGTGACTTTCTAACTACACAGTGATTCAAGCCAATTTGTAATGAATCAAAACAGTCTGAGATTAAGGTTATTAGTGTGGTGGCAGGGAAATAAAACACACCTGGACTACTGCTAGTAGGACTCTGGTGGTGTACACAACATACATTTAAAGCACATTTAAGTTTATGGGAACTGTAGTTTACAGAGCAACAATTCCCAGCATCCTTAACAAATGACATTTGCTCCCTCATAGGTGGCCTGTTTTTTTTTGTCCATTCTTAATGCCTGTCCATTATTACAACTCTTGCTTCCCAAAACTCATTTTATCCAACTCCAGTAGAGTGGCCACATTAAAAATAATTTAAATAAAGATGACAGGAATCTTCTGCTTGAATAGTTGTCCAGAAGAGGGAATTCGTACAAGAGACTCAACTCCCCACTACCACTAAATATGCAGGAGACCTGCTTTCCTTTTCATCTATCATAAATTGCAGGTTCAGGGCTGTATCCATCCCTCAATTGGCTAAAGCCCCAGAGGTCTCTTCATTCTCTGGTGTGGTGTTTTTCCACTGCCTGCTTCATTGAATCATTGTAAGCTAATCCCCACCCCACACATAGACATATACCTTTGCCAGGAGAAGTATCATTTGGGCCCATCCATCAAATATGGTTTAGTTTAGACAATGGCTACATTCCTGTCTTTTCATATGTTAACTTATTACACAACTTGGTTGGCGGGAGAAATTTATCTGGCATAGGGATGACAAATTTAATCTGCCCTGAAGAACTGGGGGTGAGTTCCTGGCATATTTGGGTTGAAGGAAATGGGAAATCTAGACACCCCATAGCGTGCTCACAAAAGGGGACCAAACAAGTTGTCATTGCCAGTATGCATATGTATACATATACACACACAAACACAAACACACACAGCAAACACATCTTCATCACTCACCACCCCCACCCCCCGTACCACTGATTAACAAATATTTTTATATAAGCAGTGTGCCTTTCATGTTGTTAACATTTTGCTTTTTATACAATTATTTTTGCTGGTGAAAAATAACTTTTAAAAGTCATGACATACTGTGAAAACTTTGAAAGTCACTCTGCAATTTGGGAAGAATAAATACGGTTGCCCCAGTAAACAATCTGGTGAAAGTTCATCAGCTGCAATTCTATTAACTCAATGGGATATATGATGGAGTCTTATGTACACGTACCTACCAGCTGAAATTAGTAGGACCAATTCTGAGTAAATACACATAAGGCTGTGATTTAAGCACACTAACTTAATCTGGATTGGGTGCTTTATGCAGATATACTTCTCTCCTTCACCTGTTTACTTTCCATCATTTTTCTTGAGCTTGCAATTACACAGATTAGTACCAATTAGAAGGGTGGCTTGACTCTGTAAGGCAGGGAGGCTGTGGTTGCTCAGTGGTAAGTGAAAAGTTGCCTGCATATCCTTAAAGAATCTATATTATTATTTTATCTATTATGGGATAGAACCTATGACACTACAGACTGGTTTCAAATCTGAGCACCACCTGCTCCCTCCAGCAAATCTAGACACAGGGCACTTCCACACAGCAGTTTATTGTGGATTCTGTAGTGCTCATGCATGCAAGCATTCCCCCCACCCCCAGCATCCACATGAAGTCATCCTCATCCAACTGCCACCCCATATTTTCTTCCCTGCTACACATTGCCACTACCCTTTAATCCAGAATTTCTCTTACGGGCGTGGGTAGTTAACCTTATCAGTCCCCACGCCCAGAAAAGGCAAATCTAGAATAAATAGGGAGGAATATATAAGGTGGTATTTTAATGAGGGCAACATCATGTGGCTTCTGCACAAAACCTGCATGCATGATCAGCCCTGAGTCCGCAATAAACTGCCATGTGGAAGCATAATCCTGGTTTGCCACAAGTTCAGCTAAATGGCAATGCATGTTTATACCTTGCTCTAAATCTAGGCCCCAATCCTACCTGTCATTTGCTTTTACGTGACATTTATACGACATTACTTTTATAAGACTCTTGTGCACATCTCAGCACCAACACAGCATCATTTGCACACAATTTCTTCTCCTAGCAGAGATTATTATGATGCTGCAGCAAAGAGAGAGTGGTACCAACAGCTAAGATGGGAGAATCCCACATCTTTTGCTTTCATCCTATGGTACAGATTTGAGGACATTCACAGTTGAAATCGTATGCATGTTTACTTAGTCCTAAGCTACAATCATAAACACATTTAATAGGGAGTAAATTCTACTTCAGAATAAATATGCATTGCTTTGCACTGTTACTACTTTTGCAGCAGAATTGTGGGTTTCATGTTGGACACAACAGGGAAATACTGCAGTCTAATTACACAGGCAATGGGGTTTAGGGAGTTTATTTCAGAAATCCCTAATTTGTTCAGTTAGACATTTTGAAAGAGACCGTTTTATTTTGTCTTTGTTATCACTTATTTGCATCACAGGCAGCCCAATTGTCGGCACATAACAGCTAAGCTGCGACCTTATACACAATTACCTGGGAGTAAGTTTCTTCACTGAATTGACTTTTGAGTTGATACATACAGGATTGTGCCATTAGTCTGTATAGATTGGAATTCAGTGGAAATCCCAGTGAATTCAGTGGAATTCCCTGCTGAATATAAACTTGCAAATGATGGGATTGTATATTTTACATTGGGCTATAAGACCGAAGTGAATTCCATTGCAATTAACGGAGTGCCAAATAAAGCTTATATTTAGGAAAGGAGTGGTTTTTATTTATCAGTAAAGTGGTCATGCTGAGTTAAGCACTACTTTATTATAGTGCAAATGTTGTGAACCAATCTTCCTAGAAACTAAACTGAATAAAGGTTAAACAAAAACCTATCCTTTGCTTCAGTCTCTGGAGACTTTCCTTCAGTCTCTAGAGAAGCACAAAGAGAGAATGTAAGCAAATATTTTAAAACCTCCAAACACTGGATATTGCACGAGGATCCGGTGGAAAGCGAAAGTACTGTTACTTTCTGCCTATCAATATCCAATCCATCATTTGACTATTTAGAATAAAGTCCCCCAATTAAACGACTCCTGCACACGATTCGAAGGAATACCATTAGCTCCTGCTCATTTTAATGCCATATTTTTTTCATTTGGGGGGGGGACCAATTCCATGGAATTTACTTCTGAAAAGACATGCACTAGAATCATAGAATCATAGAGTTGGAAGAGACCACAAGGGCCATCGAGTCCAACCCCCTGCCAAGCAGGAAACACCATCAGAGCACTCCTGACATATGGTTGTCAAGCCTCTGCTTAAAGACCTCCAAAGAAGGTCTACAGTCTTATGTAATCCGCCTCGAAAGCACGCCCTGCTGGACTCAGGAGGCCTTTCCTCCCAAAACAACAACAAATATCCAAGTGCAAGATTCACTGAGGCACGAAGTTTCACCGACAAAGAGAATTTACGCCTGTAGGTAACGGGGTGCAGAGAACCCAGCCTATGAGCTGGGCTAGGAAACGCACAACGAAAAACCCAACCTGCGTTTACAAGAGCTTCAAAACACGAACATTAGTAGCAGTTGTTGCGCTGTGATTTCAGTGGCACCTATAACGCTGCTTAGGATCGGGCTGCGCAGGGCAGCTAAAGACTTGGTTCTTAGTCCTTAGTTAAACGATGTTAGGGAGTCGTATTGGTTGACAATTTCAGTGGTGTTTGCAACTGACTCGACCGAAGACGTTATACACAAAAAAGGTATACTTTTGGCCTTTATTGCAAAAGGGAGGAAAAAGCTGCAGTCAGACCAAAATATAATGGGGTGGAATATTACATCCCCGCCCCAACACCCGTTCCGAAAAGTATTGTCTGCTGCATTTTGGAAGCTTTGAACTAGCCACAAAAACAATATGCAAAAATATTCCACCCAAATTATTCAGTATTCTTTCCTCTTTCTTCAGCATTCAGAATTATTGCTGAAGGCTATTAGAAAGACCCACGTTATATGAAAATGCGCACACAACCCACGCACTTTCGCGCTTCCCAACAATAGGGAAATTCTCCTTTTCCCCCTTTATCTTCTTCCCTCGTCTTTTGTTGTTGTTATTGTTGTTTACACTTGATATAGAATTTCAAAAATGGTGGAGGGAGGTATAAAAAGATGGCATCTTAAATTGTCCAATTCAGAATTAGGACAACGGAGATGTATTTCAGTCGACTTTCAAAATAAACTAACCCCAACTCAAAAGCACAAACCATAAGAGTCTGCAAGTTCCCTACATAATTTCTTAGGACTATCAACAATGTGTTCGCACGCGCGCACAGCAACAATGTGCAGTTAGCATTCCTCGAGTGAGCAGCGTTTTCCTTGTCAACCAACTGTAACTGATAAGCTTTCATCAGATTTCTCTCTTCCACTCCAGTTTTTACAGGGGACAGCGGCAAACGCCTGGAATTGAGCTACGGTTTGAAGCTCGCTCGCTCGGGCGTATAGTTGCTCTGAATTATTATTTTTTTCAAGTAAATGTTTACCAGTGGCCATCAGATTCATTATTAGCCACATGATTTCTAGATGCATTGGGTTCTGAATATCGCTTTGGGGAGAAAGCAGAAGATTTCGCTACATTTTGGCATTATTTTCCCTTCCTCGAAATGTATTTAACAAAAGTATGGAATAATTTTGGGCACTAGCCAGTTGTAAAGACCACGCTCCATCTCTCTCCTTTGGACCTGATATACTTTGACCACTGTAATCGGAATCTATTTACGCAAGCTTATTTTTATTTATTTTTATTATTTATTATTAACGAATACGTTCAAGACTTTTTGTGTGTTTGTTTTAATGTTGGTTTTATTTCTGTAGGGAGGCGGGCCCTGGCACGCCATTGCTTTTCCAAATTCTCCCCACGTTGCCGAACGATTTTAGGAGGGCGTTGGGGAATAAGAAATACCCACAAGAATACATCTTGCGCCATGTGAAAAACGAAGCACAGTGAAAAGAAGAAGAAAACAAAACTTTTGTTTGGAAATCTCGGGGCAGGCTTTCCAACGCCGCTTTCCAGATCCCATCGGGTTTTCAACACGTTCGGCAATGTGGTTTTCGACCTTAGAAGGTCGTCCTGTCATCTTCCTGCAGGCTTTCTCTCCGCATTTAGGTACGAACCAGGATAGAAATGCACTTTAAACCCCTCCATCTTTTTTGCTTTCTTGCCTTGCCACTTCTTTGGGAACAAACTCCACTGCACATAATGAGATCTACATCAGAGTAAACCGGTAAAGGGTGAGAAGGCAAAAGCACACAACAGCAATGCCATCCAGGCATGCTTTAAATGTTCTAGGTTGTTGCTTTGAACGCTGTTTTCCAAATTCTTGCACAAAATCCACAGCAGTCATCCTAATGAATGGGAAGAATTCAGGAAATGTTTGCCACAGTCAGAAATGTCTTGCAGATTCCAATACTGTATCTTCTCATACTACTAGAATCTTGTCACTGATTTCCCTAGGATTTAAGGTTGCAACTTTTGGCTGAAAGATCTTCCGCTTACTTTAGATTTTGCAACTTGCCCCACAATCCTGCTGGGGACCCCCCCCCCTACTTGCAACCAGATTTTGTCGTCGTCGTTGTTGTTGTATAAATCGTGTGGACGGATTGGATGCTAAAAGCAGGCTTCGCAACCTATTGCAGACGTTCCTTATCATTTGCAGATAAGAAAGGGCAATCCGAGGACAGAGAGGAAGAGAAACCCCGAGGAAGAAATGAACCGAGTTGTTTTAACCTCTCTCGGCAGCACCCCTCAAATCTCCTTAAACCTTTACTGCTTGCTAATATGTCTTCAACGACTCAAGAAAATTAAGGAGACCTTGTTGGGAATTGTTGGCCGTCTCTGAAATGATTGAAGCAAGTCTTGGGGAGAGTCAGATAAAGCAGAATTGTCTGCAGCAACGTTCCACGGACGGACCACGTAGGTGTTTTGGGGATCGATGCTTTGCATACATACTTACAAGCAATCACCACAGAATCGGAGTCAGTGGGCAGAGCGGACTGCAGGGTAATCATAGCAGGTGGCAAGCATAAGGATTGCTACAGATAAAAGACACACATTTCTGTATCTGGTGGCAGCACCAAAGCTTTTCCCAACACAAGGAAACCAGACTACCACGCTAGGCACCTACAGGGTTAACGGTGCCCCCAGAAATGCCCGCGGTGGGTGGGAGGGGAGAGAAAGCAGCCCAAGGCGGAGTCCTAAAATTAAAGCACGATTCTTCTCTAAGCAGCTTAAATGCAGGCTTCCTGGTGTCCAAATTATTTTCCCTTGATTCTATCTCATTTCCGATCTCGCCGTCCCGCACCAGTCATTAGTCCTTTCTCGACAGATTAAAGAAGTCTGAGACCTCCCAGGGAAACGGGGAGGCTCCTGTCAGGGTTGTAATTGCTTGCACCTTTCAGGTGAAGACCCCAAACACGTGTTTCTCCTCTGCTGGGCGATGGGCAAAAGAAGATCCAGGCGATAGAATCGTAGAGTTGGAAGGTAACCCGAGGATCATCTAATCCAACCCCCTGGATGAGTTAGTTAAAGGGCCTTAACAAACAAACAAACAAACAAACAAACAAACAAAATCAATCCCCATTCCTTTGCTGAGTTTCAAGGCCAATGTTTTGGCTATACACTACGAGTATGGTACACTATGATGCCAAAGTAACAGGAAGGCTATTGGGTTATTGCAAATCAGCCTCCAAACCAAGTATGGAGTTATCTCAGTCCAATCCCAAGACACACTCAAAAAGTTTGTGGTTTACAGTGGAGGAGGGCAACGGCAACATCACCAACATTGCTCAGTTGTGTGTGAGAGGATTTTGCATCCCCTTGTTTAAGGGTAACCGTCTCATATAGACACATTTCTCATTCAGACACAAAGGATAAGACCTATTAGCCTGCTTTTCGTGGTGTTAAATGCCACCCCCCCTTGGCCCTCCTCCGGAAGTGCCGATACGACTTCCGCGATGGGTGGAGAGGGCTGCATGGCCAATACTGCTGGGAAGGAGCCATGGAGCGGGTGAATCAGAGCTTTGGCGGTCCTCCCATCCCTTCGCGTTCGAGCCGTGGCAGGAGGCTAATAATAGCCTCAAAAACAAGAGCAGACCCACAAAGAGGGCGATTTAATGGAAGAAATATGGAAACGATGGAAGATGATGAACCGGCAGCGAGTCTTGGGAGTGAAAAGAGATACAGCAGATAAATAAAAGTCCGACTGAATGCAAACTGCGCATTTTGTAATAAAGGGCAAGCTATCTTCCAGCATATTTTCTTTCATTTTCCTAAATGGAAAGCAAGGACGTCGCATAAACGATGGTGATGATCCACTGAGACACTGAATCACCTGCAATAACCTCTTCCCTGTTCAGGTTACTGGGGCATTTTTAACTCCCCCACCCTCGTCCTGCAATATGTCGGGAAAGATCGTGGAATCTGGGTTTTTGGGGGCTTGACCAAGCGAGGCTGGCAAATGACAGCCCAAATTTGGGGCAGATGTTTTATATGGGATGCCGAGCTAATTGCAACAGCAAGCTGAGCCATTTTAAAATTTTGGGTGAAGATTCTGTTTTTCAAACCTGACTGGAGGTGAACGTTGCCGCGTGGGGGCTATATATATATATGATGGAAAGAAACCCTGGGGAAAGGGAGGTGAGAAGAGGGGGTAGCCAGGTCTGGCCGGCGGCAGTCCTGGAAACTTAACTTCGATCCGGAGCCCACGTCTGCTTCTCTCTTCCCGCAGCAGGCTCAGTCAGTTGCGCCTAGGCCAGCGCGCCGGTTTGCCCCGTCCTGAGATCATCCCTCCAAACGCGTCTAGGCTACTGTCGCCTGGAATGTTGAGAGCCACGGTTCGCTGCGCTCCGCGGATTTTCCCGCCGGCGCGCGACTTGCTTGGATCAGCCGCTCTAGCTAGCGCCAGTGGCTGTAGCCTCGGGATTCCAGAAAAGCACACTCACCTTCCTAGGGAAGCTTGTCTCCAAATTTAACGTCTCATTAACTTCTGAGAGGCATCCAAGCCGGGGGGAGGGTTTCGCGGCTATGGGGTTGCGATCCTAGGCACGCTTGCTGGGGAATAAAAGCTCCAATGGACTCCGTGGCAGTTAACTCGCGAGCAGCTCTGTCTGCACCTACGCGGCCTTCCCGGGTATCTATTTTATGAGCCCGGTTAAAAGAAAGACACGCGGCACGCCGCAAAAAGGGAGAGAAGAAAATAAAACTACAAACAACCAGCAGCTCCATCCATGAGGTCATAGCGAGGAGAGATTTTCAGATGGGGAAGAGGAGGAGAGAGGCGATTTAGGATTGCACAGAATCTGCGGCTGTTTGTGGTCTGGAAAGGAATGATGTTCTGGCTAAAGTTGCGGCCACGGGAGGGAGGGAGCCCTTCTAGACTTGCCTGGTGAACAAACGTGCACAGGATCAAGGTGTAGCTCGCAGATCCTACAAAAGCATTTGCTTGGGACAAGCAGTTCGACCTGCTGTCAAGTAAGATGTTCAGGATCTAAACCAGAGGCTGTAACTACAGAATCGGCCCCACTGTATCCACTGAGGCTTACTTCTGAAATAAGGATGAGATGTGATAGAATTCTCTGCACGCGTAACTAGAAGTAAATTTGACTAAAAGTTATAAGGACTTCTCCCTACTCAAGATGAAGCTCGTAAAGACCTGGCATATTTATTATGCTCTCCAAGGCTTTGTGGACTTAAATCCATCAGATCATGCATTCATTTCTCTCTGACCTCGCGAATAGGACTGGCAAATCTGAAGTAAAACCTGCTGAAAGAATACCCAGACGTTCAGACACTACGTTGGAAAAATCTGAATCCCGGTCTCCGGAATATAAACGTGGTAACTCACCTCAGCGACGGAGAAATCTGGTTTTAGCTTTCGATCCCCGAATCGCTGGCCGTTCCCCTTGCGGCTAGGGAGAGAAGAGAAGAGAGGTGTTGTTGTGTTTAAAAAAGGTGAATGACACATGGGGGGGGGGAGGTTGCCTTCGACGCTTTCCGAGAAACAGTCAACGCGAAGCCACCAGATTGTCGCCCCCTGCTTTGACAGAAACGGGCTCGCTTGGCGTAAGGTGCAACGGTCCTTTGGGACGTCGCGGCCCTTGTCCCAATCTGCTCCGCCCTGTCAAGAAAACGTCGCGCCTCTAGCTAAGAGAGATAAACCGAATTTAGCAAGCAGGGGGTGTCCGGGGCAGTGTGGTGTAGTGGTTAAGAGCGGTAGTCACGTAATCTGGGAAACCGGGTTCGTGTCTCCGCTCCTCCACATGCAGCTGCTGGGTGACCTTGGGCCAGTCACACTTCTGTGAAGTCTCTCAGCCCCACTCACCTCACAGAGTGTTTGTTGTGGGGGAGGAAGGGAAAGGAGAATGTTAGCCGCTTTGAGACTCCTGAAGGGGAGTGAAAGGCGGGATATCAAATCCAAACTCTTCTTCTTCTTCTTCTTCTTATCCCACTCCACGACCGCCGGCCTCCCACCCCGCCAGCGCAAGACTTTATAAGTTAGTTAGCTTTCCCCGCGATCTGATTCTTTTCTCCCTTCCCCAATCGGAGTTTGGGGTTCCTCAGATGTTCTACCGCTTTCCCTTAATGGCAGAGACGGTACTAAAGAACCGTCTGAGGCCAACGCAGTTCCTCTCTCTCTACTCCAGGTTTATGCAATCTCTGCTGCTGCGATTAAGGATGGTGGAAGCCACGCGATTGCCTGTTGCGCCCTCCACCTTGGCTTGGGTTCCCCGGACATAGGAAGCGCAAGGTTTGGCAAGAAGGAGGGGAGAAAGCAGGGTGGGTAGGTGGGAGAGAGAGAGAGAGAGAGAGAGAGAGGTGAAGTGACTAATCCAAAGTTAGCATACTCCTGTGCTTCTCCCCCCCCCCCCGACACACACACGCTTCTCCTTTTATATATATATATTAAAAAACCCGCTCCCTGGAGCGCGCTTGCTTGTAGCGATAAAGATCTGAACATGTACAGAAGGCGGGTTTTACACGAGGAGGTGAGGCTCCAGCAGCCAGCCAAGAGGCTTTTGCGGGAAGAGGTTCCACCCACTTGAAAACAAAACTTTCCCCCCCTCCAGGGTCTGACATCAGTGGAGTCGGGTAGGGAGCTCGGGAAGAGGGAAGCGGAGAAGACGAGGGGGAGGCCATTCGGAGCCAGGACTGGAGGCCGACGAGGAGGGCCGGGCGTTGGCTATCATCTCCTTGACACTTTTCGAAACTCGCCCAAGTCGCTTTTTTTCTTTCCTTTTTCTCCTGCGCGGAAAGGGAGGGAGTGGGGGCTCCGTCCTTTCTGGAGTTGGTATGTGAGGAGCGCTCCCAGCCCAGTGCCATGTATTGGAAGAGCAACCAGATGTTTGTGTGTAAACTGGACGACAAAGACGTGCCTGCGCTTCGCCTCGCGACGGAAAAGGTGAGCCCGCTGCCTCTTCTTCTCCCTGCGAAGACGAGAGACCCTTTTCCTTAAGCGGATTGCCTCCCTCGCAGTCTGTGTAAAAGTGGAGTGGATCCGAATTTGCCCCCAGAGATACCAGCTGCTATGCCCTTTGCTCCGGAGTAGTTTCATTTCATTGCAGCGGGGGGCGAATATTTCGCGTTAAGCGGTTTGCTCATCGCAGCTTAAGACCCGTCCAGGAATTCCCCCCCCCAATGTAATTTTAATTACATTTCGTAATTTTATAAAGTATCCCCACCCCCACCCCTCCTCTTCCTTTGAAATGCGCTTTTTCGTGTGGTGGAAACGACTTCCCCTTCCACTCCTGAAGGCAAATTGGCACGGTTCCACCTAACGTCTGTAAGCGCTTGACACCCCTTACTTGGTGTGTCTGTGTGTGGAAAGCTACGGGTTTTTTTTGGTGTGTTTTTTAACTGTAGATCTAAAATATAAACAAATACCTGAATTTCCAGCTGAAAAGGGGGGAAAAAGAAATAAAGAAAAGCGCGCGCCAGCACACGAAAACAAGTTTAGTAGGAAACGTCTGCAGGCGAAAGAGAGAAATCGAATATTTGGCGCACGGAGGACTGACACCGCTTCCACTTCTTACGAAGGACGCCGCTTCGACTTCATACAACGGAGTAGTCCCTTAAGGCATCGCTGGCTTTTGAGGATTTTTTTTACCGTGCCCCGATTTCGCTTCGAACTGTCCCTAAAGCAAGCGGGTGACAGACTTGCATGACCTACTTTTTCTTTTGGTGCCCAAGCCAAACCGTTTAGAATTAAAGAATCTGCATTGAGTTTATCAGAACTGATGGGAGCTCGCGGTCGGTCCACCCACCAACGCATCCATACATCCCTCCGTGTCAGCAGCATAATTTAGAGGGGGTGGGCAAGTCTTTTCGTTGCTGCTGCTCAGCAGTTGTCCTTTGCAAACCAAAGACCTGCCAGCAGACCCGTATCTGCCTCCTGTTCACCCCTCTTTTAAAAGGTAGTTAATTCCAGCGGTTTGGGGTTCCCCCCTACATCTGTGGCGATCGGCGCGGTCAGAATCCTCCAAACTAGCTCGGCTGCCTTCGATGGGGCTACTCCGGGGTAAGTGATCGCAAGCAGCCTTAAACCAGACCGTGCGCCAAACCCTCAAGGGCCGCCGCATTTCCTAGTCTCTGTTCAAGGAATTCTAAAAATGAATGCAATATACTTATTCACTGGAATCATAAAACCGTAGGGCTGGAAGGGACCCCTGGCCCGGGGGTCATCTAGGCTAACCCCCTCGTAATGCAGGAATCTCAACTAAAGCACCCATGACAGATGGAAATAGAAGCCTTGCTTAAGCCAAAACGAAAAGACATTTAAACCAGAGCAAATTGTTTGCAAGGGCTCGAGTAGAGCCTGTTGGGTTTGGGTTGGCTTTTTAGGGGTTCTGGGGGATAGTGTTCCCCCTTTTTTGCTGTAACCTTCCTGCCTCTTTCCATTGTGCTTTATACTACTTACCTGCGCATGGGAAACGTCAAATCGTGCGCTGCATCTATAGACGCCGGTGGGGAACAAGTCCCATGGAAACATGCAGGGCTGGCTTCTGTGTAGGCCCGGGACGGTGGATGGCGCGCAGCCTCTTCCGTCGCAAAGATTTCGGCAAAGCAAGGAACCGGTGGACTAGCTGCAACCTGGTTAAAATTATTCCGCGGGATCAGGAATGTGTCCCCGAAACTAGCTCTGCCTCCTTCCACGAGGCTACTCTGGGCAGACCCATTTATACCCCCGGATCGGGGCGCCCTAGATAGGGTCGGGCTCTGTTTCGCCCCGGCCCCGGCTATGGCGCCGGATGGTCAGGGATGATGTAGGAGGGCGCAGTGCCCGCTACCTCCGCTCCAGATGATCTCTCTTACATTTCATCTTGGCGATTCAGGTGGATCGGACATGCATCGCCCACACTCGCCCTCACTGACATCTTAACCGCTGGGATTGCGGGGTAATTAATCCCCATCGAGGTGGCATCCCTCGCCAGGGAGCAAAGCTCCATTGGAAACAGTAATCGGGTTCAGGATTGCCTTGCGACTTTGGATGGAGTCGGCTGCTTAGCTAAAGGGGGCTTTGGGCGCGGGCTTGACTGGCCGAGGGTCGCCCTCCGCCGGCTTTGTTCCGCGCGCCTAATGGAGCGCAGCGCCCAGGCGGAGTTGGCGCGAGCGCTTTTGTCCCTCGCCTCGCTCGGCCTCGGCCGCGCCAAACGGCTTCATCAAGCGCGCGCCCTCCCTCCAAATTGGCCAAGGGGGCCATTGTGTTTAATGACCCCCCGAATTAAATTCAGCTGGCTGGTTTCTATTCTCCTCCTTTCTCTTCTGGTGACGTTCCCTTCTTCCTCTTCCCCCCTTTTTTTGTGGCCTCAGCTTAACGAAATAAATAAATCCTCGAGTCTAAGCAGCAGCCCCTCGGCCTGTTGACTTCGGCTCGAGTGCTTAAGTGGCAATTTACACCTCGGAGGCCCCAAGCTGGAAGTGGCAAGGCGGGCTCTAATTGCGGAGGGTATTTGGAGGCCGCGCAAGCTGAGGCATTTTCATTTAAATCGTGCCCGGCACGAGCGCCGGGCGGGCGAGGTCTTGGGCTGCTGCTGGAGGAGCGGCAATTAGTGCTCAAGGGCCCCATTGAAGCGCTTATGCCTCGGGGCCGACTTCGCCCCCTAATTGCCGCCGTTTAGTTTTGGCTGGAGGGGAGGGAAGGATGGTCGGCAGCCCCTCTTTCCTTCTCCTATGACGAGCCTCAGTTTTCGGCGGCCTTCGGCGAGCTCAGCCGTCTGGTCTTTCTTCGCAGTTCCCGAGGCTCATGGCTGAGGAGTGTGGGCGAGTAGCAGTAGCAGCAGCGGCGGCGGCGGCGACCGCGACTGGGAGAAGACGGAAAAGCGCGGGAGAGACGGGGCTGGTAAGTCCGCGAGACGCGGGTGGGATGGAGCGACGAGCGCTGCTCGAGAAACGGACTTTCCTCCTAGTCTGTGAAGGGAGCGTGTCTGAGGCGACAGGGGACTCTTTGTGTGTGGGCAGCGCGAGAAAGGCGGGAACGGGGCATTAGCGGGCGGCCAGGCGGGCGCGTGGCTTCGCAGTCTCTCCCACCTGCCCCGACCCAGTCAGGGCACTCACTGGGTGGCCTTCAGGTCGGGTTGGGTTCTCTTCTGAGGGAGATTTGTGAGGGCGAAGGGGCACAAACACGAAGAAGGGCGCCAGGGAGAGAATATTCAACCGTAGTAGGAACTGAGGGGAGCTCCTCTCCCTATTATCAGTTATTTTATCAGTAGTATTGGCGGGGAACCTCGGCTGAGGCGGCTGGTTTAAGGGAGCGCTCGCCATGGCAGCTGGGTCTAATGATTGGGCGGCGGGGAGAGGACGATAGTTACCTCGGAGAGGCTCCTGAGGGAAACAGGCCCGTGGGGAGGGGTCGCAGGCCCGTGTGTATTTGACATCTGCTCGTGTCCGTGTGGCAGGTGAGCCCCGAGGTTGCCGGAGACGAGGATTCGTGCTCGCCGTCCACCCCGCTCTCGCCTTCTTCGTCTTCTCCGCGCTCGCTGAATTCGGGCCCGGGCGGATGCGCGCCCAGCAAGTGCATCTGCAGCAGCTGCGGCCAGGAGATAATCGACAAGTACCTTCTCAAGGTGAGTTGGAGGGCCTTGCAAGCCTGGGCCTTGGAGCGGGAAATGAATGGGCTTCGAGCTCACAGTGGGGCTTCAAGGAAGGCCAATCTGTCCGCCAGGATCCTAGATTTTTTGCTCTCCTGAAAGGATCACCTCCTGATACACTCTGGACTAGGAGAGATTGTGCTTTCCAGCAGGTGATCATTGAAAGTTACTGAAAAAGCACGCTTCTTTGGTCAATAGTACCTTTTGAACGAGTTTGTTTTTTTAAGAGCTCTTTTGCAGGGAATCACCTCCAAAAAGTACTGCTAGAAAATGCTGTGGGCCTTTGCAGAGGTTTCCCACCCTCCTCAGTACAGTAACTTATTTCACTTTACTTGGATATTTGAGAAACCTGAAACCTGAAATCTTTATATATTTAGGGAGATTTGCTCACTGAGTTTGCAACACTATTTCTTTGCAGTCAAAATTCCTTGACTACTGGGCTAGTCTTAACCTTCGGTTAGGATAATTTAGGATCATTTGTTTAGTGCACATATTTGCTACAAAACAGGGCCACTGTTTTGACAAATTCAAACTCAGAATTATGTTGTAGGTTTTAAAAGCTGCCTTACTCAAGTGAAGTTTCCTCTTCGGCTTATAAATGTCATATGTGCACTAGATCATGGGTTAGTAGGCACTAATCAAAACTGAAGTCTGGTTTTGTTGTAAAAAGCCAGATAATTTGGATTTCACAATCATCAGACTGTCTTGAGTTTGTCAGTAGATATAAGAGGCTCCAAATCTGGGCCATGCTGAAACTAGGAAATAGCTTAATTTTTTCCTGCTCACTCCTGAAGTGTCTTAAATACCACTTTACAACACAATACAATAAATATCTACCTAGGAGCTTACTTCATTGGCTGCAGTAGGACTTACTCTCAGGTTAATGTGTGTAGAATTGCAGCATTCAATAGCATCCATACTTTTAAAATCTGAAGTGGAAAGTTAAATATAAACAAATCTGGAAGCATAATGCAGAGTCACGTGTTGTAGAATGCATATATTTTATCCTGCTGTTTGGTTCATGAAACGGTGCCTTAGTAAAAGGTCTTCTTCTGGCTGAATATAAAATTTTAATTATTCATCTGCCCTGGCCAGATAATCTAAGGAGGTTGTGTTCAAAATAGATTGCACTTGCAGCATTAGGAATAAATATGTTCCATTGCTTTAAGCTTGCTGGAGACATAAAAGTAAATTACCAGTTTTCAAAATTTGGATGAAGAAACAAAATTTCCAAAATCCCCAGTGATCATAACCACCAGCTCAGAAAACGAATCTGAATTGGATATGTATTTTCTTGTGGTGCTCTTTTTTCCTTTTTCCTTTTTTTGAGGTGCCAGAAATTAAAAGCCAACCTGAGATTACATTTGATATTCTTACTTAATATTTGATTATAATTGTAATATTATATGTATGGGCTTATGGAGGTGCAACTGTTGGCTCCTGTATTTGAAAGGAAATTAGTCTGTATCTTTTTCTTTCTTCCTTTTTTGTTTGCCAGAAGTTCTATGAATGCCTGGCAACTAACATAGGGTGAATTTAGGAAGCAGGCATGAAACAAGATTTTAAAAATAATTTTTGGGTTTATCCTGCCAACATGGCACATTTGGGGAATTATTGTGTGTGAGCATTGCAGTATATCTGCACACAGAATATGGGAGTGGATATTTGTCATCTGAAGTTTGGCATAACACAGGCATAGGCAAACTCGGCCCTCCAGATGTTTTGGGACGACAACTCCCATCATCCCTGACTACTGTTCCTGTTAGCTATAATAATAATTTATTTATACCCCACCCATCTTTCCCAGCCACTCTGGGCAGCTTCCAACAAAATATTAAAATACAATAATGCATCAAACATTAAAAGCTTCCGTAAACATGGCTGCCTTCAGATGTCTTCTAAAAGTCTGGTAGTTGTTGTTCTTTGACATCTGAAGGGACGGTGTTCCACAGAGTGGGTGCCACTACCGAGAAGGCCCTCTGCCTGGTTCCCTGTAACTTGGCTTCTCACAGTGAGGAAACCGCCAGAAGGCCCTCAGCGCTGGACCTCAGTGTCCAGGCAAAACGATGGGGGTGGAGACGCTCCTTCAGATATACTGGACCGAGGCGGCTACTACTACTACTACTACTACTACTACTACTACTACTACAACAACAACATTTGGACCCCACCTTTTCTCCAAGGAGCTCAAGCTCATGTATATGATTCTTCCCCCCTTCCTTTTTTCTCTCACAACAATCCTGTGAGCTAGGTTAGACTGAGAGTTTGTGATTGGCACAGGGCCACCTACTGAACTTCATGACCAAGTGGGGATTTAAATCCTAGTCTTCCAGATCCTAGTCAAACACTTGAATGAAGAGTGAACCCTTAGCATAAAACAGCTTGAGGTCTCCAAAAATGTTTCCAACTGCTGATTAAAAAGTAACATAATGCAGACTGCAAGGATAAAGTGGTAATACTACATGGGACTATTAATTGTTTATGCTGCAGATCAAACTTGTGATGATTAGGCTGCACCTGGAGTTCTGTGTCCCGTTGTGGGTGCCGCACATCAAGAGGTCCAAGCTGGAGGGTGCTCGGAGGAGAGCAATCCAGATATCAAAGTGGGTCTAGATACCGAATCCTATGAGGAATGGTTGAAAGAGCTGGTTGTGTTTAGCCGCCCTAGAAGAGAAACTATTAATGGGAGACGTGAGGCTGTTTTGCAAGACGGAGTGAAATTGCAGTTGTTCAGCATTAGAAGAAACCTCTCGAGCTGTTCAGCACTGTAGCATGGCTCCTTGGGAGCTGATGGACTCTTTCTTCATTGGAGGCATTGGGAAGTTGGAGCAGATGATTTCGGGGACCCTTGAAGCTCTGTGCTTCTTTGACTTCAGTTGTTATGAACATGTTCTGTAGCCCTCCGTACTGCTGCTCCTAGCACTGGTGGTGAAGTCAGAGAGAGAGAATAATGCTTGTTTGTGAATTAGGTAGTTAATCTTTTTCACTGATGTGACTTTGTTTCCAACCCGGGGAAAACAATGTGGCAAATACTCTTTCCCTCTTCCCATTATTGAAGAAACAAATACAGGAGTGTTGCATTGTAGCTTACTGGTAAATTCTTCTAGCATGGGGAGTATGTTTATACGGTTACAGCAAATACCACCGACAATCGGCAATGGTAAACTCTGCAAGCAGGGTTCAATCATAGTTGGTAGGATTGTTTATGCTGTTTCAAGGCTTAGGCAATGTTGTTTATGTATCTTTTGTGTACATCGTGCTCATTTCAGAAGGTCATGGTAAGTCAGTTACGTGACTGTTACGTGATCAAAGGTACTTCAAAACTGGATTCAAAACTCCAAACTTTCAGTTACAACACTGCACCTTAAAGAACAGAGAACTTTAAAAATTCATTTTTAAAATTAATACAGTGATGAATTACCATCAAGGACTATTAGTTTTCCTTCAGCATCTGACTTCACTGATTTGATCATCCCTCTAACTTTATGAAACGTTAAATTCTTGTTTCATAGGGTTTTTTTTAGTAAGGCTGTTGGCATTTTTGAAATGGCGTAGTGGACAATTAATATATCTATTTAATGTTCTGTATCTTGGGTTATTACCAAATCGCTAAGTGACAATCAATTGAGCTACAAATATTCTGAAAAACTTTATTCTTGCTATTAAAACTTAGTACAGTGGTTTACCAGGTGGATGGTATCTCCCCGGGGGGGGGGGACTAAGAGGTGTGGGGGTGAGGGTGGGTGCTGGCAGTATGCCACTCCAAAGCCTTTGATTGCTTCTTTACAAAGGCCTGGCTAGAGCACTAGAGCAAAAAAACACCACCTTGGTATTTCATGTTTTATTGCTCTTATCACTTTCAAAGCCATTTCCTTTGGTCACATTTGTTTTTATTTACGATTCTGAATTGTTACAAGGTACCCAATTATTGGTAATAGGTAACTGATTCCCTTACAAATAATTTTCTGTGTATCTGTGGTAGGTGAAAGTTTGTGTTTGTTTGGTAAGCAGCTACATATAAATATTTTAGGCTATAGATTTCCTTCACCCTTTTGTTTTTATTAATGATGCAATAAAAAAGTTCATGCAATACTGTTTGCCATATATTCTTTAAATTACAAGATTAGAGTTTATGAATTCATTTTTTATATTTATTTTCCGAATAAATATAAAATTACTACTGTTTTGAGTTTTACTGTGTTATCATCTTTGGTGGGTTGTGCAAACCACTGTTTTGAATAATGCTTTTTATAAGATAGGATATAGAGGGCACTGGGGGTGAGTTGAAGAAGCCAGTGGGGCAGTGGTCCCCCAAAAGTATGGGAGCCACTGATCTAGCAGAGGATTAAAAAATGTCTGTTCACACAATTCACTCTGGTTGTGTCTATTACCTTGTCAGCACAAGTAATAAATGCAGCTAGGATATAGTTTGCTATGTGATCAACTACAACAATTGCACATCGGCTGTTTGGTTTGAGAGCATGGATCATTCATCGGCTCCATCACTTAATGTAGCCAAGCAAGATAACCTCCACTACGGTTGTGAATGATCCATGGTAAGTTTCATATAAACAAGCAGCTGAATAAGTGTTTCACTTTCTCATGCTTTAAATGGTAAGCTCTGCAGGGCAACTTCACCCCTTAAGTGCAGTTCAAGGTGATATGGTGTCAGCTAAAACTGCCTCTCTGGATTAAACAGCTCCATAGTCATCCATGCTATGTTGCCCTCTTCCCACAATGTTCTGTTAAAGCTTACACAAACACTTATTCTAAAGGCTAGAATAACTTGAATAACTTGAATATAAACTTGTGTCCAAAGTCTTGACTAGCTTTTGACTTGGGGCATGTTTGTGCTAGCTCATTTTCATGTGATATGTCGTTGAAAATTGCTCAAGTAAAGGCTACACCTTTATATTTTTATTCTGTCACCCTTGTTATAGCCTGACCAGCAGGGGTGGTGTTGGAGGAGGCCTATGGGAGCTTCACCCTCCAGAATACTTGCCCCTTCTCTACCTTTTAGAAGCTTGTTTTATTACTTTGCAGTATATCTGTTTGCCATGTAAGCAAAGCTAAATTACCAGTGAGACTCCAGCCACTTGCAGTCTTAATTCTCCCAGAGGCAAATTAAACCCTGAGAGCAGGAGCTAGATTTTGTGTGTTTCCTTCTGAAAGGTGCCTTAAAATCACATCTTTACATTTAAATCATAATTTGTATGTTTGGCCTCTGCCTCAAGTCTTTTATGCCCATGCTGACTTACGAATACTTATTGCTCATTTGCATGAAAATTAATAACCCATTGCTGCTAACTTATTTATTCAGGTGAATTGTGTGAGCAGGACTGGAAAATCAACAGAACCACCCCCTCAAATAAAATTGGGGAATACAGGAACAAAACAGTTCTCCCTTAAGATGGTTTTGTGCTGTTCTGTTCGGTCACTGTAGATGCACAGTCCCTCTGGGGAGAGAAGCTGTTTCTGGATTTCCACAAGTGGCTTTTCTTCCTTGCATTAAGCAGAGCTCTGGCATGACTCATTTGTGTCAGTAGGGCTTGTAGTGGAGAACTTCTCGATAAATTGTGCCCCTCTTGGGTGTAAAATTATTATTATTACTACTACTAGTAGTAATATTATAAATTCCATTTGTGATTGCTTTTTAGATCTGTGGATTCTCACACTTGAGAGTCCTAAGTATTACTTTGAACTTTATTTCTTCAAGCCCTGTTTATAGTTTGCTTAAATCACTGCTACCAAATGTAAAATTTCTTTCTCCTTTCATAGGTAAATGACTTGTGCTGGCATGTGCGGTGTCTCTCTTGCAGTGTATGTAGGACTTCTTTGGGAAGACACACCAGCTGCTATATCAAAGACAAAGACGTTTTCTGTAAACTAGACTATTTCAGGTATACTATGCTTTATTTACGTATGTGTTTATTGCGTGTATGCATCAACTTTCTGTCAAAGCATTTTAGGTGGCTTATAATATGAAACTATGAAATGTAAAACTGTCCCTATTGGAGGGGGTCAGTCAACTGGAGCAGACCTGATGTTGTTTGCCTCCCTCCATCGCTCTTCTTTCCTCTTATAGGGCAGGTGGTATCTTGTAATTACAAAATACTAAGATTATGACAGTAGACCCATGAATTTTTGTGTTTTATGTGCATGGACACATCCTAGTACAAAGGGCTTATTTGCACAGCAGTGCTCATAACTGAAACACACTATTGGCTGAGCTGGCAAGAACTATTGGAAGTTGAGCCCAACGATACCCGAAAAGGACACAGATTCCCTATCCCTTGCTTCAGTGTCATTTGGTAGCCATTATTAGGCTACTTTCTGGGTAGCTGCTCTTGAACCATTCCCTCTACATCTTGTTGTCCTCTTAATTTTTTTTTATTGAAAAATGTTTATTTTTAGTTATTTAAAAAATCTGAAAAAATATGGCCCTTCACAAAACAAACAAAACCTGCAGCATTCATGCCAGAAATTGGGAAACCAAATAAATCTTTTTAGGAACAGTTCCCCTTCTTAATTGCATAACTCGCAGCATGTATACGACAAGTGGACCACAGGCTGGACCATACTCAAAGCTGAATATTTTCCAGTCCATCTAACATCAGAATCCTATGCATATCCTATGTATTTTAAATGGAACTCACTCACAGGAAATTAAAGGATTGTAGCCTATTTCTCCCACTGAGCTAACAAAGTGCTTAATGTCACTTTCATATATCCTGACTGAAAGAATTGCTGCAGAAGATCTGTTAGATAGATAGATATAGGTATAGATATAGATATAGATATAGATATAGATATAGATATAGATATAGATATATGCACACACCAACAAACAGTGTCATGGAGTGGTCTGGGATAGAGCATGGCTGGAAGAGTGTAGTTATCTGGAATTACTTGCAATCTGATGAAATCAATCTCAATATTATAACTTCAAAAAATGTTTTCGATTAAGCCCTACTGCCATCTTCCTGTTTCCATCTACTCTCGCAAACTGCAATTGTTTCCTCCAGAAGGAAAGTATTTCTGTTGCATGCCAACACTTTGGGGAGTAAACTACTCCCGTTTCTTCTTTGCAGACCAAGATAAAACATGGAAATACTTTGCTGCTAGAGTAAGCTACTGCCATTGAAGGTGTAAGGAGAAACTCACCCTTTGTTATCTAAAGTGCTTGGGGTTTCTGACTGTAATAAAAGTACCTGGCCTTTCATCCTGAATAACACCTAATATGTCTGTTGAAAAGTCAGGAGAAAGAACTTGGAAACAGTTTTTAAAACTGACAATCAGATCCATGAAGCCTACAGATGTGAAACTGTGAGATGCTCTTCAGAAATACAGCAAGTGCTCACTTACATTGATTTTTTGACATTGTTTTGTATACTGGTGAGAGTAATAGAATTAATTCTCAACATCTTCCCATTCTCAGCTCATTTGTCCTTCTGTTTCAGTGCCAACGATGGAGGGGAATAGTGTCTAAACAGCAGAAAAATATTGTCGTAAAATGGCTCTAGTCAGACTCTTGCCATTATAATGCTTTAGTAACAATTCATTTGGATTACTGCAATGCACTCTACTTGGGGATTCATTTGGTGCAGAATTCTGCTGCCTGCTTTCACAACATTCGCCTAACTGTTACCGTATTTTTCGCCTTATAGGGCGCACCTAGGGGGTTTTTTGGGGGGGGATAAAGAAAAAAAAATATTTCCCCCCCAGGAACGGGGCTGGGACGGGGGAAGCCCGAGCTTCCCCCGACCCCAGCCCCCCAGAACAGGCTGCTATCCGCAAGCCTAGGGAGCCTGGCGGGAACTCCCGCGGGCTCCCAAGGCTTGCGGATAGCTTCCTGAAGCCTGGAGAGCGAGAAGGGTCCGTGCGCACCGATGCCTCTCGCTCTCCAGGCTTCAGCGAAAGCCTGCATTCGCCCCATAGGACACACACACATTTCCACTTCATTTTTGGAGGGGAAAAAGTGCGTCCTGTAGGGCGAAAAATATGGTAATTTCCAAATTATATTTGAGGGCCTTCTCAGTGGTGGTGCCCACCCTGTGGAACGCCCTCCCATCAGATGTCAAGGAAATAAACAACTATCTGACTTTTATCTGAAAGCAGCCCTGTTTAGGGAAGCTTTTAATGTTTGATATTTTATTCTGTTTTTAATCTCTTGGGAGCCGCCCAGAGTGGCTGGGGAAACGCAGCAGGGTGGGCAGGGTATAAATAATTTTATACAAATAATTTTATGCACATATAATATGGAACTTAATAGTCATTAAAATGGAATGAACCGCCATGTGAATGCAGCCTGTATTGCAAACGTCCTGTCCCCCCGCCTTTTACCTCTTTAATGCCCTAAATGGCCTAGGCCAGGGGTCGGTTTACCTTGCCTGGGCTGGATCAGTCCTGCAGAGAACCCTCCATGGGCTGGGTTCTCGCCTGCGATTTCTGGCATCTGCGTGTGTGCAGACATGATTTCCGGCGCTGCAGAAGTGAGTCCCCACACCGCGCTGCGCTGGTTTAGTGCAGCGCTCCAGGACTCGCCAAGCTCAGTTCTGGGGTGGCTCGTGGGCCAGTTAAACAGCTAGCGTGGGCCGCACGTTGCCGACCTCTGGCCTAGGCTCTTTGTACCTGAAAGAGCAGCTGTTGTCTGCATATTTCCCTCCATTGCCTGAGCTAAAGAGTGGAAACGCTACTATGGCTTCCCTCTGTTTTTTTTCATAGCTGAGTTTGATGAAGCAATGTAGGTCTTGATGGTTCCACTGACTCTTAGAACTCTTTAGATCAGAGGTATCTATCCACCTCATAAGAATATCACATTCTTTTGGTTATTTGTCTAAGCTGACTGCTGAAAGAACTTTCCATGGTGTTGCCTAGCTGTATGGACTGTTCCTGTTGAGTTATTTTGTAGTTTCATTGCTGTTTGTGTGCTGTTTTTTTTGTTGGGCTTTTTATTGTACAAAGTTTTGTGAATTAAAGATTAGTTGCCCTCCTATTTTTTTTTATGGTAATAAATTATCATCTCCTGGACACAGATGGTAATATATGTATGGAGTAAGGAGGAATAGCCTACACCTTTTTAAAAGAAAGCTATAGAATGAAAAGGTGTAGGGTTCTGCCTGACTCAACACTTCCTGTCTTGGATAGCAGGTATTAAACTCAATTTTTTAAAAGATACCCCTGCTACATCAAGATATAATCTCATGTAACGCCATGTGTATGACATAACAGGGCTCCTGGGCTGACTTGCCTCAAAGCGGCATGACTTGTCCTTATGAGATCTCTTATGATTCCCACAAGAATGCATAAGGGAACGTCATCTCAAAAGTTCAAACATTAATTGCAAAGTCAGGCAATCCTCCTTTTTTTCTGAAGCAGTTGAGTGGAACTTAAGCAAATCCCAGCTTTCAATGAGACTAGTAGCATTTATGATGAACTTCATAATACCCGTAATGTAGCTTCATAATCTAACTTGAGTGGCAGTTGTATGATGAATGGCTGCTATTTTCTCTTCCCTTCTTTTGTTACAGACGGTATGGAACTCGTTGTTCTCGCTGCGGCAGGCATATCCATTCCACTGACTGGGTCCGAAGAGCTAAGGGAAATGTGTATCACCTGGCATGCTTTGCCTGCTTCTCCTGCAAAAGGCAGCTTTCCACAGGGGAGGAGTTTGCTTTGGTGGAAGAGAAAGTCCTCTGTAGGGTACATTATGACTGCATGTTGGATAATCTGAAACGAGAAGTTGAAAATGGTAACTCTCCTTCTTGATGTTAGGTCCCTAGGCTGTATTCCTTTTTGTTTGTTTGTTTGTTTCATGTGGAGGGAAAACACACACACACCCCAGTTGATTCTGGAAACCAGATTAACTTGATCATTTGCTCCGTAACTAATGTATAAATATAGCATGCATGCAATCGCACGAGAAGTTGGTCATCTGTAGTTTTCACTCTTGTCTAAGGAGCATTTTACCTCTCCTCCACTTTCCTCCAATGTTTTTAATCTGTGGCATTGGCAAAGTAAAATTCTCCATGCCACACAGGCCACTTCAGATTGCTATAATTGCTTGTAGGTGGATGCTAGTGGTGCTATGTTTGCACTTCATTAAAAAAGGGGGGGCACCACTGTTGCTCCTGAAGTTTGCAGATTTTTCAAAGCATGGTATCCCAAGTCCATTACAGTGGTACCTTGGGTTACATACGCTTCAGGTTAAATATGCTTCAGGTTACAGACTCCACTAACCCAGAAATATTACCTCGGGTTAAGAATTTTGCTTCAGGATGAGAACAGAAATTGTGCAGTGGCAGCGTGGCAGCAGGAGGAGGCCCCATTAGCTAAAGTGGTGCTTCAGGTTAAGAACAGTTTCAGGTTAAGAACGGACCTCCGGAACGAATTAAGTACGTAACCAGAGGTACCACTGTACATGTTTGTCCTTCCCAAGCAATGTAGTTCCATTTGATCCACAGTTGCGAAGAAGTGGTGTAGTAAACATTTCTCATTGGGCGGATAGAGTTACATTGTCATTCAAACCCCCTTTGTGACAGGTTTAGGGGTGGGAGTTGGATTGTCTATAGTTTTCCCATACTCTCCTCAGAACCATCCCTCCCACTCAATGTGCTAGTTGGAGGAAGGGGCCAGCAGCAAGATTTCTGTTGGTGGCAGACTGTGGAGAGTTCCATAATGGAGTGTTACAGAGTTGGGGAAGGGCTGGGTTCACCCTGGATCTGCTGGACCCTGAGCCAACTCCTCTACCCTCACATGATGGCCCAATTGATGCACCAGCTCTGCCATAGTAACTTTCATGCTCCCCCTTCCCATTCCACACCAGCCAGTGTGAATGGCAAGGCTTTGCTGGTGACTCTGCTTCTCCTTTTAAGCTCTGCTGCTCCCCACTTGGGATTTGGATTGTAGTTTAAATGATCTGAAGTTAGCCCTTGACAAGAACTATAAGGAGCTTGATTTTTTTAAATGTCCATAGCATTTAGCATTCTTTCTCTCTACTCGATTCAGAATAAAACTGGTTTTTAATCAAGGCCATGTCATATTCCTGTTTGGTGGTTCATGGATTCTCTTCCTATACCTCCCCCCCAAAAAAATAAAAATGAAGGCCTGCGCTTGCAGCCAGGACCCTGATCTGAAACATGCTTAAAAAAATGGAATACCAAATCTGGTACAAACTCAAGATAATGATGTAGAGTTGCAAAATAATGAAAAATTGATAATTCCATATTCAAGTATATCCTTAATACAAGAAGTCTATTCTAGCGTAATGTCTGTAACTAATGACTGGTGTTGGTACTGTCAAAACTTCGACTTTGTCTTCTTTTTAATTTCAGGTAATGGTATCAGTATGGAAGGTGCATTGCTAACAGAACAAGACATTAATCACCCAAAACCAGCAAAACGGGCGCGGACCAGTTTCACAGCAGATCAGCTTCAGGTAGAGCCCTGGCATGGTGCAATGCCTCTAATGAAAGACAGCTGTGGGTTGTTGGTGTGGGGTGGGAGGGGGGAGGATAATGACTTTATGCTCTGCATCACTTAATAATTATATTAAATATAGCTGGTTATGAAGAAATTCTCTCCACTGCAGATATTTCTCCTGGTGTCAAGGGCACAGCATGTTTCTGGAATATTCTTGCAAGTGTTAGCTGTTGTTCCATGTGAAATAGTTACTCTTCAGCGTTTCTGTTTCCCAGAAGGCAGCTGGTAATTCTGTAAAGTGGAAATGTAAATGCTGATCTGTTTTGACTACTTGATGAAATTCATTAAACCAGACATTTCCATCACTACACATAATTATAATAGGAGACTAAATAGTTTCAATTCTGTGTAACATGAAGAGAAGTACTAGAAAATGTGCAGAATATAACTTTACAGGAAACAGATATTTTCAGTGTCTTGCATTTCACCATAGCCGCCAAACCCAAGTGGCAATCAAAACCATGGCTTTTCAGCACAGGCATCACTGTCATGTTCAGATAAGCAGAGGCTGAAGCTTAGCAATGGTGGGGTCAGTATGAACTTTGCAAAACCGATGTCTTTGTGCTCTGGGGGGGGGGGGGATTGCATTGCAACAATGTCAATAGAAAAGGAACATGTCACATTCTCCTATGCTACCCCTGAGTTCCGTTAACTACTTTTATTCTGTGGTAGATAAACTTGCAGTTCCTTATCACAACCACTCTAGCACCTGCCTATTTCCACTTTCTGCTTTATAATTCATTCTTGTCCAGTAGCTTAGTACCATTGCTCCCAAATAAGCATAAATAAATCCAATGCTCATTGAATCTTAAGTTGCCCCTTTTAAGGCAAAATGCCAACTTCCACATTGGTTTACAATCTCTTAAAATTAAAAGCATTCTAATAAAACAGGATAAGGTACATTTCTATTGATAAAAAGCAATTAGAAAGCAAAAACTGAGCAACAGAAAAAGGGGGAAATTAATCTAAAGTTTGCTGGCATAAAAGTTTTCAGTTCCTATTCAAAATATTTATTTCTGGTGTACTCCATTTGGTATTACATATGTGGGAAATAACCTAGTTTTGGATTATAACATCCACATTATTATGTGCATATAAAAGTGGCTGTTTAAGTCTTTAGTGAGAAGCAATGGCCTGTTTGTTCAGAATGTTAAAATTGCCTTTCATATAGTCCTATACATGTCCACTTAGATGTAAGTCCACTGAGTTCTGTGAGGCTTACTGCCATGTAAACAGGCATAAGAACCTGCAGCCTTAATGTTGCAGCAGGTAGTGCAATGGATACACAGGAAGCTCCATATGTACAGCAGAGCTTTTAGCCCTCAAAACAGCTTTTCCTCACCCCTACCAGCATCTGTTAAATAATACCACAGGAGCTTCAGACGCAGTATTTGAAGTTTTGCTCAGGCAATACGACATAGGTTAGCTTCAGCAGATTCAGGAAAGCACTTGCGTGTGCGTAAACAGGTGTTGTGATCTGAGCCATAGGACTATTTATGCACTGAGTCTAGTTCAGGGGTCAGCAAACTTTTTCAGCAGGGGGACAGTCCACTGTTCCTCAGACTTTGTGGGGGGGCTGGACTATATTGAGGGGGTGGGGTGAATGAATTCCTATGCCCCACAAATAACCCAGAGATGCATTTTAAATAAAAGGACACATTCTACTCATGTAAAAACATGCTGATTCCAGGACTGTCCACTGGCTGGATCTGGCCCCTGGGCCTTAGTTTGCCTACCCATGGTATAGTTCTTCTACTTTTAAAATTGTAAACAGCACCTCTTTTTTCCACATCTAAAAATACCAAATAATATTTAGGTAGCAAACATTTAATTGCCTTAAACTCATGTAATACTTTTTAATTTGGAGTTGTTATTTGGCAATTTTATCAAAGGACTGCAGTGGTTAATGGAATTGACAAGAATCTCATTTCCTTGCCCTTTATAGGAGTAGGAATATTTCATGCATGAAAATTCACTCATGTAGCTCTGGGTTCAGCCCATTGTGTTGCATCTAGTGATGTTCATCCCATTGTGCAACAGATTTCTGTTCTTGTAACACGACTTCCCTTTTTTCACTCACCCTGTAGCTCTCTGCACCACCTCAAATATTTGTAGTGTCCCCCAACTCTCTGGAGCAGATTTTGGAACACAGGGAAGGAAAGGAAGGGGAAGTCCAGTTACAATATTGACCATTTGAGTTTATATAAGTCATAACTTGGGGTTCTGATATCAACAACTGAATATTCAGTTGACTTGTCTACCTAACCATCAGTAACTCCAGTAGTTTACAGCTAGGTGTAGAAGTATCTTGACTCAATGAAACTTCAATCCTTCCACACCAAAATGGCCATGAGGTTTTCATTCAAAAAATGTAAAGTAATGGCCCTTTATCTCTCTTATAATGATCATCTGAAAAGGCTTATGACATACTATAGTTTGTCTGTGCTTTCCTGAACTATCAGTGCAGAACTAAAGATCAAATTAACAATAATGTACACTAATCAAAAATCCACTTACAACTTGAATAAGCTCCTGAAAGAAGTAGGGAAGAGTAAAAGCTAATTTTCAAAAATCATTTCGCAGTAGGATTCACACAGTACACTTTTGGGCATGGTAACTCCACCAGGAGGTTACGTTTAACCATGTCCAGTGGTGTATATGTGCTATGAACGTGCCTTAATGCGCCTTGCCTTTGCAAAAATTAGTATAGCCATTTCTAATTTCTTCTGCCTTCTGTTTCATACTAACATTGTTCATATTTGCAGACATTTTGTAAAGGAGGCCGTGATAGGGCAACAACTAGTTCTTGCCACATGAAGGTGCATTTTTGTAATACAAGTGTCATATAAAATGGATATGATCTGAATGAATAATGATGATGTCGTCACATGAAACCAGCTCTTAGTAACAAATGAGCTGGAATCTTGCTTTGATTTTTTTTCTTTCACGTAATGTTGTATTCTAGTGCTGGAGCTAATCTGGTCATTGGGTTAGCTTAGCCTGCCTTGATGTGGTTAAGAAGTCTTTTATGTGGACAATGCACTCCTCAAACTGCTGTTGGAGGTTGGAGCTATATGACTGCATCTTGTTACTTATGCAGTCTGGCTAGTACGTTAAAAAAAAAACAGTTTAAAAATAAAAAAATACTTCTTGCATTTTCCAGGTAATGCAAGCACAGTTTGCTCAGGACAACAATCCAGATGCACAAACACTCCAAAAACTGGCAGAAAGAACAGGCTTGAGCAGGCGTGTGATACAGGTAACTGTACTGCAGTTACTTCACAAGTACTGTGAGCAGAGCTTCTCAGCAGCATAAAGCTCCAAAGAACAATTTTTCTATTGATCAGTATTCCTTAGCTAGAGTAGACCTTGTGTGATGTCTTTTACAGCAGTCCTGAAACATTGATTTTTTTTTTGTTTCTTTAGGAAGAAAATGCACATCTAATGTCTTCCATCACATACTTTCACATTGCTGAAGGAACATAATTTAGGGTTGTCTTGCATGTGCCAGCAGCAATGTGAGTGATTAGTGACCCGTGGTGAACAATGACACCAGGAGCCCACGTTAGAAGCTCCCCCAACTTGTTGCTTGTACTAAAGTTTGATGTATCTTATTTTTTAATTTGGGTCTACCTGGCCTCCGTAAAGAGCACACACAGGGAAAAAGTTGCACTGGCATTTATATGGAAGAGGCCCTCAATGGTTTTAAATACTTTGTTTCTTTGATGTAGTTAAATGCCAGATAACGAATACGATGTGCATCTTTTTGTGTCTTTCCATTTTGTGCCTAGGTGTGGTTTCAAAACTGCAGGGCACGCCACAAGAAACACGTTAGCCCCAATCACTCTTCGACTACTCCTATTACAACAGTCCAGCCTTCCAGGCTTTCTCCACCAATGTTAGAAGAAATGGGCTACTCAGCCTATGTACCCCAGGATGCGACAATGCTAAATGCTCTGCATAATTTCATGGATGGTAGGTACAGTAGCATGCTATAATTACTTCATAGACTTGAGAGAAGAAAATGTGAAATGCACCCTTTTGCTCAGGGTTGGGCACCATGCAACCCACAGGCAGCCAAAAAAAAGACATACTCATTCTTGTGTCTGGTATTCTTGGGAAATTCTTGTACTGTTTTTCTGTGTTTGATTGGAATATTTTGTATACTTTATCGTTTATATTGTTTGCCACCTTGTGAGACTTTTTCTAAAAGGCAGGATAGAAATTTGTTAGATGACAAATACATTCTAGCTTTTCAGGTTGTTGTCCCTAGTACTCTGCTGCAGAGAGAGGTTGATAAAAAATATTTTGCTCGGAAGGCAAGCAAAAATTCTCCATATATTCTCTGTGCTCATGATAGCATATAGCCCATAAGTCGGGATGTCAAAGCTGTTGGCCTTGCTTCCGTGTGTGCAGAAGTACACCATACCTTTTTTGTTTTGTTTGCCAAGTTCTGCTCCCTAGTTTTGGGAAAGAAGTGATAGCCTTGCATAAGCTTAGGCCTTTTGCGTGTTACGGCATTTTGGTTTGTTTGTTTTTAACCATACCTCTGAAACTGACAATATCTAGGGCTCTTTATTGTAGCAGAGGATCTCTGAATAATGACCCACAGATCTTTCCTCCCCAAATTACATTTTCATGCTCACCTTTTTACATTTAAAAATGTTCACAATTTTTTTTAAATGCACGTTCTTATGGACTTCTGTACGGGAATGCTGTATTCAAAACTTTATGGGGGGAAAACACTCGTTATATAGCACTTAAACTTCACCACAATTCTGTCATCCTGCATATACAAAAGGTTTATGTCAAGCTAGAAACTTTTCCTTAAATCGAAAGGAAGAAGGCCTAATTAGACAGAGTTTAAATAGCTTTCATCTTTCAAATAAGGCTTTATTGTAAAGGGCTTCATATTATAATAAAGCAAGCCTCATGACATCTTAAATGCTATGAAATCTTCAGCGAGCCATAAGCTTTAGGGAGCTGCAGGTGCATCTGAAAAGTACTGTAGTTCACAGTAGCTTGTGCCGTAATGAAATTTGTGGCGATTTAAGATACAACACAATTTTGTTGTCGTTTTGCTGCAATGGGCCCATTTTATGCATAGTTTTGAACTGTATTCAGTGGGATTAGGCATTTTTGTAATAAGATACCTTCCTCACAAACTGCAAAGTTGTATGTATAAAAGAGTTCATCGGGTAACAGGCACTGCCCAGGGTATAAAGACATGGGGGGGGGGACCACTCTCATTCTAGAAATGAGCGCTAGTACCAGCTGGTGAAATGGGTGCTGCTTGCTGGTATCCCAGCCATATCAGTGCAGTTGGGTTTGTACTCACAAGTAATATTTTTTTATACTTCTAGTTAGGCTGACCAGCAAATCTTTCTATTTTTGTAGCTCATTCACCTTCTGCTCTTGGACTCCAGCCTTTGCTACCCCATTCAATGACACAACTGCCGATAAGTCACAGTTAACTCATTTATTTCAGGGACATGAGACTAAAGAGGTACCCCTGAGATACCCACTGTACTTGTATTCAGTTTAAACTTTAAATGACATCCAAAGCATTTTGAAGACGATTTTGTTGCCCAGGTATGTAAGTATAGTTGGCCTGCAAGACACTTTTATGGCTTTCTCCATAAATATGTTTACAAGACTTATTAAAGAGAAACACCTTTTTTTTGTATTGTCTGGAAGTAGTCCATTCTAGCTATGTGTTTGTTTAATTTATTTATCATCAAAAGAGCACTTTGCTAAAAGACAGGACTGACAGTTGTGCAAAATGTTTACAATTCTTTGTGAAATTGTAGTTCATCATTAGTTTGTATCTGTAAGTTATTGCTATTAAAGTATTACTTGTATTTGAGTTACATGCAGCCTATACTTTGAAGATTATGTCCATGAGCTGGCAAAAGTTCAGTTGCCAGAATTCTCTAAATGACCTAAATAAAACCTTCTGTTGTAGCATGACTAGCAAACATATTATTGCGTTAATGGTATAATCTCGAGTATTTTACAATGGACAGCCTGATTCTATTAGTTGAACTTGTAAGGAAAGACACAGTAAGTGCTCTAAGTACATAAATATTTAATGAATTGGCAGCCTTCTCTGAACTGGTAGATGTGACATCCGACATGAAGTTACTTAACTATAAATGGTATTGAAATGTCAATGATACCCTTTATAACCTAGAGAACAGCAAACTGTGGCTACTTTAATATGTTTTGTTCATTTCACCCTGTTGGTTTGGATTCTTACAAAATATATTTCATGCTACACAATTTCCACAATGTCTTGTGTACTATGTTAATAAGGCCGGGGCAGTCTTTAAACAGCCCGAGTGCAAAAGCTTGAACTTTGGTACAGTTTCATGCATATAGGTACATGTACGTACAACCATGTCTCTTCTTACTGTGAAAGATTAGAGGCTTACATGCATCATATTTAAATACAACCACCCTGATCTAGTCAAGGGGGAGATATATACGCTTGTTTATGTGAACAATGTGACTGAAACTAGTAGCCTCCAATCACTCTTGTCTTGGTGCTGTGTATATTTGCTGTGGCAAATTGTACATTTTTGGTTTTCCAAAACCTAAAGATGACAGGTGGAAGTGTCAGTGCCTGTGGTACACTGAGCCATGTTTGCCAATAGACAAGCTAGATACTACCTAGGGCTTCATTCTTTTAGGACCCTTGGCATCACTGAAGAGGAAAAGCCTCTCCTAAGATGTCTCCTCCTAACCATGCATGAACCATCTAAAACCACTTGTGCTTCTTGCTTCACAATTATGAGGATGTCAGTACATTGACAGCTAAGTCTTCCATAAGCGAATCATGGAGGAATTCTCTTCCCCCCCCCCAGCAATTCCTCCTGCCTAAGCGCCATATATCTGCTCCAGAAGGTTGAGAACCCTCCATAGCAGATTTACATTTTCAGTGTAAATTTCTACGCATTGCAGTGTTCTATTACTGAACTGAATTTGGAGATGGGTCTTTTCCACCATGATTATGAGCATTTCAGATCTGCAGATTTCAAAGTTTGAATTTTGGAGCACTTTTGAAACAGCTCTTACCTTTGTTTTAGCATGTGAAAGTGGGAGAGCACAGCCATATATGTGCTCATGTCAGTTCTTCAATGACTAGAAGAAGCTGCTGGAAATTGCAGCAAGCCAGAGTGGCTTGCTCTCTTCCCTGCCTCTTGGTGAGGATTCAGTTTCTTGTGTTGGATCAGTGGTAGTGCTAAGGGAAGAATTGCTTCAGCTTCTACAGCAGGACCTATACTGCATACTACTACAACCTCCTGGAGCACTTTCAAAGCAACCTTCACTGGTGGTAAGTTCTCATATTTAGGACACTTTGTGTGCAGATGTTTCAAAGCAAAGGTAGGCCTTGGCTCGAGCAGCTTGCAACATCTGAGCAGTTGGAGCCAACTTCAAGTCATGCAGCAGATGCTTCATTCCTCAGATCGTAAGTGTGTAATGGCGCCCTACGTAAAACAACAGCTGTGCTAAAACTACTTCCAGGGAGAGTAAGTTTCAGTATAAATTTTGTAAGTGTTGCAACTGTGAAGCTTGGACACACACTATTTTTGAGACTTCCTTTGTGTGTATTGGTTGTACTTGTTGAATTTTCACAAATGTTGAATGGCATCCAGTGGTTGTCTGAGCCAAGGGCAGCTTGGGCAGCCAACCTTCCTCTTTCTGTTCTCTCTCTGAATCTCATGCATCACCAAAAAGCTTATTCAGGATCCTCCCAGCCCTCTGGACAATGTGGGTTGTGTCATACAAGGCTGCAATGGAAGAAGAAAGTCACCTGAAATCTGGCAGAGCAATGGCTTGCCACTTCCCTCTGATGCAACTAGTTGTTGGCCTAAAACCCATCCATGTTAGGTAGCCATCTTGGATTTGACTTCTTCCTGCTTAGTGGTTCTTTAAAAAGAAACAAAACTGAGTACATCATGGAGATTGTACTTCCAGGTACTTTGAGACTCCCAGTCCTCAAACCTTTTTTTTTAAATGAAAACATATGCCACAATTTTATAAAACATCTGTACAATTTTTAAGCAATAAAACATGAAAAAAACTTTAAAATCAGTGCAAAGGTAAATACTGTGATACCTAAATATCTGCATATATTCTGAAATACATAAGTTTGTTGTCTTTCAGCATGATTCCTTTTTTAAGTTTGAGCCCTGTCTAACTGATACTCATGATCCCATAATTGAGTGGCATAAGCAGCCTTTGCATGTAGTTGTAGAGTATAATCTGACTTTTGAGAGTACAGCTTCAACAGGGCTCATGTACAGGAACAAAAATGCTGGAAAATGCCTACATTTATTCCTTTAAAAAAAGAGGAAATGATTAGTTGTTAGAAGCATGCGTAACAAGTGTTTTTCAAACTATTAGATGCTATCACACTGCTTTAGCAAGTTTTGTAAGAAAGTATGTTTGTAATGGTACCCAGAGACCACCCATTCCTAGAAAATGATTTGCAGTTTTAGTCCAATAGATCTGGTTCTAATAATTACAGATGCTATAATGGCTTGTAAGTAACCTTGCAAGCAAATATTGATTTAGAACCTGGTCTTAAGAGCACATTTCTCTCATTCCATCCCATGTTTTAGAATTGTTCTGTGGTTGCTGCATACCATTATTTTACCCTGCCTTTCTCTATAGTCGTGCAATGAAGTGTGCATGGGTAACCAACTGAGACTTCAGATTTCACGTAGAGAAGTTAGATTTGGTCTGACTTTCATCATATATTTCCATTCAGAGTTCATTATTCTGGTTCCTGGCCAACCAGCATCAACTAATCCCTCTTGCTGTTACATGTATGTCACACTTGGTCATAATTTAGGCAAACTGAGTAGTCAGGGGAGAAAAAACACAACTTCCCATAGGGTAAATTAGCAATGCTCTCACGCTATGCACCTCCAGATTTGCAAAATCCGCCAGAATGAAACAATGTGAGCGTGGGAAGTTGGGTTGAGGGAGCTTGTATACACGAACTTCTTGGCAGCTTAAATGTCAGGCAGAGCCAAACTCCCTGGTAAAGATGTCTTAGGGGACTTGAACCAGAGATTAGGAGGAGGGTGGTCCATAGGTTCATCACAACCCTTTTGGTGAAGGCTGACGTAAGGCCCTGAGAGCAGTTGCAGTAGGTTCTTTTACCCACCTCTCTTGCAATCTGTATTACTAATATCAAATTGAACACAGAGTTTGATCTAGCAAAGTTGTCAGGTTAGTGCAAGGACTTGTGCCCCACAATCTGTTCTGGGTTTTCCCCTCCCTTACTTCTCTGTAGCAGATCGTTGGGGAGATAAACAGGGAAAGGAGTTGGAAGAAGTCCTTTTGTTCAGATGGAAGTCCTTGTGCTAATGGGATGTCTTAGCTGGATGCAACCATTTATCGGCCTGTAGGCCTAGCCCTTCCCAAATATCCCCTGCCTTGTATTTTTTTAAAAATAAAATAATACACCAATATTCATTCCATGCCTTACCAAAAAGCAAACATTCTTAAAAGTTGCAAAAGTACTTTAGAGCTTGTGTGAAAATGATAGTTTGGTGCAAACCAAAAAGCATCCTTTTGCAGGCTTGCTTTCCTCCATGTGAAGCAGAGACATGCCAGAATCCTGCAGTTAGTGTTTCCAGCTAGCTTTAGAACAGAAGAAAGGTTTACAGAGTACCGTATTTTTCGCTCTATAACACGCACCAGACCATAACACGCACATAGTTTTTAGAGGAAGAAAACAAGAAAAAAAATATTCTAAATGAAATAGTGGATATATGATTTTTGTGGTTCATGCTGTGGCCACAGAAATGTGATCTGACAGTGAGTTTGGAGTAGCCCAATGCAAAAATCATGAGGATCCATGTGGATCCATGCTTTGTAACCACGGAGGAGGGAAGGAAGGGGAACCATGGATCCTCTGCTCACGACTGCAGCAGATCCCCCCCGCCACCCGCAGGCATTCGCTCCATAACACGCACAGACATTTCCCCTTACTTTCTAGGAGGAAAAAAGTGAGTGTTATGGTGCAAAAAATACGGTAGGTCTCAGTGCCATCACATTGCCTTAGTCACTCTTTTGTTCCTGTCTTCACTTTTGGTCATTTAACTCTATGCAAAGGGAAGGCCAGAGGCATACTTTCAGAAAAGGAGGAAGTGCCAGGGCTAGTCTTGCTTTTGAGCAACCTGCCTTAGGTGGCTCCATGGGAGGGTAGATGAAGGGAAAAGATGGTGTAGCACGACAGTGGAGTGTTAAGCAGCAAAATGTCCTTGGTGGTAGGAGTGTATACTCCTAGAAAACTCTTCAGAGACTCATCCTGAGCTATGTGTGTGTACATACATACTGATTTGAGTGGAACCCTACTGTGCAAGGGGTGGGGAACACCAAATGTAAGGGCCAAATGCAGAGCTCTGTCTGGCTGTCAGAACTCTCTCCAGCCATAGCTTCTATTGATTCTGATTCATATTTCTCTTCAGTGTTTTAACCTGTCATTGAAATTTGATAATACCTCTTGTTGCCTGGATAGAGGGGCGTGTGGGAGTTCGTGTAGAAACCAGCCTACGTACTGGTAAAATGAATATTCCTTGCTCTGCTAACCTTTGGCACATGGCCCCTGGAAAGTTCCCAAGAAAGGAATGTGGCCCTCAGGAATGCTCAGAAATAAATGAGGCTCCTTTTTGTGGTTCCAGTGACTTAAACCTTATTTGCACACACTATAAAACGTTTAAGCATTATGCAAGTTGTTGGAATAAAATAATTACCGTCATTGTCCACATGGTGAACAGGAGACCCAATACAATAAGACTAATGGCAAGTTAAAACTACATAAAATCAGAATTAAATAGCCTGTTGGAATAAAGTCTTCAGTAAGAGTCAGGAGTTCAAGACTAAGATAGTCTGTCTGACATCAACTGGAAGGGAATTCCACAATATTGGGCCAAGAATGCTGAACATAATTCCTAGTGGATCTGAGCCATGCAGGACTACCATCGGTGATCCCTTGAAGACTTCAGTGATCAGGTGGCCCTTTGAAGTATCCTGGACTCAAGTTGTTAAGGACCTTGTAAATTATATGTTGGTGGAACTGTGGGGAGTTGCTGCTTATAAGTGGTCTGGTCCATAGTTTCAAGTAAACTACTTACAGATTCTAAAATACATCTAAAGCAGTCTATAACTGTATTAAATGAGTGGTTGCCCATGCTGCTGTTTGGATTTTAAAATCCATGGCCAATGGGTCTATGGCAGCTGCTCATTTCTCCTGTTCAGTGGCTCCCAGCTCAAGTGAAATTGTGTGTACTCCCAAGCATTCAGGTGAAAGCATTTTGGGAATTAGAATGTTATTTTGCAATGTATGATGGTAATCTACTTTAAAGATTTTGTTTAATAAATAAAAATCTCAGTGAAACAAAAGTAATAATTGCATTGTTTACCTTTGTACTAAAGCATGTACTGTATGTTAGCTAGTTGGCATGCTATATTTTGGAGGGCAATTTAGTGCAGAGGAGTGTTACATAACAGTGGCCAAGTGTGTGTATAACTTTTATGCCCCACAATCATAACTAGAAGACGTTTAGCTCTCTACATTTGAGTATTAACTTGCTTTGTTCTTTAGCCTGCCAAATATCCCACACATGTCATTCATGTTGTTGATAATCATTGCAATAATTGATTGGTAAAGGGCAGGTAAGGAATGCTGCCTTTGAAAGAAGGCTGAAGTCATGGGTTTTTGGGTGTGTATGTGAAATGATACTCTTGTTAGAGCTTAGTTTTGTGTTTGGATTCTGACAATCTGCTTTACCACTTGGAAGGGAGACAGGCAGATCTGTACAGCCAATTTGTTTTTCTACAACAAAATGATGCTTATTTCCACTTGGTGAAAACTTGAGGTTTCCCCATCCCTGTGATAGAGGTTCAGCAGCCACCCTGAAAATCATTTTGCAGCATATGGTTAGATTAGAGACCAAAATCTAGAACCAACTGGCCTTCCTCCTCTCTCCTGCCTGTTTCGCTACCAAACCTCCCACCTAAGCTCATTAAATCCTTTCCCTTTCCAAAACAATACCCCACATAAAAACTGTTCAATCTCAAGGCAATCTGATTCCTCCCCAGCTTCTTTCCCTTGACCCTTCCCCGTGTTTCTCTAGCAGAGTTCCCCTCTGTTTAGTATATACATTACCATATGTCAGCACTAACTATTCTGTACACTGTGGTTTAAACACACACACAAAACCACCCCTAAAGTCCTCCCACAGTGTCTCAACAGGAACCGCCATCACAACCCCCACCCCGCCCCTTAACAATTCTCTCTTGCAACAGCTGCACTTGCAAACCACACCAACAATATTTCTCCCAATTGTCCCCGTGGGGGAAGAGATCCCTCCTGTTCCAGCCCCTCCTACAGATAAACTCTGTTACCAGATCAACTTCGAGCATGTTGCTTAAGGAGTGCATGTTAGCAAAGTTAAATACATATATTTCTGGTTTAAATTAAAGTGTTGCTCTGAAGGCACGAGCTCTTCTATCAAATCTGCACAGCCAACATTTGGAGCGTTTGTATTCAAGTCAGCAGGTCAGCCAAAAAAACCATTAGCTTACAAAATATCATTGGAAACGTAATTCAAACTGCATGTGATGTACTTTTGCTAAAGGCAAAAGAAACAAGCAACTACACACACACACACACACACACACACACACACACACACACACACACACCATCCCTCCTGTTTTCAGTAGGTTCAAGTGAGAGATGCAGAAATGTAGCATTTGCTATGGAAATCTAAACAGTAAATGTACTGTGTTCAAAGAACAACTTGTAATATAGGGGAGGGGGAAAGGAAGCTGTCTTAGCCTGAGTCAGACCATAGCTCAGTACACTGGTCCCTCAGATTAAGTACTTAATTCATTCCGGAGGTCCGTTCTTAACCTGAAACTGTTCTTAACCTGAAGCACCAGTTTAGCTAATGGGGCCTCTTGCTGCTGCTGCTGCCGTTCCGCTAGAACACAATTTCTGTTCTCACCCTGAAGCAAAGTTCTTAACCCAAGATTATATTTCTGGGATAGCGGAGTCTGTAACCTGAAGCGTATATAACCTGAAGCGTATGTTACCCAAGGTACCACTGTATTGTCTACACTGACCAGCAGAGGCTTTCAGGCAGGGAATCTTTCCCAGGCATACCTAGAGATACCAGGGATTGAACCTGGGACATGCAAAGCAGATGTTCTAACACTGAGCTATGGCCCTTCCCCAAAGCAAAAGCCCCCATTTCGCCTAACTTATGTGATAATCTTAAGTATCTAACTTGCTCTAAGAGATTCACCACCACTCTTAAGCAGAGAACGTAAGACGACTCCTGCTGCATAAAATCCAATATTCTGATTGCCACAATGGCCAAACTTGATTGTCTATTAATTTATATAATGCCAAAATGGTTTGTAAATACAGCATGGTCACAACTTGTATGTGGGTTTGATTCCAAGGGTTCAGTGTCTATGCAAAAACAGGACAGCCAACCGCTGAAATCGTGGGCTAGGGCGAGTTGTGTGAAGGGCTTGTAGCTCAGCGGCAGAGCATCTGCTTTGCATGCAGAAGACCCCAGATTCAATGCCCAGGTGGAGGCTGGGAGAGACTCCTGTCTGAAACTCTGGAGAGCTCCTGCCAGTCAGTGGAAACCATACTGAGCTAGATGGACCAATGGCCTGGCTCAGTATAAGGCAGCTTCCCCTCTCTCCTGCCTTGTTTCTCGGAGCATAAGAAGAGACCTGTGCAATCAGATCAAAGGCCCAGCATGCCACAGTCTTTTATCATGTACAGAATCCTCACATTTTCTTTCTGAAATTCTGTTTTCATTCCCCAATCCCCTTTCAGGACTTATGTGAATATTAGAAGCTCAACAAAATATAGCCATGAAAGACTGTGACCTTGTCCATGCACTTCAGACACTGGAAAATTCAGCATATTGCATAATGAAGACACCTGAGAAATAAAACTTTAAGGGCTTAAGAGAGATTCCTTTTTTATTACGATTATTTATTGGGCTCCAGTGTAGGTTTAAAAAACAAAACAAAACAACTAATGCTAGTAATATTCAACTTTATATTTCCAGAAACGTTTGTTATGTCAGTGACCATCCCTGCTGACAATATATTGGACTAGTCCATCTGTTTCTCTTTGTTGTATTTTTGTTATTGAAAATGTACATCTATATTAAAAAAGTTCAAGATTATGACTTCAAGGACATATGAATTCCCGATTCCAATAGTGCATACTGAACTTGTGCATTCTATGTTTGCAATTTTAAATTATGTTCTCCATAGGACTTTTCAATCTCTAAGCAGAGTCAATGTAATTTTATCGCAGCTGAATACAACTTGGTTATTAATATGCTCAGGGGTCTGTCCGTAGACTCCAGTGCTAGCATAAGCCCTGTTCCTTATTGTAAGGTTTGTCACAATGCTTACAATGTAAGGATTGGGTTACTTATATTATGTATCTTGAGAAAAATTGTGTTTCTGACTTCAGCACATCAAAATATTTTCCGAAATCAAGTTGCCAAGAAGCATTGCACTATTTTTCATCTGTTAAAAAGCTTAGGAGCCTGGCTAAAAAATTCCCGACTGTAAACTTGTCCTTGGTCTAGTGGATATTTCAATTATCATCATATCCTGCTGCTGCAGCAGCTAACTTTTCATAGAAGTGGTGTGTGTATACCTGTCTATCTGGAGCAGGGATGGGGAATCATTTTGCCACATCAGCTAAATCCTTATCAGGATCTGCCTTGTGGGCCACATTTGACAGGTGGGTAGGGCCTGTACACTTGGAGTATCCCAACTGTCCAGCCTCTAAGCTGTCAGTTTAATAGGCTCCAGTTAAGGATAGCCAACTGGACCCTGAGTCCTACCAAAATCTGGAGAAATACACGATCACCTTGAAGGTGGCTGAAGACACAAACAGACTTTCCTCCAGATGAAGGAAATGCCCACTGCCCATATCTAAAATGCACTCTGGTGAATTTTAGAATCAAAGTAAACGAAATGGTATAGAGGTTAGTTATGTTGTCTTCTCATAACATTGTAGTTGTATAAGATCCCATGTGAAGTCCTTCATTGTTCTTGGAAAAAGCAGCACGGAACCTGGAAAATATTCCACTCCTTTAATGAAAAACCCACACACAATACGTTGTAGGGTCACTTGGAAACTCTTGAGCTCCAGCTGAAATTAAAACCACTTGTAATGGTTAGGTAAACAGAGATTGCTGTGAATCAACCGCAGATGCAGGTGAGTTGACACATAGGCAATCAGAAAACCCTCTGGGGTGGAAGGGGCTTTTGTTCATGGCAATTGCCCCCCAGAAAGCCATCTGAATTCTCAGCACAGCTTCTGAAGTTGGGGAAAATTATTAGTATACATGTACATGAGATCCACAAAAGCTACAGATTTCTCTTGCCAGAAGAGCCTCCACTGTCGTCTTGATGCTTTCCATGTGTTTGCTTTCAAGAAAACTAAGAAAGTAAAGTGAATGTTCTCTGGGGAGGTTCACAACCTAAATCTTAAGTTAAGAGAGATACCTACTCAGTAGTTTGAGATCCAAGGAAAAACAAGTTTACCAACAAGTGTGGACAATGACTTTCCTGAATGCCTTGAAATCAGCCAATTATTTGTGGCATAAGCTTCTCTAGTAAGGTAAGAAATTTTCAGACTTCTGTGGATGGGATATTGCCATCCCTGTAGCACCTGTGCTCCCTTGCGCTCCTTACATTTGAGCTGCTTTTTAAAAAAGAGACTATTAGAAGGGTTAGAGGCTTACCCAGATGTTTAGAAAATCTTAATGAGTTCTAATTTGTTTTAGTAAATTCTATAATAATTTTTATTGATAATTTTATTGTTTTAGCTTTTTTTTGCAAACTACTTTGAGGTTTTTTTCTACAATCAAGTAGTATATAAATTTTAGGAAATTAAAATATTTCTTTTCATTAGATAATAGAAAAAGAAGCATCCTCTTGTCATATATACTAAAAAAAAATTCAACATTTATTTACTGAATTGCTAAAATAAAGGCAAGGGAAAAAACACAGAATAAGTTTGCATCCATCATCAAGTGCAAGCCTTAGTTAAGTTACATAAACTGAATGGAGAACAAAGCCCTACTGATGTGCGTTTTCTAGGAGTTCCTTAGGTCATGAAGTGAAAACACAGATAAATGAGGCACAATCAGTTAAGGCAGAAGCTTCATGAGATTTGAGAAGGGATGAACTAATCTTATAGTTGTATCTACTGTGGTAGCTACAGAGCCATCCTTTAAGGGAATACTTAAAACTCCTCAGATTCATGAGGTAATTTTATTTCTTGTAATAATTCTTAAAAACTGTTGATGTTTAGAAGCACTAATTCAGGATCTCTGCTGATGCCTTTGGAAATGCTCCCTTATTTAAAAATTACAGGCTCAGCCCCTAAGAAAAACCTTTTAAAATCCTCACGAACTCCTGAGGTGACAACAGCAGCAGTAGCAGCTGTGGTCTCCCCTGGACCTCTTCAGGGCTTTGGGGACAGAAGAAACTCCCTAATGAGGAACATTCTGATCCTGCTATCCTATTGGCTTCAGAAAAAAAGAGCGGGAAAATCCCCAGTGACAGAAGGATTCCTATGCCTCTGTCCCAGGCAGCTTACCTGTCTGTCTGATTCTGAAGGGATTATGTCTGAAGGACAGGGAAAGCGGGTGGTGGGTGGGAATGAAAGAAAAATAAAATTGGGAAGCCCAACTTGGTCAAGGTTTAAGAGCCTGATCAAAGACTCTGCCTATCAGTTCACAGGCAGTCTCTGTCGTGGAGGTTGGTGGGTGATACCCATAGCCGTCAACTTTTTTCTTTTTTTAAGGGAAATTCCCTTATTCCGAATAGGATTCCTCGCAAGAAAAGGGAAAAGTTGACAGCTGTGGTGATACTTCCTTCACGAGGAAGCAAGTTTCTTTGGTTTCCAGTAAGAGGTGCCATCCCAAAGGTATTCCATGACCTCTGGGAGCCTCTAGTGAGCAAGAGAGTTTTCCTGATGCTGCCTTTCCATTCCAGTGGTCGTTCCCTCCTCCCCTTTCTTTCAATCATAACAATAATCACACAAAGAACAGAAAAGAGTTTCAGGCAGCAAAATGAAAATAGACCACTCTCCTATCCCAGCCAAACCAACAGAAATGAGACCTTCGGATAGGATGACATGAAAATTGAACCGAGGGAGGAAATTGATTTGGTCAGACGTGTAGCAAATGATGACAACCAGAAACATTGTGGCCCAGGGAAGAAAACAATCCTTCCTTTTCCTCTCCTTACATCCCCTGAAAGCAACACATCTGTCAGCTCTGGGGGAAACATGCATTTACAGAGCCGTTTTCGACAATAAACCAGCAATGAATGTACAAGTGGCACATGGTGGAGTTCATGGGAAGGCAAAAAGAGAATGTGCTGTATGTGTCTCTTTTAATAGTGATTTACTAGTGAAAAATTCCCGGGTGTGACAGGCTGCATTTCCTTTTGCCCAGCTATTGAACAAAAGACAAAAGGGTTGAACTCGGGGAAAACAAGCTGAGTTGGAGCCATAAGCAACTTGTACTGCAGGGAGGGGGGGGAGACTGGTCCTCCAGGCATGGTTGCAATTCAACTCCCATTAGCCCCTGCTAGTGTGTCCAATGGTCAGGGGTTTTGAGAATAGGAAGGCACTGTGCTATTTTTCTTGAAAAAGGTGCCGGAACTCACCATGAACACCTCCCTTGTTCTCTTATATTAGGAATTGCCAGACCCAGTTTTGTTTGTGTCAGTGTGCACTGGTCTAATTTATTTCCATTTGATACGATACGACCTAATAGTGAAGGAACTGTTTCTGCCACTAACCTATCTCAAGACTGAGCGAACTATATTTCTGCTCCCTTGAACTGGGCATGCTGTTGCCTAGACTTCCCTTTGGTCTTTCTCTTTAGGCATTGTCAAACTTTTTGGATTTATTTTCACACGAGAGAAGCAGTTGTGGGCAACACCCCCCCCCTCAATCTCTTCTGTGGGCTACTGCAGGGTGCTTTTTTCAAGCCTAATTTTGGTGGAGGGAGGGGTGAGGAAAGAACACACAATGTATTGACACCCTCTGCTTAGATCTTCCCAGTATTATCAACTCTTCTAACTTGCTAAAAAATTATGACATCCCTCTGCTGTCCCAGACTCATCCCCTTCAAATATGCCCAATGTATTTTTCCTGTGTGCAGAAAAATTGCTACTAGTGCATATATATCCTCACAGACACTATTCCCGTCTTCCTTCCATATCTCAGTTGTTGCCCTTTCCTCAAGGGATACAGACTTCTGCTTGGAGTAATATTCCTCACCCCCCACCCCCTGTGGGGGAGAGCGAATAATTCAGCTTGACCTATGCTTAAAAGCAGGAGAACCAACTGCAGGAGGAACATGACACCAAGTTTAGAGACCATGACATCTATGATGCAGACACAGAATAAGAGAGAGAATGAGCCCTGGTTTTAAAATTCATCTGGAGATGGATTAAGATTTCTATGGCATCCAGCCAACTGTAGATTTAAATGTAATTTGAAAGTTAAGAAAACTATGAGCTACATAAAACACATCAATCACAGAGTGTCCGTTTATGAGCATGCCTTAAAGAGGAGAAAGAAAGCAGGATTGCAATAAGTTATGTCTCGCAACTGAGCAGAGACACAATAATCAATAACTGCAGTCCATTCTCAGAGGTAGCATGTGACGCAAGAAAATGCTGGAGTAGTTTAAGAAATCCAGATTTAATTAAAAACAACTCTGTGCATATGGAGTGAACATGAAAGATCTTGGACTTTCAGCAACCCTTTTACTTTTAGATTACAAATGCATTCTTTGCCTTAGTCTGAGATGATGAATTTAGCGGTGATGGATTATATATTGTTGTTCAATTATATGTTAATAATTATTACAGTGTTATGAAGTTTTCCAGGTGTGTTGCAGGATAAAGAAATGATTTCTCTACTTTCAAAAAAAGTACACCTAGTTAAGAATTTCCAAGCAAATAGCAATGCATGTGATATTTCTTTAATACTATTTCTTTTATCTGTTTCTGAGTAAAGATCATGGCAAATGAAAGAATCTCAGCACCATCTACTTTCTTCCCACTTGAATATGAACAGGTCTTAACAATATCTAAATATCTATTATACATTTCTGTTAAATTTTTTATTTAAAAAAATGTTTTCAAAACAGAAATATCCTGCAACTCTCCAGTGAAAACAAGGCCCATTACTTTCCTTAGGATGATCCTTGGATCACTTTCTAGTAATTTCAGTGTCTTTTTTCGGAACTATAATTAACACTGAATTATGCAGTGCTGAGGTCCGATGTTGCAATACAGAATGGGTTGGGGTTGAAGGAAAAGGTGGAAGGGGTTGCTACATTTTAACAAGCTTTGCATCACTGCTGATTGAAATTTATTTTATTTATTAAATTTGTCAGTTGCTTTATCTTGGCCAGGGTAATGCAAAGCAACTTATAACCAAACAAATACACATTAGATCCCACGTAGTTGTTTTGAAAACATCCCACCCACTTCTAAAAAAGGCCAAAGACTTGATTATACTGCAAAGCTTTTGCCTGGCCCCTAAAGACATATAGATACATCCTTGTGTACAAGAGTCCTCTGTGGCTAGGAGTGCATTTTCTCATTTCTATTGGGTTCACTGAGCACTGTAGCCCATGTGTTGGTAACCTCAAGGCATAGCTGTCAAGTGTCCCTTATTTGAAGGGACAGTCCCTTATTCCAGCGCCATGTCCCGCTGCTGTCCCTTATTGATGGATGTCCCTTAAATGTCCCTTAAATGATGTCCCTTAAATTTCAAAGGAAGCAGCTCCTCTCCCTCCCTCCCTCCCTGCTGGCCAGGGAGGAGGGAGGCTCCAACTGTGTTGCTTTGCTGTGTTGCTCACCCAATAAGAAGTCTAAGAACGACTGTGGGGGGTAGAGCTTGCATGCCTTGTGTGTGGATAGTTAATGCAAGCTGAGTGGGTTTTTGAATGCTGGACGCCATTTTGTTGCACGTGCTGCTGCAAACTTTGCAGTGCAAAGCCAGGCCGGGGAGCCATCTTAAGTTGAGGCTGCATAGGCCTTGTGGTGCATGTGATTCAGATTCTATTCAGTTGAACCTCTGGTTACAAAGTTGGTTGGACAGTGTTCTCGAAGCTACCAGCATGAGATTGACCAGACTGCAAGAGGACAGGAAGACTGGATTGCCTGGAACAGGTGAGGCTGCAGGTCCCTTATTTTGGCTGCTGGTCCCTTATTTTCAAGGCTGCTGGTCCCTTATTTTCAAATCTGTAAGTTGACAGCTATGCCTCAAGGTACCTCAGTGTGGTCTACGTGAGGCTGCCATTACAGTTAGAAATAATTGTGCAGAAGTATCTAATTACACCTATAATCTCTCTGGCCACAGCCTAATGCAGAGCACATATTATCTAACAGATTGTGTTGCTCAAACTGACAGTGAATCCAACACTCCTCAGGTTGTTTGTGTGACTAGAGGAAGATTTGAAGCTCAACTAAGTGTTAAAATAGTTTAGTTACTGTGTGCAATTCACTCCTTATGGGCCCCTTTCCTCTATAAAAGCAAATTTTGAGGGGAGGGGGAATAGGAAAAATGGCAAGGAGTCTTCAAGTTTGTTAAAATTGGCATAAGCCTGTTTTACTTTTAAATTATCCACAGCATAAGAAAAACCCTTCCTATCCTACCCTTTTCGCAGCTGCTGCTTACCTGGCTGACACTTTCACTGAGCTATCCCCTATCACCGCAAGGTTTTGTTCCTGGTTATTCACTGCTAGTTTGGACCACATTAATGTATATGTGAAATTAGGAATGTTTTGCCCTAATACTTGCTTATACTTTTGAGTACATGAATATCAAAAACTATCCTTCTGTGCTTCAGTGAAGTGATGAGAATGGGGTTATGCACAACAGTAACACAATGAGAACCCTTTCAAAATTATGGTGCATAGAAACAGAGGAAGCTGCCTTATACAGAGTCAAGTCATTGGTCTATGTAGTTCAGGATCGTCTATGCTGACTGGCAGCAGCTTTCTATAGTTTTGAGTCAGGGTTCTCTCCCAGGTCTACCTAAAGATGTCAGGGATTGAACCTGGCAATCGACTACTTTTGCCTGCTCTCCTACTAAGCTATGACTCTTCGCCACCTAAGAAGGAACAAAAACAGAAGAGTGCTTTTTCTTTATCTAAATCTTTATTAGAACCTCAAGAGCTGTAAAACAATAAGGAACAACAAATTGTGTTAAATATTAAACATTTTAGTTCTGAAAAGATATTTTCAACAATATGTCCCTAATATTTCTGCACAGCAGAAGCAAAAAGATTTTAGAGCTCAGGTGGCCGTGTGCTCATATTAATTTGGTTCTGGCACAAAAAACAAAAAAGGGAGAAAAACAGACAGTCTCTAAAATCACATTTAAAGTAGAAATGTGATCACAGGGGAAACTGACAACAAGGTCTTTAATTTGCCACCATGCAATTTATGAATACATATTTCTGATGCTGATAGGCCCTTTTTTTTTTACAAACAAACAGACTGCATGAATGATCAATATTAGTACCATTAGCCATACATTTCAAAAACTGAAGAAGCCATTATGTTCTTAAGTTTTAATACTGTGAAGTGCAAATTACCAACATTTTACAAGGGAAGCAATAATTCAGTATCAAAAGTTATAAAATTAAGAGTCGTTTTATAAAATAACATCTTAGCAAGAGTCTAAAAACAAAGCATCCATTTCACACTAGTCAACAAAGCAATAAACACTTTACACAAGTGTAGTATGCATCTTTTCATTCCCATTTCTTCTAATTTAAATAGAGTAGGGGTGTAGTTCTTTAAAGAATTGACACAGGTGTGTGGTACAGCCCTGACTAGCTAACCACCTTCTATGAAGGTGTGAGTCCCTGTAAGAGAAGCTCTAAAAATTAAACCCTGGTCCCATTTCTCTTACTTTGATAAAGCCAATTTTATATCTGGTCCAGTATTTAAACTCTCCGACTGTAGACACACTTACTTGAAATCAATGGAACTTACAGACAAGCAAATGCATTTAAGGTTGGGGTGTTGTGAAGCTGCAGTCCTGAAAGCTTCCTCCCCTCCTTTACTGTTGAACAAATAGTATAGGGAGTTACGGAAGTGACTAATTTGGACAAAGAATTTCAATATTTACACCCTAAGTTGTCTACTCTCTCCCCTTGGGCCTAAGATACACAAGCACTTTTTGCACCATAGCTATGGTTGGCATGCCACTGTTATCTCACTGTTAGGAGGGCTTATATGCTACAGTTGTTATTAACTGTAGCTATTATTGTGAGGGGGGAAAGGCATTTCCATGCCCAAAGGGACATACATACCACATCTGTTTAAGAAGCAGCTCTGTCAGGATTTATGCCATATGCCATTGACAGCATAATGTTAATTGTGGAAATTGCAGAGTGGTTATTTCACCACCACTAGAATCAGAAAAGAAATATTCTGCAAACACAAGGCCAGCAAGAAGAAGAAGAAAAAAATTAATTCCCCATTAACTCCAGGAATATGTAAACCTACATTAGGTACTTAGGGTTGCTCCACATCAGTTTGGCAGCTTTTCAGGTAATCTCTGGAGTTGTGTTTTTAACAGCAGCTCAATATGCAGGAATTAACAGCTGAAGCATTTAACAGTATGGAGAGAGAGAAATCATCATCTGATCATTCCAACAAGCCATAGCCAGGCTACTGTTAAAAAGGCACAGGTACAAAGGACAGTTAGCAACCCTAGTCTCAAACATCTTTAAACTGAGAGAGTGGGAAGTTCTGGAGGAGGGGGTCCCACATTGTTCAAAATTTTGCATATGTTTCCTACATGGGGACCACATCACCTGTCGAAGCTGAAGGTTAGCACAGGCTGAGTATGAGGAATGGATGCATGGAACCAGTGCACCAGGGTCCCATGCACCAAACATATACACGGATAGTTCCTCTAAAAAGAGAGTTCTGTAAGCTAGGCCCTGCTTAAAGGTTTCTTGCAGCATACATTCGACACAGATAAAGCTAAGCATTAGAAACCCAAATGTCCCTAAGCAATTCTCTAAAAAATACCACTCTCTACTGTTTTAATTTTTTTTTTGGAGATGATAGTAGGAAAATGTAGATACTGCAAATATTTCACACAGGGGCAAAGGAACAGATTCGTATCAATACATTTCAAGTAAGCTGAAAGACAGTTTTGTTTATTTCATCAAGCAGTTAGTAGCTCTGTGTTTCAAATGGCGCTTGTAAACTTCAAAACATAAGCTAGTTAATATTATTAGCCAGTAAGGCACTTTGTCATAGAGCACACAGCTGTACAGGCTAGGAGACTGGCGAGGCTCTAAATGCAATCAAGAGACATCAATGTATTCCATGACCACCTAAATGCAAAAGGACCTTTTCACTTTTTAAGAAATCTCTTCACTCGCTCAGAGCAAAATCCGCAACAGTAAAACATATTTTCACATATTTTCTTTTTTAAAAAAAACAAAACAGAAAAAGCAGCCAGACATTTTAACAATCTTTCATTTCAAATACCCAAGCCACAAGAATTAAAGGCAAAATGGGGGTGGGGGGGGAGAGAATAAAAATAATTTTAAAAATCTCAGTATAAAAAAATGCTCCCATGGTTTTTGTTGTTGGAATTAAAAACAAACAAACAAAAAAAAACCACACACACACAATGCCGTTACAAACTTTTGATGGCTTCACATCTACAATAGCTTTGGTATAAAACATGCGCAAATGATAGCTGACAATCAATACTGTATCGAAGAAACAATGCATCAAACGAAACATGATTGCGTGGTTTAGGACACTGGGCATTTCCTATTGTCTCTTGGTTTGCATGTTCTGCTTGTTCAGAATCTTCAGCAGAGATTTACTCATGTAATAAGGTCTTTCAGCAGAGCCATCATGACTTTCTAAATCTTCCACTAGGAGGAAGAATGTCAAAGAGCAAACAATCAAACCAATGTAATACAAAAGCAATTCTGCCACCTGCTGACCTTTTTCGTGCACAACAGCAAAATCCTCAGTGTATTTTCTATACTGGATGGTTTGGCGTTTACTATACTGTAAACGCTGGTGCAATAACGTAATCAGCCCTTTTTCATTGCGTCGGCCAGATGCTGCACCAGTTCAGTCAATGAGACATTTGCCTTCCTTTGACATGAATGGGTGCAGGATCAAAGCCTTTTAAAAAATTTAATCATCTCACCTCGAAATGATTTGCCCAATACTCAAAAGCGAGGAAGTGCATTTTAATCAAGCTTTAGCTTTTATGTTAAAGCACGTTATGCATAAAACTGACATTATAATAAACAGCAGGATTTGGCCCAAGGATTAAGAAACACATCAATCAAGTTCAAAAGTATTTATCTTTCAAAAAATAAATTATTCCCTAGTTTGCACATTCATTTCCGAGAAAGATATTCAGGAATTTTGTATACCAAGTTTTCTCTTTGCAACAATTTAGCAGATACTTCAGATGAATGCATGAATGCCAAATTTCAGTGCTATTGCTTTGCATTTTCACAGTTTTCTTAGTTGCTTAATTGATAAAATGGCTCTAGGATGTTCCCCTCAAAAACATGTGACACTTCGGACACGTATCAAACATTTGTGGAGGTGCAGCTTACAAAGCTTCCAGATTAAAGCTGTAACTCGGGTTGCATCTTAAGATCTTGGACACAACTTTAGGCATACTGAACTGAAATATATCCTGGTATGTCAAACTTGAAAATCAGACTAGTGTCTTGCCTAATTGATTGAGATAAAGCAGTAAGACCAGAGTAAGTACACTATTGGCCTGATTTAGCACAATGGATGTTTTTTGCATAAGCAGCCTTCTGCCAATGCATATTCATGCTCATCCCCAATTTGCACAGAGATGCTGATCTCAGGGCTTCCCTAGTGTCTCGATAAAACATCTTTTGATGGCAACACACATTTGCTTCCAGGACCTCCAGTTGCTAACAATAACCAATTGCTTATTAACTTATAGCAGTATTTGGGACATTATATTTTGGTCATCCAGTAATGGATGACATTGATAGTATGCTAATGATCAATATTTCAAGAATATACCTGTTTCCCACTTCCTATTGCATCTGAGACTTAGGAACTACAGTACATATTATTAGTTGGACCAGCCTGCAGAGCGGGAGCTGGCAGAAGCTGACATTTCTTTCTCCTCCTCCTCCATCATTCCTAAAGGAAGACCCTGGTGAATGGGGTGGGCTGCAGCATGGAGGAGATCTCTGAAAATCAAGTTGAGGCACCTCCCACAGGTGGATGCTTTGCTTGTGAAATGGCTTTCAAGGAGTCCCTGTTTCTCCTTATAGCCCACCCCATTCAGCAAGGTCCACTGACACTCAAGAGGCTTTTAGGAGGATGGGTGGAGTTCCTGGGTTGAGGAGTGGGCGGGAAAGCCAGTTTCTACTACCATCACCCTTTATCTGACTTCCCCCTGGATCTAACCCCATGCCTACATTCATCTGGAATGAAAATAGATCACATGCCTTGGAAAGTGTGCACATAGTTGAGTGCATAGTAAATTAATTGAATGTATTCCAGTTGTCTAGTTATCTAGGATTTAAGCATCCTAATCCAAAATATATTCACCTTGATACAAGTCTTTACTTGCAGGTAAAATTACAGGGGGGTTAAAGAAACGTCTCCAGGCCATATTAAACATTGACGGGTTCCTCTTTTAGTAACAAGATTCACTGTAATAAGCCAAGGAGTGGTGGTTGACACCTGTCTGTCATTGAAATGAAATGGCTATGTGGAGTTCAAACTGTTCACCTGAGTGAATTTGGGAAAACTCCAGTTTTAAGCTTGTCAGCTCAAGACATGCTCAATTACTTGCAGAAGAAACAGGTCACTGTTCCACAAATAACTAGTCATTGTGTGCATGAATTTTCATTGAATGCTTTCCATAAATATAGCCAGTCATTCCTGCCTTAATGATGGAGGGCTATTATGTTGAAGGGGGTTAGAGAGCACAAAATAATATTGTATTTAAAAAACAACCAACACAACATGCTACACTAATTTCAGAAGCCTCTTATGACCCTGGAACAAAACAAGCAGAAAAGCAGAAATTACATTACTGTAATTCAGCCAAATCCTGCAATTATTATATAGTTTAGGGGTGAATAAAGGAAGTTACCTTAAAGTAAGTCCTTAACCGAAGGCTATAAACATGATGAAGCCTCTCAATTTTCTGAGGTTTAGTTTCTTCACTCAGTTTCCACCAATAAGAACATATAACAACACAGATTAGACCTCCAAGAGTTCTGTGTTCCAATATCTGTTTCTCATCTTTGCACAGTTAGTACTTTCCCACTGTGTCTATGGAGCAATATAGTCACTTGCCTTCCATAGTTGATGGGAACTACAATGTTTCTGCACTTTCAATATTACAAAACTGTACTTTATTATGTGGAATACTGAGCTGATGTTCAATCACTGGTGTTTTCTCAAACGACACTCAGATGTAGTTCTTGCTTTAATCAGTGATTGGCCAGGATGCTCATTAGCATGACACATATTTCTTCCCTCATATGAAAAATAATTGGATGTTTATATAAATACAGGGGCTCAAAGCAACTTAAGCCACACTTATCTCATTCTATTTCTCCTTCCACTTAGCAGCAGTCAAGATGGCTGCAAAGCAAAACCCCCCCCACAAAACCCAAAACCTTCAATTGGGGCTTTTAGCTAGTCCAGGAGGGCTTTCTCCACAGGGGAAAAAACAGTACCAAGTTGGATTTCATTTTCTGATTAAGGTAAGGCTGCAACTTACGCACATTTAACTTGTGTGCATTCAGCTTTACGCGAACGGTAAAAAGAAGTTTTTAAAAAACCTAAAAGGGGAAGAGCGGGTCGAGTTCCATGGCAAAAATACTTTGGCAATCCCACCCATCATTGAACTTAATGGGTTTTGACTATGTATAACACAACCCTCATGTAATCTGTGGGCCTACTGTATTTCCGAAAGAGCTAAATCTTTACACAACACAGGACGAAACCATGGCACACTTAAGCAGTGCCACTAATCATTTTTTTAAAAAAAATTACACCACAGATTTAATATTGCATCAGATGGAAAAGGCTATTGCTTGGCCTAGATTTTATCCCTAAAATGTTATCTCTGGCACAAGACCCTTTTAAAACAGTTTATCCTTAATAATATGACTCTCGTTCTAGGCAATTCAAACAATCTTTCATTGCATTCTTGAAGATGACTCAGTATGATGCTAATCTATCTCTCTCCCCCCCCCCCTCCTTGCATGTGACATCTGTAGTGGGGGAGACTGACATAGCAATTTGCTCTTCGTCATAGGGAACCATCAATACAATTTAATCACAGTTTAAGTTGCTGTCAACCAGCATGTACAGTAAAAATACAGCCATAGCACCATAATTACAAATTTAGGACCACCTGCTGGTTACTAGTCTTTATCTGTTTATGGCTAATTAGGAATCACTGTAGTGCTTTCAAAAATTGCCTGAATATCCTTTACAAATATACACCTATAAAAAATGTATCAAAATGGCTGTCATTTCAAACAGCAAAATCTTGAGTTAGAAAAGTTATTAAACACTAAGAGCTAAATATTAAAAAAGCTTCACATTTACACTTTTCCATAGGCACTCTATAAAAACTATGATGTGGCCTTGTTTCACAGCTGTTAAATAATGGTTTTAAATGTTGCCCATTTGCTCATTTTTAGATAGTACAAAGCAAACACAAATCATTCATTAACCACAAGCATCATTTATACTTTAAAAAAAAATTCTTTAGCCTAAATAATATGGATCCTGCTTATTTTATCTTAAAACTGACACTGTTGCCATTTTCACATTTAAAAAAAAACAAAAAAAATTATCCCATTAACTTCTTAGGACTCAGTTCCTTCTTCCCCAAAATTCGGTGTAGACTAGCTGACATGTAGTAGGGTTTTGCTGTAGATCCATCATTCCTTTCCAAGTCTTCACCTGAATGCGAAGTGATCAAAAGGAGCCAAAGCAGCAAGCAGCCATGCAGTCAAACACAAATGAAAATGAGAGAGAAAGAGACAGAGATTCAGAGGGAGGAAAAGAAACAACATTAGAAAACTTGTTACAAGAGAACTGAATTTTAGTGTTGCTGGTGCTGTCGCAGGGTGCCACGAAAATGCTAATACCCACCTTTTAATATAAACAGAAGGTAGACCACAACCAATGTTGAGCAACATTGCGTTTAACACTTCTGCACATGCAACATATTAAAAGTGATTATTCTGTGCTTGGTAGTAAAGCTGGATTTTCTACTGAAGGGCCTGTTTTCTTATGAATCTCATACTTGGGGGGGTCTTGACCACCTTGTAATAACAGTACTTTCTTCCCAAGAATATTGCATCCCATGTGAAAAATCTGTATCATTATTTCTGGCTCTTTCTTATTCTGCTTTTTATTTTTGCCACAAGAGGTCAGACTCTGCTGATATCTTTAGAGAGTTGCTCAGCAAAATAGAGGACACACATATATATTATAAGGGCAGCTTTCGCCAAGCTTGTGCCTGCAGTGTTAGCGGAGGCTGATGGGAGTTGTAGTCCAAAACACCTGAAAAGCACCAGGTTGGCAAAGGCTGCATTAAAGCCTCTTTCACAGGCCCCGTGGTCATCACTGCATTCCTTTACACATTATGACACCCACGTCATTCATGTCGGTAGGGCTTGCACAGAAAAGCTTCCTAGTGGCCTGTTCTCAGAAAGCACATTTGGAAAAGGATTGCACTAATCCAAGGGTCCGAATTTCATCCCACAATTGCATTTTGGGGGGGGGGCAGGGGGGGGGAGTCCAATAATAAATTGATTTAACTTGGAAGAACACTATTTTTAGTTTAAGAAGTGCAGTTTTCAGATGCATTGCTGTTAAATTGTATTGTAAGAATGTTTATAAACTGCCAAGTCATAAAAAATATATTATAGTGCTATGCAGTTATAGAGATTTCACTCAACAACTGGGATGCCTATGCCTGTGTTCTTCGAGAAATTTAATTCACCATAAAGTTTCACAAATTCAGCTGACAACTTCAGAATCTGATCCTTTATTTCACTATGTGGGATACATTGGGTGGAGAGTTATCCTCTCCAAGCTCGCTTGCCAAAGCCTTATTTTTAAATTTGAATAATGGCAACAAACTTGTTTTTGAGGATGAACAACATCCCATCCACCCAACTATTCATAACAAATTAGTTGTTGGAAGTCAACAACTCAAGTTGACTTTTTCCTGTGCATTCCAACATAATAAATCAGTTTTATGAATGCACACCAAGATTGTAGATCACCATCTCCTGCTCCAACCAATTTTTGAAGCAATTTTCGAAAGACAGTGAATCACAGTTTAGACAAGTGCTAGAACTTTCACAAGAATACTCGCACACACTGAAATGGCAGAAAAAGCCAAAGTGCATGCAAATGGCGGTGGCAATCAGCTTCCAATTATAGATTGCAGCCTCAAGATAGCCGGGTCCTTTGCTCAGGAGGTGATCAGAAAGCGGAGTGGGGGAGAAAAGATCTCTATATTGGAGATCAATATCACAGAGGAACAGAAAATCAGGAGTGCATAGAAAATAAAATGATAACTGGATAGAAGGCAGGTTTTCGCTTATTCAAATAATATTGTGAATTCCAGGTGTTTATGGGCTGATTATAGTGGTAATGATAAGCCCTTTACATGTGTTCCAAGGTACGTACATATCTATCTATCTATCTATCTATCTATCTATCTATCTATCTATCTATCTATCTATCCATCCTATCTATCATGGCATTACAAGAGTCTTGATACTGAAAATATGTTATGTGGCTAATACCTAGCTCCGATTAACATGTGAATAAGGGCTGATATATGTTTGTCATGTCAATGTATATTAAACCTTCAGCCCCTGTAGGGGGAATACAATTTTACATTATTTTAAATTAATACAACATTCTTGTGCCTTCAAAAATTGCAAGGCTGTTATAAGCGGGGTGACACAGCATTCATCTAAGTGAAACACACTGGACATGATGAAACTACAGAGCACCCAGAAGCAACATGTTAGTACTTATTATGAAACAGTCTCTGAAGACTAGCTGGTCTATTTTACTGACTGAACTAATGAAGCCACATCTGATATTGCTGTAATTCATATTCTTTTTTGTAGTGAAGATTGCAATGGATCAAACAGCACAATGAGAGAAACAACAATGGCTTCCTACTACATATTCTTTATCTTAGCATTATCAAAAAGAGGAAAGTAAACAACAAAGAGCCAATTACTTACAAAAGCAGAGGAAAAGTGTGTCAACACACATTGCATAGACACTGAAGAAACCATGTGCAACTAGGTAAGAGCCTATAATGACCGTCTGAAAAAAGGAGGAAGAAACATGTTGATTATACATTATCATATGGGAATTAAATAATATTGCGTGACCAGGTGGCGACAGCCCCAGCTCCCAGGGATCACAAGGAAGGAATAAAGACTCTGACAATGTTATATGGAATTAAAATTAGGCCACAACTTTATTAAACTTCCAAATGTAGGAAGACCTTGGCTTAGGCCTTGGGCGTGTAGCCCTCCCAGCCCCCCAGCCGGGGGAAACTGGGACTCATCAGGGTAAATGGGATATGGGGGTGCTCGGTGAGACGTAAGTGTAGCAGGCAGCCCAGCTCATATCCCTGCATGCAGAGTAGTTCACTGACAACCTTTCAGTGTATGGCCAGTGACACCCATATATATAACCCCTTTAAGAGGGGGACCCTGGAATCGCCACTGCAGGGGAGTGAGTCGCCACTTCACGCCCCCCCCACCAAATAGGGAAGAAAGGATTCCACCCAAGGCCATAACCGCCAAAGTTGTGACGAATTGCTACAAGGAAGACAAAACCTGCCAATGCAGGAAAATTTCTTCCTGGTCCTTCAACAGCAACCAGTCAAAGATTGTAGCAGCAGCCGCTAAACAGGAAGAAAAAGTTAACCTGCAAACAAGAAACATTAAACAACGGGAGGGTAGGGAGGGTGAATCTCCAGAGCTGACTGCCTGACTATTGTCGGCTCCAACCCCTATTTATAAATGGGGCTGGCCCCACCTCCCAGCAAGAAACTTGATTACTGAGGCTGGGTGTGAACCTCCAAAAATTAACACTGAGAGGCAAGCTAGCCCATTTGCCAGTAAGCTTCCTGGGAATTGTAGCACAACACGCAATCCTGCAAAGGGCACCCACAATGTAAAGTGTGAGTGCTCATTATATTAATTTACATGCCCCTTAAGAAGTTAGGCTGCAGGATATGTCAGGTACCTCCTGATCCCTTAAGTCCTTGCCTTGATCAGTGAGGTGTTTGCACTGCTTGTATTCACAGGAGCCCGAGGGACCCAATTTTATCAAATTCCCTTCCAGTTTAGGTCAGACATCTACTGAAAACTTAAATAAACAAATAAAACTCCAGCAGGCATTCTGATTTCTGGTTTTATAATTTGGGGATTTTAAAAAAAACCCGTTGTATTGAATTTCTGTATGTTGCTTAGAGATTATTGCAATTGTCTGAATAAATAGAAAAAACAAGCATTCCTTACTTTAAACTATGAGAAGAAAAGAGCTATGTTCAGGCAATTTTCTGAACAGACAAAGGTTTAAACCATGGGGGAAGGCAATGCCTGCAATGTCCATGGCTTGCAAGCTGCTTTTCAGATCTTCCTGTGATTAATGCAAAGGCCTGAAGGGAGTTTTAATGTGCTTTTATAAATCTCCCTGCAAGCAGGAACCCAGACTTATCAGGGTTCCCAGTTTGGGGAAGAGTTTCTTCAATTAACATGCATTAAAAAACCAGCAAGAAGTACCAGAACTTACAGGAATACTGAGGGCAGGGTTTGCCTCGAGGTCCTACTGCCCTATTCCCACATGTTCAGGAGAATGCCTGACCATGGCTTTAATTGTGGATCTGCAGCGCTCTTGCAAACTCATTGGATTTCAAGTCTTTCCTGCCTAAGTAGACAATTAGATGTGATATATAATAAACCATCCCAAGCAATGGGACTCTGTATCTCACTAATGCAAGCTCCTTTGGTGCTTGATGACCCCCCCATCCCAACCTTGAAGCCTCCTGTTCTATGATGTTGATCCCTGACCTCTCCTCTTCCCTGCCATGTATCTGGTGAGCATGGACTGTGCCACTTATATCTTCTGCGAAGCACTAATATAACTGTGTATTTGTTCTGGACTTATCTGTTCTGCCCTTTGCTTCTTCTTATTGGTGTGAAGCCCTAAGATGAATAGAAAAAGCCCAACCACAGACAAAATGCAAAGGATGTCACTGTTAGAGGAAGGGGGAAAGGAAATGAGGGAGTTCGAGACCCATGGATCCTAACATTTGCCATGCCGTGGTGGGTGCTAGGTGCCAGGCCTGGTTTCTAAGAACTTTAGTAATGTTCTTACCAAGAGTGGGACCCAATAGTAATTCAGTGATGGTGCTTCTTGTGTGAATATTGGTATCCTGTGTGTGAAGAAGAAGAAAGCTAGGACACCTATAAGAGGGGGAAAGATAACATTTTTCAAGCAGCTGACTCTGACTTGAATTATTTCCAGTATTTGTACTGGGACAAAACTGTATTCAGATTAATTATCTGTGATTCACACAACCAGAACATTTTAATCAATGATATCATGTTATGAATCAAACTGGCTTTTATAAGTAAAGAAGAAGACAGTGCAATGAAAAGTACAATTTTAAAAAAAGAGAAAAGAAACACAAATTTGATTTTTTTTAAAAAAAAATAACTCAACTACTTTTAGTCTTGGAGAACCATTCAACTACGGTGTATTTCCATATATCTGATTCAACATTTTATATGACAAATTGGGATATTAATTCCCGATAACATCTGTGCTAAGTAGGAAGCGAAAGACATGTAAATTAATTAGCCCAAGGGATTTGTCCTTAAGCACAAGGAAAACATTAATCAATTTCACTATTTCATGGTTTGCGTTTCCAGACAAATCTCATTTACTTTTACAGCTTTAAAATAATGTGCAATAACAGCAAACAGCACATTATAGATGAAGTTGAGTACCAGTGAATTAAGAGTTCAAAATCAACAAGGAAGTGAAAAATCAAACTTTCAGAACATCATCAATTCAAATTCCGAAATTAAGAGTATGTTTAAATTGAATATTTTGGGACAATAAACTTTATTAAATCTATTCACATTAATTACAAATACACAGATCCTAAGCCAAATTCTGTACATGTAAAGCAGCCCGGGACAGTACTGATCCGCTATTTGGTGGGGATTAAATCCACCCCACTATTCCCTGCTCTCTATGCATGATTAGCATTATTTTCCAGTTAGTGCACAGAGCAAGAATGCCTAAGCTGTAGCCCTCCAGGAATCGCACAGCAAGCAGACATTTTGAAGCATACTTATCAACCCACTTAGGGATATATCTGCTGATGTCTGCCCCCACAATCAGATAGATAGCCCTCAGCTGGATCAGAGTGGAAAGATTTAGAAGGGCGATGTTAAAAAAAAACCTGATTTCTGTTTCCGATCCAAACAATTTGTAATGGGATGATTAGCTGCTTGTGCATAAAATCGTGCTCCCTCAGAGTTTGTGCGGCTCCACAAACCTCTGTGTGTGACAGAGCTCCTCAAACATGTCTGCTCTAGTCACTCGTAGAGTCTGACAGTGGCTGTCTGCGGAAGCGCTTCCAGCAAAGAAGCTCCTTAACGGAAACGCGTCTCCTGGACTCACGGCGTGACAGTTTCCGGCGAGGCGTGGGTCTCCCTATGGGAGCCTCAGATACCTCCCCACTGTTCTCGCTGGAAGCGTCTCTGAGCCCTCCCTCCTGCTCGCATTCCCTCAGAGATCCACTCCTCCCCCTGCTGGTTCCTGCTTCAGCTGTTGAGTCTCTTTCTTCCTCCCTGAGCCCCTCCACCACCTGTTCCTCCGATGGCAGTTCCCTGACATCCACCTCCCCTCCAGGGCCCCCCTCACCCCCTCCCATTTCCTCTCCTCTGGGAGGTGAAGGGTTAAAACCCCGAAAAGAATCTTCTTCATCTTCAGACGTCTCGAACAATTCCCTCCATCGATCGCCGTCCTGGCTCGCTGAATCCTCCTCCTCCTCGGAATCTGTGAACCCCTCCAACTCCTCTTCTTCGTCGGTGGTGGCAAAGTATTTCCTCCGGAACCTCGCTACAGGCTGAGGTTTACGTGGGAACCTCTGATGAAAAGTTTCTATTAAAACTTCGTCATTGACATCCTCTGCCCTAACCCAGGTGTTTTCCGACTCCGGTTCCCCTTCCCACATTACCAAATACTCTACTTGATCTCCCTTCCACCTGGAATCGAGGATCTCCGCTACATGGTAGCTGTGTTCCTTCTCCTCCATTGCTGGCCCCCTAGTGACCCTCCCTTCTCTGTCCCCTTTATACGGTGACAGCAACGACCTGTGGAAAACTGGGTGCAGCTTCATGTGGTTCGGTAACCGGAGTCTGAAAGCCACTGGGTTGACCTGCTGCGTGACTTCAAATGGGCCCAGCCTTTTGGGTCTTAACTTCTTACAACCCCCTTTGAATGGCAACCCTTGGGTTGACAGCCACACCTGGTCCCCCACCCTAATGCTTTCACCTTCCCTTCTGTTTTTGTCTGCCTGCCTCTTATATTCCTCCTTAGCCCTGTTTAAGTTGAGTTGGAGCTGGCGATGGATCGCTTCCATTTCTTCAACGAACTGTTCTGCAGCTGGAACGCTCCAGTTCTCCCCTTCCCCCCCCCCCTGGGAAGGCTCTGGGATGGCACCCGTGATTAGCCAAAAAGGGGCTCATCCCCGTGGACACGTTCTCTGCATTGTTGTAGGCAAATTCTGCCAACGCCAGCTTCTCCACCCAATCATTCTCTCTGTCATTCACATAACACCTCAAATATTGCTGGAGAACACCATTAGCTCTTTCCGCCTGCCCGTTGGTTTCTGGATGACGGGCCGTTGAGAAATTAACCTCTACATGCAGTAAGCTCATGAGCTTCCTCCAGAACCTGGAAGTAAATTGTTTCCCTCGGTCTGAAACCACCCTCAAGGGGGCGCCATGCAACCTAAACACATTTTCTACAAACAATTTAGCTGTTTCTTCTGCTGTGACCGCATGTGAGCAGGCTATAAAGTGGGCCATTTTAGTTAACAGGTCTACCACAACCATGATGGCTGTTTTCCCTCTAGACCTTGGCAGATCAGTCATGAAATCTATTGCCACTGCTTCCCATGGTCTTTCAGGTGTGGGTAGTGGTTCTAATAAACCTGCCGGTGCCCGCCTCTCCCCCTTGGCTCGTTGGCATTGGTCACACCCTCTCACATACTCCCGCACATCTTCCCTGACCTTGGGCCACCAAAATTCCCTGGTAACCAGCCACATGGTTTTGTGTTGCCCAAAATGCCCTGCTGTGGGGCTATCATGCAGTTGCTTGAGTACCTTCTCCCTCAATTCCCCTTCAGGTATATATAACGCTCCCTTGTAGTACAATGCCCCGTTTCTCTCCTCAAAACCCCCGGGTTTGTCTCCCTCCCTCCTGAGACCCCTGAGTTTGTCCTGGGCGTATTCATCATGCACCGTTCCCTCTACCAATTCCCTTTGCCCCACCCATGCCGCCCCACACACCCAGCGGTCCTCTGGAATGACATGGGTCTCTTCGGGTGCTCCCTCCCCCTCCAAATATTCAGGTTTGCGTGAGAGAGCGTCCGCCCTAACGTTCTCTGGGCCTGGCACGTAACAAATCTCAAAGTTAAATTTGGATAACTCCTGGGCCCATCTCAACTGCCGTTGGTTGAGCACTCGCGCAGTTCTCCAATACTCTAGATTCTTATGGTCCGTGCACACTTGCACCTTATGTTGTGCACCAATTAGCAGGTGCCTCCATTTCCGGAAAGCCTCATGAATAGCAAGAAGTTCCCGGTCGTACACCGTGTAGTTCCTCTCGGATTTGTTCAGCTTTCGCGAAAAGAAGGCACACGGTCGCCACTCTGACTCCTCCTTCCCCGGCTGCAGAAGAAGCACCGCCCCTATGGCTCTGTCAGATGCGTCTGTTTCGACCCTCAGCTTCTTTTGTAAATCCACATGCAGAAGTTGTTCTTCAGAGGCGAAGGCCCTTTTCAGTTCCTCAAACGCTCGCTCCGCCTCCGCCGTCCAAACAAACTTCTTTTTACTGCTGAGACAGTCCGTAATGGGCGCCGTCAGGTGGGCGAAGTTTCGGATGAACTTACGATAAAAATTTCCAAACCCTAGGAACCTCTGCACATCCTTCTTGGTTTTGGGTGTTTTCCATTCCAGCACTGCCTGAACCTTGCCGGGATCCATGGCCAATCCCTTGTCTGACAGGCGGTACCCCAGGAATTCCACCTCCTTGGTATGAAACTGACACTTCTCCAGTTTCACCCACAGCCTGTTGGCTTGCAGCCTGCTCAACACTTCTCTGACGTCTCTCACATGTTGCTCCTCATTCTCCGAATACACCAACACATCATCTAGGAAGGCCACGCAATTCTTGTAGAGCAAAGGACCCAGTACGTGGTTCATAAAAGATTGAAAGCACGCTGAGCCTGCTTGTAATCCAAAAGGCATAACGAGATATTCAAATGCCCCCCAAAGGGGTAAACATGGTGGTTTTCCATTCATCCCCTTTCCTTATACGTATCAGGTTGTACGCCCCCCTTAGATCCAGCTTTGTAAAAATCTTTCCCTTCCGCACCCTGGTCAAAATATCATCAATCCTGGGCATAGGGAAAGCCACTGGTTCTGTCACTGCATTTAACCGCCTGAAATCACATACAAGTCTCGGCTTGTCCGTGTGCTTTTTATCCACAAAAAACACTGGGCTACCCCCCGCTGCTTTGGACTCTCTGATGAAGCCTCTCTTCAGGTTCTTGTCAATGAACTCTCGCAACTCCTGCATTTCTCTGTCTGACATGGCATACAACTTGCCTACAGGAAGCTGTGCTCCAGGGAGTAAATTGATCTGGCAATCAAAGGGCCTATGCGGGGGTAGTTGGTCAGCTTCCTTCTCGCTGAACACGTCGCTGAGATCTGCATACTGTGGTGGTACCTTCACCTTCTCCATTACTTCAGTCCCTGCTAGGGTGGCTTGGGCCCCTGCTGAACCCTTTTCCCCTTTGCAGTGTTCTAAGCAATGTGCTGAACCAAAGGAAACCACTCTTTGATGCCAGCCCACCAGCGGATCATGTAGCGCTAGCCAGCTCATTCCCAAAATAATGGGAGCGCCTCCCAAGGTGGCCACATTAAACGCTATCAGTTCTGTGTGCCTTGCCACCCTCATTATCATTGGGACGGTCTGCAAGCTGACTCCTCCTCCCAACAACTCCCTGCCATCGATCGTGGTCACCTGCAGGGGGTTGCTTAAAGGGATCGTCTGTATCTGGTGTTCAGCAGCAAACTCCTTGCTCATAAAATTGCAGGAGCTGCCTGAGTCCAACAGCGCCTTTATTTTTAGGGGGTGTCCATTTTGCAGCTCTAGCGACACTTCAATCACTAGAGCAGGTTGAGGAGCTTCTGGCACGGGCACTTTCACTGCTCTTTGGCCTGGCTGCAGTGCCCCGACTGTGGCAACCAGGCGTTGGCTTTTACCTGCTCTGTTTCTCCCTGCTCTCCTCCCTCAACAGCTCCCACCATCCCTTGCCATTCCTTCCTCTGGGGGCAGACTCTGGCAAAGTGGCCTGGCTGTTGGCAGAGATAGCATTTCCGGGCGCCCTTTCCCTCCTTCTTAGCCCCCTCACTGGGTTTTGAAAATGCGTGCGCGCGCGCTGTTCCGATTTCCATCGGCTCTGCCGGCGGGAAAGCTGGCTCAGGAATGTCTGGAATGCGGAACTCCTTCCAACGTTCCCCTCTCCCTTCCCGCCTCTCCAAGGCTCTTGCCTCCTGACGCGCTCCTATGGTCAGCGCAGATTTGGTCAGCTGATCCATAGACACCGCCCTGGGGCTCCGGGACAGTTCGTCTTTCACAGCCGAAGAAAGACCTTCTTCAAATAGCATCTGAATGGGTGCCGCCGATAAATCCCAACCCAATCTGTGAACCAGCATGGTAAACTCAGTCCAGTACTCACGGACAGATCGGCTTCCCTGCTTGCAAGCCATTAGCTGTCTGCGCACCACCCCTTCCTCAATATCGCTGGAAAACATGATATCCATTGCACGAAAGAACTTCATCGTGTCCTTTAGGACGTCATTGTGCGTTGCCATTAGGGGTCGAACCCAGTCCCGCGCCCCCTTCTCAAGATGCCCAATTACGAAAGCAACTCGCGATTCCTCATCAGGGAACTCATCAAACTGCACATTAATGGCATATTGCATCTCTGTCCTAAAGGCATGGTAATCCTTGGGGTCCCCCCCAAACTTCTGCACCAATCCTGGTACCTTTCTGGGGAACTGAGTGGCTCTCCCCTTCTTGTCTGCATCCTGAGCCCTTCTCTCCTCAAGCCTCGCCGTCTGCAGCGCAAGTTGGACTTCCAACGCTCGGTATCTTTCTTCCAAGCTTGGACCAGCCCCAACCCCTGCTCCTCCGGTTCCGGCTGGGTCGCTCATGATGCTTTCTCCTGCACAGGCAGCGTACAGAGACTGTCAGACTGCTGTAATGGGATGATTAGCTGCTTGTGCGTAAAATCGTGCTCCCTCAGAGTTTGTGCGGCTCCACAAACCTCTGTGTGTGACAGAGCTCCTCAAACATGTCTGCTCTAGTCACTCGTAGAGTCTGACAGTGGCTGTCTGCGGAAGCGCTTCCAGCAAAGAAGCTCCTTAACGGAAACGCGTCTCCTGGACTCACGGCGTGACAGTTTCCGGCGAGGCGTGGGTCTCCCTATGGGAGCCTCAGATACCTCCCCACTGTTCTCGCTGGAAGCGTCTCTGAGCCCTCCCTCCTGCTCGCATTCCCTCAGAGATCCACTCCTCCCCCTGCTGGTTCCTGCTTCAGCTGTTGAGTCTCTTTCTTCCTCCCTGAGCCCCTCCACCACCTGTTCCTCCGATGGCAGTTCCCTGACACAATTTAACCATATTTCTTGAATGGATAGTACCTACATATGTTATGGCTTTCAGAATCCACGACAAGACTTGCACCATGTTTGACTTTAGGAATCTAATAGTTCATATCTCCCCTGGACAACCAATATGAACAAAAAGTTATAGGTCTCTGCAGTATGAGACTTCAATTCATAGTCCTCAGGAATTAAACCATCGAGGTGCGGAGGTCAAATGGCTTGAGAGGCTGACTGTTCTCTGCACAACTAAACATGACAACTGTTGAGCTACACAGTTGAGTAGCTCCTTTTCCATGCCAGTTCCATTTATTTACAGAACCACAACTTCTGCCTTTTGTTTTTTATATACGCTCTTTGTGGAGATAAATGATCTCCCACAATTTGAAGTGCAGCTAGTAAAAGTCTTCAGAGAAGCAGTGAAATGATACTGCTTACAAAGTGCTGCATTTCCTGCACGTGTTACAAAATTTAAGGAGAAAGAAGGAAGCCTATTTTGGCCTAACCCTGTGAATATAGTGGATTCCCTCAGTACTAAAAAACCTAGGTTAAGGCGGAACTACATGCTGTCTGCATTTGCATGTTATGATAAGCCAGCCTTTCTCTAGCCAACAATCACTAGCCAACTTTAAGCCATGAGTTTTTGTTGACTTGTTCATCCTTGATTCAATTGTAACAGGAAAGCAAGGCTTCTTGGTATGTTTACCCCACTCATGCCGGTGGCATGGGCTCATTTAAAATGGCCCATAATAAATCAAAGTGTGCGGGGGTTTCTTTACACGCAAATTCAACTGTTACTCAGCAATCCTGTATTCCAAAAACCAGAAGACTTTTTTAAAGGGAAGAATCAGCGAGCACAAAGAAGAGGGTGTCTCAGCACTGGTCATATAGTCATATCCACACACACCCCAAACAGTTTTGTTCCAGTTGAGTTTAGAAGTTGAAAAAGGGCTAAACAGTCAGCCGTGGAGTGGATTAAGCATCGTCACTAGTCCTCTGCTGGAAATGTCCCCAAACATAATGATATGTGATAAATATTGGTTTGGGGAACCATTGTTTTTCTTGTTGCATGCATTTCTTCCCTTATTCCCATCTAATTGTGGCCCAAATTCTTTTGCTTGCTGTCAGTTTAGATTCATGCCAGTAAAATAATCTAAATAGCCCCTTGTTTATCTGATTAATGAACATCCCGAGACACTGAGATAATGAGATTTCCCCACAAAGATTGACATGAACGAAGCTCAGGTTTTAAAAAGGCTACAACATTTGAATTAGTAGTGCCCAAATCAGAGAGGTCTCAGTACTCAGCTAGACTGGTAAAGAAAAAGTGATTTATATGTGTTGTATGTGCGATATAACATATTGCCACCAGATGGCGACGTAGAGCCTCATTTTTCTCTACCTGTTTTCCCTGTTTAAATTTACAACGCTGTAAACTAAAACACTTATTTGATGTGTCTAGATCCAGCCTTGGTCAAAGCTCCTTATCAAGCTATTCCTTTAACTCAACCAAGCTGAAAATATAATCTGAAAGAGTCTGTTGACTTACCCACTCCTCCAGCAACAAGAATTTTTCCCAGGAATAGTAAAAAGTCTGTCACTTTATCCAGCACTGCAACTCTATGCAACAGAGATAATGAACAGGATTGCAAAAGGTTTATCTCCAAAAGTTAAAACAGGGCTACTTTCAGCCAACATTAAAATCGTTGAGAAGCTTTGGTGTGAAAACTAATTTGAAAAGTTTAATTCTAAAGCAACCATGTAATGTAATAGTTCACTGTGCTGAAGAGTCTAGTTTTAAAGATAAGAGTTCAAACATGCTAATTAATCTAAGGGCAGAAAAGATTTATATTCTGAGATACTGGGGAAAAGGTAGATGCTCTTTCACTTTCTGATTAGTATCTTAAAAGCTGCTGAACTAATTATTTAACTAAGCAACAGAATGAAGTAACGGAATGTACCATACCAGTTCAGAAAGTAAGTGTTGGGGGAGGGGTGACATTTTTAAATGCTCCCCTTATGTAAAAATCCCAACATTATTTTTTTTTAAAAAAAACTCATTGCAAGTTGAGATCTAGTACAGAAAGAATCATGCAAAACTAAAACCGTTCTTAACGTTAGCTTTTTTCATTGTTTGCTGTTGTTGCTGTTTTTAATGTAGGGAAGCATTCAAAAGGGTGTTTCTCCTCCTCCCCCTTCTGCAGTGGTATGATGCAATACATCAGATGATTCTGTTGCTTCTGCAGCCTAGGCCTTCATGCTGGCAATGGTTTGAATATTTAATAGATTAGTAGAGTATGTTTTTGAAGTGCCATGGAGTGGCAGGTGTCACACAGGCTGGATCTACACTGATGTTCTAAACCATTCATATTAAAACATTCTATAAAGCTTAACAGGAATTTCCCACTGTGGGAGGCTCACTGCTCTGCAGCACCCTCTAGTGTCTCATTTTAATAACACATTTATAATGTTTTAAATGACGAGTCCACAGGTTATGGAATGCACGGTCCCTTACCTCACCACGTTTCTCATGAGCAGGAAGAAAGCTTCCCTGGCTGATGTGCAGAAGTTTTTACCATATATCGCAATCTGCAAAATATTAACAGCTGTTAACTTGTTTGTGGGAAAGCCCCATTATGAAAAGGGTTTGCGCTGGGGGGGGGCAGAACTATGAGAATGGCAAGATACAGTGGTACCTCAGGTTACATACGCTTCAGGTTACAGACTCCGCTAACCTAGAAATAGTGCTTCAGGTTAAGAACTTTGCTTCAGGATGAGAACAGAAAGCGGGCTCTGGCGGTGCGGCGGCAGCAGCAGGAGGCCCCATTAGCTAAAGTGGTGCTTCAGGTTAAGAACGAATTAAGTACTTGACCTCCAGAACGAATTAAGTACTTAACCTGAGGTACCACTGTACAAAGAAAGAAAGAGGTCCAGCACCATGTTATTTCCTGTCTGTGAACAAAAATATCCACTTGCACCTCACCCTGCTCTGTTTGCTTTTAAAGTTTTATTTCTACTAGATCCCCAAAAGTCCCCTGCTAAGAGATACTAAAATATTTTCTCTAAAGCTAAGCCACAAATGGACAATTTGCATTATTGTAAAGGAGCCAAAAATACAGGCAGATAATTGGCAGTACAGAATATGACAATGGACCTGGCCACACAAATCTGCTTAAGACAAAAATATTAAGAATGACTTTAAACACAAGTCTGAAAAAAAAGTGAGTCTTCCAATTGTCAGGAAGAAATAAACCACCAATGGAGCTTTACAATGAGACCCAAAACAGCTTGGTACTCACACCTGTCATTCAGAACCTTAATCACAAATCCAAACAAACTACAGCAATGCACTCTACATAGGGCTGAATTGCCTGCCTTAGTTGCACATGCAAATCAGCATTCATTGTTTGTTTCCTCCAAAGAGACTATGATTGGTAAGGCAACTACAAGCCTTGGCTATAGATCATGGTTTGTTTGGGGTGAAACAAACCATGAACACTGGTTTAGACATAATGTTAAACCCTTGATTAAAGGAAGAGCTCAGTTTAAGGAGTTGTGTTATGTGCAAACATGACCATTGTTTTCATTATTTCTTTCTACGGTTTTGTTTACTTTGTTTTAAATAAGAGGATATCACTAAATATTATAGTTTAAAATAAGGCTCACTAGGGGGTTGTGTTTGCCACACCACTAACTAGTCTTCAGACATGACACAGCAGCATACTGGCAAAGAAGAGAGAGAAAATACATACCATGATGTAGGCATTTCTGTTGATAAATTTGAGGAATTTTTCCAGGCACCAGAAACAGCATTTGAGGCAGCAAAGGAGGAACTTAGCAAAGACATTCTGTGAGCCTGCAGGAGGGGGGAAAGGAAACATTTCTTAAGAAAGAAGAAAACCTAAGAAGATGGAAAACATTGCCCATACTTGATTTGACTTGGTTTGCACCAGCACATCTGTGTGGGTTTGCTGGCTGATTGCTTTCTCACTGATTTGCAACAAGTATGTACAGTGTTTTGTGAGGGGTTTTGGTTAAAAAAAGAGGGGGGGCAGTACTGGTATCTTGATAAAAGTGTTGTGTGCACACAATGGCTGTCATGGGCAGCAAAAAGGCCAGAGGATAAGGTACTTCTTACTGATGAGTACCACCTCCTAAAAAGCACTATGTGGAATCTACCATGCTGTAGTTTAGCAGTTTATCATCTGCAAGCCAGCACAAAACTGAACCTTTGGATTTGCCACACAGCACATTTAAGCTGTTGTTGTTGACATATAGTTCAGAACTGATAATGGTACTAGGGTACCATTCCACACCATCCCTGCTTTTTTGTAAAAGCAAACCATGGTTTACTGTGAATGCAGTGTGTTGGTGCACACTTCTGAAAGGTTTTTGATTCTGCTTCTTTGTCACTTCTCCACCTGTTGCCTTACCAAAGTACAGCTTGTTGTGATGTCCTAACTAGAGTTTGTCATTTGTTTCTGCCCAGTGAGTGGTGACCAAGTTTTGCTCTTGGGCTTACTGATTGGGGGGGGAGGTTGGGCGGGGGGAGAGAATAAAAAACCCTGGACCATGATGTGCCAGACTATGGGAGCCTCACACACAGCAGCAGGAGGAGAGCCAAGAACTTTTCAACAATGTGCACAAGCACACTGAAAATTCAGATTAATGTGATATGAGAACCAGGCCATTATTTCATTTCTTGCTGTGCCAAAGGAGAAGCAGCAGACACCCTGAACACTCCATGAATGATTATTATAAAAAAGAAAACCTCATCAGATACTGCACTGGTGCATTCATAGTGCATGCACACAGTATTTCCCATCATTAAAAGAGAAACAGGGGCTTGTGGGCCACATTTCTGAACCATACTAGCCTATGAGCCCGAGAAATGATTATCAGCTTTTCATAGCAAATAAATACCATACCCTCAATGGGAATAGAGAATGTGCAATGTCATGAAACTCACCTTTGAGTTTGTGATCCAGGTATTCCAGGATTACTCTAATGAGTTGGACTATTGCAAGAATTAACGAGCCAAATGCTAGGGAACCAGTGTGATATCTAGTAGGAAAAATATATGGTACGAATCAGGAAGAGATCTGTTTTTGGACACAGTGCTGTTATGATAAACAACACAGGTGAGGCAGCTGGCACAACTCCCCCCCCTCCAAACTATGAATATATCCACGGATTGCAAAATGCAACTTCCTATACTGCAATTGAATAATTCTCTTATATTAATAAATCATGTATACAAAAAGTATTCCTTTCTTTTGCTTTTGATTTCTAGCTTGCTCCTATCTCCGTGGCTAAGGGGAGGGCACAATTCAAAGATTCTAAATATCTTATGTAAAGCAGCAAATGGAAAAGGCTTAATGACTGAGAGGAGGCTTTATGTGGGAAGCAGGGCTTATGATGGGACTGAGTCACAGAGCTGCCCTTCCTACACTGACGTTGCTGCTGCTTACCTGGATGGAGGTAGGGCGTGCCCAGGTGGTTGCACTGTCAGCCCCCCCTCCCCCGCATACCAATCTGGCAATTCTGCTAGTGTAACCGCATGGCTCCAACCTGCCCCACAGAGAAGATGTGATGTTGGGAGGGCAGCTAAGTGGTCTTATTCCACCACATGCACTGCTTCTGGTATACCAACTGGACGTGCAAGTATAGCAGTGTTTTAAATTCTGTAATTGTTTTGATTCTAAAAGCCACTTTTCACTGTAAGGTATAGGGCAAGTTTCTAAAAGCAGAAACAGATACGAATGCGGACAAGTGATTCTTTAGCTTACCGTATTGCTCGTCCAAATGAAGAAAAGAGTGGGCATGCTGGAATATCAGCAGGTTTTCTAAAGGCCCAGTAGTAAGAGGCAAAGGCACCAGCAAGAGTACACTGACCCAATGCAATTGCAAAGTTCACCAGCCAGAGGAACACAAACACGTTGCTGATTTGAAAGATTAAGATGTATCTGTGGTACAGGCTTTCTCCACCATAGAAAGCAAAAGTACACTGGGCTCCTGGACACAGCTTGGTTACATTGGTTGTGTTGAATGTCTATGGACAAGGGGAGGGGGGAAAGGTCACAAATAAGGGGATATAAAAATGTTTCAGTACAATTCTAAATCATCAACACATTAATAAATCTGAACCAGTAGTTAACTCATCTGGCAAACGATTTCATGAGAATAGTCCTAAAGACTGGCAACAATGGTCCATGTTACCCAGTATCTTGCCCATGGCAGTAGCTAGACACAGGTAATACAGAAGGTTCCTAATGGAACTAAGGGCCAATAAAGTAACTACATTAGGGGCTGCCAACATTTTTGGTCCCATTTGGGATCTTGAGAAAGTGCTGTGGGCGCCAGTCACAAATGGCTGACACTGGGGTGTGGCATAACACTGTGGGAGTGACACAAAACAAAATGGTTGCCTCAAGTAAAGGAGCAAAGAGAGAGACAGAGAACCACAAAATGTTGTGGATGTACCCTCTCCCCCTCTGATAGGAGAAAGGCACCCACAGCAGCCGCCACCACCACACTAACTCACTGAGGGGAAGCTTTTTGCACTACTATTGAGTTCAAATAGAAAAGAGACAGTCGTTGTCCAGTCCTGACAGTCAATGTAATGTGGGCATGTTCTATGGAGAGACCAAGCCCATGCAAACATGAACTGAGCAGGAGGAGTAAACAGTCTTCAATTTATTCTGAGATTTTGAGGGGATAATTAACGAGACCTTCCGCAGGCACTACAGAAGATACTGATGACTCCTGAACTAATAATAAGTGGGACATATAGGTTTCATTTCATTTCATCTCTCTTTTAATTTGTATACCACCTTTCTGTATTATTATACAGCAACAAAATATACAACAAAGAACACACAGCTTACAAATGACCTGGTCCAATACATAAAGTCATAATAAAACATAGTTTTAAAATGGAACGACTTCCATCAAATAAAGTAATATTCAATCATCTTTTAAGAAAACACAATAAAATTAACTCGCAAAACCTCAGCAAATAATTATATAGAAATTCACTCTTACCAATTACAATAAAGAATTACTAATCCATGAGCAATAAAAATAACTGCAAGTCGCAATGCAGAAAATACAATACATTCAAAACCATGTAAAAGGATCAAATTGAGAAACAAAGATACACAAGTAATAATGATGGTGATGATGTTCATGTGTGCAGTTCTATTATTAGAAAGTATAGGGAGTGGAGAATCTGCATTGTTTTTCAAACTGACTTCATATGTACAGGACATTCAAGAAGAGCTAGAATTCACATAGCATTTTGCAAAAATAAAATAAAATAAAATGCTGCTTACCTCTGGGTAGCAGGTCAGATTTGCATACTTGCACAGGCTTTGATTAGCCATGACTTTGTACACAGGTTCTCCGGATGTAGCTAGAAAGCTTGATTTAATTGGGTTAAGTAGGAAACAGAATCACAGACTCTGAACAGAGAAACATAGCACAAGAGATACTTGGCATTTACAGGGAAAGCCCCAGAGAATACATTTAATTTCTGCCTTTCCATGTCTAGCATAAAATATGATACCCACTGTGCGAATGCACTTTCTACAACCCTATTTACTGTGCCTGCAAGCACTTCCAACAGGAGAGTAAAGCAGTTTGCTTAATAACAAGTACAGCAGTGGGGTAACCTTGGGGGTAAGCACAGAAAAGGAAATGGTATGATTTAATGACTTCGTATATGGACACCATAGGGAAAGCTATGGGCAGATGCAGAAAAATAAAAAATAAAAATACATCTCCAGGTGATCACTTTGACGAGAGAGAAAAAGCTATAAATATTACTCTTCTGGGATGCTTTTCCCCAAATGCAAAGTGGTATCGGCAATACAAAACTGAGATTCCATTACCCTACAAGGTTCATCCAGAATGTGGCGCTGAGAAAGTACGCATCAATCTTGGAAGATGTTCAGGTGTCACTGTTATAAGAACACTTCAAGAACTTAAGGTGTTCACACCCGGTGAATGTTTTGGGGATCTCCTAGGATATGCAACTCCCTAAAAGCTTCTACATCAGTTTCCTGCCAAGCTTGGACTTCAACAGTGCAACCTGACTCAACTGAGACATAAAACTGACCGAGGACTCTTCCGCCTCCCCACTCACCACCACACACAATGTAGCTTCTTTCAGAAGAGGTGGCACTCTCCTGACTTTCTGTCTTAGTGCTAAAATGCTGAACTAGGAATGCAAGAAGCATCCAGGCACCTTTCTTACTCAAAGAAGGATACACAGCTGTCACTGCCCAGTAAGAAATGCAGATTGCGATAAGGATGAAGGTGATGATTGGGTAGAATAATGTAGACATGATGTAACCAATTGCTCTAAAAAAGAGAGGGGGGAAATATATTTGTAAGCCATAAATATCAAAGTTTATATGCCTTTTTAACCTTTGAAACGTTTCCCACTCTTGTTTGACTGAGTGATATATTCCTTAGTAAAATATTCTTTATTGTTCTTTCTGGTTTCCTACTTTCTCTTTTTATTATAAAATCTCATATTACTGCCTTCCACCATTTTCTGTTGCATTCTGTTCCCGGTTCTATCTCCTCCTCCATTTCATTCCTCTTTAACACTCTGTCATTGTTTTTTAGATTATCATTTTTATGTATTTTGCTCTGAGATGTATTGATTTTCCTGTACGTTGGCTTTTGCTTTCAGGTTTCGTAACATTGATTCTTTTCTTCTTAATTCCCCCTGAGCTGCCACCTTTTGTCTAGGCTGTGGTTGCTACTGTGCACCTTGTCCTCTCTGGAAGCCCTGCTCCCTGTGCTTAGCATATTGTTGTTTTTTTAAGCTGTCACAGCCAACCTGGTTCCCTTTTGCTCCCATACAATGCTGTAGTAAATCCTTCCTTCCTTCCTTCCTTCCTTCCTTCCTTCCTTCCTTCCTTCCTTCCTTCCTTCCTTCTTTCCTTCCTTTCTTCTGGGAATGTTTGTAGGAGTGAAACATAGTGGGTAGAATTCAACACTGAACTCTTCTAACTGTTCCATCAGCTTGCCAGACAAAATAATCCCAAATTGAAGGGTCAGTGTGGATGGGGTAAGCTCTGTTTCGCAAGTGGAGGTGTCTGTGCAGGGCTTTCACTTAACAGGGCTCATTAGGTGCATCCTACCCACTGCATTTTGCTGTTGCAGCATTTTTCTGCAACCTTCACTGATGAGGGAATGGAAAGCTGATAATGCTTTTCTTTAATACTGCCCCATATGGAACAAGGCTCAAGGCACTGTGTGATAGTGAAAAAGTGTGCATGCACACGAAAGCTCATACTAATAACAACCTTAGTTGGTCTCTAAAGTGCTACTGGAAGGAATTTTTTACATTAAACAGTAGTTCCGCATGGGAAAATCATGACTGGTGCTAGAAACCCCTTGAATAGTTTTTGAGTCACTGGAGAAAAGTATCACCTTATGCTACTTAAGGTATAATAACCACAAATCAGATCTCTTGGTTGACAGTGAAGACACAGACCGTTTGTTCTAACAAACTGCTTGTTAACCGTTCTAGCAATAGATTGCAAACGCTTTATTGCTTAATATAAATTGCATTTTCATTGAAAAAATGTTAAACTTAGCTGGGGGGGGGAATCATTTAGCTCTCAGTCATTAGCAACGCATTTTTCAAGGCCTTGACTATAGGGTACGCTCTGCTGCATTCATAATTATTACATGCAGCATTTCTTTTCATGCATTATGCATAAATATCAGAAAGTATTGCCCTCAAGTGACCTTTGAATGCAGAGGCAAAACTATAAGGAATTATTACCTCCTACCAGGAAGTTTATAAAGTTTCAAGAGTGTTTCTGTTTGAGGCTTATTTGAATAAAAGCATCTTATTTTACCAAGTGGCTCTGAATTGTAATGATAAGGATAAAATTATATAGTACAGACTGGTGCTGCAACAAATAACTGCTGAACTCCATGTTTTTAGCTTTAATGAAAAGGGACTGTTACATATTTAAATCACAGTCTCTTTATTCCACAAGAGCCTCCATATTTTGACGCTGCTGGCTTGAGAGAAAATCGGCTCCAAGAAAGGGCACAGGTACATATTCACGTTCCAGCACTGGTATGATGAAGCCGTTAACTGTATAAGTGCTATTTATGACAACAGACTCAAGAAATCTATACACTTGGTTACTCAAGCATAGGTTGCCACTGGGACAAAATCTGTTCTCACTTACGGCATCAACATCACGGGAAGAATGTTGAATGTTTGATAAAACGGTCTACCAAATTCACTATGAAAGTGGCATACTTTTAGATCTAAAGACTTGGTGTGTGAAAAGACCAATAAAGATAACAAACAAACGTTGCCTACATGAAAATAAGTGTTTTATATGCAAGAAAATACAGTGCCCATGTTACCACAGGGATCCTTCAGCAGTGTAGTGGCTACATTCATTCATTCATTTAATTTATATACTGCACTGTACCCACAGGTCTCAGGGCGGTTTACACCACTTTTAGACTGTGCAATTTCTGTTCTAAACCTTGACAGATGTTCTACATGGACTTCTGGATTATATTCTGCCATCCTCACTGTTGAATATTTATATGTGGGATGAGACTGTTAAATAGCCTGGCATGTGGTGGCATTAAAATTCACCCAACTGAATTTTTCACTCTCAGTGCTTCTAAAAACAACATTCTCAATAATGGGCTGGATGAAGGATATGCACCAGTTGTGGCCCACCTAATCTTACGGGTGTTGTTTGCCAGTTCTTAAATGGGGCCATAGTACTTCTGGCACAGTATATTTACAATTTGGGTGCACTCCATGAGAGAAGTTTGCTCCTGGATGCTAGATATGTGCTGTGCCTTCTGTCAGGAACATCTGAAATGCTGGTTAGAAATTTTCATGAGGGTCTTTTTAAAAATTATTTTTTGAATTTATGCCTTCCACATGCCTCTAGGTCGATTGACATATAACTAAAACTTTATGAGCAGTACAAAAAAGATAATTATAAATAGACTAAAAAAATATATCAATGCAGTATAAACACCTAAGGTAGAGACAGTTTCATCCAGCAGCAAAAACCTGTTGAAACGAAAATGTCTTGAATTGTTTCTGGAAAGTACAAATAGAGGACATGTGTCATATCTTAACAGGGATGCTGTTCCATAGAACATGTCCCTACCACATGTTAGCACTGCAGACTACATGGCTTATACGTGGTGAGGTGCTTGAATTACAGGCATTTTACAATGTGGCTGCTAGGGTGCCAGTAGACACAGGGAGAACATCATGTCCATGACCTTGATGTTGCATTGATTTCCAATCACTTTGCAGGCTGCTGCATATTGACCTCTCCATGTGACTACTTGATTATTTGAGGATCTAGTACCAAGTGATACTTTCCTCTATTCTTCGGGAGAGAAATTGTATGAACTGAGCAACTGCATGATTAGGCATTCATGAGTCACTCTCAAGAATATCTGCACGGTGAGAGGGAGGGGCTTGTCTCACTCCTTCAAAGTGCTATTTCAGCACCAAAAAAACAATGCAAATATGATAGGTCCAATGATTATGTGTTTCCAGTATACATACCTGCTACCTTCTTTCAAAAGTGCAATGGCGATTCGGATTCGATTTCTCAGAAATATTAACATTAGTATAATGACAACTTCCACTATGCAAAGCAGTATCACTGAAAGCAAGAAAATTAAGTTTATCGACAGATATCAAACCAGGACATTACCCCTTTCAAGTGGCTGGTTTCAGTGCTGCACTTCACAAGTTCCCACATGTCTGAATTTAAAGTGCTAGGAAAGCATAATGCCAGCCAGAATGTGTGCCCCTGTCCTGATTACATTTGTGTGTTGTGTTTAATTATACATATATAAGGTTCATACTTGATGAGCATTATAGTATATGAGTGTTTGTGAATGATTTGTCTTAAAACAAAGCAATAAAATGCTGCGCTTTGCTTGAAATGCTCAGTTCCATTTGAAGTAATATATATTTACGATTAGAAAGTCATTATCCAGTGGTTGGCTTTTGCTGCTATTTTAGCATAGTATTTGGGAAAGATGAATGGAATTGATGTTTTAAAAGATGTGTCTGATCATGACCTCTATTATCCCAGTGTCACTCAAAAATAATTCCAAGATAATCAGGATCATTATTTGAGCCTAAAAGCAGCCTGAGAACAGTGTGGAAATGGGAGTGGAGCTTGGAAATATGATTACATAACAAACAATTTTAAGGATGTGGTCACATAAAATTGTGTAGTAAATATCTGTTACTTGATGAACATTTTCAGGGACAGCTGCAACAAAACTGTGTGGCAATTGACATTTACTATAATGCAGAATTTTTAAATATTCCTTAAACTGTAACCAAGCATTTAAGAACATTTTAAAATATTTTTAACAAATTACTAATGATAGTGTGTAAACTGTCACACAGTTATTGCAGTGACAGCGATGTATTATTTTGTATTACATTCTCCCACTTCTCCCAACTTTCATACTGTTTTGTACATATGTGCCAGTACTCCCAGTAAACTGTGAGATTTTTATACAAATTCCTCCCAGGTTGTTTACATACTCAGGCAGGTGTTCACATTAGCTGCCCCCCGCCCCCAATGTTACTCCTTGAAGAACAACCTTCAGTTTACTCTCCTTTTCCAAACCTGACACAGAAAGTATACTGCAGTTTGCAATGAACAATTTCACATGGCAATGGATGGATGCTGGGCTGACACACAGTGATTTGCATACCCTTCACCTTGGATAATCAAGCACTGAATGGTGCCCAATGCATTTGAGAAACAGATCCACGAGAGCAGAAAGTGCAAAGGCAGAAAATTGCATGGCGGGCCCAATAATCATGTGGAAAATATATTATGCAAATTAGCTCCTCGAGGCAACTTCCTCACTTGTTCCAGAAACAAACGCTCTCCAAGGATGTATGCTCACGTTTTAATTGAGAGCTGTATGATTTCAGGAGTTTCATGGCTAATGGCATTGTAACATTCTTGATTTATTTATGAAAACAAAAAGCAAGCATCTATGTTTCTGTAACTCTATGGGATACATTAAAGAGAGAAGCATCCCAGGCTTGTGGTCCATGGAGTCACGAAGAGCCAGACACGACTAAATGACTAAACAACAAATATATATGTACACACACACACAGAGTATATACTATATATACTCTCTTTATATATATACTCTATATATGTATGTGTGTGTGTGTGTGTGTATATATATATATATATATATATATATGCAGGTTTTGGTATCTTCGGGTGTCTTCCCGTGTAAGAGTTGGGGTGTCTAGGCGACGTTTCGACGAGGTCTCACTCGTCATCTTCAGGCTGGTGCTTTCGGCTTCTTGTTACTAGAACAGAGCAGGATCTCAGTGTTTGAGTTCCTATAAATACTGTTGAGGGGGTGTGGTGTATAGCCTCCAACGTTCTGGGCAGAGAGGAAGTTCCCAGGTTAGTGTGCCTTTTCTTCTTTTGTTCCTTAATTACTTGAGGGATATCTTGAGTGATTTCTTGAGTGATATTCTGAGTACCACTTAGGAGGGTCATTAGGTGTGGATTAGTTGCTAAAGCTTTCGTGTCTTGACCTCTTGAGCTTGTGAAGAGTTTTTCTGAGAAGATGGCTGTACTGCACTTAGTTGTGCTCTGGCTTGGCTTCGTGTATATGGGCGAGCTGTGGTTTTGTGCCCTGTGCCAGACAGATCTGTGTAGGGATTGCAGGGGGGTGCAGCATCCGGAGGTGCCACTATGGTTTGGCTACTGGATGGTGTCTGTAATTTATCTGTGGAGAGGGTCTGGGTTTGGGTCTGGTGTGGTTGATTGGAGATGGCGTTCTGTGTGCCTCTGGTTCTGGTGTCGGTTTTTGTGGGGAGGGCTAATTTCCAGATGTCTGGCAGGCGGGAAGTGTCGTCACGCTTGTTCATGTTGTGAGGGTGTTTCTCTATCTCGATGGCTTCCATGATTATTCTCTTGTGGTGATGTTCCATGTTAAAGAGCAATTTGGAATCTGCAAAATTAATTTCGTGTCCTGTTTCTTTCATGTGTTGGTAAAGAGAGGAAGTTTTTTCTTCTTTTTTGACGGCATTCTTGTGTTCTGTTACAGAGTTTGAGGTGAAGAGTGAGCAGATCTTTGTTGGTTTCTGATTAGGGATAGTTCAGTTCGTTTCTGATTAGGGATAGTTCAGTTCGTTTCAGGATCCTTTCGGTAGCTGGGGTTTTAGAGTGGATCCTGAAACGAACTGAACTATCCCTAATCAGAAACGAACTACATAAGAAAAGATACCTACTAAACCAAACCAACAAAGATCTGCTCACTCTTCACCTCAAACTCTGTAACAAAATCCACCCTGCACTCTGGGACAAATGCAAACAACTAGCCGTTTGGAGAGCTGAAACAGAGTCCTCACATAAGACAGACACACACACCAACAAACTCCACAAACTAGAGAAACGCCAGAAGCCCAGCCACCCTCCACAACAACCCATGAAACAAACAGTACATAACATATCAGACAGGATCCTCACCTCAACGGAAACCAAAGTACTCTCCAAAGGTTTCAACTTTGCAGTCGCCCCGAGACGCATCCCCACGGAAAACATCATATGCGGAGTCGAAGCTAGCCTAACCAAAATCAACCCAGATGAAGCCAATAAAATCAGACTTGAAGTCACCAACATCCTCTGCTCCAGCAAACCACCCAGAAGCAATTTACACAAAGAAGAACAGAAAGCACTCACCAACCTGAGGAAAGACAACAACATAATCATTCTCCCAGCAGACAAAGGTAATGCCACTGTTGTGATGAACACATCGGACTACCAAGCAAAACTATCAAATCTACTCCAAGACCCTACCTACCAACCTATAAAAACAGATCCCACCACCTATCTGGAAAAAACCACCAAATCCAAAATAAAAGCCTCTCCTATCAGTGAAGAAATCCAGCTAAGAATCATCCCCAGAGAAAAATCATCCAGATGCCCCAAACTCTACGGTCTCCCCAAGATACACAAAGAAGGAACACCACTCAGACCAATAGTCAACTCCATAGGCTCACCTCTACAAAATCTCGCTAAATTTCTCGCTAAGCAACTTCAGCCCTATGCAGAATCTATCGCTTCACACGTTACAAACTCCTTCCAGTTCATAGAAACAATAAAGAAGCAAAACCTACATCCCGATGACCTACTTGTGAGCTTCGATGTTGTATCTCTCTTCACACAAGTGCCCATTAATGAAGCCTTGACAGCCATTCAAAACAAATACAATCCCCCCGAATACATCCTGGACCTGACCAACCACTGCCTAACCAACACGTACTTCATCCACAATGGACAAAGATACAAACAGATAGAAGGAGCACCTATGGGATCACCCCTCTCACCGGTCATCGCAAATCTGTACATGGAACACTTTGAAACCAATGCTTTAGACAAGTCAGAACACAAACCCAAACTTTGGCTCAGATATGTTGACGACACCTTTGTAATTTGGCCACACGGGAAGGAAAAACTAGATAGCTTCCTCACACATCTCAACAGCCTACACCCCAAAATACAATTCACTATGGAAATAGAAGCCAACAACCAACTTCCCTTCCTTGACGTCCTAATCTACAAAAAACCTGATGGCTCCCTAGGACACACTATCTACCGGAAAAAAACACACACCAACCGCTACTTACATGCACAATCACACCACCACCCTGCACAAATAAACTCCGTAGCCAAGACTCTCATCTCCAGAACCAAACGCCTGGCTGACAAAGACCACTTGACAACTGAGTTACAGAATCTCTCAAATGTGTTAATCGCCAACGGATACCAACAAAACAGGGTTACGAAGCTAATCCAAAAAGAAACACCCCCCAAAAACCAAGACACAGAAGAAAACAATGGCATGGCCCTCCTTCCTTATATCAAGGGCACTACAGATAAAATTAGCAAAATCCTCCATAAACACAATATCAAAACAGCCTTTTGCACCAACCAAAAAATAGCTAATATCCTCAGAAACCCAAAAGATAAAATCCAGTTAGAAAACCAAGGGGTCTATGAAATACCCTGCAAAGTCTGCCCAGCCACGTACATTGGACAAACAAACAGACGAATAAATGCACGTATCGCAGAACACAAGAATGCCGTCAAAAAAGAAGAAAAAACTTCCTCTCTTTACCAACACATGAAAGAAACAGGACACGAAATTAATTTTGCAGATTCCAAATTGCTCTTTAACATGGAACATCACCACAAGAGAATAATCATGGAAGCCATCGAGATAGAGAAACACCCTCACAACATGAACAAGCGTGACGACACGTCCCGCCTGCCAGACATCTGGAAATTAGCCCTCCCCACAAAAACCGACACCAGAACCAGAGGCACACAGAACGCCATCTCCAATCAACCACACCAGACCCAAACCCAGACCCTCTCCACAGATAAATTACAGACTCCATCCAGTAGCCAAACCATAGTGGCACCTCCGGATGCTGCACCCCCCTGCAATCCCTACACAGATCTGGCTGGCACAGGGCACAAAACCACAGCTCGCCCATATACACGAAGCCAAGCCAGAGCACAACTAAGTGCAGTACAGCCATCTTCTCAGAAAAACTCTTCACAAGCTCAAGAGGTCAAGACACGAAAGCTTTAGCAACTAATCCACACCTAATGACCCTCCTAAGTGGTACTCAGATTATCACTCAAGAAATCACTCAAGATATCCCTCAAGTAATTAAGGAACAAAAGAAGAAAAGGCACACTAACCTGGGAACTTCCTCTCTGCCCAGAACGTTGGAGGCTATACACCACACCCCCTCAACAGTATTTATAGGAACTCAAACACTGAGATCCTGCTCTGTTCTAGTAACAAGAAGCCGAAAGCACCAGCCTGAAGATGACGAGTGAGACCTCGTCGAAACGTCGCCTAGACACCCCAACTCTTACACGGGAAGACACCCGAAGATACCAAAACCTGCATTCCTGTACCCGTGAAAATCTACGAAAGCAAATATATATATATATACACACACACACACACACACACATATATACACTACACACACACACACACACACACAATTGCTGATGATTTTGGAGTTAAAACCTTCCACATGGAGGAAGTGCACAACAAAATCTCTCTACACTGGCTAAAAAATGTTCAAAATGTTGCCAAGTTGAAAACATGAAATCTAAATTTAGTTCTGGTTTTAATTTCTAAAAGAGTTGCCAAAGTCAAGCTTGTTCAAAGGCCACTCTCTCATCTCCCCAATACCAGATTTGTGTCTATTTAGTGGTGAAGAGAATATAATACACACATACCAAAGGGTTAAAATAATAATAATCCTGCAGTGCAGTCTCGGCAATAGAAACAGATTTCAGTCCCAGCTCTAATCTAGCCTGTGTTAATTCTCTTTTACAGATATTTCAAACATTATTACTTCCCTAGACAGGACGTTCTCTATGTTCAGTATATTGTGTGGTGCTGTTGCTTTGGTAAAAAGCTTCATAGATTGCTTTGCTTTGCTTTGCTTTGCTTTGTTGGTTATACTGCTGAAAATTAATATATGATAAAAAAGCAGCTGGTAAATTATTGGAGAACTGAACAAAAAAACAAAGGTATTACCTTGCTCATCAATAATCTGTGTAATATGTTCATCACACCTGACAGTAAATCCTCAGAATATAGACAACTGAAGACTCCCCACATCCCTCTTTTTAATTATTTTGCTTATTCAGACTAGATTTCTCCAGTTCCCACCAGCTGCAGACAGCATAGCCAATGGTAAGGAATAATGGGCAATGCCCTGTGTTTGCTATTAATGGGAAGCTATTATTTGCTGCACGTGTCCATGCAAACATCTAACCACTGCATACCTGAATTTTTCTTGTGCATATATATATGCGCAGAAGTGCTTTCTTTGCAGGAAGCTCTTAACATTTGGCCTCCAGTCAGCAGCTTGAGCACTAGAAAGCTTCTTAAGGCAAGAGCTCTATGAAACAATGCTGATGTCATGCGCTTTAGTGCCCATCACAACAACAGCAAAATCCTGTTTAATTAGATGAATGCAAAGTGGGTGTCAAAATACAGACTTCTCTTTAAATCCACTTACTAAATGCTAACCATGTTTGCCTCAGTTGCAGATACACCCTGAAGTCCGTCTGGAATCCAATGTCGTAGATAGTAAGATCAGAACCAGGTATTCCATGAAGGCGATGATATTCCCAGTAGCAATGCCAAATACCTTTTGAAACAAAGAATACGCGCTGGAAGAGCGACACAGATCAATTCCCTAATCACTGCACAAATGGTCCCACCAAATAGGTCCCACCAAATCCCACCCCCGCAATGGAATCCAAACCACAGGCAGAGAACTGCTTATTTGCAGAAAGGTGCTAGAAGTAGCTCCATAACAGGCAGGAACAAGAGCCAAAACATAAATCATAAAGGAAAGCAAAACAAAATAAAACTATATAGTATCACTAGCTAATTTCTTCAGGGGGCAATTTGTTTCCAACCCCCAAATATACTGAGCAGCCGGAACAAGAGCACCATCAAAAGTCATTCACTGGAGGTCTCCAGAGGAAATTTTTGGCAGGGTGTAGTTTCAAACCATTTCAAACAAATAATTTCCTGCACTGTCTGGAAAAAGCATAGAATTAACAAATTGATATTCATGCGTGATGACTGTGCCTTTAACTCTTTCCCTGTTTACACCCAGCCAGGGAACTTGGGGCTCTCCAGATATCATTGGATTACAACTCCCATGATCCCTGAACGTTGGCCATGCTGGATGGGGTTGATGGCAACATCTGGAGCTAACAGCATAGCATGGTTTGCCAGTGCCATGTGCGGGCAGGTGGGCATGTGCCGAGGGTGAATGAAACCCACTGCGCCAGCCTAGCACTTGCCACCAATGCTGCCAGAGCGATGCCAGCTCTGAACCACTTGGTGAACCTTGCAAAGTGGCTCAGGGCTGGCAGGGCAGCATGAGAAGAACTCATGACTGTCACATCCCTCTCACTCTGCTCTGACAGACCTAAGCTGCTTTGTGATACTAGGATCATCCCAGCCTCGCAAAGCGGCTCAGGGCTGGCAGGGCTGCATGAGCAGCCCGCCCCCCCCCCGAAAAATGTGCCAGGGCCATTGCCCCAGCAGCTGTATCCCATGCTATGCCCCTGTCTGGAGCACCATTCCTGTACAAATCAGTAAGCCACAGCCAATTGCATCTTCACAACACACATAACAACACACATATACAGAGTGAAATAGATAGCTATCCTTATATTAAAAACCCTCATTATGCCTGAAGCGGCCAGAGGTCTCTTTGAAGACCCTGTACCGACAAATAAACCTTGTTTTGTATTTCAGGTTTTAGTAGGACAGAGTGGAGAAAGGATGATGAACCTTCCAACTTATAAAACCACAGGAAGAAAAGAGAAAATGTTTGTTTAATCCTGCAGCCACTGACAATTCCTAACAAAAGCCAGATGGTGATGTTAGTCTTCTAGACACAGAAAAGAGCCGCAGCTGCACAGTGGGTAGAATATGGAAAGCTTTTGCATGGTTCTTCTTTTTGGCACATTAAACTGCCAGAAAATATACTGCTGTCCTGCTGGGGGAAGAAAAACACAAACATGCCTCACAAGCAGGCACACACCTCAGCTGAATGAGGTCCAGCCCACAGTCTGTGGACTCTGAAAAGACTTATTTGGGCTGTTGGGTAAGAAGAGGAATGGACTGAGGGAGGGGTTTTTTATAAGTGCAGCGCTCAACTGGGAATTGCTAAGTAGCAAGTAGACTATTGAGGACAGAGGGTGATAAGTACAGTGGTACCTCTAGTTGCAGACTTAATTCATTTCGGAGTGCCGTTCATACCCCAAAAAGCCCACAATTAGAGCGCCTCTTCCGCGCATGTGCACAGCACAATCAAGTGCTTCTGCGTTCGTAAGCTGAAAGTCTGCAACAAGAGTGGAACGCAACTAGAGGTACCACTGTATAGGCAGACGATTCCCAGTTAACGGTTGTTGAATTCATTGGTAGGAGCCACTTTTCCTCTAACCCCAACCTATAAACTTTGGATATGCAGTTCTGTGTCAAAAGCAAATCATTGGCACCTACCATAACCTATAATCCCAATCACACCAAAGATGAAAATCCAGAAGAGAACACCTGCTATGAATCTCAAAAGCACAAGGAAGAGCAAGCTGACAACCATTGCAATGAACAGGCCTCTGGAAAAGAAAGACATAGCAATTTAAATAAATCAGCAGCTAGGTATCTGTCCTCTCTTCAATGCTCCTCTCCACTGCATTTACTTTACAAACAATAACATATTCTGAAATGAGTGCTTTCCTTATCCAGGTTTGATGTTCAGTGTTTTAAATACATGGAAGCATAGGCGTCATCTCCCCGGGGGCTCTGGGTGCCTGAGCACCCACCAAATTTTCCATATAGGGGCCGGGCACCCACAAAATGCAGGGGTGGGCGTGCAGGCACCACACCCCATGGAAAGAGCGTGGTGTTCAGGCGGGGGGTGATAGTGGAAAAGAGAGCAGAGTTGATGGGGAAGAGAGAGCACGGATATCAGTTGGGAGGGGTCCAGTCATTGCCACATTGCTGCAGCTCATGCCACACCCCATAGTATGATGTCATGATGCCACAGTGTGTGTCATGATGTCATGATAATCATCATCATCATATATTATTTATACCCCGCCCACCTACATATAAGTACATTAAAACATCAGTCATTAAAAACTTCCCTAAACAGGGCTGCCTTCAGGTGTCTTCTAAACATCAGGTAGTTGTTTATCTCCTTGACATCTGATGGGAGGGCGTTCCACAGGGCAGGAGTCACTACCAAGAAGGCCTTCTGCCTGGTTCCCTGTAACTTCACTTCTTGCAGTGTGGGAACTGCCAGAAGGCCCTCAGCGCTGAACCTCAGTGTCTGGGTTGAACGACGGGGGTGGAGAAGCTTCAGGTATACTGGGCATGGTGTGGGTGGGGCATGATGGACACCCACAGTGTGGGGCCCAAGTTGATGCCATTATGTGGCAGGATGGCAATAGGACTACAGCTAGAGTTTTCTGATGTGTAGATAGCATTGTCAAACTGTAGGTTAGAACCCAGGTTCTGGGCCACCAGATTTTGACAGAGAAATTGAATTCAGCCCTTTAAAGTGTGGTCGTGGGAAGCCTTGTTTATGAGTGGTAGGTATACACCCCTCCTGAATATGATACCATGGGGCCCCACCCGTTTCCTCATTGTTTAGGCACCATTGTAGAAGGACCACAAGGGACTGATATTCCTGCACAAGTGACAGGAAAGAGCCATAACGAAACCCCAAGATGCACTGATGTGGTAAATGGAAGTGCCAGAGGTGACTCCCCCACCCCCGCTTTTTGTGTGCCTTGCAGCACCCCAATTTCACATGCAAGAAGCAAGGCCTCCTCTGAATAAAAACTTACATTAAAATCCAATACCAAGAACTGGCATAGTCTTCAAAAATTTTCATCCCGACTGATCTTGCATCAAGAACATTATTGATGCCGCTTTAGAAAGAAAGGGGGGCAACATTTTAGTTTATGTAGCAGATATTCCTTATTTAAACAAAGCAACCCACTGTAATGAGAAAATGCAGGCTATATCAAAAAACATCTTTTATGCTGGAAGAATGAAACATAAAGTGCCGTAGCCAGCAATATGCTACAGTTATGATGCCACATTTCTGAGTTTCTGCCCAAAACAAGCATTGGCTACAGGAGCAGTTGAATTCTAAGGACACTTCTGGAACTTAGGCTGTCAATGTATATACGCTTAGGCTAAAGTCCAAACCCCTAGCCAGCAACAGTAGGCCTTGAAGGAGAAGCCTAGCCACTATGCCCTCTCTCACAGCCTCACCACTTGCACTGGCCAGCGTGGGAAATGCCTTGTTGCTGTGCCAGCTCCCATGTTGGTACAGAAAATATGACTGGATTGGGCCCAGACTTGTGCATCTGCCTTCCATCTGGATGCTCACATTGGGGAGCTCCTAGCCACCATGTCTTCCACTGGTAGAAAAAGTTGGTGGAGCCAGGCCCTCTCCAGTATGGCAGATTTGGGTCTTCCTCTGCCCTTTAAGTCTCACTAAACTCAACTTTCTATTGAGTAGCTATGTATGGAACTGTGCTTGTTGATCTTGTCATATGTACAATCACATTAAATATATGTAGTAACTTTTAATCACCATTATTACTAGTACTGTAGTTATAGTACTTTCACAATACAGTCATACCTTGGTTGGCGAACGCCTTGCAAGTCGAACATTTTGGCTCCCGAACACAACAAACCCAGAAATGAGTGTTCCGATTTGTGAAAGTTCTTTGGAACCCAAACATCCGGCACAGCTTCTGTGGCTTCTGATTGGCTGTAGGAGCTTCCTGCAGCCAATCAGAAGCTGCAACTTAGTTTCCAAACATTTTGGAAGTTGAACGGATTTCCGGAATGGATTCTGTTCGACTTCCGAGGTATGATGGTAATACTGAATTTAGAATCAAGATTTATACAGAAATCCACCATTTTTTATGTGACTACAAAAAAAAGCAAAGAATACAGCACAATTAAGGAATGCATTTTCAAGTTCCGCCATACTATGAACCTCCTTCCTTGGGGGTTTTTAAACAGAGGGTGGATGCTTTAGCTCAGATTCTTGCATTGCAGGGGGTTCAGCTAGATGACCCTTGGGGTACCTTCAAACCCTACAATAATTCTATGATTCTGTGAGCCTTAAAAACAAGGTATGTGAAGGATGGTTCTGCTGTAAATCTACCATAAATGCATACAGCTAAGGCTGCTTTAACCATCTGATATGCACCTGGTGAAATTTCTGTCAATTGATCAAAGTTTCAATATCATCTGAGATAAAAAGCAACATTAGTTGAATCTCTGTAGTGACATAAATTAATTAGGAAGGGTAATATTTTAAAGGCTGATGTCTATATACAGGAACAAATGGTTTATTTACTTTGAAGGAGTCTGGATAAGTTCATTCCCCACTGCCATGTTGAATGGTGCTGTGTTTCATAATAAACACAGCAAGGCTGTTCGTGTGAATGCATGAAGATTTTCTGTCTTTCTTCTTATTTTTAAGAAAAACAGTATTACCCTTTTCTACAACAAAATGGAGCTTATTCCCAAAGTACATGTGTTTTATTATCATGGCAGCAGCAGAAGAAGAAGAAGGGGAGGGGACCCCAATTTTATTCCCGCAGTTGCAATGGTTCTATGATCAAAGTGAGTTTTATAGTGCAAAACCGCACATTGTTGGAGTTTTTCCTGTTTTAATTAGGCCTGGCAAACTATTTTGCCTGCTTGCTGCTTTTGCATTTCAGGAATGTAGGGACAGTTGTAAAGCACAGAATAGAAGTGATGGGGCAGGGAAGGTGAGAAATGTTAACTGTATGCTTCATGAATGTGATCTGATACAATCCCACCACCACCAGACCAGGGTCTAAAATTTTCTAGCTGCACGAATGTAAGTTGCAGATATTTGTGTATAATCTCCAGTTTGCTCCTAAGATAACTGAAATGAAGAGCATGAAGATTCACCTCTTGTTTAAGCCAGATATGGCCCCATGTAATCAGTGCTCCAAATAATAATAATAATAATAATAATAATAATAATAATAATAATAATAATAATAATAATAATAATAATTATTATTATTATTATTATTATTATTATTATTATTATTATTATTATTTCATGGTATTGCAGCCAAGCATAGAAATTATCATTTGGCAAACAGGTCAGGCAAAGTTATACAAATACACAGACGGACACACACAATCCATACTTTGCAGCTTCCCTGAGATCAGTGACATTCCTTGTTTTTCCTCTTCCATCTTTGAAAGTAGTCTGATTGGCCACAGTCAGAACTCCATTTTTAGTGGCAAAATCAGGAAAACATCTCTTAAGAACTTTAAAACAAAAACAAGAAAAAGAATATTTATAGTGTGTCCTGCTTTTATTTTATTTTTATTTTTTAAAAAACACCTCCTATTCCTATTTGCCATTTGGTTCCATCCATTTAAATACCCTAAACTGATTTCTGATTTCTGATTGCACAGCATTCTCTTAGAAATGGAACAAATATCATGGCTGCCATCTCATCCAGGTAGTAAGACACCTACAAGAAAAGGCATGTTTGAAGCAGCATTATTCTCTGCTCTGTGTGTTACTCTAGGGTGCTAAGGGCTGCCACCTGGCATAGGTAAATGCTCTTGTCTTGTTCCAGAGTAGCTGGAGGACAGCACAGTGACATTTAAACTGGAGAAGTCATGTGACGGGGGGATGCTGTGCATTAACTGAAGCAAGGGGAGATTCCCAAGCGATCGTGCTTTAAAGGGCACATTGTGATTTTAGCTTAAGCTGGTTATCTCCCTAGTTTTAATTTGTCTTATGCTTTGTACTATGACCCTGATCTTATAAAGAAAATGAGCTAAGGGCGCTTCAAAATAAGTGTAGGCGAATATTGCTAGTACTGGGGCATGCCAAGATCATTGCATACACTATCAGAGCAGAAAGCCAGGTCTGGGTCATCCATGAGGTAGGCTGATGCAGCTGCCTCAGCTGGCAGAACTCCAAAAGGTGGAGCTCTCTCAGACACCCAGCCAACCCCCAATGCTCCATGAGATCTCCATGAGAGGCTTCAACAAAAACTGTCACTGCTTCGCAGGCACCACTGTGTGCCAAGGTAAAAGAGGCTTTGGCCGGGGGAGTGGGAGGCTCAGGTGGCAAAAGCACACCACAGATACTCAAATACTCACAAGGCCGGCTTGGAATGATCATGGAAGGACAATCTTCATCACGCATAACTTGGGCCACAGACTGGAAAGCGAGAGAAAAACCCAAAGTTAGAAATAATCATGTGACAATTGAATCTATAGCGTTCCCCCTTTTTTCTTTCTTTCTTTTTAATACTCTTTTTAAAACCCTTGCAAATTATTTGATTGAGGCCACAGTAGAGCGTCTAAATGAAAAATAGGATGGAGCCGTGACTCTCTGGCATCCTGCTAACAATGAAAACAAAACAGTAGGCATCAGACAAAAACCATTGAACAGAGAAAGCTTCAAGCAGGTGGCCTTGTGCTCATCGCAGGTAGGAATAAAATTACCTTTTAACACAATTAACATAATTAACTTAAGGCTGCAATCAGGACTCAGCAAGGGGTTTCCAGTATGAGAGGAATATTAAAGTAGGTTTGAATATTTGTTTTTAAAGCTATCAAGTTGTTTCAAACTTATAATGTGATTACAAGGTAAGAATTAATTTCCAAGACTAACACCCATTCCCTTATCCTATAAATGAGTAAACTGGTCACTGTGGAAGAACCAATCCAAGCCTGGTTTAAAGATATACCTTCAACAGTATGGTAAGTAAAAAGACAGCAGACCAAAATGGAACAAGTGTCACCTAGTTGCAGACTTCCCCGTTGTGTGAGAAATTTTGTATATCTATTTAAATTATAGTAATTGGCTAGTGCAATTTCCTCTCCTCCCCTATTGCCCCCCAGATCCAAGTTCTTTTGGCAGGGGAGCTGGAGACTAAATCAAAGGACAAGGAAGTTCCGCCATGTACATGGAAGTCCTTTCCGCCATGGAGCTGCAGCATTGGATATGGCCCATTAGTTCTAGATTTACATATAGATGTATAATTTAATTTAAGATTTAAATATAGATTAGTACATGCAATTTTTATGTGACTGTGCCCTCTTTTGTTTCCTTTCTTTGGTGATGGGCTTCTTCTTTTTTTGTGTGATGACCAACTTAATTTTTAAATTTTTAGCTACAAGACTACTAAGGTTGAAGATTTTTTTTTGAAACTCTCATCAAAATAGCATTTTAATTATAAAATGTATCAATAGAAGGAAACCTCTTGCCCATTGCTGGTGATACTGGAGTCTTTGGGTATAATCGGCACTAGGAATAACGTAGTTGTAACCAACAATAGAGTTAAAAACAACAAACCCTGTACCCCTATTGAGATAGAAACCTGCTAAGGACTGCACCCACTTTGGACAGATAAAAGGTAATATTCACATCACAATATCTTATCTATACTCACCTTCCATGGCTTGCTAAAGCCAGGCTTGCAAAACTGTCTGTAGTATTCCCAATAACTTTTGTTATATCTGTAGGAAGATTGCATGTCTATGTAGGTTGCAAACCTGTCTGGGCACTTTGAGACACAAAGCTTTAAGAAAAGAAAAATGCACATTGATCTAAGCAACAAGGGAAGATGAGAAAGTTAAATTATCAAAGCAGCTAGACAAAAAAAAGAGGAAAAAAGTCATCTCTGATGATTTCATCAGAATGCCTACTTAGCACAGCACTTAGAAACAGACATCACATTTTTTTTTATCCTTGCAGTATCTTGAAGATAAACACTTTTGAAACACAGAGGAGACAGTTTGACATTTTCATCAGCTGCAGCATTTTCTCCAAATCTTCCTGCCTGTTGGAAGTATTTGATTTTAAAACCTGTTTATTAATTATTTTTCTTTTTAAATGAAGTACTTGGAAGAAGGCATTTTCTCAAGGCTTCCAAGTGCTTATAACTACTTTTGAAGGCAATTCAGTAGATGCCCATGCGGTGTAGTTCGCACAGTACACAAACATTAATCAATGAAGTGTGCAACTGTTAAAATGGTTTTGCCCTAACAGGGTATTTGCAGAGCCAACCACTTTCACTTTCAACAGCTCAGTCAAAAGCAAATCAAGCTTTCATTATTGTACACGGGTTAAGGCTAGCCTGTGCTTTATTCCGGCCATAACTCTTTCTAAAGTCATATAATGCATGGCAATCAAGTTCACACAGAGCGCTTCAGTTTATTTTCTGATCCCAGTATCTGCTACACCAGCAGATAATTACCTAGGATAGGAGGATACAAAACACAGCTTTTCAATGAAACTTCAGAGATATGCTGCATTTTAATTTTGCACACATGGTCTCCTTTGAACATGGCCTCCTTTGAACAGGCTGAATCCCTTGCAATATAAATCCAAGATATTAGCACGTTTAATTTGCATGCTGTAATTACACACACACACACACACACACACACACACACACACACACAGTGGTTCCCAATTACTGCAGACCATGTTTTTCAAAAGCCAAGCCATGGACCCCTTACTTTTGAAAATTCTGATATTTCTATGGTAGTTTTTGTTATGTCAGTGGTGCCATAGATTCCCTGGGTGGGTTAGGCAGACCTCCTGGAGTCAGTGGAGCACCAGTTGGGAACCACTGATGTATACTATAAGTAAATGTTTAAATACTGGCTTTTTCCTATTTCCCTTTCAAAATAAATCCCATATAAAGCTCATTTGTAAAACCTATAACAGCACAATCCTGTTCATGTTTGTTGAGAAATAAGTCCCATTCAGATCCCAGGTAAGTGGATATACAGTTTCAGGCAATGCCCTGGAGTGGAAAAGAAGCTTAGCTTGTGCCTTTTGGCACTGTCAAAGCCTGTTAAGTCGCCTTAATTCTCAAAACACTGATTAAATCCCAGCACCCATAAATCTAGAGTGTGTCAGGACACCCAGAAACCAGGGGAAGTCATAGCAGTACGTTTACAGATGTTCACATACACAATATTTTCAGGATCCGTATTTACCATCCCTCTCCCACCACCACTGTACAGAAAGCCAACAGTACTTCCAAAAACTTTCACTTTAGAAGTAGCTCTGGTAAGTGGCACTCCTTGTGCTCTGAATCTGACTGTCATTTACATACCTGTGTTGTAGGGCACTGTAGGTTTATTAGCACTAGAGGGCTGGCACATTTCAGAATGTTAAAGTAAAACAAAATTGTCTTGTTCCTGCAAATGAATAGGTATGAAATAATAACTCCATGTGTATTTACAGTAATAATTCATAGTATGTATGAATCCGTAATAGAATCACTTAAGAGACCACAACAACAATTAAAGAAGACAGAGCAAAAGCATTCTCAAGGGAATTGACAGAAGCACACCTGAACTCTAATTATGGGAAGGACAATACTTCCCTGCGGAGTAGATTACAATGGCACTTAGTCACATATATTAACCTGATTCTAGATCTCATAGGTTAAGACTTTGTCACCTAGCCATATGGTACTTCTAGTGTATTCTGAATCTGTCTTGTACATATAGTAGGTGTTCAAATACAAGCTACACTGCACAAACAAGCTGGTGGTTTTTATGTTAATCACAAGGTGGCACTAAAAAATCAATCAAGAATTTCTTTGCATAAGGGAACCTGTGGATTAGATAAAGTCCCAAGAATCTTCTATCGAAAAGTACTAGAATGGACTGTATGTAAGGCACACACTAGAGCTGACATATTAGTGACTCTGAAAGGGAGAAGGGGAGAATCAACTCATTCATTTCTGTCAGTCTTGCCCAGGAACATGCAGAACATAAAACTGGCTCCCATTAGCTGCAGCACTGTTCTCCTCAAAGGTTAGAGATAATAGGCCTTTTTCACATTCATCCATGCTAACCAGCAAATGTGTGAAGAAGATTGATAGCATGTGAACACTTTGCTGACTATCTGCTTTTTCCAACTTCTGTCAATAACTCTGAACCAATTCGGCAAGTCGGAAAACACAAAGAGGCCACAGAAGACATATTTGGTGATTAGGTAATAAGGAAGCTTGCATATTCAAAGTTCAGACAAGGATTCTACATTACTACATCTTTGGAAACTCACATTCATACAATTAGCTGGTAGATTATTTAGGGACTGAAACGTTCGCTAGCTGTTGACAGTAATACAAGGAAAACACAAAATATCCAGTAAAAAAAATTCAGCAATGTATGACTGTCTCCTTCAAAGGCAAGCTTTATTTCATGTTGGAGCTATAGTCTTCTGAATGCAAAACAAATTTAGGACTTATGTGGAGATTAGCAAATAGATGGATTAAGGTGCTGATGGTGTTAGATCAAATAAAACGGAATTAATTCTGCATTGTTGTAATTCAATTCCCCCTACCCCTAGTCTATGAATGCCCAAGTATCAAATCTTTAAAAATATTTGCTTGGTGTAGTATTTGTTTAGAACACTGGAACATTTATTTGCATTTTACTGCTTTGTGCCAAGGGACTCTAAAGGGCATTATCGCAAAGATTAGCATCCATCCCCAAATTTAATTTCCCTCAAGATATGAATTAGGGCCAGCCTCTGGACCTCTAATGTATATTAGCTTTGGGTCAGTTTGTCAGGCTTATCCGAAACTATTAATTTTTTTTGTTTGTTTCCCAGCTAGTTGTTCAAAACTGCATGTGGTTTGTTATAACCACTGTTTTAAATGCTGGTTTATTGAAATGAATTAACACATGCAAATCGTCCCCAAAATCATGCTTGCTTAAAAAAAAAAAAAAGTACCGTAATTTGGCTCTATGACACTTAATACATCCACAGAGGAAGCCACCCCCTTCACACCAAATGTGGGATATGTGGGTTGACCGAATGTATCCCTCCACTTGGTTCTGCTGGCTAAGCTGGTCTTCCACCAACATTGCCACTGTGGGGTACAACTGAAAAACCCCATAACAGCATCAGGCTCTATCGTCCTGGTTACCCACGATTTCCACTGTGACTGCCTTGGTCAGCCATCCTGAGAATGAAGATATCATAACTCCCACTCCCTTGCAGGATTCTTCTTACTGCAGTGGATGCAACAGAAGCAAATGCTTTTACTGTTTTGAACATAGTGCACGTAATGCCGATGGAGCAATCAAGCTCTGAACTTGGTCCAAAAGGGAATCATTGCCAATTGATACCACTAGGTTCATTTGCAGTGAATTCATGCTTTTTCAACATTAACTGTGAGATCTTAGTCATGTTTTGGTAATGCTATGGGAAATTGTTTCCTTTACGGAATTCTGTAGTGGAAACAAATATTTTCCTATGTGGTAAATTAGGGATGTAAGTTGGCATTGTTTTCCATTCTGCCCTGTACTGGTGGCATGGAGCACTGTTTCTGTTCCAATGCAGTTCATCTTCCACCAAAACCTATATTATTATTTTTTGCTGGCCGCTGTGGTGAAACTATGTAACTTCTGTAAATTACGTAATTAATTGCATAAATTATTTGATTTTGTTGTCACTGCTTCATTCTATCCCACTGATTTCAGTGCAAAGGAAACACAGTGCAAATGGGGGAAGGGTGTTAAATTGTGGAAGGTCTGAAATACAGTAATGAATATTAATTGTGTTTGCTGGATTGATTATTGTTTTGGACATGGGGTAAATAAGCTAAGAGCATTTCACACTAAGCACACTTAGAGCATTTCATAACAACAACAACAACAACAACAACAACAACAACAACAACAACAACAACAACAACAACAACAACAGACCAACAACTCCTTCTATGTGTCAATATGCATCTATGAGGTTATAAGTAGGAACATGCGACTGCAAGGGAAGAAAACTTGGTACCTTCCAAATGTTGCTGACTATATCTCTCATAAGTTAAAGCCAATGGCCAGGGATTGTGGGAATTGTATCACTGCAGAATCTTGAGGGCATTCTACTGGCTGCCTCTGTGTTACAATGGTAGTCACAGTACTACTGTTATACTATCTTTAAACAGTAAAATCCTTCTCAATTATATGTGTGTGTGTGTGTGTGTGTGTGTGTGTGGAGAGAGAGAGAGAGAGAGAGAGAGAGAGAGAGAGAGAGAGAGAGAGAGATTTTACTGTTTAAAGGCAGTATAACAATATTTTAAATAATTATAATTCACCCCAGCTGGGAAGTGGTACATCTGGGAATTGGAAAGGAAAGGAAAAGAATGGCTCAACATGGCAGATCACCTAATCTAAAAGTGTCCTATCTATTGTTCAGGAAGGCTTCCTATGTATTCAAAGACTGTACATGATGCTTTGTCTATAAAATATATTATGCTTTACAGCAGATGATTGGATGGATAACACACCAGACCCAGATTCTATGGTGTTGCTTTTAGATGCTTAAAACACTGTGATAACGTAGGGACATTAAAGTGGGTGATCTGCAGGGAGAAGTTATGAGTGGCTCTTGGCCCAAAGTTCAGACCTGGACTTATAGGAATTTCCAGTATGAAAATAAAGTGCATTCTTTTAAGCTGGTAGCAGCCAGTGGTAGAATTCTCCTTTGCTATTTTTCTGCTGCTGGCATGTTTTACCCACTGAGCAAGGGGTATCTAGTTTATAGAAATGAGATGCAGCCTGTGGTACTTAGGATTTATTTTTCTTCTTGGATTGGCAGGAACAATTTCTCAGAGGACATTTCAATTAAATGTTCCAACTTATGCTGGCTAATCAGCTCCAATGCATTTTATAAAGTGTGGCATTCTAATCACTGGGATGCATGACGTAATTGTATTTTACTGAATTATGAACAGCCTTCGGACTGCACATGCACAATGGTTTTGCTTTGATCACTCAGCTTTTTCAATATAAATCTTAATCTTAATTGGAGTCAACACAGAGAAACCACTGAAGGAAGGCCTCATCTTTCCATTAAGACTTCCAGGAGACAGAAGTCTAGTGCTCTCTTTCATGCATCATGAAAAGTGAAGGCAAAGGAATATCTTGGTACTTACTCATTAGGCGTGTCCTTTTGACCACAGAACTGCCCATAGCTGTCAGTTGGGTAAGCTACTTTTCTGGGGTCACCGTGTACCCAAGCTGCGAAAAAGAAAGCATCAGTGATATTTTATAGCTCCATTTCCTCCTTGTAGCAGGTCGGCTTGGAATTAAAGTTTGCTGGTCATTAAAATGCACTGCCAGTCATGTACCATTTTAACCTCTCTCAATAGCTACTGAATACTATTGATTTTCCTTAAACAGTAGATTTTTCCCCCCCTTTAATGAAAAAAGTATGGATGAATAGATAGAAAGTAAAACATTTCTCTCTCCCCCTCCCCCTTTCCATCAGGTCATATCTGGCTGGCAGCCAGAAAATGAGGTAATGCACTTAGAAAATAACGGTTATTAAAATGAGGACAGGGAACCATTACAAAGACTTTGTTGGCATAAAGCCATACAATGGCAGCAAACAAAGCTAAAACAAACCTAAGCGTGCCTGCACTCACACATCTTAGATTCTCTCAGTTCGCTGAATTGCATGAGCCGCTTACAATGCACTCTCAACCCTGATTTATGCAAATCGCTTTGAACTTGCTGTTCTATAATTGCCACATGCTTGCATTCCTCTTTATTTTCTGTAGTTTTAAATTTAGAAACACTCAAAACTAAATCTTCTCCAGCGTCACTGGCACACTCTGGCACTAGAGTGATAGGGCATGACACAACAGAGCCCCTGTGTAAAGCTGTCCATGGCAGTCTGTACATTGGCACTTGTGGTCCAGAGGTGTTTTACATCCCACCTTTCCTTCAAGGAGCTCAAGGTGGGGTACAGACTTCTCCTCCTTCCCATTTCATCCTCACAACAACCCTGTGAGGTACGTTAGGTTGAGAGGCAGCGACTGGCCCAAGGTCACCCAGTGAGCTTCATGGCTGAATGGAGACTTGAACCCTGGTCTCCCAGGTTCACTCTCACTACGACACCACATCTTAAGCTAATAAACTTTTGATTAATCTTAATAGTCAAAAGCTGCTTTCCACAATGGGATTCATTCATGGCTTCTTTTCCATTTTGTTGAACTGCCAGAATTAAAGTCTATTTCATTCATCTTACCTCCAGCAATCTATGGAAAAAAAATAAAGCTGCTTATGTCCTACCACAATGCATTTGTAGATTTAAGGAGAAGGCAGCGGCTTCACGTCTTTCATTAGCAGTGCAATCCTATACATGTTTACTCAGATGTAAGTCCCAGTGAGTCTAATGGGGCTTGTTCCCAGCTAAGTGGGTAGAGGACTGCAACCTAAATTCATTTAGGCAGTTGGTTCATTTGGAAGCACACCACCACCACCCCAGTATATTACAGATCACTGTACTATATTGTAAGAAAACAGTCATGTTTACATGTAATTCTAAACCACAATTCAGTGCTGTCTGCATGAGCCTTGGGATCATACACATGCCGAAGTGTGGCTGGAAGGTGGGATTCACAAGCTTTAAGTTTCCCCTTTAAAGAATCCTGGCTTAAAACAAAGACTGTTGTGAAGGGGGTGGTGCATCCTGTTTTGCCGCCTGAGGAGAAATGAGAAGGTGCCCCCAATGCCTCACCACAGGCTCACTTACAGGGTTGCCCTGCAAGATCTCAGGAGTGCCCCATGAAATGTCTCTGGAACTCAGAAACTACCACCAAAGCTTCTTCTTCTCACTTCTCTGGTGGAGCAGGAGGAGCTTGCAGTAGCTCTGGATGAGTGGGGAGAAGCAGAAGGCTTCCAACCAGATCTAGTGAGATCTTACCAGAACCTGCTTCTCCTCACTTCTCCAGAAACAGCAAGGGGTGCAGGTGGGGCACCCATGGTGGCACAGGAGAAGTGAGGAAAAGCAGTGGTGGCTTCTAGTGAGTTTTCATGAGAGCCATACAAGATCATGAGGGTCTCTTGTGAGATCTCACTAGAAGCCACTGCAGCTTCTTTTGGCAGCAGTGGGGAGTGTGGCACGGCCATCCCCTTGGATTCCATCACCTGAGGCAGCTGCCGCAGTTTGCCTCATGGCTGGCCGTGCTGGCTTAAACCTCAGTCCCTGATTCATATGTAACAAGAAGCAGGAGAAGAAGGGAGTGTGCAAGTCTGATGTTTTGGTCAGGTTCATATCGCTAAACCATGGTGTCTGACGTCCAGAAGAATTATATATTTGAGTTTCTGGGCTAGTATCCGTATGCTTGTGCAAAATTAAACTTGAGTTCCAAAAGGTCTGATGTGATTGTTTAAAGGCAGGAAACTCCACAGTGGTTAAACTCTATCAAGTATAGAAGTATATAAAAAGGTAAAGGGACCCCGACTGTTAAGTCCAGTCGTGGACGACTCTGGGGTTGCGGTGCTCATCTCGCTTTACTGGCCGAGGGAGCCAGTGTACAGCTTCTGGGTCATGTGGCCAGCATGACTAAGCTGCTTCTGGCGAACCAGAGCAGCATACAAAAATGCCGTTTACCTTCCCACTGGAGCGGTACCTATTTATCTACTTGCACTTCATGCTTTCAAATTGCTAGGTGGGCAGGAGCTGGGACCAACCTTCTGATTGGCAAGCCCAGGGCTCTGTGGTTTAACTCACAGTGCCACCCGCATCCCTATATAGGAGTGCAGTAATTCTTGGAATTTTGTACATCCAACTGAGATTTCAATTCAGGAATGAGGTCTCCAGGCACAAGAAAAACTTTCAGCTGTTGTAAGGTGCATAACAAAATTGCACATGTTAAAACATTGTGTCGTACTGCTTCTAAATTAATAGACTTTTTAGGATAACATTTGGATATTTAGGATACTTCTTTGTATTACTGGCTCCCCCAAAGAGTAGCACAAAGCCACTAGCACATTTGCTTAGCAAGGGTAATACTACACCTCTGAGGTTTAAAATCCTAAGCAATGCAATGTACCTTCAAAAGTACAAAACCAAGTCAAGGTCCATACTAAAAATCATGACCTAAAACATGACCTAAAAATACTATGGGGTGTTTTTTTGGGGGGGGGATGTTTGGTGTCTATCATCTACTACTCCATGGATATATATAAACTGGAGAATAGAAGAAAGCACATTCTTGAAACGGGACATGATGTTTGTTTGTGCACAAAAGAGGTTTTCATTGTCCTTGAATATTTCCCCACATCTATTGCAGAAAAATGCCGTGTCCAAGCAGATCAATTTTTGCAGTTGATATGAACTCCTTTAATCTCTTCTTTATACACTCTACAGTGCAGCTTCTGTAGCAACCTTCCCTCTTTTTGAGGTTAGTTTGTTTTCAAAAATGTTGACACTACAGAAAATACCCCCCTCCCTTAGGACCATTATTCTTCCCACCAGTACAGATACCAGCAGGGATAAATCTTGTCATGTGAGATTTAAAGCAGTCCAGCAATGTTGGTTGCAAAACTTAACAGCTGCATTTTTGCAGATAATTTAGAATTAGCCACTGCTGCCAACATTATCCAGTTTGCTTCCGGAATTAGTTTTCATATTCCAAGAACTTCAAATAATAGAGAAATAGTACTCTGACAAATGCTCACACACCACAATGTCCACATACAAACCAGAAGTCTCTCCCGTGTAGAACAGGAATATGCCATGTTAAATCTGATGAAGAACAGAGTGGTCAGTGGATAATCAGATTTTGACCTTAAGATCCAAATTCGCATCCATGCTCAGCCACCAGATTACAGCCTATTCATAGAAAACATTTGTTCTATGCAAGTAGTTCTAAATTTTGTCAGACACACACTTAATCTGGACAAACATAGCATAACCTGGGAATTATAGATACAGTCAACAGCAATTCTCATAATCATTCAGTCGTCGCAACTGCCTCATTGGGACAAGAACTACTGGGAAGAGTCACTGTGATCACTAAGCCTGTGCTGTTTTGGTTTCTTGAATAAAGAGTTAACTTCACTGACACCAATGTTTTTATTGCTGACCTACTCCAGGCCCTGGCTCCTGACACCAGTCTCCCTTGGGGTTGAAGGTACCTAGGTGGGCAACCTAGAGGCTAACTTCACCCTGCTTCACCATCCAGGTCTTGGTTATACACTGAGAAACAACAGTGCCCATGAGAAGGTAGTGCCACCTAAACTATAATTTGAACCCCACAAGTCATTTCTGCAAAATGGAAACAATAATGATCTAACTACCCAAACACATTTTAAAAACTGTGTTGTTCCACAACACAAGCAGTGCACAGCAAGTGATGTGATTGTTTTATCAGCCCAACAGATGGTAAAAAAGCTAGAAGCAAGTTCTTGAATTACACAGAACTCTTCATTAGGCAAAATAAAACATCACCATTACCCCACGTAAATAGTACTCCAGACCACCTAAATTTTGATTAAGTAAATATTGCAGCTACTTCCGGGACACTCAGATCAATTAAATTTTACTGTGTACTTTTGCAATGAAGTTTGAAAAGAACTCTGGACTTTGAGGCCAGTTCTGCCCCAAATGGCAATTTATATCATCAGTTTCCCTTCACCTTTGAGCAAACATACAAATGGCAGCAAGGAATGGGGAGTCCCCTGCCCCTACCAGCCTGTTCACTCCGAAAGGGGGGGGAGCTGCTTCAAGGAGTGCTTTTACAAAGGGCAAGTCCTTTGCAAAAGGCCTCTTTGAAGCAGCTCCACTTCTCATTTGTGAGCAGGCAGGCAAGCAGAAGAGGTCAGGGAGTTTGGACTGGCCACTCATTTAAAAGAGAAGTGCAAAGGGCTTTAATCCTCAGTCACTGGCTGAGCCTTCCTGACAGTCCACTAAACATTTCCCCCTCAGACAGCCTTGCCCCATCATTACCATCACACTAAATTGACAATGCTTCTCTCAGCTCACACAGCTGTTTAGTAGGGAGCTTGACTGACATGCGAAGGAAAGGTCTACTGACTCATTCCCATGCACCTTCCTCTCCACTGCAAATGCTAAGGAGCTATTCCCAGTGCCATTCAGGTAGGCAGCAAGGAGAAGGGAGGTATGCAATGACCTCATTTGCACCCCACCATACACCTCCTCTCTGTCTGCGTGTGTGAGTGTGTTTTCTCCCTGAGTATTTGTGTTTGGGTAGCTGGGATGTGTATGGCCTACAAACTCACTGCCTACCAGTGAATGCAAGCCAAAAAGGTTTCCTATTTTTGCTATGTAGTCGTACCTTGATTCTCGAACACAATGTGTTCCTGGAGTCTGTTCGACTCTTGGAACTGTTCAAAAACCAAGGCACTGCTTCTGATTGGCTGCAGGAGTGTCCTGCAGCCAATCAGAAGCCACGCTGCACATTCAGCTTCTGAAAATCATTCGAAAACCAGAACACTCACTTCCTGATTTCAATCGTTTGGGAGCTGATTTGTTTGGGAGCCAAGGCATTTGAGGTCGAAGGTGCGAATGTATAGCCCTCTGATCTGGGCAAAAACTGAAACACCAGCAATGTTGCAAAGGAATAGGTCCTCAGGTAACACACTCCCCGACTTTAGCAGAGGAACCCTCAGCCTACCAATCAGGCCACAGAACACCCAGAAGTGTTCATGCTACATTGCAATTTTGTATCTGCTCTATGGATCCAACCATAATGGCAACAAACAAGTGTTGCACTGGCCTGTTTTACGGAACATGGTTTTCTTTGCCGAATTGTTTACCTCCTGAATTTACAAGTACACCCCCCTCATTTACACAGCAGCTTTGTTTTGCAAATAGATTCATCTCAGTTTGTTGTGGAATCGGATTCCTTTAAATGGGATTCCTTTCTGCTATGTGGATACAGAGGGAAGATGGCTTCACATCTCAAATGAACATAAGGAGAAAGCAAAGTGTGGTACTATTTAAGATTTAGCACTTGATAAATATCTCATTCTCTTTCCCACTCTAAAAAGAATAGAAACTAACTGAACAACATCCACAGAAAGAAGAAATCAGCCTTAGACAGCTGTGTAGTTTATTTGTTGCAGGTATTTGTTGTGGTGAACTGCTGCTGACCCAATACCAAGTATTAAATGAAATAGAATCCAAGCGTACAGAACTTCAGCACCCATAAAATGTTATGCATGGCTGAATACTTGATTGTTGGCAATGACCAAGGGCCTGCTTACAGACAGGGGGAGGGAGACAGTCATACGAATCAGCTGAACATTTGTTTTTAAAACCTCTTTTAGTTTTTGCATATAAAGAGATGAACCAATGATATATGAAACTATGTATTTACCAAGACCAGCACTTTTTTAGGGTGGGGGGAATTGAAGACTCTGATGCTCTATAATAGGGAGAAAGCAAGGAGCGTAAATCACTTTTTCCTCCTGTGCTTTTTCTGAAGTGGACACCACCACTATGGTGAGATGCCTAAACTGTGCTCACCTTGGAAGCCTGCATATATTTCACCATGAGGAAAAATAAAAGCACCATTTCAGACATTGCAAAATGGCAACAACAATAGGACGTGTTGCAGTGGTACCTTGGTTTAAGAACAGCTTAGTTTATGAACAGCTTGGATTAAGAACGCTGCAAACCCAGAAGTAGGTGTTTTGGTTTGTGAACTTTGTCTTTGAAGCAGAACATGTTCTGCTTCCTGTTGAGTGTGTTCCATTAGTAAATTGAGTCCCCTGCTGCTATGGGAAAGCACGCCTTGGTTTAAGAACACTTTGGTTTAAGAAGGGACTTCTGGAACGGATTAAGTTTGTAAACCAAGGTACCACTGTAATTAGTTGCATCTCCTGTTATCTTTCTACATTATACAATGACTTGCAATGCCAAATAGATATTGTTCTCATACAGCATTAGCTCAGCAAAGACATATGTTAAACAGCAATGTATTTGGGATGTGTGTGTTATGTTTTAAACTTCATTTACAAATTTACAAACTGGTATCATATTTTTTATATCAACATAACTAGCTTTATTGCTGGATTTGATGTATTACCTTTTCTAATGCAAGTAAGTCTGAAATTTTTAATAATAAAATGTATTCCTATTTTTAAGCAGAAATTATTTTTTAGCAGCCATTCATAACATGAACCATAATTCTTTATGCAACAGGTAATAAAACAATATTGTTCAAAAGAACTAATAATAATAATAATAATAATAATAATAATAATAATAATAATAATAATTATTTTGTATTTCTACCCTGCCCATCTGGCTGGGTTTCCCCAAACCAATGCTGGGTCTATAGAGACCACAATCCTAATAACTCAGTAAACTTCAGGCAACTTTTTCTTATATGGTTTCAACGTTGTTAGCCTAATTGCCTGCCAAAATCTTTGTTCCAAGTCTTCATATCACTTGACAGATCCTTAGTGCAAACTTCCAGGAACCAATCATAAATCTTTGAGAATCTTAATATGTCAGCATTCCATGTAACAATGGTATAGCACAAGAATGACATGTGTGTGTGCAAAAGCCTGTCAGGTCCCCATATTTCAAACATCAAGTTATGCTGCCATCATTCACTAATGTACTTCAAGCTCACAAATCACAAAGCTAGAAATCACAAACATCTATCATTTTAATGCATTTGTCAAATATCCTCTCACTTTGTATTCCTTTATTGGTCTGGGATTGAGTAAGTGGCTGCAAAACACTGAACTGTAAGATTCCCCGTCAAGGACAAAATATGGAGAATAACTACTTGCTTTGGAAACTTAACATACGCTGCAAATCAGTTGATGATTAAGAACCAACAGCATTCCTGTGAAGTGTTTCCCTTTAAAAGACAAAACATTTAAAATATTTTAGTATGTGGCAATAAAAACCAGCCAGTTGTGCTTATGGATTTTAAACACCAGCAATTTACCAATACAGTGAAGCAGATTATAGGACACATGATCCTAAATTTATACATAGGGGTAGGTGCTGTAAAAGCAGCCTCTTTTTGAATACAGAAGGTAAATTTGGTTTACTACTTCACAGGTGGCCTCCTGCCCCATTGTTTAATCTCCTGTTGTGTCTTTCAACAGATTAACACTTACTGCAATAGGAAGATTTCAGAAACAGAAATAGAAATATGTAGGAGAGCATCTGACCTAAGGATTCATGGATAACAAATTCTCATATAACAATTGAGAGCTGTCTATGCTAATCACTTGCTCACGTGAGCTTCACTTATGCTCTTGGTTTAGCAAAATGCTTAGCATAGTCAGCTCTCAATTGTTATATGAGAACTGCCAGGAGCTAAACCATATAATATTTTTCTTATTTTGAATTATACCATTCTTGCAGCCCTTTGAATCTTTTTATAATATTTCATTGGTTTTTGTCTTAAACATTTTACTAGGTTGCTTTTTAAAAAATGTTCTTAATAATCCAGAAAGTGCAAATGTAAATATTGTGGACTGAATTCTGCAAAAATTGAAACGTCACTGGATGGCATATCAGCATCATTGGTCCGACGGTAAAGTTGACCCAATGACAGCAATTAATAACTCCTGTAATAAATATTTATGTGGCTCATAATCATTCAACAGCCAATCATCACTGAAGCAGATCAGAGAAAGACTATTACCATAAATCACTAGCTTTGGTCATGCAAGAAGATTTGATTGTCCTTTTATCACCACATGACAATATAATGTCTTTGGAACTACAGTGAGAGCTAAATCCCTTCCTGATTGTACCGTTGCAAATATTACTCAAGCCACACTGATTGCATGTGTTACTAAAGCTAGAATTTCAGCTCAGCATTTCCCCCCTGCCACAATCAATAGCAAACTCCACGCTCTAGAAATGATGGATCTGAACTTTTCTGTTTCTGTACCCATCCAAATAAAATGTGGACTCAAGATCTGCTTCATACATTTATAGACTATAGAAAACCTTCCCCCATTTTTTTAATCTATAAAGAGCCAAAGGACAGAAATATACAGATCTTATTCGGTCACGAGTTGCTTTAGGCACAACTCATGATTGTGAATTGATTTATACTCTATTTTCCCTTTATATGAACTTTATTGACTCTCATGCATTTTGAACAGGACAACTTCCTGGAGTCTATCCAAGGCTGATCTCATCTTTCATTTTTTTTTTAAAATAAAGCAAATGAAAAAGTGTAAAACAAGGCTGGTGATGATAATAATAATAATCGTATAGCCAACTTGTGTACAAGTGTGTGTGTAACAAGCATCCAGATCCGACTAGCTTCAGAATCTGAATTTGAGACTGAAAAAGTACTCCCATAAGAGGAACAGAAAATAGCCGCCGCCACCCAAAATGAATTTTGATTTCAGGATGGATAGCTTTTATTTTGAGCATTTACAGGTATTCAAAAGTTTAAGTAGAGATTCTCTCTTTACAGTGAGAGTACAGGCAATACAGTGACCAATGCCTGTGGGGAAAATAGAACTGGGCAACCAACCATTCAGTCATCTAGATTTTATGCAGTACATGATTCTGTAAAAACCTTATGTAGAAAACTGCTGTGAAATCCTAGCCAGAGGATTACAGGAGATTTGTGCATTGCTGGAGGAAAGTACAGTGCAGTAGGAAGGTTTCAGAGTCCAGGGGTGCTGGGCACAAGCTACCAACCATCTCCCTAGCCTTTTTCCTGGAAGTATTCAGTTCTTCTAATCAATCTATTGTTCAATTTGATGAACCAGAAACAAATGTGATCACACATTTAAAAATTCTGTTTCACAAAGGGATAGCTTGAAGGGAAACACAAACTCGGTAGGGCAGGGTATTAATGGGTACAAAAACCTTTATTATACATGGAATGTACCTGCCTCAGGGATGGAGAGATCCCATGAAACATAAAGCATGATATCTGAGAGTCCTGTGCTAAAGGCAGGTAGTGTTTCTTTTAGAGCTGGCTTGGTTACAGCCCAGAGGAAATCTGGAACCTGTCTTTATAAATATTGAACTTGGTTCAGTTTAAAAGAGAGCCAACAAAAAAAGGCTATACTTTCATCTCGACTGTATAGTGACTGCCTTTTCTATGGAACTATGATGTGATAGAGAGCTGTACTGTTTGTTCCAGCAGGACAAAGGATGAACATCCTTTCTAATTCTCTTGATTGTACTTCTTCTGTAAGATGTGTGTTCCTTTTTGTAGTCTAATGGCATAATACTATTGCTATGTAGCTGTACAGCTTAGAAAAAATGTTATGATGTTAATAAAAAGAAATTTTTAAAAATTCACTAAGGCTAAGCCAGAACTAAAGTGAACTCTACTGCCAAAGAGCAGCATCACATGTAAATAAACAGCAGACTAAGTCCAGATCTATTAATGTCAATGGGAGCTTGGCCACTGAGTTAAAAAGATGTATCCATGAGTTGAATATTCATGCCAGCTGCTGGGGTTTGTCTTGAGAAATATGGAGCTGTCTTCCCCAACATGTAACCTAACATGGCCAGCGGTCAAGGATAATGGGAATTGTAGACCGACAATTTCTGAAGGCCACCAGGCTGGAGAAGGCTTGTCTAATAAATACACCAAGTGATGTCAAATAAACACTGTGTGATAATGTCAGACATGGCTTGCACTGGACATTGGGCTGAGTGGAGATTAAAGTGACATGGAGCAGCGGCAGCTGTGTGCCTTATAAAGCTTTGGCTCTCAGTGAAGTTCTCTCAAACAAAATTGAGATGCACATTAAAGAATCTGCTGCTGATCATTAGCTCTGCATCCCACTTAAAAAAGCAACTGTTCTATTCATTATTTGCATGGATTGTTGCTAACATTATAAAGAATTCATTTTTAAAACTTTTTATTTTCTCCCACTTCTAATTACCAACATTTTCCTGCTATAACTACAGCTTTTTACAGTAATGAAGAACAAAATTATTGAACCATGGCTACTCTACCAGCTTTGTTTCATATTGGATTTTTTTTGGTCAATATACCAATCATTTTTATTTCCCCCCTATAATTACAACAGTCAATGAGAGCAGGTAGTTCATGCTTTGTTTCCAAGAAATGTGTTAAATGAATGTAATTATATTTAATCGGGGTGCCCATTTAACTTAAGGCAACAATTGCTTCTCAAGTAAATTAGAAGTTCCTTTCCTATGAATAGGATAAGCATCAACTGTACATGTATTTACTTACCCACAATTCCTAAAGCAATGTAACCCAGGATGACCACAACGAAGATGACACAACAGAGAACGTCTGTACAATACCTAAAGACAGAAGATATTGAGCAGTTACACAAGTGTCCCATAATACAACTGTGAACCAAAATAAAATTGAATTCTTGGTACACTGTAAGTGCAAATGGCATCTGTTCAGCAGATCTATCCATCCACTGGCAATCGCTTTCAGTGTGCTAATCCTTCTGCAAATCTCATTTTCAAAGCCACAAGTATCTTGAGCCAAAAGTTCCATGGCAAGAATTAACCGTCCAAAATGCCAGTAAGATATAAGCAAGGCCAAATGTTTATATGCTTGCTCCTAGGAAGGAGCAGTTTACATAAAATGACAACGCACATATCCATGGACCACTTATGGGTTTAGGCATTACTGCAGTGCAAAGCATGATCATTCTGGTCATAGCAGCAGATTTCCTTCTTAGTCCATAAAAGTGTCCTGTGAATTACAAACAGCATACAAATTTACAACTTCTGCTTGTTGGGGGTGGGGGTGGAGATTGTGTTTATTGGCCATGAGCAGAAAGAAACTTTTCAACAAGATTTTAAAAAATAGAGATAATATACATTGGTGTCATTAGTTTGGGCAGTTCAGGACCTGACTGCCTTTTTTCGGAGCCGAATACAACTTTAATTCTAGATCATGGATCACCATTTGAAGCAGAGAAAACCTGGTGAACCATTGCAGTTCAGTGTCTTAATACTCAGCAGCTCAGTGATCAGATTACTGTGTGAGTGGATGTATGTGCAAGTCCCATAGTGCTCAGGGAGCATCCCCTCTCAGAACAATGCCACCACATGCCTACTCAAGAGTAAGCACAACTTAATGAAATGGCACTTTGTTCCAGGTAAGTAGGGTTAGGATTGCAGCCTCTGGGTGGTCAATGTTAGTCCCACTACATTAGACCTATTGAAGTTAAGAAACACTGACTAACTTAGGTTCAATATTTTCAATGGGTCTGATCTGAGTAGGCCTTGGCTGAATATAATCTTCAGTCTGGAAATAAACCTGGTAAATTTAAGATCATAGAACTGTAGAGTTGGAAGATACCCTGAGGGTGATCTAATCCAACCCCCTGCAATGTTGGAATCTCAACCAAAGCATCCATAGCAGATGGCCATCCAACCTTTATTTAAAAACTTCCAAGGAAGGAGAGTCCACCATGTCTCATGGGAGTTTGTTACACTGCCAAACAGCTCTTACTGTCAGAAAGTTCTTCCTGATGTTCAGTCGTAATCTCCTTTCATGAAACTTGAATCCATTGGTCTGAGTCCTAGCCTCCAGAGCAGGAGAAAATAAACTTGTTCAATCTTCCATGTGACAGCCCTTTAGATATTTTAAGAAGGCTATCATATCTCTTCTGTCTCTTTACCAGGATAAACATACCCAGTTCCCTCAACCATTCCTCATAAGGCTTAGTTTCCAGACCCTTTATCATTGGTTGGCCCTTATTCTTCACACATTCCCACTTGTCAATTTCCTTCTTAAACTGTGGTGCCCAGAACTGGGCACAGTATTCCAGGTGGGGTCTGACTAAAGTGGTGCTACTATTACTGTTCTTGATAAGGAGGTCTGACTAATAGAGTGGTGCTATTACCGTCCATGATAAGGAAACTAGATTTCTGTTGATGCAGCCTAGAATAGCATTAGCTTTCTTTGCTTGTGCAACACACTGTTGACTCATGTTAAGCTGATGGTCTACTAAGACCCCTAGATCCTTTTCACATGTACTACTGGCAAGTCAGGTGTCCCCCATCTTATATTTGTGCAGCTGGTTCTTCCTACCTAAGTGTAGAATCTTAAGATACTTGTATGCAGTGTCCACAGATGCACGTATAACAACTGCTGTATCAACACAACTTTCATGTTTGAAACAGTCACCAGAATAAATTGCTTTCTAAATTATTTATTTAGACAAAATACTTCTCAATGGAGGTAGTTCTCACATTCAACTATAAGCCATCAAGGAAGAAGAAATACTGGGTGAGATACATGCACGTGGATCAAATCCCTAATAATTTTCACACCTGGGAAATCTGAAGAATTTGATTGTCCCATAGAGCACTGACAGAAAAACAGCAGGTCACTTAGCTTCACCAGTCAAGCTGAAAACCCCCACGAACAGTAAATACACAAGGAAGGGAAAGAATATTAGAACATTGAAGTCACTGTTAAAATAAATGAGCCAGGAGGAGTGGTGAGAGCACAAAAGCAGAACATGTGAACAGAGCACAAACTGCAAATGAACACCAGTATTTCTCAGCACTCTAACTTTAAGCTAAGTGGGTCAATCCACTGCACTTCTCTATACCTAGAGAGATATTCATTGTATCCAACTTAAAATATTTCACAGAGCTACAATCTGACCTATTTTTCAGTTTCTGATTTAGTATTCCTTCCACTTTGATTTTGTTCTCTGCTTTCAAGAATGCATTTGAGTCAACAAGTGAATCAACCCAACCCCATCTTCATTAAGTAAATAAAATTCAAGGGGTCTTTCACAGAAATGGCAAAGAACCACAAAGACTGCATAGATTCAAGGTGTTCGTTCCAGCCTATTTTTAGAGCAGATATTCAAGGTGGACTGATCTAAAGTATAATTACGTGTGCACTCAAAACCGGCTCTTGACATTCTTAGCTTTGCAATTGAAGGCCATCCTGGAAGTGAAGCTCGCAAAAGGCTTTAACGAACTTGAGACTGGAAGAGGGCACATCTCAAGAAAATTAAGTCATGGGTAATGCAGCTGCTAAGAGTGTGCTCAGCCTCAATCCATAAAGGGCAGTGAAATCAAGGATCTAGGGGCAAACTTTCTAGACAGGGAAAAAGAGGAAATGAGAACATGACAATAAGGGTGAGGTTAGGGGTTCACCTTGGTCACTGACAGCCATCCTGACAGTATATTTTAAAATACAATTTAAAATATTTATAAAGTGCTCACGTTATTAAAAACAAACAAACCAGAAAAGATATATTTGCAAAGGCTGCTGTTGCCTTTCAAGGCATTATCTTTGAAAATGCACAGAATAATTTTGCTATTTTAATAAACATCTATTGTACATAAATTTGATAGACTGCAAATTAGAATGCATAGTGTAACGTAAGTTGGATTCTGGGATTCAATTGGTTAGAGCATGGTGCTGATAACACCAAGGTTGCAGGTTCAATCCCTGTATGGGACAGCTGCATATTCCTGCACTGCAGGGGGATTGGGCTAGATCCCTGGTTCCCAATGTGGGGCACATGCCCCACAGGGGGGAAATTTGATTTTTAAGGGGGGCAATTCGAGAATAAGTTATTAACAGTTAATAAGCTTCCAGGCTTCCTCTACGTAAATAGGCGTTCGCTTTTTGAATAATAAGAATTATATGTCATGGGAGGGGGCATCAGGATTTTAGAGATGCTTAGGTGGGGCATGGCCAAAAAAAGGTTGGGAACCACTGGGTTAGATGATCTCAGGATCCCTTCCAACTCTACAATTCTATGATTCTATTATATTCATCGGGGACCAAACTTAAAATATTTTACAGAGCTAAGTCGGTTCTTCCAGTGCCAGGCACTGGGTACCACAGACACCCAAGGATCAAGGCTTCAAAGGTTCAGAACAGTGTGACAGACAATGCCTCTCTGATGAGAAAGAAGCTAAATGAATCTGAATACAGATTATTCATTTGGAACTGCAGTTATTTAGGTAAGCCTCCTCTGAAAATTCTGTTCAGGGGGTTAAGAGTTACTGTCACAATGCAATGAAAGCTTCGATTTGCCTTGTGAAACTTGTCTATCTGGACTGATAGAGATTTACTCTCAAAAAGAGGAAGTGGGTGACCAGTGCTCTAATTCAGATTTGCCCCAAACATTTAGTTCAGGTGTTACTTTCTTTTGGTTTTTAATCAATGCCATTACAGGCAAAGCAGTATCCTTTCCCTTAAGATGACCAATAAATGCTACGACCTTTTACTAACACAAGGGTAAATCAACTACTTCAAGACTGAAGCACTATTTCATTTTTCAGTGCATGTTAAAAAGTGCAACATTTAATTATCAAACAAAGAAAACTAGAACTCTGCAATTATTCAGTAACATTTTTCGCCCTCTTTTTAAGCAACATTATAAATTTACATAACTAATAGCATGATAAACAGCAGCCATAATCAAGACATTCTAATCATATCTTCCTTGTAACATTTGGTGCAGTCATCCTCCAATGAGTACTTACTGTACGTATCCTAATTTTTGGCCTATATTTTATTTTGAATGTCACACACGTTTTACACTGCTGCACCCAACAGAGGTTTCATCGTGATGGAAATATACTACACATTTGTAAATATAAAGCAGGGATATTAGCTGTTTCAGCAAAACACACACACAACTTGATGAGATTATGACATAATCTTTCTCCCTGCAGGATACTAAATGTGTCATAGCTCTCTTCATGTGGTGTGTGAGAGAGAGGTGGGGAGAGGGTAGCAGGTCCAGCAAGCAGGTAAACAACAAATACCTGAGGAGGGCTTTGGTTTTATTAGAAAGAAAGAGATTATATATTAATCTCATCAACATGGGGCTGAGCAACAAAGATACAACAGAGATATTTGGTTAAGGAAGTGTCGTCCCATTCTGCCCTTCATTGTATAGACTATGAATTCCTGTAGAGGATTTAGATGAGACAAAATTCCAGAATAACAGCAGATCAAGACACATCCTGAAAAGCAATGATTAGTTCTAAATATGAATAAGTGGAAATTGCTACTGTGTGGGGTTGCCAAATTTCAAAAAGTGAAAATCCAGATAACAAAGGCTTTTTAGTTTTTACGTAGCATTCTAATGTTCATTCTTCTATAGTGCTGAAAACTTTGTCCAGCAGTTAAGACCTTCTTTGTGAATGTTTATTTGCAAGTTTTTATGTCTCTCTTCTTGTTTTCTTTTCATCTACAGCTTTCCTGTTTTGATTTTAAAACTTTAATTTATGCTTCTCCTGCCTTAAACCACCTATTGTGCAGCTGAGCAGAGTAAAACAGAGGCTCACAACAGGCTTAAGGGTCCAAACTATGCTTGACTTTTTTTTTAAGGGAGGCTTTTGACATTAAAAGAGGTAAAAAAATAATAATCTATATACCCTAAATATAGACCAGTTGGTGCAGGAACCAACCAGAGGAGTGGTGACCTAATCTTGAGTGGTGCCCAGGACCTGGCACAAGATGCAAGCATTGTTGAGCCAATTAGGAGCAAGTGCCAAAAAAATCCAAGATGGACGCATTTGATTTCAAAAGAGGAAGCTTCACTCAAATGAGAGAGACACATTAATACGTCCTTTTTACCAAAGTCAATAGGAACTCCCCTATGAAGAAAGGTTGCATCCTTTGGGGCTTTTAAGTTTAGAAAAAATGTGGGTATGAGGTGACACAATATACCATATTTTTCGCCCTATAGGATGCACGTTTTCCCCTCCAAAAATGAAGGGGAAATGTGTGTGCGTCCTATGGGGCGAATGCAGGCTTTCGCTGAAGCCTGGAGAGCGAGAGGGGTCGGTGCGCACGGACCCCTCTTGCTCTCCAGGCTTCAGGAAGCTATCTGCAAGCCTTGGGAGCTCCGTGGGAGTTCCCGTCGGGCTCCCAAGGCTTGTGGATAGCAGCCTGCATCCTGAAGCCTGGGGCGCACTGCACAGCGCACCCTGGGCTTCGTGCAGATATCGGGCAGCCCCACAAGCTCGGGGGACAGCGGGGAGGCGGAGCGCCACCATCCCACTGTTCCCCAACCTGGTTTGGAGGCTGGCGGTGGGGAGAAGCGGTAAGTTTATAAAATTATGCATGGCATGGAGAATGTGGATAGAGAAAAGTCATCGTCCCCCCCATCGCATAAGAATAGAACTCATGGATATCCATCCACGAAGCTGAATGTTGGAGGATTCAGGACAGATACAGGAAAGGACTTCTTCACCTAGCACATAAACTATTGGAAGTCCACTTCCACAGGAACCAATGATGGTGTGATGGCCTGGGATTCCGATTCTGAGAGTGAACCGGAGGAATCCCAGCCGGCACAGGAGTCCCCGCCTCCAGGGCCGGCTGAACTGGGGCAAGGCCTAGATTCTGTGGAGCCTGCACCTGTGCCAGATCCTCGGGAGCAGGCACCAGGTGAAACCATCCTGGCCCCAGAGGTGCTTGAGGACTCAGTGTCTACAGGTGAGCCTTCCCCGGGGCCCAGTAACCCTTAGGCCTCTCCTGAACTGCAGAGGCTTAGGGCAGAGAGGCGAAGGGAACTGGTTTCTCCCAGGAGGAGTGCTCGCTTTAAGGCCAGGAGAGGCGGGGCTTCTGGGGGCCGGGACCGCCCCTGGCCTTAGAGAAGATAAAGGTCAGTCAGTCCGGTCCCAGGTTGCGGGAGCAACGTCGTTGTGGAGTACCAGCTTTTACCCGGACCTAGACCTGTACTACCAGTGTTCCTGTTCCCGCCCGGCTCCCTGTTTCGGACCTTCCAGTGTTCCTGTTTCCTGCCCGGCTTCCTGCTTCTGATCTTTGAGTGTTCCTGACCCCGCCCGGCTCCCTGTTTCGGACCTCGCGTCTCAGCTTGTGAGCTGCTACCAGGCTAGTGACTCAGGACTGAACTTTGGCTACGGTAATAGTACCTTCCCCCCCCCCCCGGGACCAGCACAGATGGCCACCAACCTGGATGGCGTTAAGAGAGGATGAGGCAATGGCTATATGCTCTGCCTCCACAATTGGAGGCAGGAATGCTTCTGAATACCAGTTGCTGGAAACCACAGGAGCAGAGAGTGTGCTCTTGTATTCAGGTCCTGCATGAAGGCTTCTCACAAGCATCTGGTTGGCCAGTGTGAGGAAAGGAATACTGGACTAAACCAACCACTGGCCTGATCCAGCAGGCTCTTCTTACATCCCAATAAAGCTCCTCAAAAGCGTTGTTTGCAGAATCCATTTAATGCGCGACCTAATTTCAATATCTTTTCAGCGGAAAGGTTGTTGTTGTTTAGTCGTTTAGTCGTGGCCGACTCTTCGTGGCCCCATGGACCAGAGCACGCCAGGCTCTCCTGTCTTCCACTGCCTCCCGCAGTTTGGTCAAACTCATGTTTGTAGCTTCGAGAACACTGTCCAACCATCTCGTGCTCTGTCGTCCCCTTCTCCTTGTGCCCTCCATCTTTCACAACATCAGGGTCTTTTCCAGGGAGTCTTCTCTTCTCATGAGGTGGCCAGAGTATTGGAGCCTCAGCTTCATGATCTGTCCTTCCAGTGACCACTCAGGGCTGATTTCCTTAAGAATGGATAGGTTTGATCTTCTTGCAGTCTATGGGACTCTCAAGAGTCTCCTGCAGCACCATAATTCAAAAGCATCAATTCTTCGGAGATCAGCCTTCTTTATGGTCCAGCTCTCACTTCCATACATCACTACTGGGAAAACCATGGCTTAAACTATATGGACCTTTGTTGGCAAGGTGATGTCTCTGCTTTTTAAGATGCTGTCTAGGTTTGTCATTACTTTTCTCCCAAGAAGCAGGTGTCTTTTAATTTCGTGACTGCTGTCACCATCTGCAGTGATCATGGAGCCCAAGAAAGTAAAATCTCTCACTGCCTCCATTTCTTCCCCAGGAGGTGATGGGCCTAGTGGTCATGATCTTCGTTTTTCTGATGTTGAGCTTCAGACCATATTTTGCGCTCTCCCCTTTCACCCTCATTAAAAGGTTCTTTAATTCCTCCTCACTTTCTGCCATCAAGGTTGTGTCATCTGCATATCTGAGGTTGTTGACATTTCTTCCGGCAATCTTAATTCTGGCTTGGGATTCATCCAGCCCAGCCTTTCGCATGATGAATTCTGCATATAAGTTAAATAAACAGGGAGACAATATATAGCCTTGTCGTACTCCTTTCCCAATTTTGAACCAATCAGTTGTTCCATATCCAGTTCTAACTGTAGCTTCTTGTCCCACATAGAGATTTCTCAGGAGACAGATGAGGTGATCAGGCACTCCCATTTCTTTAAGAACTTGCCATAGTTTGCTGTGGTCGACACAGTCAAAGGCTTTTGCATAGTCAATGAAGCAGAAATGGATGTCTTTCTGGAACTCTCTAGCTTTCTCCATAATCCAGCGCATGTTTGCAATTTGGTCTCTGGTTACTCTGCCCCTTCAAAATCCAGCTTGCACTTCTGGGAGTTTTTGGTCCACATACTGCTTAAGCCCGCCTTGTAGAATTTTAAGCATAACCTTGCTAGCATGTGAAATGAGTGCAATTGTGCGGTAGTTGGAGCATTCTTTGGCACTGCCCTTCTTTGGGATTGGGATATAGACTGATCTTCTCCAATCCTCTGGCCACTGCTGAGTTTTCCAAATTTGCTAACATATTGAGTGTAGCATATTGAGTGTAACATATTGAGTGTAGCAGAAAGGTTAGCATACTCTAAGCAACTTTTGTTGTTGCTATCATTTTCTTTTCTATTTCCTGTACAGCTTAAACAAATTGGAAAGCCTTTTTTAAAAAAAACCATAGTACAATTACCTAGAATATAATATAAATTTCACACACCCATTCCAGGCTGCCACTGCCAGTATATAAGTTCAGTACCATGACTGAAATAGCTTGTGCCCAGGAATTCAGTTCTCAGCTATGGTAGCATTAAATATTAAACACATGCAGTAAGATTAACATAGGAAGGTTGAATACTGAATAAACTTAGGTGCACCGCACGGAGATTCATTTCCCTACAGTGCCTTGTACCAAGCTGCTATAAATTCTAACAAAGTAGCAAGATGTTAGATCATATCGGATTGGTAATTATGTATTTCATATTCTGATGGTTAAATAAGTCTTTGACATTCTAGTTCAGCTGCAAGGTGTCTGTATGTTAAGTTCTACTCTAATAACTATGTTGTTGTTATGGCCGGATAGCATATGTTAAATGCATTTTTCTAGTTTAAGGCAACATTTTTCTGCCTGGGTTTAAAGGGAAAATGTATCAGCAAACTTGTCATGAAACCAAATTACAGCGCAGGTTATGCACACAGCTTATGCTTTTTGTTCTTCCTAAATCATTGCAGAGCAAAAGAAGCAGGCCAATGTACTTTATTGCGGCAGTGAGAAGAGAATAATCTAGGAGGCAGAAGGCTTGGTTTTTATCAGAGCCATATAGAAGGATATTAAACCAGAACGCATTTCAGACACAATTACAATTTGTGCATGATTAATAATGCCCATGGCATTTTAATATATTTCCCTCTACTATTTAAAGAAATAAATAAAAAAGGATAAAGTATGCAGCTAGCTGAAAAATAGAACATCTAGAACAGGACAAGCCAACTTGGCACACACATGTGCCATTGTGCCCACCAATACCTCCTACAGTGCCCAGCACTCAGGGAACATATCGTCAAAAATCCACAATGCATTAGAGACTGTTTGCTCTTTCTGCTTAGTTGAAAGCTCAGCTACTCCTACATCGAGTCTGCACCCTTTAAAATGTCCGCATTTCATTAGGAGCTAGGATTGGACACCCATACTCCCACCCATTCTGTGAGGGAAAGAGGTGGGAAAAGCTATTCCCTGTCAGTGTGAGTGCAGCAGTGGCTTATGTATAAGAGTATAAAAAATTAAATAATAAACACAATAACAATATAAACACAACAATTAAATCACTGCAAAGGAAGCTAGACTCATTACAAGTAAATATAACAAACCTTAAAATGCCAAGGAATTAAAGCACATAAAAAACTGCAAAACAACAACAACAGAGGGTTTTAAACAAGCAATGTACTACAACTTCCAATATCTTGATCATTGGTTGAGGTGAGATGGGTGGGAGGTGGGAGCCCGACAGTATCTGGAAGACCACAACTACAGAACTATGAGCAAATGCAAGTCCTATCACTGATGCAAAAAAAATCAAATGTTACTGCACATATGTTTTATTTAAAGGGATGGGAGGCACAAAAGTACTGGGAGTACAACCATTCAGGTTATAGGAGATAGCACATTTCACCTTTGCCTGCCACTATCTTGAAATGACAACAATGGCATCAGCAATCCTCCTTCTGCTGCACTCCAAACAATGGTATCATCAGTCAGTGAGCAGTGTTTATGGGTACTGAAGGAAAGAAGGTTGGGCATTAGGCTTCAAGCTATTTAACCCCTCTCTGCCTCTTGCTACTTGTCATCCACCCTCCTGCCCTTCATAGGCATAGCTGCTCACCATTGTATGCAGTGTGTGTGTGTGTGTGTGTTTTGCCTATTCTGTACTGATTTGGTGGCAGATCTGCTTAATGAGTGTCAGCCATTAAATAGGTCCATTGTGTGGGAGTTATATACTACATTATCAGGTAGTTAAGGGCATTTGTCAAACTTTAGGCACCTTGAAGCATGAAGGGTGTAGTCCCAAGACTTGCCTTCAAGGCTGTGGGACACAGGCAGGCTGAGGAGCATATCTGAGGCCAACATACAATATGTCCCCCGAGTTGTGAGGCCCCAGAAGCAGGTGGAGCAGTAAGGCTAGCAGTAAGGGTTCTGTACTCACCTGAAAGGATGGAACAAAAAGCTCATGCACTATTTATTATGCGCAGTTAGTATCCAACACTAAAACCAAATCTTTAAATTGCTAGGAGGTGGCTGTTTTTTGCCGCAAAAGACTAAAATGGCTGTTTCTCTGGAAATTGTTACAGAAGTGGATAGAAAATCATATTTGAAGAACTGGTGACCAGGTTAATGGAGCACCCTAGGTATCATGAGGATAACACACTAAAAAGGAATAGTTGCCCAGGGATTACTATAATCATAAACCATATCAGCAGCCCCAGGACAGGGAGAAATAGAGGGGGAAAACCGGATACTGAAGTGCGGTTTGCGTTTTCCACCTTAATACTGTAAGCTTTCCTTTCTCAAACGTTATTCTTAGTACCTTATTAAAACATCTGAAATTGGTATTTTTTTTAAAAGGTGGCTTATACCTATATAGGCATACCAAGGATTATCTGAACTTCTTAAGAACAGCCAGTTTCATTTGCTTTCCCTGTGCCATCCCTTCCCACTTCTGTTATCTGCTTGGAAACACAAAGACTATTCAATAAAGCTAAGCCTATTTTACAAAGCAGCCCAAAGCTTCAGTTCTAGAGTGGGGAGAAAGCTGGCTATCTTTCAACCTGTGAAAACTAAGCAAAGTGCTCACCATTGTCCAACACATCCAGAGGTATAATTAAATAGGGCTGAGGCCTTGCAACAACCACAAGCAAAAAATCAGCTTTCTGAATTTAAGGATTGTAAACTTGGGGTGGGGGGGGGGGAGAGAGATTGAAGTTACTGAATTATGGAGTCATTTTTGCGTAGCTAATGTAATATCCTGCAATCAATCAGTTCAAAGAGTATATTTTCTTCTGTTCCTGTTAATTTCAGGGCCTCTCTTGGCCACCAATTGTAGCTCTTTTTGTTCATATACTCTTGGAGGCTTAATTGTGGAATCCCTTCAGGCCTTCACAGAGAGAAAATAAAGGTCATTGGGCATACCACTAATAGGCTCGTGATTTGTGACACTGCCTCTTGAAATCATGGACGTGAACAAATTAAGAAAGATCTAATCTTATTAGTCTCATGATGGCGCAATGAAATGGTACCATAGTAATCCAAGGGGGAAATGTATGGAAAAGGTAAGGAGTAAAAACCAGAAGACAAGGTAACCAAACCATGCTCCACTTCTTTCAAAGATTTTTGTGTGTATGTTCTAGTTTGACAGAGTTTGCACCGCTGTTAAGTATTAGCTTTGCCTTTGTGATCATTTATGTTTTTAAAAAAATTCTCTTCCTCCCAACAGTTCAGTCTCTATTTAGATACTTGAGTGCACTAAATGTGGAGGTGGTAGAAAGGAGCTGGGTTAAGAAGGGGTGTGTTTCGTGTCAGGTGGGATTCAACCATAATTTGCTTTCCCCTCCTACCTGCAGTTCCTAAAGGCGCTACATTGGTTAAGGAATCTGAGGAGGAGCAGGGTGAGAACAGGTATGTGGTTGAATTGGTTTAATGCACTAAATATACTTGGAATGAGGGTTGTCTCCATTGAATTCATTATGCTTGAAGAATGTTCACACAATGAAACCTCCTTCTCTGCTCCTCCCACCTAAATATGCATAGGAGGACTATTTTGTTGGCACTATTTAAACGGGAGGGGGGTGCATTTAACAAAACATGGCTTGCACCACTGAGCTGGTAACCTATTACTTGATGTATCTCAGAGTTCCCTCTTCCTTCTCTAGAATACAGCCTTTGCTCATGGAAATTTAGCACTGCATGCTCAGTGTGACGCGGCAGCTAAAAAAGCCAATGCAATTCTGGGCTGTATCAATAGGAGTATAGCATCTAGATCAAGGGAAGTAATAGTGCCACTGTATTCTGCTCTGGTCAGACCTCACCTGGAGTACTGTGTCCAGTTCTGGGCACCACAGTTCAAGAAGGACACTGACAAACTGGAATGTGTCCAGAGGAGGGCAACCAAAATGGTCAAAGGCCTGGAAACGATGCCTTATGAGGAACGGCTAAGGGAGCTGGGCATGTTTAGCCTGGAGAAGAGGAGGTTAAGGGGTGATATGATAGCCATGTTCAAATATATAAAATGATGTCATATAGAGGAGGGAGAAAGGTTGTTTTCTGCTGCTCCAGAGAAGCGGACACGGAGCAATGGATCCAAACTACAAGAAAGAATCATAGAATCATAGAGCTGGAATAGACCACAAGGGCCATCGAGTCCAACCCCCTGCCAAGCAGGAAACACCATCAGAGCACTCCTGACATATGGTTGTCAAGCCTCTGCTTAAAGACCTCCAAAGAAGGAGACTCCACCACACTCCTTGGCAGCAAATTCCACTGTCGAACAGCTCTTACTGTCAGGAAGTTCTTCCTAATGTTTAGGTGGAATCTTCTTTCTTGTAGTTTGGATCCATTGCTCCGTGTCTGCTTCTTTGGAGCAGCAGAAAACAACCTTTCTCCCTCCTCTATAAGATCACTCGTGCCTAATGATCCTTCCACTTCTACCCCACTAACCAGGTCATCTACATTGGTTAGGACCAGATCTAAAATGGCTGTTCCTCTTGTTGCTTCTCCCACTTTCTGGACAATGAAGTTGTCTGCAAGGCCAGTGAGGAATCTGTTTGACCTTATGCTCTTGGCTGAGTTTGACATCCAACAAATATCCGGGTAATTGAAGTCCCCCATTACTACTATCTCCCTTCCTTTTGCATGCTTGGCCATCTGTTTCAGGAAGGCATCATCTATGTCCTCCGTTTGGCTTGGGGTTCTATAGTAAACTCCCACATTGAGGTCTCTGTTATTCTTCTCTCCCTTAATTTTGACCCAAATGCTCTCACTTTGGCTTTGAGGTTCTAAATCTTGGATCTCTTCACAGGTATACACATCCCTGACTTATAATGCCACTCCTCCTCCTTTCTTGTCTGGTCTGTTTCTCTGAAATAGATTGTATCCCTCCGTTATTACATTCCAATCGTGGGACTTATCCCACCAGGTTTCAGTGATGCCTATTATGTCATATTTAGTTTGCTGTACTAAGAGCTCAAGCTCATCTTTTTTATTTCCCATGCTTTGCGCATTAGTGTACAGACATTGAAGTCCATTAATCATTCCCCCGTGTCTCTTATTTAAGGATTTTTCCCTTAAATTCTGCCTAAACATTAGGAAGATTCCATCTAAACATTAGGAAGAACTTCCTGACACTAAGAGCTGTTCGACAGTGGAATTTGCTGCCAAGGAGTGTGGTGGAGTCTCCTTCTTTGGAGGTCTTTAAGCAGAGGCTTGACAACCATATGTCAGGAGTGCTCTGATGGTGTTTCCTGCTTGGCAGGGGGTTGGACTCGATGGCCCTTGTGGTCTATTCCAACTCTATGAATCTATGATTCATTCCAAGTATATTTTCTCCACTAATAGGAAACTATGAAACTATGAAAAAAATGCTGCCTGAAATATTTGTCTTCTGATAGGTAGGAGGCAGAGGTGGGAACGTGAAAATCTCCATATTATTATTTTGTACTGAGACACTTTTTAAATGTAGGGATTTCTCAGAGGCCCAGATAAATATTTACACTGAAGAGCATCACAGAGATTATGGGAATAAATAATAAGCAGTATACTATTTATATTCTAGTGCAATGTTTGTTTCTACGTGTGCATTTTTACCTTTTGTACGCCGTTTCAAGGGTGACAATCAGAAGCAGGATGAAACTTTGGCAAATAAAAATATATGCACGCTATTTCAACAGTAGTGTGTTCAAGTGTGCATCACTGCCAGAGCAAAGCTCTAAATTTTCCATTATAAATGTATATTGCATGAGTCCAAAGGATTCGTGTAGCCAACAGTTAAACAAAATATTAGTAGCTTAATCTCTCTCTCTCTCTACATATATAAAGATTGCCAATAGCTTTCTTAGTTATTACTAAGAGCGTACTGATTAAACTTAGCTTCTAATAGGAAATATCTATATTCATAATGTTTGTTGATATTTATAACAGTAATAATAACTATTCCAACTGAAACATTATTGAAGACTGAATTGAATTAAAGTGAGAAGGAATCTAATTTATGTAATCATGATTCATGCTGTTGGTGATTCTGGTAAACTATGGTAACAGTACTCTTCAGAGTGTTCAAGTATTCATCTGTACAGAATCTAGATATGTTTGTGTGCACATGCATGTACTGCTCTCTCTTCCTACTGATCCTCAGTGGAATCAGTATAGGGATAATGAAGCAATGATAATGATAATAGCATCAAATCAGTTATACCGGGACTATAAAGTAGTTACGTTATCTAGCATTTTCCAACAAAATGTAATTATTGTGCTTATTAGATCACAAAGTAACAAATGTTTTAATATTATTTAGATATGCATTAAAGTACAAAGAGGAAAACACAGAGGGTATTAAAGTTAAGCGCAAATAAGTCCCATCTGTTTCAGTGAGAGATAGTTAAAGATGTGCTTAATTCTCCCAATGAAATCAACAGGATTACTTAACTTTGGCCCACACTGTGAAAGTTGGGTTCACTCTTCTAAATGATCCGAGTGCATCAACTCTCAGTCAGGCATAATCACACAGCTGCTTTCTACACTAGTTATCTAAACAACAGACAATTCCCTATATACATACATTTAAATAAATTAACATATACAAATGGACGATAGCTGGGTGTGTATTCCTCTCTGGAGAAGTGACAGTCTAAACCTGATCTAACAAATGCATTTAAAATAATCTCCCATATGCTAATTTATTTATCAATTTAATTCAATTCAAGTGGTGTTTTCATGAAATAGCATCACTTGTCTTTAATTTGTCTAATTAATTGATTAAAAGCATGACAGCTAATCAACTAAAAGCCTTTAATTACTTGACAGCTCTAGTTTAGATGCTCCCTCACCAGCATCCAAAGTGTAGACATGTCTATGAAATCCCCAATTCTATGAGAAATATTAGCCTTTTGGAGCAAATACTGCACCACTTGTTATATTACTGGTGCAGTAGTATCCAGAATATGATGTATCATTCATAAAACAGCAACATCTGCACTATAATCTGATGCTAAAATTTAGAAATGGAACAACAGCACCGATGCACAGACAATCCCTTATGTACAATAGTGTAACAGTGTTCTACCATTCAAATACTAGACATACAATGCACATCTCAATGGAGAACAGCTTCATGGCTTTCCTTTTATCTACGGTAAGCGTTATCAAATCAGGCTACAACTGATACATAGAAGTTAACATATATAATCGGAACAGTATGGTCAGATAAGTACAATAGTTCAATCTTGAAATCCACCCCCTACACACAGGGTGAACCCTCCTCTCCCACTGAGTGTGCATTTCAAAGGAAGATGCAATCAGCTTCAGCTCCCTAAGTAGTGCACATGTATGGCATCTATGTTTGCAAACTCACGTTAGTCAAATTCACATGTTACATGTTATGTGTCCACTCAAAACATCTGAAAGATAAATTAGAATTGCTTCAAAATGCAGTGGTCAGGCTGTTAATGGTGGGTGACTACTGGGATTATGTGATACCACTATTGGAAACAACTGCACGTGTCCAATTTGTTTCTGGTATCAACTCAAAATGTTGGTCCCAATTCTTTACAGTTTGGGTATCTGAAGGACTACTTTTTCCCACACGAATATGCCCATCTATGAAATTTTCAACATAGCACTCAAGGTCCACAGATAAGTATAGTCAGGACCAGGGGAAGGTCCTCCTTAGGACCTGTACCAAGGTACTGGAAGTCACCTCGGAAGAGAGGCCCACTTTGCTCCCTCATGAATGGACTTCCATACGGAAATGTGCTTTAAGCTCCGTTAAATGAATTGCTTTAAGCCTGATGGAGCTGTACTTGGTACAGTGGTATCTCGGGATGCAAACGGGATCTGTTCCGGAGCCCCGTTCGCATCCTGAATGGAATGTAAGACGCGATGGTGCATCTGCGCATGCGCAGGTCATGTTTTGCCACTTCCGTGCATGCATGTGATTTCACTTTGAGCGCATGCGCATGCGACGAAATCTGGAAGTAACGTGCTCCGTTACTTCTGGGTTGCCGCGGAGTGCAACCCGAAAGCACTCAACCTGAAGCACATTCAACCCGAGGTATGACTGTATTTGTTTTTTAATTAAGTATTCTTTTCTCTCTCTCTTGCATTATAATTATTTTAAACTTTATTGCTAGCTGCCAATCAATTAAATCAAGAAATGAGATATATGAGAATTTTAAATATTTTTTTTATAGAAATTTTTATTGGTTTTTCACCTTTTATAAAGACAAATACACACAAAAAAGACAAAAGACAAAAAACATGTATAATTTCAGAAAATCCTGCTTTCCTAACCTTGTTCCCTGACTTCCCCCCACCCCCCTTCATGCATCCCCATTCCCAGAATTGTGTCAGCAAATTGGTATTTCTCTTCTTAATCATCTTAAAATTACCTCTTTTATAAAGAAAAGTAAATTTTTTCTAAGTTGGACTCAAGTTCTCTTCCATTGATTTCCCAATTTGTCTTAAATAAAAGTCATATTAACTAAACCCAAAGGTCTTGAGTGTTTTTACAATTCTATTCTTCCCTCCCTCCCATCCCCGGTTTTCGTCCCTTCCCAGTACATATCCAAAATATCAGTTCTTAGCCTGGGTTCCTCACTTCCGAGGCTTTCAAGTCTCTTTCAGTCCCTCTCCGCCGGTCTTGTTGGTAATCCTTTATGTCGGTCGTCGAATCTCGAAAAAGTTCTGTCACCATCCAACCATATTCTCTTCCCACAAGAACATTTGGAAACAGCTGCTGGAAAATTTCCACAAAGTCTGCATCTTCAGAGTCAAAGTCAAAGTGGAGGCCCCCATCATATTTCTTTATTTTAAGTTCCTGTGTTCCATAAACTCCCGGGGCCTCCTCCTTCATCTTTTGCATCTTTCGCAGATTTGTGTTAGATGTAATCCAAAAGTCTCCTTGTTTATATTCCACAGATGTCAGCTTCTGGTTGGTACTTTCCAACTTTACTTTCTCTTTTTCTTGTTTAGTCTCTTCCACTTCTTTAGATATCATTTCCGATTCAGCTGTGGATTCTTTCTCATCCAGGTCCTCAATACATTCAGCAGAGCTGCTTGTTCCAGAAGTCAAGGTCATAAGTTGTTTATTCATAGCCAGACTCTGCTCTTGTAAGACTCCCACCAGATGAAACATTCTTTCGATTTCCACTAGTAATTTTCCATCCACAGCCATTGTAATTTCACAGAATTCCCCCTAGAGGGAATCTGGTTACTTAATAATCTTTCTCCAACAATCCTCCAACTTATTGTTATTACTTTGTTTCCAACAATTTTAACTCAATTGCAACTCATTTTAATCCAGAGGGATCTTAAATAACGATTTTTCCACTTAAACTGTCCGTTTGACAGCTTTGACAGCTGTCAAACTCCGCACCTCTTCCACAAGCTCAAAAGCAGGACGCTCCCGGGCCCGGGAGGGGGGGGGGTTGTTTACAACTGAAAGAAAGCTTCCAACACTCCACTCTCCAGCTCAAAATTTCTTTTTGCCAAATCTTGGAAGTTAATGTCTTTTTCAACTCACCCCACAAAGGGTAGGCACTCCAGCTTAGTTCTTATATCGTTGCTTTAGATCGTCTGCAAGAAGGGGGGGTGCGGACTTCCTTTTAGCACACCCCCCGGTCATCTCAAATTCACGGGATAATATTCAAAAAGTCCAATTCCGTTTTACTCACGGGTTATTCTTTTCAGTCCGAATTTCAAGGAAGGGAATCAGCGCTCTCCAGTCATGGCTCGCGGCTTCGCTCAACCGAGGTAGCGATCGACTCTCAGCACCACGCCACCCTCCGTATCCTCTCCGCAGCCTTTAAAAAGGCTCTTCGTGAATCGGGGGGCACTTAAGGTGCCCACCAAGTCTTCAGTCCGCAGGCTTCAGCGCCTGCGGTTTTTGAGGGTCCCCGCGTCGCCGGCGCGGCAAGACCCGTCCTCAGTTGAGCCGATTCCCTCCGCAGCTCGGAGGGAATCCGCCATTTCCAGATCGCGCCAACCCGGAAGTCTCTTTAAATATTTTAAATCAATAAATACATATAACCTATGGAAATGCATCATGTAGAAATTAGTAGAATTTTTGTTAGGAAAATGAAGGGGAATAAACCAAGCTGAAGCTCATCAGCCCCCGGAGATCTGAATTCGTTTTAAGTAGCTAGGTGTTCCCGTATCACCTCTTTCCCTACCTTAGGCTACAGCTCTCTCCATCATTTATTCTGTTATCACCAGGATGGGTAAAGTAAAGGATGCTTTACTTTTTGATGACGACAGAGGTAAAGTAGGTGCTGAGCAGTTCCACCTTCTCTCTTTCACCCAATAGCACAAGCTACTTCTCATTTTAGTACTGTTTGTCGTACTGTGCTGTAACTAAGGTTATTCATCAATTTTCAAAAACATTTGTAGCAGTGCAGGAGAAACTCGCCTTTTATAGCTAGAATGTTGACATCATTTATTTAAATTATTTTGTCCTTGCTGCCAGTCACCCATACTTACCATAAGTGACATCACCACACAGTCACATTTTACTGTGGTGCCATTCTGCTGACACTGTGCAATTTCTGGTGCAGTAAGATCGCCTACAAGACAAAGGCTAAAATAACAAATGCTTACCAGGAAGCAAGGTCCATTGAATTCAATGGATTGTATGCCTCAACAGACATACATAACATTGTGCCGTAATACAGGAAGGCCCCAAACAGGATTTTAAAAATCCTGACTATTCAGAAAGTGTGTTTTGGAGATGATTAGCTTTCACCTCTCCAGAATCACTTTTAAAAATTAAGAATATTCATCTCAGACATAGCATATGTCCATGGCAGGCTATTCAGATCCCTATTTGCCACATATGCTGAAAAATAACTGAAGTTAATCAATAAAGATCAGGCCACATACTAAAGAAATACAAGCTTTAGGATACAAAAGCCGACTGATAAAAATATTATTTAGCATCTGTCTGCTATTCATTTTATCTGTAAATGTTTTTCCTAGGGAAAGGGATAACTAGGGAAGTTATCACAGAAAGAGCTCCATTAATACAATTTCCCTTATTAATATTAATGCAGCTTCCTCCATCACGTTCAATAGTTACCTCTCACTAAATGTTCACTCAAGGCTCTTCTATCTATTTTCAAAATATCAACTATAATACTAATAATAACAAAGTACATGGGCGGGTAGAAAAGAACATTATGTACTTAAAATGTTGCTTTGAACATCACAGTGCCATTGTTATTATCTTTTCCATTTTTTCCCCACAGAGAGAAAACTAAAATTGATAAGTAATTGCTGGTGGTCTCATTTTTCTCTTTTCCAGGAAAACAACAAAAGCACATTTGCAACATATTCTCAATAATGTGTTTGCATTCAAAACATTTTAGCCATTTCACCTAAGTCTTAATTTGCACAGGTTTTGATTTCTTGAAGCCTTCTCAGTGTGGTGTAGTGGTTAAGAGTGGTAGTCTCGTAATCTGGGGAACCAGGTTCGCGTCTCCGCTCCTCCACATGCAGTTGCTGGGTGACCTTGGGCCAGTCACACTTCTCTGAAGTCTCTCAGCCTCACTCACCTCACAGGGTGTTTGTTGTGGGGGAGGAAGGGAAAGGTGAATGTTAGCCGCTTTGAGACTCCTTAAAGGGAGCGAAAGGCGGGATATCAAATCCAAACTCTTCTTCTTCTTCTTCTTCTTCTTCTTCTTCTTCTTCTTCTTCTTCTTCTTCTCTGCATCCCCACTCCTCTGCAGTGAACAGCAGGTGTCTTGACTATTCAATGCATTAAGTTATGCCCAGAGTTGCATTGGAAGGAACCTACTAGACTAGGGTGGTCCAACATTTTACACCAAGTGGGCTGCAAGAGTACTTCAACACAGAATCTGTGGGCTGCACACTGCCTTTTAACATGGCGGGGGTGGGGAGGAACCAAGGCCCAAGTCTGATGCTCCCCCCCCCCCAGTCCTCATGCTGCCTTCCCAAAACTACCTAAGCAAGGCACCAGGCTTTAGGAAGGAGGCTGGAAGCCTCTAGGACTCTGTCAGAGCCCTCATGCCTCCTTCCCCAATCCCAGCCCCCTGCTTACCTGGCTTTGGGAAGACAGTATGAGGGCTGCAGGGGTGGGTGGGTGCATGCACACATGTGTCAAATGTTCCCCTCGGACTCTGTGTTGGACTGCACTGTACTAGACCAAACAACCCACTTTTCAATCACAGCTCTCACTTTTCTCTTTGGCCAAAAAGAGTGAGAAGCAGAAGCAGCCAAGTTAGCTTATCACACAGAAATTACTTTAAAAGTTTGCCTGTACATTTTGCTTCATAACTTTCCTTCTAAGAATATCAGAAACTTGCTTTTATGGAAAGGAAACTCAGTCCCCCTGCAGATATGAACCCTGTTGCAATCGGTCCTACCACAGGTCATCATGAAGGTCTGGGTCTCAGCTACTAGTGAGAGCACCTGTAGACGAGCCCACCAGTTATGTGACAGCTGCCTATGTCAGGATGTCCTCCATAGGGGCTTTTGGGAACAACATGCTTGGCTGCTGTGGGAAACAGGATGCCACAACTAATAGGCTGTTGCTTTTGTACATCAGTGTCCTCTTGTATGGTGCAGTCAAGAAGACAACGAAAGAAGCCATGTGTCAGGAAAATGGAGCTCGGTAGTAGAAAACGTAGATCCCCAGGTAGGGGTGAGAGCGAATCCTGACTGAAACTCTGGAGAGCAGCTGTCTGTTGGTGTAGGTAATCTTGAGCTAGATTATCCAATGGTGTGACTTGGTATAAGCCTCCTATGTTCTTATGTACCAAAATACACATCTACCCTATACACTAATCTTACATGTGCAATCACATGACGCAGATCTTCTATGGACTATAAATGGTTCCAACAAGCCTTATCGGAAAACTTTTCAGGTGTCTATTTCTGGTAAACTTCTATTGCAAATGGGTTTTTATTTTGCATATAATTATAGTATAGCTGAAAAAATAAAATATAACGTCATTCTGCTTTAGGTTTGGCCTTTTGGTAGTCTTGATTAAATATTATTACAGATTCTGGAACTGTACTGACATCTCAAAAAGCTTTCTATACTAAAAAGATGATAAGTATCATAGGAAAATAACCTTCTGTCAACGTTAATCAGTAGATGACCTTGGGCTGGATCTGACAAACATAATGGATATCCATGGTCAGGCAGCGGAATCGCTCCTGCCTCACCAAAACAAATGACTGCCTCGACTGAAACTGTTCGACAACCATGTAACTGTGTCTTGCTTTACAATGTGTACAGGCAAATAAATTAATCGTGCACATTTTTTCCATATTCGTCATAAAATTCAAGCCTACATGTGTTAGATTTCTTACTTGTAGACACTATGCAAAGAAGACGCTTATGTGTAAGCATCCAGCAGACTTGGAGATGAATCAGGTACTTATGATGGACAGCTGAGATCCCACTTCCCCAACACATGTAGCCCAAAGCTTGTTAGAACTGCCCACCTAAAAATTAAGTATAGATTGATATTTTCCTTTACCCTTGCATATGTTACATTGCTTATTTTAGGAACAGGTGTAAATTAGTAGAGTGTACTACACACACACACTTTGAGTTATACACCAAATATAATGTGTGAGCTCAGCTCTTTAAAGTTAAACTCAGGTCCATAAAAAATGGGCAGAAGATCATCACCCCTTCCACCAAAATATCAGCATTCACTGAAGGCGGGGAGGGTGAGATAAGAAACACTAGCAGCAACTAAATATGCCAGTGTTAGCACTAAACACGCCACCTTTCTTGGCAATTAGAGAGCTAAAATATTGTCCAATGTCTGAAATAATAGTGATATATTTTTAATCATGGGGCACTGCAGCCACACAGTATAATCAGGTCCAAAAATAATGTATGTACCAAGGACAAATGATCCTTGTTTTTAAAGAAAGGCAACATGACAAAATAAAGCTCTTGATTATGTCTTAATTGTATGTGGGACTGTGTTTGGGTGGGAAATGCAAACTCCCCATATAGCATTTCTCCCGAGTGTTTTATAAAATACACCACATTTAAATGTTAATTGCATAATAGCCATAATATTCTGTGGTCGTGCACATGAAGCACAATACAAATAACTGCAGTATCTGCAGATATTGTCATGGTAACTATATGTTTGTATTAGGGCGTCATGGTATAAAGCAGGGGTCTAAAATCAGAAGATAACTGCAAATAAACTGCTATGCAGCATGCAGTTTTTGAAAGATACCAAGCATCCCATTAAGCTTAATAGGAATTCTGCTTCAAGTGAAGACTATAGGTCAGGCATAGGCAAACTTGGCCCTCCAGATGTTTTGGAACTACAACTCCCATCATCCCTGACCACTGGTCCTGTTAGCTAGGGATGATGGGAGTTGTAGTCCCAAAACATCTGGAGGGCCGAGTTTGGGGATGTGTGTTGCAGCCCTTTGAATTTTTTTATAATATTTCATTGGTTTTCGTCTTATACGCCTGCTATAGGTTAAAGTACATTGCTTGTAATGCTTCTCTACTGGCTTTCCATCTTCAGTGCTCTTCAGGCACATTATATATCATGATAGTTAAAACAAAGTAAAGTGGGATTGCTTAATCACACCACATTTAAGCACTCCCTAGTAAAGAATGCATTCACAAATGGTTCTAAGAATACCTTATATTTCAAATGTGATTTTATTTTTGATGTGCTAGTGTGATTCATGAGCAATGGCAGCACGAGATGTGGCAATATTTAATTCCTATGCTTGTTATCTACCTTTTGAAATAGCTTGATCTCATGAACATGCAGCTTCATGCTTAAGTTTGTGAATTGACAGTATCTTGAAGATGTGCACTATCAGTCACCCATATCCACTTTTCTTACCATAGAAAAACTTAGCATTTAGGTTGTACTGGGGAAATGGCACCTCCCACATCTGAAAATATTAGCATGCTATTTCTAGAATGGCTTGAAATGTCACTACTGTACTTGTACACCAAACCAAGAAAGCAATGATGAGCAGTGCAAAATGCCTCATAATTCTTCTTTCAAAAATGGGACCACATTTTTTATTGAGCCATGCCTCAAGATCTGTTTACTGGTCATGAGCCCATGAGCCCGGGTTCAGAGAACATGCTAAGCCAAACCTTAGTGTGGCAGTAAAAGGAAGGGGAAGGAGCAAAGTAGCTGTGAGCTCCTTTCCAGGTGTATGCCAGCTTGCACAGTCCCACCAAGTCATAGTTTGGCTTAGTGTGATTTTCACACCAGTTCAGCTGCTGGACTTCACATAGTAACAGTTCCTAAACATTATAGTTGAAGTAGGGTAGACAACCCCTCAATGGACGTGCCGTTTATGAAAGCCCTCATATGGCAAGAGGAACATGCAGACTCTGCGAATCTCTTACATCAGCATCAGCATCATAATTATATTGGAAGAAAAAAGTTCCCCCTCACTTCCAAAGTACAGAAAGAGACAACATCTGGAAACAAATAAAAACTGATACATTTTTTTCAGTTAAGTGCATATTTTTCTTCTGTTCACAGAAAAACAATGCAGGAGTTTAATATACTAAATCAGAAGTATTTACCTGTTGTGAATAGGTCCTCTGAACTTTGGGTCAAATTTCCTTGGTTCACCTGCATTTAAAATAAAATATTATAAAGATACAGCATAGTAAACAAAACAGAAAGTCAGGAATAATCTGTTATCCTACGTTAAACTCTTATGAAAAACCTCACTAATTTATTGCTTAGTTTGATTCACAGGACAGCTTGCATAAGTGGTTCAAGTTTAGTTTAAGGAAGAGAAATCACGTGAAACTGTGGTAGTATACACACCATACATTTAAAGTACTCCCCCCACAAAAAAAACCCCAACAACCTCAAGACTGTCAGGGAACCGCAGCTCTATGAGAGATAAAAGACAGTTATCTGGATTCTTTGCAGATTCATGTGTACTTTAAATGAATGTTGTGTACACAGCCTGTATCTGTATCACTATGAATGGTATAACTGTGTCCACTCCATTAAACCATCATGTTGTCAAGGTTAAGTTGGAGAAAGCAGCCAGAAGTGAACCAGGAACTGAGCAACAGGGTGAGCTGAGGGACTAGGACAGGGAATCAGTCAAAGAACACACAGAATCACACCAGACCTCAAGGAATTCTGTTCCTTGTTGGGGGGGGGATGTGGAAAAAACACTCACAACTCTATTCTAGAACACATGCTTTACTTGCATACTGTACTAGATTCAATCCCTGGGAACAGATGTCAGAAAAATCCAGTAGCATGCTGGAAAGGGCTAACCTACTGCTTGAGACCTGCTGCTATACTGGTAGACAACACTGGGCTAGATAGACCACTGGTTTACTAGCATAAGGCAGCATTGTATGTCTGACTATATATACATAAGAACCAAACATGACCCTGAAATTGTGTGGTGAGTTGTACAAACTGGAAGGGAGAAAGTGCTGTAGACACAACTTGCACTGTTGTAAGCAACTATATATTTTGTGCTTAATATTTGATATACAGTGGTAACTCGGGTTAAGTACTTAATTCGTTCCGGAGGTCCATTCTTAACCTGAAACTGTTCTTAACCTGAAGCACCACTTTAGCTAATGGGGGCTCCCGCTGCTGCCGCGCCACTGGAGCACGATTTCTGTTCTCATCCTGAAGCAAAGTTCTTAACCTGAGGTAATATTTCTGGGTTATGTAACCTGAAGCGTATGTAACCCGAGGTACCACTGTATGTGCAAATGACTAGAGAAGCTATAAGGAATGAAAAAGAATTGTGGACCCACTCACAATCACCCCTCCCCCTAGGCAGGGGCACATTGGCCACACACACCCCTAGGCAAGGCCTAGCCTGTGAAAGAGAACAAACTGGACGGGACAACATTCCGGGATTAAAAAATTGGCCACAACTTTATTGATTCCACATGTAGGTTGTTGTGCTTGGCTTAGGCATTGGGTGTATATCCTTCCAGCCCCACTGGTAGAGGGCTGCCACATGGCAGGGTCAGACCCAGAATTAATGGGTCCTCTGCAAGATGCAGGTCTGTACAGATGACTCTCCCAAGCTGCTGAAGGTTTTTGGACAGAGACCCTAGGGTTGGGCACAGCTGGCCTTTATGTGCTCCCAACCCCCATCCACTCAGTCTGGCCGGACCAGCTGGAATTTAAATCAAGCAGCTGGTGGGAAAGCCCACCAATCCACAGCGGCTGGGCTGGGAATCCCCCAGTCTGCCTGTCGTTGTTCCCAGGAATTGTTCCCTGGGATTGCAAGTTCTCTGTGACAGGCCAAAATAGCTGCCTACCCCACAACTGGGTAAGCAGCCATTCTCAGAGTCACCAGTTTTGTGAGCTTCCTCCCACTGTTTCAAAGTACTGTATACAACAAGTCTGCACAATAGGCAACCATTTGCAGAACCAAAGAATTAACACGGGTTTGTTAAGTTTTGCCAGCCTACAACTAGGTAAATCAGGAAAGACAGAGCAATTATCTTTTCGAGAAAACATGCAGTATAGTTCTTTCATTTGTCTTAAAATTATCACTCTTTCCCAACGTGTTTCTTCAATGTGGGCTTGTGAGAGAAATAAAAACCCATTAAGCATTGCTGCCTTGAATTTGAAGCTACTTTTCTCTCAAACTACCCATTGAAAGTCTTAATTGCAAATGTTAAAATGAAATAAGAAGCTCTATTCACAGCCTTGCCTTCCCATATCCTATAAAAATAATTTTACACCACATAATTTGCAGATTTATCTAGGTTTCAATGAAGATGAAATGCGATTTTGCTGGAGCTGTTATTTTCAGTGTGACTACAACTCAAGGGAGCTATGAAAAACAATAATTATGTGAAAAGTTGGGAACAAATGTCCTTCCTTTTATAACACACTTAACTTGAGGACAATTCACATAGCCCTCAACATGCATTTAGGATTTTTGTTTATGTCCACATTTTTAAAAAACACCACCCCTGTTTCAACATAAGCTTCTCTTTATATCATCCACAATATCCTGGTTCAAAACACTTTTTGAAGTCGTCGTCCCCCGCCCCCCCCCAATACAGCTAGCTAGAATCTGGAAATGTACCAAAGCATCCAAAAGAAGAGTCAACACACTAAGCAGCATTGAAGTGCACATTTAGTGCCAACCTCAACATGCACACACAAAAATGAATGAGCTGTCACATCTTGTCAAGAAAGAAACGCATGAAAAAATGAATATGTAACTGTAACAGAAAGTCAGACCCCTTAAATTGGCCTTTTGTTAATTTGAGGGAGACCGTGCTTGTCTGTCTTAACAGTTTCACTGTTCTAGTTATTAGTTGTTGCCATTTTCTTATTATTATGTAATATTACGTGAAATAACTTTATTGTCCACGGCTGACATGGTTAAATGTTGGAATGATGTGCAGAAAGTGAACCAAAGTTAAAAAGGTAAAGGGACCCCTGACCATTAGGTCCAGTCATGACTGACTCTAGGGTTGTGGCGCTCATCTCGCTTTACTGGCAGAGGGAGCCGGTGTACAGCTTCCGGGTCATGTGGCCAGCATGACTACGCCGCTTCTGGCGAAGCAGCGCAGCGCATGGAAACGCCGTTTACCTTCCCGCCGGAGCGGTACCTATTTATCTACTTGCACTTTGACGTGCTTTCGAACTGCTAGGTTGGCAGGAGCAGGGACCAAGCAACGGGAGCTCACCCCGTCATGGGGATTCAAACTGCCGACCTTCTGATGGGCAAGTCCTAGGCTCTGTGGTTTAGCCCACAGCGCCACCCGCGTCCCACGAACCAAAGTTATAGAGCAATTAATGAAAAAGGAGCTCAGACTATCAGGCTTTATTTATTTATTAGATTATGTGAAATCTAGCTTTCATGGATGAAGTAGCAAACATTCATATCTCCCAAAAGTATTTAAAAAAATGTAGGAGGGCAAATGATATTGGAAGTGTAAAGACAATAAATTTCTCTTTTTGTAAAATCCATTTATTCAAGGCACTCTTTGCTTATGTAGTATTTACGTGACGATTCACATTAAATGACTGAATGCTTAACATCTTTCCACAATGTTTATGGTATTAAAAAACTAAACTCAGGTCCTGCCCACAGGCTATTTCCTGTAGGCGCCCAATTGACCACTTTGAGAACAGAATGCTGCACTAAATGGGCCACTGGCAGGCCTCTTCTTAGTTCCTTATTTCTTGATACCTTAACTATGAACCAGACATTTCTTCCTCTATGCTATTTGCTGCAAATCAAATACAGTGGTGCCTCGCAAGACGAAAAGAATCCGTTCCGCGAGTCTCTTCATCTTGCGGTTTTTTCATCTTGCGAAGCAAGCCCATTAGCGGCTTAGCGGATTAGTGCTATTAGTGGCTTAGCGGGCTTAGTGGATCAGCTGATAAGCGGTTTAGCGCCTTAGGGGATCAGCTGGTAAGCGGCTTAGCGGCTTAGCGGCTTAGCAGATCAGCTGTTAAGCGGCTTAGCGGATCAGCTGATAAGCAGCTTAGCGGATCAGCTGTTAAGCGGCTTAGCGGCTTAGGATCAGCTGATAAGTGGCCCGCAGGAACTCGCAAGACATTTTCGTCTTGTGAAGCAAGCCCATAGGAAATTTGTTTTGCGAAGCACTTCCAAAACGGAAAACCCTTTCGTCTAGCGGGTTTTCCTTCTTGCGAGGCATTCGTCTTGCGGGGCACCACTGTAGCATCATAAAATGTTCTTCATTGCTATAATATATTTCAAGGTATAAGAAATGGTTCCACATCTAAATTTCTCATTTTTAAAAATTGCTGTACACTTTTGCCTATCTATGAAATATTATACTGCCAAACTAATAATAATAATAATAATAATAATAATAATAATAATAATAATAATAGTACCCCACCCATCTGCCTGGGTTGCCCCAGCCACTCTGGGCAGCTTCTGACAGATATAAAAAAACATAATAAAACATTAAACATTAAAAAGGTTCTCTATACAGGTAAACTGCATAAGGTGTGGTTGTTGTTGTTTCCAAATTCTGTATCCAAATATCCAAATCACTGTCCTGGCTCCTACTGGATGAAGAACTCAAACTCAGATTACAGTTTCTACCAAAATATTTAATACTCATATCAGTGCGATATATAAGCAGGATAAAGTTGAAAGGCACAGCAGGTACAGCACATAGTTAGACAACTGAAGACATTGATCCAACAAATGACATGCCCCCTGTAATTTTGAGTGGAGGGGGGGGGCTAATTTAGTGCAACCAACAAGGCTGTTCCTTAGACTTGGCAAGCAAATGCTCACTCCTCCAGGAAGGCTGGGCCTGGCCTGTCTGTTCATGCCTGGCCTGCCTTCTCTGTGACCTAGTAGGTGATGGAGGAGGTGTCAGAGACTCCTCTAGAGCAAACAGAATAGATAGGGCAATCACCTCCTCCTAAGAGGCTGAACTTGAGTTGGGCTCCAGTGGTTCCAGAGGCAAGGATGGCCTAACAAGCAAGGTGTCCAAATTTGAGATGAACCCTAGTGACTCAGGAGACGGAGGTATTGCCATTTGCCATGCTGCATGACTGAGCCCATCTGACCCCATTGGAACCCTCCCCAGGATTATTACATTAACACAAAGATATATTTTTTTAAAAAACAACAACATACCATATAATGAAAACTGGAAATGAAATAAATTAATTAAATTGGCTTTTGAGGTGTTAATCAACAAGGTCGCATTCGAAATCCTGGGGTGCATTGCCCCTTCCCACTTCCTTTCAAGCCTCTCATCTTTTAATCACATTTTTATTGCAGTACTAACGACGAAGTCTTAAGGAATTCAATAGAGATTAAAGCTCCAGTCCACAACACACTTAAAATGGAACAATGGTGCTGACTTCAATGCAAACATTTCCATAATAAATGTGCTTTGGGTTTCCCATCCTAATCAACAATGGTCCGTAGATAAAAATTGCATCTCTCTCTCTCAAATTTGTAGGATGGAACCGAAGAAAGACTGTTCTTAGAGTTTCATGTCATTATATCAATATTGATAGAAAATCATATTTTAGGCAGTGAATTTGGTGTGTTGGTTTAAGCTATCTATGAAAAGAATCCATTCTAATTAAATTGATTCCCTCCCCTTCCCCCAAGCTGCATCTCTTTTGGGAAGTTGTCTCCTCCTAACCTTTGTCGACCACAATCCCTGTTGTATTCTTACCGTACCAGGCTACTCTAAGGAACTGCCTGAATTCAGATTCTATTCTGCAAACTCTAATGCATGCAAACAACTTGATATGTGTGAATAGCTGCACTGGGCTCAGTGGGGCCAGCTTACACTCATAAAGCAATACATATAAAATGTTTGTGAGACAGCATTTGTTTGCATTTCAAGCTATAATTATAGGAAAAGATACGATGAACCAAGCTCATTCCTGGTGGAACTTCCCTCAAAGAGGCTTTAATCATAGGTGAATCCAGTATTCAACATTTTTGCTTTTTCTATGCAATGATGACAGCTGGAAAATTGAGTTTTTTGGCCTTGTATGGCAAGATTGCTCATTACAGGGATCAACACACCAAAAGATTTCTCACTTGATCCCTGCAAATCAATGTGGAGCATTGCTCTTCCTTATGAAGCTACACATTTTAATTGCACAACTAATAGAATATTTATGCTGAATGGCCACATGGGTGTCAAACGTTAGACTTGTTTCTCTTATAAAACCAGCTGCTTTTGTACACTACACTATTCTGCTTCCATCAGAGGCAATTAAAGAGAGGTGTGCCGGTTGGGAATAGACACTCTTTAAACAGGACAAGCAGTCAATCCTTCTTTTGGTACATCTCACTTAGATGCACTTCAGCTTTGCATCTTAAACCAAACTCCCATATGTTCCTGAGCAAAGGAGCTTTGTTTGGTCTGTTATCAGACAGCAGAAGAGAATGAGTTGTGGACAGCAGCAGAAGATGGCTGGAATATGGGTTGGCGGTGAAAAGTTGAGAGCAAGTGCCAACTATACAGAAAGGCCTGGGAGGATCAGTTAGTACCAGTGGCAAGGCAGCAAGCAAGAAACAGGAGACAAAGGGCAAGAAAGAAAGCCATACTAGTACTAGACATAAAATTTACCTGGCTGGAAATGAAAAGACAAAATTGTCCCTTGAGCACGTAGTGCTTTGTGCCTGCTGGCAACATATCCAGTATAGCACCAGGGGGCAGTCCCCGAGAACTGAACTCTGTATTCTCTTCATTATCCTTAAAATAAACTGCTTTAGCAGCCACTTGGTCATGTTTTTCCAACCAAAAAGCGTGAGTGAATCTAGCTAACAGAGACAATAAAGACTCTCCTCCCTGGAAGAGAGGAGAGTGGTTGTGGGCGGGAGCCCGAGCTCCGCCCCTAGCAGGGGGCGTTTGCCCCCTGCCTCCTCCTCTCTCCCGGCTGGCGCCCCCGCCCCTCGGCAGGCACCCAACCAGGTGCCTCCGAGGGGGCGTGTACAGCAGCCTTTTGCTGCGGCGCCAGCCTCTCCTCGGCCTCATTCTTCGCCGTCGTCTATGGACCTTAGGTTGGTCGCCCTGGTTGTCCAGGGGGCCTTGTAGGAATTTTTCCATTTGGCATTAGGCTTTTTGGTTTTTTAGCCTACCTCGTGGCAATCGTCACAACTTTTGTGGTATTGGTGGGTAGGTTAGGCATTGGAATAATGTGTTGTGGTGTGTCGAAGGGCTAGGTGTGGCCATCGCCTATGCCTTCAATTTTTGGGTATTCCGTTAAAGGAATCTGGCAGTCGTGTATTCTGTCTGATGCCTGCTTGGCGGGAGGCCATGGCACGACCCTCAGTGACATCAGGGGAGAGCCTATAGTTGGATTAGCATCAACAGGCTCCACCTACTGGTGAATAAACCCCCTTTGTTTTAGACATCCAATGCCTAAGCCAATACCTTTTCACTGCTGTAATCAATAAAGTTGTGGCATATTCTTGCCCATTAACCTAATATCACGTGTCCTTGCGTATTCATTTCATGTTGCGGGGGTCAGGTCCTCGAACCACAATCAGTGTCGGAAAATGTACAGCAATCAAAATGAAAAAGCAAAAGAGTAAGGGGCTGAAGGAGTAAGAGTTGTGGAATGAGGTTTTGGAGTAGTCTGATTATTCGACAGATAAGTGGACAGTGCGATTTCTCCTGCTCTGTTCTGACAACAAAAGTCTTTGCAATCCCCTTTCAGCTCATCTAGAACTATTTCCTAAGTCCAGAAAGGGCTTTCAATAGATCTTAAAAAGGGAACCAAATAAACAGGTACAAAGCAGCATTTCTAAACACAGACAGTAGTGCAGAACTGCAAAAGACCGTGTAATTTAAAAATCTTGCTACTTTAAAAGCACAAATATGTCAATTCTCCCCCCTCAAATATATGATTTGAGGAATTAACGTCAGAATTTCATTAAAAAGAGGCCCTTTTAGTATGTTTTATTTAAAACAAAAGCACAATGCCCTATGACTGTACGGCAAGCATATAAAGGTCTGAGCCCAAAAGGATAAAGAGATGAGCAAATGAATAAAGAGGTTTATAATGGAACTCTGTAACATAATATAAATGATAGCATTTGCTATTGCCGAGGCTAATGAATATATATCCACATGCATAGCACTTTGGTACCCTTCTGGATGAACGATGCCATATAAAAAGCAATATATGGCTCTCAAGGGCTAGTGAACTGTCTTCTTGAACTACTACTGCTCAGCTGTGGCATATGGCCAATAGTGATATTAAACCATTAAGGTTTGCTGTTCCCTTGATATGGTGTGTGAATCACAGTGCAGTACAATTTCCCACATACAGAAAGATAGGGGGGTACACTGATCTTGAAATTCAGCCAGATCCCTAACCCTTGAATCAGAGGCACATGACCTAGAAAATGTAGGAACTATATCATTGATGGCTTAAGCTTTCTGAGTTCATTCACACTTACACATCACTGGGATATTACTGGATGCATCACTGTACCTTAAGCACTGGAGAGCTGGGTTTACTTATTTTTGCTCAAAGGCACACTGTCCCTTCTTCCCCCCAACATGACAGATGGGAGGATGTGGTTGGCTCCTCTCACATTGTGCTAAGCAGGCAACCTTACCACTGGGGCATGGTCCCTATTCCATAAGCACATAAAATTACAAGACTGGGCCATTACATGGAAGATAAACAATTTCGTGGGTCTAAGTGATAAGCCATATTGAAATGTCCTCTAAAGAAGAAGTGAAAGCTACTTGTGGAAATAAATATAGAGAAATCCCAAAATTTCAGCACAATTGTGATTTGCTACGAGGCTGCCCTCAGCAAAACAAATGGCACCAAAGAACAGAGAAGCTCAAGCTTTTTCTAACTCAGGTGTTTTATTTTTATTTTAGTTTTTCAACTTTGGCTGGGAGAGTGTGACTTATCACAGCCCAGTTTAGTCCAGGGTTAAAACTACATGTTGAGGGTCAAGTTGCATGTTAGACTGTGATTTACAAAAGCACTACAATATATCTTAGGGCTCAGGATGAGAGAGAAGCTTGCTACAACTCTGCTGTGTTGTCTGCAGTTGTTACTCTCACACTGCAAGTTGGGACTATTGTAAGAGAGATGAGGTGAGGGGTTTGTGGCTATCCTGCTATGTACATTGCTGCAAGTATTGCAGTTCATAGGCTGGGATGAGGCTTGTATGTATTGCAAGCCAAGAATCAATCATATAAAACTCAGACTGCAGCAAAGTCAGTCGACTTCAGACCTCTCCCAGGCAAACTCTAATCCTCAATTGTATGCCTCCTGTTCTGCTAACTTGTTTTTACAATGATGGGTTGATCAGCTGACCTGTTGACGGGTATTACTTTTAAATACCAGAGAACTCAAATCACCGAATAGCACATATAAAATAAGAAATGGGTTAGAAAGAACACTAGTTCTTCTCTTTGCTGGTACATTTAATTTGGGTTGTAATGTCTGCTGTCCAATCACAGCTACACTAAAATATTAGCTTTTCCAGTAAATTTCTATGGACAGCTAGGACTTCCACCATGTCTTTAAAAGTTCTATTGAAATCAGAAATGAACTAACTGGTTTACAGCACAGTCCAACACAGTCCCAATGAGTTCAATTGCACTTACTCACAAGCAGGGCTTTTTTCAGCTGGAACTTCAGTTCCAGCACCTCTCAGGCAGTCGCCATTGCCATTATAAGAGAACAAGGGAGGCGTTCATGGTGAGTTTTGGCACCTCTTTTTCTAGAAAAACAGCACTGCTCATAAGCAAGCATATATGATTTCAGCCACAGTCCAGTAAGTAGCAAGCTGATTTGTGAAAACACGACAATTTCCTGCAACAACTTTAAAAAACATACAAGATCTAGTGTTTAATGTATCTGAGCAATATTTTGCTTTCCACTACGAACATCTGGGCCACTTATTGTATACAGTGGTACCTTGGGTTAAGTACTTAATTCGTTCTGGAGGTCCGTTCTTAACCTGAAACTGTTCTTAACCTGAAGCACCACTTTAGCTAATGGGGCCTCCTGCTGCCGCCGCGCCACCAGAGCATGATTTCTGTTCTCATCCTGAAGCAATGTTCTTAACCTGAAGCACTACTTCTGGGTTAGCGGAGTCTGTAACCTGACGTGTATGTAACTTGAAGCGTATGTAACCCGAGGTACTACTGTACAGGGGATCTGAACCTCCTTTCCTGATGACCAGTTAGTTCATATGAAGCTATCAAAGGTAATTTTTATTCTTAAGGTTTGGCTTGTACCACCAACCATGGACAAAGTATAATTCTGAGCCAATTCATAAAATAACTTTTGAATAATTATGGTTTCAAGTGTTCAAATTTCACAGACACCATCTCAGTAATCCTTATAGCAACTTTGGAACAACACAATAGTTTACAGTATTATATTCCCATGTTGCAGATGGGAGATTAAGATGGAGAAAATACAGCTTGCCTAAAGCTCCCTTGTGACTTGAAGGAGATATTTGAGCAGCAGGCTTCCAAAGTAAAAATGTTTATATACACAAACAATCTCGACTTGTCTTTGAACCCATGCCTAAAATCCTTTTTGTGAATAGGCTGGTTTTGGTTATACCTCATAGCAATTTCCACCACCATGGATAAATTTTCCTAGCTGCCACATTCCCAAGAATTGATGCTGCCCATATACATAATTAGCTGGTTCACATGAGCCATTTTTTTCATGTGAGTGCCTACCCAGAGACAGTCAGGAAAATTCACATGTAAAAATAAACTGTTGTATAAACTAGCCTTCTAGAATGGCAGAATGCAACCTTTAAAAAGTTATTTTTATTAATAATAACATGTTACTAGCATAGAGAGTGAGCACATTTTTTTCTTTTGCAAATGGGCACATAAACAGGCTATTTAAAGCATAGCACACACAGTAAACCAGTGTTACTTCTGTGTGGACTGTGTTGGCAGTAACATAGGAAACCTCCAAGGCAAGGGGAGGAAATGTGAGGTGGATTAATAGGTACTCTGTTCAGACTTCTTGTTTACTTCACTGCATTGGGAGCAGCTATGTTAAATAATAGAATTTCTTAACTTCAATCCGTGCACCAAAGATTGACAGAGGAAAAATATTTAGGATGAGTCAATTTATCAGGAATTCACTGTGCATTTCTGCAGCTGGTGATAGCATATTTCCAGCAACTTCTTATCTTCCACAGGTTACTGATGACAGTTAAATTAAAGTAGCTTATCACTTCTGCTTCTCACTATTTTATGGAAAGATGTGAGATAAAAACCCAAGAAAATGTCACAGGTTTTGCTAAAGTAATCTAAGAAAACTAGGTATGGTAGCACATATTTCCTATCTATCAGCTAGGTGTGTTAATGTCTAACATTCTTTACCACATTATACCTGCATTACCTTCTGGCTTGTGTTAGAAAATCCTGACAGCTGACTATGGCCCAGTTCACATGTCGACACACTCATAAAGATATTAAAGCTTGGTGTATATAATATGGCTATGCTACTTGCACCATTAACAGGTTTATGAACCTCATTCTTTCAGCATTCTTTACAACACACCACTGATTCTTTCCTTCAGAGGATACATGGACATTCAGTGAAGCTACTCTTAAATCCTATTTGCTAGGGGGGAGAAAACATGATTTGTGCCCACTGCTAACAGTTTACGTCAAAGGAATTTAGGATGCAACCCTATACACAGTTTCCTAGAGTAAGTTATATTGAACTCAGTGAGGCTTAATCTGAGCACACTTCATAGGACTGTGCTGCCAGAGAACATTTTCTCTCTTTTTGGGGGTGGAGAGGGGTGAATTTTACCGATTAACAAAAGTGAAATTTTGTCCTGCTTCATATCAGAAAACCTTCACAACACACAAGCCCAGCTCTGTAAACTGAGGGAGCTCCCTTGTTTCTGTTTGCATTGTAGCAAATATGTTCTCTTCCATGCCAATAACCAACAAAAACATATTTTTGCCACACAAGAACCTTGGCAGCTAATAGCTTTGGAACAGATGTATGTGATAAAAACTGCTGGCTGGTACAGAACACAAATTACCCTGTCACACAGAAATCCTTCAGACCAAAACCAAGCTTATAAGGGAAATATAAAGGTACCCAATGTGCTATGCAGTTGCCTATACTCCATTAAGTTGCAGAACTTCCTTCAGGTACGCTCATTTAGAACTTGAAAGTTACTGTACCTAGAATCATAAAACTAAAGAGCTGGCAAGGACCCCAAGGATCACTTAGTGCAACCCCCTGAGAGCATGAGAACAACTTCTTTCCTACACACAATTGGAGGGAAATGGGAAATGGATCTGCATAGCTATGTGGTGATGTGGCAGAGACCTGTCTTATAATACTCTTCATTAACCCATCAGCATGCGTCCAACAGGAACAAATGTTTATATATTTGCATGGTTACATCCAGGTGTATCCGTATATCAAACACAGGTATGAAATATTTATGTAGAACTGGCAAATTTTTGCATTTCAGACATAGTTTCTTGTCTCTTTAGGACCGTAATAAGCTAAGGTTTCAAAAAGACTAGAGGATCCTCATACATAATTTCCTCCATATGCTTTTATTTTGCCCTACATTATGCTGCAGCATCATCAACAGCAGCAATTTCCTGAATGCTCAGGGTAGCTACATGAAACAGAATGGTTGATAATGTAGCCAGTGGGGCCAAGTGCACACCAGGTTTCTTTTTCCAAGAAGTTATTCTACTTTTTATAATGACTCCATTCCTCTTAGCAAAACAGAATTCATAATAATTTCCTTCCGCCTTAGTATGCATGACACACCTCTATTGGTTTCCTATCATATTAAAATGGAAAAACTATGCATTTGGGGATCAGATGTGACTGTTAAAATACCACTCCAGGAAAAACCAATACCTGTTAATTTACTAACGAACAAGGGCATAGTAGATTAAGCGCTCCATACTCTGATCTCATAGTAGTAAGGGGTGTGGTTCTTTATTACTCACAAAGCAAACAAATTTCACAAGTTGAAGACAACAGTGTTCCCTGAAGAAAGTAAAAAATTGAAATAATTCAATTACAAACACCTTCAAAAACCCTTCCAGAAATGACAGCTCTCTACTGAAGCATCAGAATACCTACTCATATTGGGGAGGGATGGGTCTGGTTTAAGACTGCTACCAAGACAGAACTTGACAGTTTACTAAAGGAAGGTTAATATACAAAAAGTCAAAAAATAACAATAATTTGTTAAAACTGACAACTGTAAATATCAGTGGTAGCAGAAAGTTCCAGATAGAAACACATTGTAGTATTATAGGAAGGTTTTGCTTGGAGAAAATTTTAATTTTGAAATTTGCTCTAAATCTAAAGATTTGTATAATGTATCTTGCTGATCTGATGCATATATAAAGGCACAGAATGCAATCCAAACCAAGTCTTTTCATTGAAAGCTATGGAATAAACTTGCAGTTAAATAATTGTCCCATTTTTCACAACATATTGAGGGGTTTTTTAAAGTTTAAGAGCAGAACTTGTACAACAGATGTAAACACAGCAGGTTGCTTCGAAAAGGGTTGAACCCATTTTTAACTTGTTTGGAAGTTAAAAGATTGGTTCAAAAACATACATTATGTAAGTAAAACAAAATACAGCTTCAAATTACTGCAGCACTGTTTCATCTAGCAATCACTTTTCACATACCCCAAAGACACAGAGATGGAAGAGAACCCTGAATATCAGTCTCTGGTACAAAACATTTTTCACGTTATTCATTTAGAGCAAAGACATATAAGATTACCATTTTCTCCATAGTAGAATTCTTCCTTTTTAGTCATATTGCTGCTTCCAACTCTAGCAATGTACAACTACAAGGACTTTTCAGGAAGAACAGTTTGTACAGTGAGCTTATGTCCACAAAATACCATGTAACCAGGTTTAAAAATAAAACTAATTGAATGGCACAACCTCATCCAATAAGGATCGGCTCACAATGGGGGTGGGACTTACGACTAAAAGAAAACTGATATCACCCAGTGCCAACATACGGCTGCTGCTATAAATGTCACTCCTATAGAGAACCACCTCTTTTCCAAAGTACACAAATGCACACACAGAACCCTATTCAAATCACCGTAGGTTGGGAAGCAACATTGCCTGGTAGAGTTCCGAACTGTTACAAATCCTTTTGTAACTCACCAACTGTTTTCTTTGTCTTTGCTTTTTGTGTGTGTCTCTCCCCACCCCTTCAAAACTTGTATATTCTTTGCATGTGTAGACAGATTGCATTGCATTCATTGCAGTGGTATAAATATATCCCACACAGTCTGCTTTGTGTATTATTCAATTATTTATTTAAATATGTTAACAGCTGCATTCTCATGTTGCCTTTGCGTTAGTTGCTTAGAGGCTTCTAGTTTTCTGTGCAAACTTGAGCATTTTTAGAGTTTCGTTAATTTCAGGGAAGTTTTGAAGCAGTTTTATTCACTTAAATACCACTAGTATACCATGTTGAAGTCCTGTAGTAACATTCTGCAAACAAAAACAGTGTTGCAAGCAGCATAGCCAGTGTAAAGGGTTTTGAGGGTACGATAACACACACATTCAGGATGTAAACTTTAGACAATTGTTTAAAAATATTTCGTATATTTAACTTTTTGTATCATTTTGTCTGTATCATTTGGTGCCCAACATTTCTGGCAAGTGTGTTTATAAATCAAGTTCAGCAATAACACTAAAGTAAGCAATGCAGTCCACAAGGTTGACATCGTGCAAGTTAATTGCATGCAAGATGCGATTGTATTTTATATCCTTTTTTAACAGTGATTTTTGAGTATTGTAGCACTGCTATTTTAATGCAGTCTGAAAAGTCACGATTAAATGTTGCAGAAATGTCGAAATGTGAAATGCTCTTGTTCACTGTTCCAGTCAGTGAGTGATGTTCTCCGCCAGGACACTCCATTATATTCTCATCTCAGCAAGCTTCCCATTCACCTCCCAGGAGTTAGCTTGTACTGTATTCAGTAGCCACTGAACATGCTCAGAAATCATTGTAGTGTTCTTGGGGATTCCCCCTTAGGAATCTTTCTAAAGTTTTCTTTTTTTGTACTCCTGTAAACTTTGGAGTTCCTGCATGCCTGCTGACAACTCCCTCTTTTGCATTAATATTACTGTTTGGCTACATGGGTAACAACACTCACACTTGAGCCTCAGAAGTAAAGGGAATGATGAACTGATTTTACCAAGCAGAATGTAGTTGACTGAACTGTTAAAAATTATATTTTACCATTCTGTTTTATTGAATAGCTATAATAATACTTTTGGATTTGTTGTTATGGCTAATACAATACATTGGAACCGATGATGAATGAATGGATGTTTAGAAATGGGGTCTGAATGTCTATTTTTATCCTACTACTCTGTTTCCTAACTGCATGCTTCAAATGCTTTGGTTCAAAGCTTTTCAATGCTTTGGTTTTTTTACTGCAACTCTTGCAGGCCTCTATGCTTAGGAATGTGACCTTTCATTAAGAGATTTAAATACATTTCTGCATATATTCAACCATTCCTTTTCCATTATACTTTTCACCATTGCTTTCAATAATTATTCATGTATACACACGAACACTAAACTGGAATGCCTGAAAGCTAGAAAAATGCCTTTTCTCACAATCTTCTTTGCATAATAGCTTTTGGCTGCACTGACTTTGAACTACCTGTGCCATACACTGAGATGGCTGGTGGGGTGGCTGTATGCACTGGCTTTTTACATGCTGCTGCGAGAACCTTTTCCAGTGTGTGGTTATCAGTGCAGGGAGTTATCTGCAGCATGTGTGATAATGTCTGCTGCTTGCTTGGCTAGAGAAATATAGGTGGGAGAAGGAGAGCAGAAACCTCTGGCTTGTGTTTGGCTGGAATGTAGTCATATTATTATTGGGGAGCCAGCGTGGTATAGTGGTTAAGAGCAGTGGACTCGTAATCTGGTGAACTGGGTTCCCTTCCCCGGTCCTCCACATGCAGCTGCTGGGTGACCTTGGGCCAGTCACACTTCTTTGAAGTCTCTCAGCCTCACTCACCTCACAGAGTGCTTGTTGTTGGGGAGGAAGGGAAATGAGAATGTTAGCCGGTGTGAGACTCCTTAAGGGGAGTGAAAAGGCAGGATATCAAGTCCAAACTCCTCCTCCTCCTCCTCCTCCTCCTCCTCTTCTTCTTCTACATATCTGCTGGCCCTGTCCCCCACTGAGATATGGGTTCTCAGGCTGAAAAAAAGGCTTTCTATCCCTATGATATGGACTTGTGTCAGGGGTACCAGAAGTTGTCAGATACAATATAGGGCATGTCTTATCAGCTCTGCATTGTCGTCAAAGGAAAATGGTTTAGCTGGAGTAGTTCTTTCAACATAGCCATTAATAAAACCCTCCCCCATATTGGGTCTGACAAGGCCTAGGTAGGCACTTTATTATTATTATTTTAAAAAAGTAAATCTGAATTTTTATCCCATTCTTTCCAGCAGGCTCAGAACTAGTTATCAACAAACAAATAAACATATGCATAAATTCAGAAGCCAAAAAACTCTTTTTGAAATATGTGGATTAAGACATATAAAACATATACAAGGGAAGCTGAGGCTCATACTCTGTTTTATTCTCGAACAAAAAGCATGTACTGTGAACAAAAGAATGACAAATACTATGACATAATTTAAAATACACTGCAGCTACTTGAAGCTTTTCAGAATTTCTGACCTTGTCTTTCATATTCATCCTTTGTTATCTTCTTTTAAATATGTACTGCACTTGACTAACATTCTGGCATGCAGAGCCCTGGGAGCTGCATTGTTTTGACATCTGCCAAATACCAGATAACCAGACGACCACTTAGAGAACGTGGCTGCAACACACTTGGAATGGTAGACCTGAACAATACTGTAGAATAATATGCAACCGAACTAAATGATGCTAACGGGCTAAGACTGACCTGGTTGCCTAAGTCTAGGGCAAACAATGATGCAAAATATCTCATACTGTCACTCCCCGGATGATCTGAATTGAACTAGAAGCAGTCTCCATGTAATATAAAACCCTAACATTGGGGAAGTTGTAAACAATCAGTGTGTTATTGGGACTTTTATTATTGAAATATTGAGCTATGTAACAGATCTTCTCTGCCTACATGCCTAATGAATGCTGCCATTCTGCCATTTTTAAAAGGATAATATTCTGTTATTGTACCTATTATATCACCATCACCACATTTTACAATGTTAAGTACTGTGTGTGAGACTCCCATTATAAGAGGAAACCCCTGCTTTATACAAACCACAATGTCTTGTTTCTCTGCCACTTTAGTGAGCTTTTAGAGAACAAAATGAATGAATCAGGGATGCCAACTCACAGCCGTTCCAATATGCACAAAACTCTAATAGCCTTCCCGTTCTCAAAATTTGCCCTGACAGATCCTGGTTTTCAATGACATGCCACACATAACATTTTGCCTGCTGTCAAATAATAACCAACATTAAAAGGGTGTCATAATAAGACATACATCATGCATTTTAAAGCACAGATAAGCACTGACTTGAAATGTTATCAGCCACCTATTAACCAAACAAACCACAATTAATTCTGTTTATTTACTACAATTTGTCAGTTGTGGCTTCTTTCATCAGTTGTCAATTCAGCAGTGTGGTCTAGCAAAGGTGGGCAATGAGGATTATGCACAAACACTATATATATATATATATATATATGCTTTCGTAGATTTTCACGGGTACAGGAATGTAGGTTTTGGTGTCTTCGGGTGTCTTCCCGTGTAAGAGTTGGGGTGTCTAGGCGACGTTTCGACGAGGTCTCACTCGTCATCTTCAGGCTGGTGCTTTCGGCTTCTTGTTACTGGAACAGAGCAGGATCTCAGTGTTTGAGTTCCTATAAATACTGTTGAGGGGGTGTGGTGCAGAGAAGAAGTTCCCAGGTTATTGTGCCTTTTCTTCTTTTGTTCTTTAATTACTTGGGGGATATCTTGAGTGATATCTTGAGTGGTATTCTGAGTACCACTTAGGTGGGTCATTAAGTGTGGATTAGTTGCTATAGCTTTCGTGTCTTGACCTTTTGAGCTAGTGAAGAGATTTTTCTGAGAAGATGGCTGTACTGCACTTAGTTGTGCTCTGGCTTGGCTTCGTGTATAGGGGCGAGCTGTGGTTTTGTGCCCTGTGCCAGCCAGATCTGTGTAGGGATTGCAGGGGGGTGCAGCATCCGGAGGTGCCACTATGGTTTGGCTACCGGATGGAGTCTGTAATTTATCTGTGGAGAGGGTCTGGGTTTGGGTCTGGTGTGGTTGATAGGTGATGGCGTTCTGTGTGCCTCTGGTCCTGGTGTCGGTTTTTGTGGGGAGGGCTAATTTCCAGATGTCTGGCAGGCGGGACGTGTCGTCACGCTTGTTCATGTTGTGAGGGTGTTTCTCTACTGTTGAGGGGGTGTGGTGCAGAGAAGAAGTTCCCAGGTTATTGTGCCTTTTCTTCTTTTGTTCATTAATTACTTGAGGGATATCTTGAGAGATTTCTTGAGTGATATTCTGAGTACCATTTAGGAGGGTCATTAGGTGTGGATTAGTTGCTAAAGCTTTCGTGTCTTGACCTCTTGAGCTTGTGAAGAGTTTTTCTGAGAAGATGGCTGTACTGCACTTAGTTGTGCTCTGGCTTGGCTTCGTGTATAGGGGCGAGCTGTGGTTTTGTGCCCTGTGCCAGCCAGATCTGTGTAGGGATTGCAGGGGGGTGCAGCATCCGGAGGTGCCACTATGGTTTGGCTACTGGATGGTGTCTGTAATTTATCTGTGGAGAGGGTCTGGGTTTGGGTCTGGTGTGGTTGATTGGAGATGGCGTTCTGTGTGCCTCTGGTTCTGGTGTCGGTTTTTGTGGGGAGGGCTAATTTCCAGATGTCTGGCAGGCGGGACGTGTCGTCACGCTTGTTCATGTTGTGAGGGTGTTTCTCTATCTCGATGGCTTCCATGATTATTCTCTTGTGGTGATGTTCCATGTTAAAGAGCAATTTGGAGTCTGCAAAATTAATTTCGTGTCCTGTTTCTTTCATGTGTTGGTAAAGAGAGGAAGTTTTTTCTTCTTTTTTGACGGCATTCTTGTGTTCTGCGATACGTGCATTTATTCGTCTGTTTGTTTGTCCAATGTACGTGGCTGGGCAGACTTTGCAGGGTATTTCATAGACCCCTTGGTTTTCTAACTGGATTTTATCTTTGGGGTTTCTGAGGATATTGGCTATTTTTTGGTTGGTGCAAAAGGCTGTTTTGATATTGTGTTTATGGAGGATTTTGCTAATTTTATCTGTAGTGCCCTTGATATAAGGAAGGAGGGCCATGCCATTGTTTTCTTCTGTGTCTTGGTTTTTGGGGGGTGTTTCTTTTTGGATTAGTTTCGTAACCCTGTTTTGCTGGTATCCGTTGGCGATTAACACATTTGAGAGATTCTGTAACTCAGTTGTCAAGTGGTCTTTGTCAGCCAGGCGTTTGGTTCTGGAGATGAGAGTCTTGGCTACGGAGTTTATTTCTGCAGGGTGGTGGTGTGATTGTGCATGTAAGTAGCGGTTGGTGTGTGTTTTTTTCCGGTAGATAGTGTGTCCTAGGGAGCCATCAGGTTTTTTGTAGATTAGGACGTCAAGGAAGGGAAGTTGGTTGTTGGCTTCTATTTCCATAGTGAATTGTATTTTGGGGTGTAGGCTGTTGAGATGTGTGAGGAAGCTATCTAGTTTTTCTTTCCCGTGTGGCCAAATTACAAAGAACGCCATCTCCAATCAACCACACAGAACGCCATCTCCAATCAACCACACCAGACCCAAACCCAGACCCTCTCCACAGATAAATTACAGACACCATCCAGTAGCCAAACCATAGTGGCACCTCCGGATGCTGCACCCCCCTGCAATCCCTACACAGATCTGGCTGGCACAGGGCACAAAACCACAGCTCGCCCCTATACACGAAGCCAAGCCAGAGCACAACTAAGTGCAGTACAGCCATCTTCTCAGAAAAACTCTTCACAAGCTCAAGAGGTCAAGACACGAAAGCTTTAGCAACTAATCCACACCTAATGACCCTCCTAAATGGTACTCAGAATATCACTCAAGAAATCTCTCAAGATATCCCTCAAGTAATTAATGAACAAAAGAAGAAAAGGCACACTAACCTGGGAACTTCCTCTCTGCCCAGAACGTTGGAGGCTATACACCACACCCCCTCAACAGTATTTATAGGAACTCAAACACTGAGATCCTGCTCTGTTCCAGTAACAAGAAGCCGAAAGCACCAGCCTGAAGATGACGAGTGAGACCTCGTCGAAACGTCGCCTAGACACCCCAACTCTTACACGGGAAGACACCCGAAGACACCAAAACCTGCATTCCTGTACCCGTGAAAATCTACGAAAGCAAATATATATATATATATATATATATATATATATATATATATATATATATATAGAGTAACTCTTTCTCATAAGAAGTTTCGAAAACATGCTCAAATTGATTTCAACTGGTTGTTTATAGGCATATTTTACCAACCTTGCTTTCGCATTTTTACTTTTTATTATTATTGCTGCTTTATTGTTGTACTTTATTATATTTAATTTATATTATTGTTGTTAGCTGCCTTAAGCAACTTTTGACGTAAAGGTGGGGTTCAAATTTAATAAGCAATTTTTTTAAAAAAAATCATCTAATTCCTTGGCTGTAGTTTTTGGATGCTAGCAATCTATTGTGGCATCTAGTGAGAATGAACATTTTATACCTCTTCAATTGCTAAAGAAGAAAAGGGAAATTTCTGCTTCAGATTTTCAGATTTTGTTGTATAAAACTGAGCTGTACCCAGGGGTTGGCTAGGTTTGTTCCTACCCAGGGTGCAAGCCTAGAGAAGTGCCTCTCTACTCTGGCTCATAGTGGTTAAGAACCTGTCTGTCCATCCGCATGCTCCATGGACTACTCTCATATAAGAAATTAGACATTTCTAAATAACTTTTTTAAAAAACAATTTAACTAATATTTAAAATGACCTGTTGCTTAAAATGAACACACACACAGGATATACAGCACAGTATGTGTACAAGGTGAGAAAGCTTTATTATAAGATCTGCCTAAAGACATGGTCCCTATACACAACCTTGGATTCACTGCATAACGCGGTTGGTTTAGAGCATGGTGCTGATAACACCAAGGTTGCAGGTTCAATCCCCATATGGGACAGCTGCATATTCCTGCATTGCAGGGGGTTGGAATAGATGACCCTCAGGGTCCCCTCCAACTCTACGATTCTATGATTCTGTATGTTTAAAGAAGTATTTAGTATTTTTTTAAAACCAGTGCGCTGTTACGTTTATACTTTTGCTTTCATAAGATCGATTTGAATTCTGTATTTGTAGAATACAACACTATTTAACTACTTCTTTAAAAGTTCATTAAAAAGAGCAGCAAGATTTGTTATAGAAAGAAAAGTGCAGTGCCTAATTAGGCACTTCAGTACTTGCTTTATAATCCCACATGCCCTGCGGTTGCTTTGCATTCTGAATCCTTAAACAGGTCCTTTTAAAACTGTGATCTAATATAAAATAATTAACATCTTTGCTTGTTGGGAGATACATTATTAATGCATATATAACACATATAAGCTGTTACAAACACACACACACACTGGTGCTATAACTGAAAGATGGCTGGTGAATTTAGCAGGAGAGCAAGAAATAGATGAGCGCTTGAAAACCAGAGGGGGGGATGAACCAAGAAGAAAGTCTGGCTGGAATGAGATGTTTGTGTGGCACTAAAAAGGGAACAGAGAACAGAGGCATTGGTGGAGAAAAAGAAATAGAAGCATACTTGGATCATGGGGCAAGACAACACATTGGCTATACTGGGTCATTAGACCTTTTGACTGGAATGATCCAGAGGTTAATCTGTTTAGCTAATAAAGCTGCAGGTTCCTTTGGACTCAAGTGCCTCAGCATGTCCTGAGGCAATGACATGCTTCCACAAGACTCTACAGCAGGGATTGCTGACCCAGTGTGTGCAGGTGCCCACAAAGGCCTTCTTTGGTGTACCCCAGATAAATCATAACCCCTAGGTTCCCAGTTCTCATTTAAACAGACAAAGTTTCTAGCATTTTTAGAACCTGAGATATGAGGCAAAACATACAGATACCATTCTTCTCAATTTTTTGCGCAGAACTAGCCCATACATGGAGATGGAGAGGTGTGTTTGTGGTGTATGTTTGCAAGCAGGGGTTGAAAATGTATGTATGAAATATGTATGTATGTGAAATATGTATGTATGAATATGTGTGTGTGGTTTGTGAGAAAGGAAGAGATGTACTTGGGCTGAGGGATATATTTATCTGTGGCCTGTATATGTGAAATGAACATGTGCATTTGGGAAGAGAGCAACCAGCAATGCCTGTACTCGGCTCCCTCCCATGACAGCCATGTTTTTATGCCACACCCCCACAGAAGTGATGTCACTGGCGCCCACAGCACTTTCTCAAAATTAAAATGTGCCTTGCTGGACCAAACGTTTGGCAGCCCAAGCTTTGCTCTACAGAATGTCCGGGGTGGGTGAATGGCAGTTCCTGTGAAGAGACAAATGAACGTATACGTATTATTGGAATGAGTGCAGACATATTTAAATATTCTCTGACTTAAATTAGATTGACATCAGCTGTTTTGCAAGACAGAATTTTTTGTTATTCATTGTTCGCCTTTGTACAATTACCAGTACAGTGCAAAGAAATATAAAGATGTTTCAGTGTCAAGCTAATTCCGCCTAACAGTGAAAACAAGCACTTCCTTCCCCATTTTTTCCAGCAGGCAATTTACATAATGCAGTATATTGAGGTTAAGTTTTCACATCAACACCAGCCTCTTTCCAATTCCTGCAATTCAAGGACCGCATGGTGTTGCCCAACGCCTCCCCCCCCCCTCCACCGGCACCGAGGCATCATTATAATGGGAACAACCTGCTCCTTCAGTTGCATAATGGCAATCAAGTTTGAATAAATCTCACTTAGCAATTAAAACAATCAGAGAGCAATGCCGTCTCATCTACTCACTTAAAAGGGGAAAAGCAATATTCGACTACAATAGTACAAGCAGAAATATACTGTATATGTCAATAAAATATGCCAATACAGAAATAAATCAGAATTAATTGTGTTTCCTCTAAGTCTATGCTTCCTTAACCTTTCTGTTTCTCAAACAGAAGTCCATTAATCTATTTGGCAAAACACTTCTGAAAATGAGTGATATTTCAAAACCAGTTTATGATATTGCCTTGGGAACGGGGATAGCTGTTCCAAGTTAGGGTGTTGGGGGAGGGGCCAAAGCTGCAGGTAGTTCTATGGATCTTCTGAGTCACATGGCCATTCTCTTTTCTCCCAACGCACATTAAGTGGCTCACAAGCTATTATTCCTGTGACAGTGATTGCAATTCACCTATTTGTCTTCTGGCTTTTTAATGCTTCCTAGTTCGAATTGTGATGAGATTTTAATAACTGGAAATCACTTTGGGGTTCTTTTTAAGATTGGAAAGATGATATATTTTATGAATAAATTAAAAATATGGCACAATTATTTGTGTTCATGCTACAGTGTCATTAAAAGGAGAAAGTGCCCCTTTTCTTTTACTCTCCATATTGAATATATTTCTATACAGAAGCCTGCTTCTACATACAGATCTTCAGGGTGTTTTTACTGTAGGGGAAAAAGGTGTCATGGAAGTTGTTACAGGAAGTGTTACATTTTTAACCAGTGCTTTTCTTCTAGAAAAAAGGTGTCAGTACTGCATACCCTTGAGGTACATGGGTGGCGCTGTGCTCTAAACCACTGAGCCTCTTGGGCTTGCCGATTAGAAGGTCAGCAGTTTGAATCAGCGCAAGGGGGTGAGATCCTGTTGCTCTGTCCCAGCTCCTGCCAACCTAGCAGTTTGAAAGCATACCAGTGCAAGTAGATAAATAGATACTGCTGCGGCGGGAAGGTAAACGGCATTTCTGTGTGCTCTGGCACTCATCACTGCCCTCCGTGCACCAGAAGTGGTTTAGTCATGCTGGCCACATGACCTGGAAAGCTGTCTGTGGCCAAACACCAGCTCCCTCTGCCTGAAAAGTGAGATGAGTGCCGCACCCCATAGTAATCTTTGACTAGACTTAACCGTCCAGGAGTCCTTTACCTTTTACCTTACCCTTTCTCGTATTAGGCCTTGGCATCACTACACAGATGGAGCTATCAGAGAAATACTTCAGAGTCCTATAATTTGATCCCGTATTAATATTTTAATATCTTCCTAGTTGAACATGAATATCTTATTTACCTCTGCATATTTTCTTAACCAAATCTGAAATCCTATACCCTTTTACCTGGGAGGAAGCCCCACAATGGGACTTGAGTAAACACATTCAGGACTGCACACAATTTTTCCCCCAGACCAGTGTAAGTTGAAAAGCACTAGCACTTTTGGGTGAATGTGGATGAACTTCTGAATATGTATGTTTATTTGAGTGAATATATACTTATCTGAGTAGTCAAACCATATTCACTTTATGCACATTAATTTTATAAAATACAGATATATGGATATGAAAAACTGGTGTTGAGCTAGTTGGGCACTGTAATTGTTTGACATTTTGATTGCTAGATGTCCTTTCTATATTCTATTAGACTTTTATAATGACTTGGGGGTGAAGAAGGAGGTTCTCTCTTTCTACCTTGGTCCTACTTCTTGAGCTATTATGTGACGGATGCTGTGTAAAATTAGCCTTGCGAAATGACAAGAGATATAAATGACATATAAACGTCTGATGTAGAATGATTATAATTATCATTTGTACCTTCATACGCAGTAATGCAAGTCAGTCATGTTTAATTTTCCAGAATGATTACATTTCCACTTCACAAGAGAGGAAGTTAAATGACCTGCATGGTCCTCACATTTTATCCCCTGCACCCAGCCACTATTTGTTATGATTGGTCTCAAGAAAGAAAAGAAAAAGCTCCAGAAGTCTATCCGTGTTAGATTTTGGGAGCAGAAGAAAATTTCAAATATGCAGATAAATTATTCTCTCATGAAATCCAGTCTCTAATGTCAACACTGAATTGTTGAATCTTACACTACCAGTGTCCAACAAGGAATGTACCCACAAGTCCTCTCCACCTCTTCTGCTATTTGTTTACTTTCAGTAGGTCCTCTTCTGTTTTTCCTTGGCTAATAAAGGCAGTGTTTGGATTTTATTCATTCATACAACTTCTACATACTAGCCCACTGTAGCATGAGGTTGTTCATAATCAATATTAAAAGACACGTAATTTCTTTAGGGATAACTGACTAAAACATTCTTAAAGATTTGTTACATGAATTTAGAAAACAAATGCATGAAATGAAGGATCTGAGTGTTCCAGTAATGCTAGGTTTCTTAACTATGGGCCACTTTTTGGTAACAGTCCTACTGTATGAAGGTCAAAGTACATGATACACATAGGAAGCTGCCTTATATCAAATCATACCATTGGGCCATCAAGTTCAGTGTTGTTTACATGACAATAACTGTCTAAGGTTTGGGATCAGGGGACTTTCCCAGCCACAGTGGGAGATACCAAGGATTAAACCTGGGATCTTCTGCATGTTAAACAGATGTTCTGCCACTGAGCTATGGCCCAATGTTTGCCAAACTTGGGTCTCCAGCTGCTTTTGGACTACAATTCTCATCATCTCTGACCACTGGTCTTGCTAGGTAGGGATAATGGGGGTCATACGCCAAAAACAGCTATAGGCCCAAGTTGGGAAACACTGCTATGGCTGTTCCCCACTTGTCATGCATAGTGTGAAGCTGTTCACAGTTTGCTTTTTCTTTACTTACTGGGAGGAGGGAGAACTGTTATCGGGACTACAACCCATGGGGGAGAGAGGTTTGTCACTATTCCGAAAATTTAAACAGCTTTGTATAACTAACACAATGTAAGCAATGCATAAGTAACATAATTAAAAGATTCATAGTTATATCTTTTTCTTTTCTTTTCATTTTTTACTTCCTTGATGAGATAAAATATTTATAGCTGCACTGTGGCTACAGTATTTCCAAACCCTCAGGCTACAAAGGATGTACCAAATGAAACCGTATGGAGCTGCATACATTATATTAAGTTCTTGTCCTAGTTGTAAATATAATATGTTAAATCATTCTACATTTTGCTGTCCATTCAATCTCCTTTACAAAAGAAGTGTGTGAGAGTGGGGGGAGAAAGAAACTGAGGAAATATTCTCATTCTCTGCATATGTCTTTGCTTATGGGGGTTTAATATAACAAGTATAAAAAGAGCTTCAGTGTGGAGAACAGAATGACCAGTGGAGAACAGAATTACCAATAGGAGTTTCTTCAATCTGTTCCAAGTTTAGATTCAATATTATTCTAACTACATGGTAGTGAAGGGCAGTGGTATTCACTGTGAAATCAATGAATAGAGGAAATGTTTGCAGATCAGCACATAAAATTAAAGATGCTACCAGTATAAAAATTCTTTATGCTTTAAATTATAAAAGCCAGATACAAGTTCTTATACACACGCCAGCAAATATTCTCTTCCAGCAGAGACTTTAGTTGTCTCCTTTGTGCTATCCATTCTTCTTCTACGACCATTACTCTTCCTTCTAGTTAGCTCCCTCAGTTCCTCTTCAGTAACACACCAATGATAATGCTGTGGAGGGATAATATAATGTAGGGCAGGTGTGCCAACTTAAATAAAATATTGGGGGGAGGGGCAGGTTAGCCCCGCCCCACATAATTGATTACATGATGAGGCACATGAGCACCATTTGTTGTTTTCTTCATTCTCTATTTTAGATTTTAAAGGGCATGGGCCTGTCTATTCCTGCCCATGTAACTCTGTAACGAGCAGTGCACACTCATGGTACTCAACAAATATCAAAATACAGCAAAGGACATGACAATCCAAAGTTCTTTGTAAAGCAAGGGTGGGAAACCTGTGGACTACAGTTCCCATCATCCCTGACCACTGGCCGTGCTGTCTGGCACTGGTGGGAGTTGGAGTCTTGATAGCTGGAAAGTCAAACAATCCCCACCCTTGGTTGATCAAAATTACCTGGCACCCACTATCTGACAGACACAGCTTTGTGAAGAAAGGATTCAGAATTGAAACCTGCTGATAGGAAATGTGTCTCTCATGATGTCAGGGAATGGAATGAAGAGGCAGAGGAATGGTGGGGATCTCTCCCCTACTCCCACCTTCTCCTGGAGCTGAAGGGAGGAGAGAGACAGTATTGAAGTGCAGCCAAGCTATGTAGTGAGCAGGCAAGGTATGCTGAGTTAGGAGAAGTAAGGGAGGGGAGAGAGCAGTCAGCGAACGCTTCAATAGACAGCATAGGGGATCCTCCGTCCCCTAGGATGCGACAGTCATTGTGGGTACAAGAACAACATACGCAGCAATGTTTGGCAATGGGAGGCTTCCATAGAGGCGGGTGCTGTTGGGGAAGGGGGAAGGAGGAGAAGGAGCCAGAGTGAGTGACTCCATCATGGAGGAAAGGCTGGAATTCTTTGTCTGTTACTGCAGTGACTTATTAAATCATAAGTAAAACTTTCTTGTTTCCTCCTGGCTCCTTGAAACCTTTGGGAGGGGAGGGAGAGATTCCTCAGGCCTGACACATGAGACTAAATGTTAAAAAATAGAAAATGCTCATTAAAAAAAAATAATCCTCTAAATAATATTGAAATTTTTTTTAAGTACTATTAACAACAGAACCAGACACAACCAAAAGGGAAAGGCATAGTTCCCCTCAATTACATTCATATATTGTATTTTTCAATATTGATTTTCACATTTTAACTGCATGCTTCATCATTTTAAAATCCTAATAAAAAAGTCACAGAATGTAAACATTTTATAGCCCATTTTCAGTTTTATGCACTATGCTGCATTCATGCACTTGAAAACAATGATAAGGCAATAAAATGATAGGACATGCATGTGAAAGTCTGCTGCCTGGTACATTTAGCTTCAGTTTGAACAGAAATAGCCTATTTTTTGCATGAAACATCCAAAGTCATTCTGCTGCTTTCACCTGTATCCTATAATCAATATTTTAACCTATGCACATAGAACTACAGGTGCATATTTTTTACATAAAAATATATATACCGTATTTTTCGCCCCATAGGGCGCACCGCCCCATAGGACACACCTAGTTTTTTGGGGGGAAATAAAGAAAAAAAATTATTTCCCCCCCCCCCCGGCATGGGGCTGACGTGGGGGAAGCCCGAGCTTCCCCCGACCCCAGCCCCCAGAACAGCCTGCTATCCGCAATCCTACGGAGCGGAGAGCTGCACGAAGCGCGCCCCAGGCTTCAGAATGCAGGCAGCTCTGCGCAGCCCTCGGGAGCCCAGCGCGAAGTCACCATTTGAACTGGATTTTGTCCATTTGAACTGGATTTTAACTGAGTGCAGAAAATTGGAAACAAAACTCAATTGGCAGAGATCAGTTTTAGAAGGCTTACTATGTTAAACAAAATGGTAGCTATAGAATCTGCAAAGAACAGCTTCTTTCCTCACATTTTCCTCATTCATGAATTTATATTTTGTTTAACACAGATATTTTAAAGAATAACCACACACTGAGGAGCATGTGTTTAAAAAACACCACAAAAAACAGTTCAACTGCCAAGCAACTGAGAGTTTTGTGTTACTTTGTTACTCAAGGTCAGGTATTGTTGGTGTTGTTTAGTCATGTCTGACTCTTCGTGACCCTATGGACCAGAGCACGCCAGGCACTCCTGTCTTCCACTGCCTCCCGCAGTTTGGTCAAGCTCATGTTGGTAGCTTTGAGAACACTGTCCAACCATCTCATCCTCTGTTGTTCCCTTCTCCTTGTGCCCTCCATCTTTCCCAACATCAGGGTCTTTTCCAGGGAGTCTTCTCTTCTCATGAGGTAGCCAAAGTACTGGAGCCTCAGCTTCACGATCTGTCCTTCCAGTGAGCACTCAGGGCTGATTTCCTTCAGAATTGATAGGTTTTATCTTCTTGCAGTCCATGGGACTCCTCCAGCACCATAATTCAAAAGCATCAATTCTTCGGCAATCAGCCTTCTTTATGGTCCAGGTACTGAGAAATTATTTAGCATGACACCAATACCAGTGTTATCATCCCAGCCAAACACGCATCTTCCATCCTAAAACTGACCAAGATAAAACTAGGGGTGTATTCATTTGTTTTTCAAAAGTGTAAACTGCAGACCATGAATTATGCCATATCCACAATAAAGAGCCAACATGTGTCACAGAACTATTTTTCCCCCTTTGGTGTTTTCTTTTCTCTTTCTTTCTCTGTTTTTTTTGTTTTCATTTAGTTTAGTTTCTTTTTTCTTATTGTATTATGGCGCGGGGGGGGGGGCTTTTATAAAACCTTATTTAAAAAAGTAAACCCCACTGAGTTCAATGAGGCTTGTTCCCAGTAAAGTGAGCATTGGATTGCATCTTCAGTCCCCTTTATTGCAGCCCTACTTCACAGCTGCAGATGTTAATTCAACTTAACATTTAGCTAGCAACTACCACATTCTTACTGCTTTTGTATACAAAATGCAACGGAGAGGTGGTTGGGAGTTCACTGAAGTACAGTAGTATCAATTAACATAAAATGTGGCTGTTGGAGAGTTGTGCCATTATGGATAACGAGTTTACTTTAGTACTGTGCATTTATACATCGTGTGGGGTTCAATCCAATTCACACAAATCAGCACTCCTAACAATTATCCCGTAAGATAGCCATATGCTATTATCCTCATATGTAGGTGGAACTGTGGCTCTTTGACATCTCCACCCATGGATTGCATGAACCCTACTGTAGACTTTTAATAGTAGGATTGTCAGTTTGAAACCCACAGAATACGTGTTTAACCTTTAAAGGCATTAATGGTTGTCAATGCTGCTCCCATCCATTTTTCAGATGATCTTTTAACATTTTGACCTGTAACAGAGCACAGCTGGTGTCCTGCAGGTGGAGAAGGAGCTCAGAGGGAAGTATCAGGCAAGGAACTGACAAGAGCTGTCTAGACCACCATATATCTCTGTTGATCAGTGAATTTTAAAAGGAAGTACACATTTCCCAGATTGTAATCTGGAAACTCAACTGCCATCTGCTACCATCAGCTTCCTTCCTTTGTAAATTCTCACTAAAATCTGCAACATATTTCTATCCTGTACATTTCTGCAGTGGAATATGTAATATTCCCACTGGAGAGAGTTTTACAAATGTGCTATAACAGTTGTAGCATAAACATGACATACAGTCAATGCAGCATGTTATCTACCCCTTCCTGCTCCACGACAATGTGTTATGCCTTAATAGCAGCAACTGAATGGGTTAGGGCACAATCAGTAGAAATGAGTACAGTGGTACCTCGGGTTACATACGCTTCAGGTTACAGACTCCGCTAACTCAGAAATAGTGCTTCAGGTTAAGAACTTTGCTTCAGGATGAGAACAGAAATCATGCTCTGGCAGCGCGGCAGCAGCAGGAGGCCCCATTAGCTAAAGTGGTGCTTCAGGTTAAGTACGGACCTCTGGAACGAATTAAGTACTTAACCCGAGGTACCACTGTAAGTTCATTCTAAGCAATACTCCTTGACACCCATACAAACCACCTTCATTCTTAATACCACAAACTGCCAAGGACCATTACAGCAAGCAAACAACAACCACTCCAAAACCTTCATATTTTGCTCACCTAACAAGGGGCTGTGGTATTATTTAGGGTGGTGTGTTGGGTGATTTTGTTGCTGTAATTGATACTACTTTTTGTATATTTATTTTTAGATCTTATTGAGATTTTTCGTGGAATTTGTTCGATTTTGTTGCGTTGGTTTTTTTGATGCGTTTTACTTATTATTTATCACTACTTTTGTTTTGTTTGTAATGCCGTAAATCTTTTCATGCTCTAAGTCTCCTTGACCATGGTTTTAATTAGCGAAAGGCGGCCTTCTAATAAAATGATGAAGAAGGATTAAGAAAGCCCACTTGCATCCCAGATGAAAGCTGTTGTTCACATTCCATATACAGTGGTACCTCGCAAGACGAATGCCTCGCAAGACAAAAAACTCGCTAGACGAAAGGTTTTTCCATTTTCGATTTGCCTTGCAAGATGAAATTTCCCTATGGGCTTGCTTCGCAAGACGAAAACGTCTCGCGGCTTTGTTTCCTTTGTCTAAAAACAAAGACATGTTTTGTTTATAAAGTTAATTTATTTTCCCTTCAATTTTTGAACTGCTCTTTACAGTATGTGTGACTTTAAAGAGCAGTTAATAAACTGTTGTTGTACCAAATTTGGCTTTGTTTGGACTTTTGTTGACCATAGGAACGCATTAATTGATTTTCAATGCATTCCTATGGGATTTCGTGATTCGCAAGACGAAAAATTCGTTAGACGACAAAACTTGCGGAACAAATTAATTTCGTCTTGCGGGGCACCACTGTATATATATACATACTGGTGTGCTTGTGGGGTGTGTAACATCCCAGTATCACACAAGGGCCCTACTGGGAATGAAGTGCAAGAAAATCAGCACACACAGCCCTGTCTAAACTACCTCTTCCGGATGAGCATTAAATTAGCTGACATCTCTCAAGAAGTGGAAAAGTCAACAACTAATGTTACCTAAAAGTATGAATGACACTGAAAACTCATTCTGAACAAGCAATAAATATTTCAGAGTGCTCATTTAACTCTGCAAACATTAAAAAAAATATCACCACTAACCAGCAGTTTTACAGTGATCATGTTTTACTTCAAGTAATTGGTTTCTGCAATACGCTTTATTTTTTAATCCTCCTTTTAACAAGCTGGATTTTCTTACTCGCATAAACACCCCAGGGTGTCACATGCCCATGTGCTGAGGCATGATAACAATTACATCACCTACGCATTTGCTAGGAAGGAAATGTGCCGAACAACTGTACTGTAAAGATAGCGGTCTCTTGTTGAAACAGATCTCCACTGGGTTTCTCTAACTAACATTATTTTTAAAAAGTGTGAAGGTTTACAAATTTGTATTGCCATAATCGGTGTCTTCCCAACATCACACAAGCTGTAATGCTTTTCCTCCCATATCATGCGTTCAGTAATCCTCGTTTTCCTGGGCCACAGGCCCTGAAACCCTCCTTCTCCTTGAATCTCAAATTCTCTCTCTCTCTCCTTCTTACTGTAATCCCCTTGTGCAAGATGTGCTGCAGGACTGCTCCCGCATGATGGATTTTCATTCTGCTCAACCTTAAAGGTAACTGGCAATAAAAGTGTTTTATGTATCCAGTATTCATCGTCCTCATGTGGTTATACAGGCTGTAATTTAACGTCTCAGTAGTGGAGCTATTCATAAACCATTCAAACTGTATCTTTCAACTTTAGAATGTCATCAAAACTACTTGATTGAATCTTGCCTCCAGTTTGGCACCTCTTTATTCTACATGAAAAGTCAGCCATAAGCATTTTAGCAAATTCAAAATTCCTCAGAGCTCCCAATAGGAATAGTTGTTAATTAGGACCCATAGCAACAGACCCTCTGGTAAAGGAACAGTATTTGGGAGCAAAGCACTCAGAAGAGATGCCTCTTTAGAGATAGAGAGGCAGTGTCTGTTCTGAAACAGAATACTTTGAATCTAGGACACATGTCTAGTTGCAAATGCTTAGACGTCATCCAGACTGGATAGGGAAGGTCTTATGTTCCAAGAATACACCTTTGCACAGAGTTTGTAAGCAGAGGCTGAATGTTTATCTCTTAGGGATGCAATAGTTGCAAGATTCCTGCACTTAGCAAGAAGTTGGAACAAATGACCTTCAAGGTACCTTCCAACAGCAAAGTTCAATGACCTCAATGCAAAGGTCACACAGACAGAGACTCTACCGACTTTCATTCTTCCTTCTCAAAAAACAGGCCAGCAAAGGATGATAACGCCACCACTCCACGATCTCTCTAGATTTCCTCAATCAGCTCCTTTGTAGGCTGCACTGACACAAAAGAGGACAGCCGCACAATAATTGAGCACCACAACCTGCTGGTGTCGCACAGCTGTTTTCAGGCTGTTTTACTAATTTTAGAAGCCCAATTATACATGCAGGTACTGAGAGCCCCATGCCACAAAGGAATTTCAAAACTCCTGCAACAATTCTACAGTATCGTTCTGATTAGTTTAAACAAAATGTGCCTTTGAAACTTTTTGATACAGTATTACCCATCTTTTCCCTGATGTTTCTTTGTTCTTGTGAGTCTGATTTTGTTGTTAACAATTGTTCTATTGCTTCTGACACTAATTTATGTAATTTGATCATAAAATAACCACTACAGTGAACTGCCCTGTGAACTGAATTTTCTTTAAACCTTATTATTCAAATCATCAGACAATATTCAACAAGCTATTTCTCCTAAATGCATTTATTCATTGAAAAACACAATGAATGCACACAAATTCAAAATGAGAATATCACTACTAAAGAGTTGTCAGTGGTTTACTAATTGCTAACCAATAATTCCAAAGGAGTGCCCTCAAATTGGCTCAGATTTTTAAAATGCCAATACAACCAGCACAATTTGTAACTCCATCCCCTCCCTACAAAAACAAAACCAATAAACACCTAAATGCAACCCATCACTCCTGGCCATGAGTTCTGGAAGACTTGCTCCCTGGAAGACCTCCCTAGTACAACACTGTGGCCACCAGGTTCTGTCCCAAGCTCTTTAAATCTGCAAGCCACCTATTTAAATGTTTTAACTGGCACTGTTGTCTTTCTGACGGCTAATAAAAAGCTGTGTCCAAGAGGTTTACGACTAAAGGGCCATGTGTCACTGAGGATTAAATGGCAACAACAATGAAGAGCCAGCATCCAGATACTTGAAGTCTGTTCAAGGGCTTGCATATACCCAGTGGATATTCTGACCTCCCTTTTTCTTCCTTTTGCATTTTGAAACTCTCTGCAGTTTCAAAAGTGATTATCCATGCAGTGCAAACTGAAGGTTCCCTTGGATGCTCAGTACTAGTTATGCAGTTCTTCAGTTCCTGTTGAATGTAAATAACAACTATGACTCCACTAGCTTCCTATGGATTTACACTTTTCTGAGAGCTGAATCCAGTTCTAACTTGCTAAATTTTCTCCCTGCAAATCCCTCTGGTTTAATTAGGCTTGTATAATATCACATACACAGACTGCAAATGGTTATTGCTAAAGAAGTAACAACTGGGGCTTGTTCATTTTTTTTAATGCAGAAAGTTATGAAGAAATACTTAGCTTTATGTCATTTAGACCAAAATTACATATTTGTTTACTGGCTCACTAGAGGGTTCACAGCAAAATTTGCAAATTAACAAACGCACTAAAGCAAAGCACTTAAAAGCATAAATATAACATTCCCCCCCCCCGAAATTACCATAATCTCTTAGTATAAAATGACTACTTAACAACTTCCACTTCTTACCTTCATTTCATTTCATGGCCATTTAAGATTTGGCACTGGGCCTAGCAAATGGTTTAGAAGTACCTGATCAGATAGTATTGTAAGAACTGAGCAGGTGTGAACCTGATCAGTCCTTTGGATGACAGACCACTGAGAGCCCCTGTCAGAGCTGCTTGAAGATCCTAGCTCACAGAGGACCACGCTAGCCAGCGATCATTAAGTAAAAGTCTTTATTGAATTGCAGTTTCCATTCTCACGCTGCTGCGCGCAACTCTACGTCTAGTAGCTAGATCGGCGAAGCTCCGTCTGAGTCTCCGCCCCTTGTGCACCAACTTAATATCCTAGCCCTGCTCCACCTTTTCCGCCTGACTGTCCTCCTCTGGGTCCCTCTACCCCCCGGGGTTTCTTCCTTCCTGGATTCTTCTGACGCTGACCCGGACCCTCCTGCCTCCTTGCGCCGGGCTTTAGGACCTGGTTCCCTTTCCGGGCTGCTTACTGCGCCGCCTTCCTCTGCATTTGAACTTGGCGCGCGCGCCCAACCTTCCACTTTCCTCTTAACCGTTTCTTCGCTCCCCGATGGAGGTGTGGCCACTCCTGACTCATGCCCTCCCTCCTGTGGTGAGCTGCCAGCGCTTGCCCCCTGGCTCCCTTCTTCTTCCCTGCTCTCTGGCTGTGACGCTGGTCCCGATCTCCAACTGCTCTCCTCGGAGTCCCCTCTGGCTCTATCTTCCTGGGGTGCCCCCCTAGACTCCCCCCTTGCCCTGGCCACTGGTGCTCCTTTCTGTGAATCCTCTGATTCACTGGAAAGACTAGGAGATCTCGGGTCGTCGTCATCACTCATCTTTTCTTCTGCCTCCTCCCCTTCGCTCTCTGTTTCCTCCCTTGGCCTTGCCTCTGCTCCTAAACCCCTGACAGCCCCATATAACAGCAGATTATAAAGTAAATAAATGTTTTGGTTTAAAAAAATATTTTAAAAGATTTGGCATGCATGGCTCTACTTAATAAGCGGGAAGCCAGACATAATTGGAAGAGTGTGAAAACTAAAAGCAGGATGATGAATGAAAATGCAGAGGACCAAGCAATAAACCAGAAGGATTAACTGATAATAAAATGGGTCAATACCAAGATAAAAGTTAGTAAGCAAGTCAGAAAGTACCTCCAAAGGTCAGGCCATAAATCAGATTCAGAGACAACAAGGTTACAGGATTAATATGGCCTGGACAAAGTGCAAAAAGAGCTCAGCTGAATACTAGAGCTAAAGGTGGACCACAGCAAACATCACTAGAATCACACAGAATCACAGACCAGTTTCCTGTTGGGTCGTCTTTTATTCTGGTTGGAAACATGATACACATACAGAGACATTAACCCAGTGTTATTTGTAGGCTACTAGTAAGACCACTAAGCATACTTGACCAGAACCAAAAGATATCCACTCTCTAAAGACCTTAGTGAAGAACATCTGCTGAAATAGTATTAAACTTCACCCTCTTGCCCTTTGACGTACATGTGAGATGACTGTGTCACAGACATTCATTTTGAGAGATCCCAGCTATCAAAATATGGGACTCACTATATTAAGCTCTAAATATATATAAACGGAGTCCTGCTTTTGCTCTAAGACACCATCAACCAAGACTCATTATATTGTGTTGCTTGATTCCGCCATCTTGGGGTAGCCAATAACTCAAAGTTCTCCTATAGGTTTTAGAGGGTGATGGGGAGTTTCTGAACACATTTAACCTTTTTTGAAAAATATTTCTTCCTCGTAGCAGTTTTTTTACAAGCTAGGAGCTAATTTAAGGACAAACATGTCACGATATCTGAGAGGATATCCACAGTGGATGAAATAATTACTGCAGGAAATGGTGAGTTTGAACAATGCATAGGTTCGGTTTTTGCATACAGATAACATTGTAGACAAGAGTTTTGGCCCATCTGCTATCTAGTATCCATCAAAATTCCCTGCCCCCACTATATATTTCTTCCACTTATTTTAGCCATTTTTTCTGTGGTATTCATTGTTCTAAAGTTCAAACCAGCATAAAGCAACAATTTAATGTGTACTGACAAAAAAAACAACACCCAGGAAATTCACCTAAAGTCACCAGGCCTATCAACCTCCTAAATCTACTGAGAAAAGGTAGTTCTGAAATGGTGTAAGAAAAATCAATTTCTGAGCACATTTTCCTGTTCACCCAACAGCATTTTAAAGTTGTGTCAAATCACCTGGAAAGGCAGCAAGTCCATTTGTATGCATTTCATAGGTAGCATTTTGAAAGAATATTGGCCATTGTACATTTCTGAAGTTACAGTGTGTGTTGGACGATGTGTATAAGTCCGTAATGATTCTACTAGTACAGGACAATATTTGGGGATATAGGAAACAAAAGAGAACATGTATGGAATGTTAAAGTCTTTAAGGACTGCCTGTTAATCCAACAGCTTCAAAGCTTTCTCCAAGGCTGAGAGGGAGATAAACCAAAGAATAATAATTGATATTATCTAATAATTAAAGAGAAACTGAAACTGCAGCAGAAGCTTCCTCACACAGTTTCATTTTATTTGTTTGTGAAATGTTTAACCTCCTTTGACCTGTTTTCAAGCAGTTTATGACAGAACGCTTTTAATATAACAATTTTAAAATGAATGTAAATGGTGCGAGGCTAGGATAAAATTCAAAACATGTCTCAATTAAAAGAGCAAAAATGTTTCTGTCTGTGTCTGGGGGGGAAACGCTGGGATTAAACGAGCCTCCTGGGAGTTCTACACACTGGAGAAAATATTACTGAAAAAGCCATACACTGGTGGATGCAAACCTTGCAGCTACAAATGAAGAGGAGTTTGTCACAGATCTTATAGCAGTCTTTGCCAACTTTGTGTCCTACATACTGGCTGGGGCTGATAGAAGCTGTAGTCCAAAATACAGGAAAGTTGGCAAAGGCAGGCTTAAAACATGGAGCAGAGGGAAGAAATATTCCACAACATACTTCAGAGCTTTATAGATCCAGCCATCATCTTCTGTTGATCCTAGATGTTAATCACTGCAATTGCTGAAGAATAAGCATAGTATTTTCTCACTGGTTAGATCCATCAAAAGCCATGCTTGCAGTCACTAAACTAACTGAAGTTTCTGGTCTGTGTTCAAAGGCAGTCGCACAAAAACAATGCATTACAATAGTCTAAAATTCGCAGTTTAGCAAGGTATGAATGACATTGGCCAGATCTCATAGTCTGAGTTGTGGGCATGAACTAGCTGAAGCTGAAAAAATCACCATGGGTCACAGTCACTACCCATGGTTCCAAAAGCAAAACTGGATACAGGAATACCCCCAAGTTATGGATCTGATCCAGGCATTTCCCAGCCAGTCAGTCTACTGAGTCTCCTGTTACCATAATTTTTATCTTATTTGTACTGAATTTCTGTTTATTCACCCTCACCCAGTCTAGTGAATGATTTCAGGCATTTATTGTGAGAGATCACTGCTGCACCTAGATCTGATGACAAAGAGAAATAGAGGAAGGCATCATCAACATATTGATGATGCCATGCTCTGTTTCCACAGACAAATGCTTCCTGTGGCTTCATGCAAATGTCTAAATAAAATTGACCTTTGACAAACTCTATAAGAGAATTAAAATAGAGTCAGTTTTCAGAACCTGTTTCCCAGTAAGGACCAGAACCACTGCAATATGGTACTACCCCTATCTCCAATACAGAGACCATGGTCAATAGAACTGAAAGCAGCTGAGCAGTTTAGAACAATGAATGGGGTGACACTTCCCATTTCTCTCCTGGCATGTCACCAAGCAGGGTTGCCAAAGACATCTAGTACCAAAACCAGAACTAAAATGATACTGGAACAGCTAAAAAAAAAAAAATCAGTTTCGCCCAATTACATGATACAAATAATCAGCTATAGTGTGGCTATAGTGTAGGCTATTTAAATTAGAGCAGCGAGCAAGAATACATATTTGCCAACCCACAGGATGAGTGTAAACAAAAGAACAAGGGCAAAACCATTGGAGGAAGCCATGGCTACCTTATCACACACTGTATTAGTATGTATCAAGGTAAATATGCATTTATTTGTTTCAACCAGGCAATCCCATTTCTAAGCCACAGCATAGTTGTCAAATTTGCCAGTCATTCTAATAATCTAATTGAACCAGGGGCTTTCTTTTCTTTTTTTCCATTTCAGACAAATGGTTCCATTCTGGTTACAATTATATTATCCATTATCAATCCATCATGTGGTTTGCAAATGATTAGCCTAACTAAGTGATCGGGGGCAAACACATTTATGTAGAAGCACTCTTACATGTTGCTCAGATCAGAATGTTTTCCATAAGCACAGTATAAAAGCAAATAGACAAAGTACCTAATGCAACATTTTTCCACATTTACATCATGTTTACATGTGTGGAAGACATCTGCAAGCTGGCTTCTTTAATGCTGCAGCCAAACTGCTATGCCTCAGAACACATTTTATTAGCTTGACCTCATAGTTCATAGAAATTGCTTCCGTTTAAGTGTTCCAAAATTGACAGTATAACACATTTTTCCTAGGATGTTCTTATTTCTTTCAGAGGACAAACTACTGTGGCTGCAGCATGCTAATTATAACTGCATTCAAAGAGAGTCTCCATGGAAACAAGAAGTGACAGAACAGTCACTGAGATGTTCTATTTTATATAAGAAATGAGGGGTTAAGAGAGTCAATGAATGTGTGATCAGAAATCCTAGCAAAATAAAGTGTGGGCCCTGAAAGTACTGTAATAAGCAAAAATTCAAAAACAAATGCCTGCAGAGCAATTTTTGCAAACTCTAGCAAAAGCTGGAAGATCAACTTAGTGTTAATATCCTTACAAAGGTACCACAGCAACAAAAAGCTAAATTAATGCACAATGTTTTCTTTTTCAGAGTAGTGCCATGCCATAACTTAATGCAGAGATATCACATATTTCTGGGCTATGGGCATATTTGCAAAATTTGATAATGTGGTGTAAGCAACAGCACAAAGCAGCTGCCATCAGTGGGAAAATATGGCCCATCACATAGCAAATGTTAGTAAACATGGCCCATCGCTGAGTCCAATGATGCCTGTTCCCGAGAACATGTACTTCAGATTGCAGCCCAAGAAGTTTAAGGAACACTTGTAACTGAATTTCCATGTGCTCTTAACACAAATCATAGAGGTTTCTGATAATTTACAACAGTAACAGACACTTTTATATTTCCATCCAAACTGAACACAATGTTGTGATTTTATTGGTGGAAAGAAGTGAGAACAGAAGCAAGCTCCCAGTCCCTGAAGTTTTTGAAGGTCAACCCTATGCATGCAGACTCAGAATTAAGTCCACTTGCATTCAATGGGGCTTACTGCCCAAACTAGAATGAACATTAAATGATATGTTGCATTAAATATACTTTCAACTGCTTTTGTGATGTGGGATGGGTGTACTTAAAGTTGAGTTCTCTTTGTTTTTGTCTCCATCTAACTTACTGACTGTATGGAAACCATCAAAGCATGCAAGATGCATGCACAGCTTTCCAGTCAAGAGCCGTGGTAAGCCCTTCTTCTGTTTCCTATGTTGTGGTTTCCCACTCTTGCTATGAGAAAATAGTTGTTTGAGGAGGAAGAGAGAGGAATGGGAAGCACTCAGAATAAACAAAGTCAAAAAGGGGAGCCCAAATTAACAGCAGGTTGGCACCTCCACCGAACCTTATTTCGCCTCCATGCTGGATCTTCTTTTAAGCCACCTAAAAACATCATATGTAGATTTACATCAGAGTTTCTTCCTTAAAAAATCAAAAATAAAGACACCTCCCAGCAATACATATCTCTTTTTCTTTCGGCTTCTAAACAATATTTTCCTTTTCTTCAATCCAATGCAGTCTCTGCATTTTCCCCCTCCTGCAGCAAGTGTCAGAAAAAAGCAATCCTGCCACACTGAAAACTTTCCATAATGTACACAAAGGTGTACACAATGTAAACAAAGGTGCAGTGGATGGATACAGCAAAAGGTTTGGAGTTCTTTGCATGCCTGCATGCAAGCTGCATATTCCTACATTGCAGGGCTTGGACTAGATCAGGGGTTGTCAACCTAGTCCCTACTGCCCACTAGTGGGCATTTCAGGATTCTAGGTGGGCGGTAGGGGGTTCTATGACACAAGCTGAATCCTCCTTCCATTGAGCACTGGTGGGCGGTAAGGAAATTTTACCATCAAGAAAGATGCATTAGTGGGCGGTAGGTATAAAAAGGTTGACTACCCCTGGACTAGATAATACTCAGGGTCCCCTACAACTATGCAATTCTATGATCTTTCTATGCATATATAGCCTATATAATGTCCCCCTTAAAACTGCTCTGGTGTTTGATCCCTAAATTATTATTTCTTTAAGGGAGTTTAGACTAACAGTGGTGAACCTCAGCCCTCGGATCAAATCGGCTGGTCAGGGATTCTACTTCGGTCGGTCAGGTTGCCTTCCCCAAACCACACCCATGTGCCTCACCCTCAGCTTTGTATGTGAGGTAGGTAAATATGTTGATACAAAGGGCCAATCAACAGTCTAAAGAGCACTCCTGATTGTTCCTTGCCTTTGCTGCAAATGCCCATCAGAGAACCCCAGAGAAATTGGCTGCACTACAGAGTTCCCCATCAGGAACCATGCTGTGCAGCCAATTACTGTAAGTGCCAATCAGCGGAACAGCAGACCCCAAATGGAAATGTTTCTTTTGCCCACATGGTTTGAAATCAAATCATGCTGGCAAAAGTGCTGAGGTTTGAAGCCACTGATGACCAGCTGATCAGCAGCTGGTGCAAACCATGCTTCCTTTGAAATAAAACTGTGCCAATGAAAGAAAATACTTCCACTTGATGTGATGATAGATGTCTGATGTCTGGGTGGCCGCAACCACCTGTCAAAAGTAGCCTGCAATGGTTGTAGGAAGGTCTGGATCCAGCCCACCAGCCTGAATTCAGTCCCCCACAGCCCTGGTATAGTCAGTCAATTATGAATTCTCAGTGGGCATTTTCTGCAAGGGAAATTCTGTGTGGGAGGGTTGATCAGTTTGTAAGATTCTAGCCATGTTATCAAGACTCACAATGTCAAAAAGGATGGGTGTAGTTGTTCAGAGAAGACCATATCCTGAGCTTACTGCCACTTTAAAAGGATCTGTAGGCATAGTTCTTGAAGGTTCAAGGTTTGCATGTATTGCTCAGTAAGGGTACAGGCTGTCCTAGTTTCCAAAGGAGTCAAGTTGTCCTCAGATCATCCCAGTTCCATAAGGAAGTTGTAACCCTTTTTCCTGTGACTTGAGTAAAAGAAAAACACCAGGACAGTAGCACACATGCTAGTGAAGGAACTACAGGTTAGATATGAAGCAAATCCCATTTTGCCTCCTTTTCAACAACTCCTTATGAATAAAGGTAAAGGTAAAGGTAAAGGGACCCCTGGCCATTAGGTCCAGTCACGAACGACTCTGGGGTTGTGGTGCTTCTGGGTCATGTGGCCTGCATGACTAAGCTGCTTCTGGCGAACCAGAGCAGTGCACAGAAACGCCGTTTACCTTCCCACTGGAGCGGTACCTATTTATCTACTTGCACTTTGATGTGCTTTCAAACTGCTAGGTTGGCAGGAGCAGGGACCGAGCAATGGGAGCTCACCCCGTCACGGGGATTCGAACCGCCGACCTTCTGATCGGCAAGTCCTAGGCTCTGTGGTTTTATGAATACGCCAGCATAAACTACTGCAGAGGAATGGCAGTGGTGTTGCCGGCAGGTGTTGCCAGCAGACACCAAGAGGCACAGAGTTAACAGGTCCTTCCCATCCAGAAAAAAATGTATTCCACAAATCTGTAAGAAACTTCAAAGGTCAAGCACTGAAAATCTGAAAACATAATGCAACCCAGCTTCAGCCCACATGTGTAGGAAGCCTTCTCTTTGTACTCATTAACAGTCAATGTCAATGCCTCACTCACTTCCTTAAAATACATTTAAGGAAGTATTCAAGTGTGTACTCATCATCATCAAGCAAGGAGCTAATAGCACTCAGAGCACATTCCTAAAGTTAATCATGTGTTAAACTGCCTTAACAAATTGAAATCTTAATGTGTGACCTGTACATTTTGCTCACCAGGGGCATCTAGTTTTAGATGTGAACTTATTCTTCCCTTCACGGCCCTTTCTTCCCTTTTCTCCCTGATTGCAGGATGACCACAATGAGTCAAGCATGCTTAGGCAGATTGAAATCAATGGGACTGGGAGCTTAACTCTTGAATTGTACTATGGCCTAAATGCCCAGTGGTCACCCAAAGTGTAGACAGTTCAGTATCAGTTCTGGGGTCAATATGCAATACAGTGGTACCTTCGGTTATAAACTTAATTGGTTCCGGAGGTCCGTTCGTAACCAGAAACCGCTCGTAACATGAGGCGCACTTTCACTAATGGCGCCTACCACAGCAAGCGCAGCACGACTTCTGCTCGCATCCTGGGGCAAAGTTCGCAACAAGGAGACCTACTTCTGGGTTAGCGGAGCGCATAACCCGAAGCATTCGCAAGGGGGACGGTACGTAACACGAGGTACCACTGTATCTGAGAAAGTGGAATTATTTCCCTTTTAAAGCATATCCACAACTATGGAAATTTTATGTGGCTGCTTGAATGATGTCAGCACCTCCTGGAGTCCCTTCTCCATATTTTCTTTTAAAAAGAAGTACAAAGGAGAGGGCCTGATCTTTGGAATGCCCTCCTGAGGGAGGTATGCACCAACACTGTATTATTATAAGCACCAGGCATTTTATTTGCTCTAACATTTTACATTTGTTTTAGCTTTTAGACATTTTTAATGTTTAGCTGGTCAAAAGGGCTTTGTTGTTCCTACTTTTGTTGTAGTGTAGGGTTTGTTCGACCATGATTTGCAATCTTTAGTTTCTAGCTCATTTGTCACAATTTGACCCATAACCACTTGGACATCTGGGGGACTTACCATACATTAACCTATTAATATGGATGTACTGATGGTTATTGTATACTTCATGTGAGCTGTTGGCAGCCTTATTATTATTACCATAGTTAATCATATATTGTTTCTTTTTTCTGTCTTTTAAATAAACATTTTCTTTACCTTCCTCCCTCGGTTAAATTTGCAAATAATAAACATTCTGTTTTTATGTTCAATTAGTTTAAAAAAAAATATTATAGCACAATCATCTTTGAATGGGAACATGACACCATTAACTACTGCCTCTGTGCCTCATGAATATACAGTGGTACCTCGGGTTACATACGCTTCATGTTGCAGACACTTCAGGTTACAGACTCTGCTAACCAAGAAATAGTACCTCGGGTTAAGAACTTTGCTTCAGGATGAGAACAGAAATCGTGCTCCAGCGGTACAGCAGCAGCGGAGGCCCCATTAGCTAAAGTGGTGCTTCAGGTTAAGAACAGTTTCATGTTAAGAATGTACCTCTGGAACCAGTTAAGTTCTTAACCCGAGGTACCACTGTAGTCATAGAAGTAAGTTAAAGGGCCTCTCCCAGAGACAGCAGTATCAAAGCATCCCAGCTCCCCAACATCCCAATCCATTGTGTGGTGAAAATATACTCCCCTCCTCACTCTTATGGCAAATATCTTATGGCAAATATTATTATTATTATTATTATTATTATTATTATTATTATTATTATTATTATTTACCCATCCTTCACCTAAAGGTCTACAGAAATTAAAAGAAAATGTTAAAAGCATTTTCAAATAACTAAGCAGTACAGAGCTCTTCAGTGTACCTATTATAAGGAAGAACTGGCTGGCTGGCTAGCCTCCTCAAGGTAAGGAGAACAAGAATTTCATTACCACCACAGATGTAAAATGCTACAAAATTATTCCAGTTAAAAAAGGATCATGCAGTCCCCTAATCTGCATGTTGTGAGCCACTACTGAGCTCTTGAGTGTGCCTATAAACTGGCACATCCTCCCCAGATTCAGAAAATCACAAAAAGCTTAACTGAAGTCATTTTAGTGCCTTCTTTTGAGCAGCATTTAATGGCCCAGCTCTACAGCTGCAGCCAAAAATTAACTTTACAAATGATGAGATCACTCAAAGTAGCACCATAGCTGAAAGATTTCCTATAGCAAAGAAGAAAGCTGCCATTTGATACAAACAATTAAGAGTCAAAATTGTATTTTATTACCTGATAATAAAAACTTATGAAGCCATGAACATAAGGACTAGCAGAATAGTGTCTTGCTCTTCCTTGAAAATAAGCTGCGTGGAAGGGGAATTAATTGAAACTATATAGCTTTCTCCCTCCAGCTCTACAGATTGCACATGCCCTGGCCATAGCAATCTCAGTACAGTACAAACAATTGACTCATCATGACTCTGTGCAATTTGGATAGAAGCATTAGCACAGGAATAACTGGAGGCTGAAGAGTATACTGTTGGCAGGAAAACCTAAACAACAGAGAGGGAAGAACATATTTCAGCACATTTACAGGACATGAGAGTTTTTGAATAAACTCAAACAATTATCCAAAATCTGTATAACTACAGAATTGGTCATCAATTAGGAAAGATGCAAAATCAGATAACATGTTTTGGATCCTTATAGTTCATATATCATCATAAATCTTTTTTTTTCCGCCAGAAAATTCTGACTTTCTACAAAGTTTCTATGAATAAGAAGTTTTCTTTGCGTCATTTAGATGTGCAATAAGTTTTGTTTGTTACAAGCTTTTTGCATTTTCAGTGTGCACCAAACATTGTGGTCACTGTTTGCTATTATAAGTTGTATTCAATATTTCCCTTTAACAGAATTTGCATTCCATATTGTTTGTGCATTACACCACCACTTTTTGGTATCTAGGTCTTTGCTAGTGTCTGTTATAAATCAAAACCACTGCTTCTCAGGTAGGAGTGCACTGAATTTCACCCACAATAATTAGGAGGCAAAACAGAAGGCTTCAAATGTGGAAAGTTCACAAAATTACCCAGCAAACATTTCCTCTGTTGCACACTGTTCAAATGCTTCTTATTTCCCTGATTTGCAGACAGATAGAAATATGCAGACACACTCACAGACTTCTTCCTGACAGAATAAGAGCCAATTAGGAATCATATAGACAACATGGCATCATGTCACTATGCAGTCAAGTTTGGATATGTGAGATGTCACAAATCTAAATCAAACCTGCCTTCATTTTGAATAGGCTCCGAAATAATGACATCAAGAAGCTATATCAGACTGAAGGCAATGCTGTTCTTGCTCTAAATGGGACAACATTTTCACATAATTTTGCAACCCTCCCCACAAATAACTTCAGGGCTGCAGTTTATGGCAGGGATGTGAAGTTTTTCATGAAATGCATAAGATCTCCATTTAAGGTTATCCAGGTTTCCCACACTGTTCTTCACTTAGGTAATCATCTTAATCTTCCTTTCCTCTGTCAACTTAAATGTGATTTGAAGCTAGATTTTTTTTTATGGCACCTAATTAAGTTATTCATATTTGCAAATGCTTACATATTGGAGCAAAAACATACTGATTGTAATAACTAAGTATCTCATTTCAGAAGGGGCGTGATGCAAACAGCAGATTTTTCAGTTAACTGTCTGATTAGAAATATAGACTGTTTGGCCCTGATAGAATTGCACTGAATTAAACAAATGATAACAAAGAACCTGAATTTTGTTTTATTCAGTGCAATTCTATTAGGGCCAAACAGTCTATATTTCCAGTCCAGTAAATTCTTTCCAAAAAATACATCAGATCTTAGTATTAAAGTCCTTTAATACTAAGACCTGTTAATTGAGGTAGAATTTGGCCATCTTATGGTCACAAAAATTCCTCAAGAAATGGAACTTCAAATAATAACCTGTAATGAAAAACAGACCAGGCTTTTGCTTTGAGGGGGGGGGGGCTTTTAAAGCAGTTTTGGTCCAATTAAGGAATCTTCTTCGAAACTCTTACAGAGGTGTTATCCTTCCCCTTTGCAAATATTCGACATCATACCAGGGACAACATCAACCTGTCAGAGAAGATGTGGGGAGACTACATGTTACATACATAGCAGATTACATGAAATAATCTAATAAAATAGGATGTGAGAAATAGGGGGAGGAAATCAATGAAAACAAAACGCATTAAGTGATACAGCAATTGACAAGATCTGGGCATGTGAATATAATGTAAGATTACCAGATTTTTTTTCAATGAATCCGGGGACACTTTAAATAAATAAATAGATAGATAGATAGATAGATAGAGTGTAAAAAGTTATTTTAAATAATTAAGAAGAAATATCTTCTCTTCTGTGGTCTCCTCTGTTGTGAGGCCTTCCTCTGAGTCCCGGCCTGCTTTCTTGGAGCACTAGCCGTGCTTCCACTCCCTCCCTCTCACTCTTTGCACTGAGATCACCTACAGGCTTACTCCGGAGTAAATGTTAGCAGAAACCCCTTCCTCCTGCTGCTGCCCTGCTCGCCTGTGGGTGTCTCCTGCACAGGCATCAGCGGAGTTTGAGAATATGACTGTGGGATGATCACAGAATCACAGATTTGGAAAGGACCTTTGAGGGGCATCTAGGCCAACCCCCTGAAATGGAGGTACCTCAACAAGACCAGCCACAACTTAAAAGAATATAAGGCTTCCCTGCACCATATTTACCTATTGTGACACAGAAGGTACCCCCCCAAGCCCCATCCCACCAATCTCTCTCTTTTTATCAAAGGGAAGGGGAGGGAGGCAAGCAAGCAGAGGTAGCCTCTTTTAATTTTTTTTAAAGGTTCATTTTAATTTTTTTAAAGTTCATTTTTTAATAAGAAGGGAACAGGAAAGCTGTTTAGGGGGAACCAACATATACACCCCCAAAATAAACATAAAACATTCCTCCCTTTTATTTTTTTTGTTCGTGGGTGCAAGGGAAGAAAAAATGAAGCAGCAGCACATAATGATGTATAGGGTTGGGGAATCAAATGTGTGAAAAGACAAAGGGAGAATTGGGAAGAGTTTATGGGTAAGGAGGAAAAAATGGGGAGACAGACAATAACACAGAGAGAAGGGAAGGAGGGAAGGCAGTCCAATGTAGGTCACAAACATGCAGAATGGAGCAAAAGAGGCAAGACAATTCACCACCACCACCCTTAACTTTGAAGCAACAGCCTCTGTCTGGGAGAGCGAAGGGAAGGCTCAAGGCAGCATCCTGCTTTCTGCCGGCTTGGTAGCTCAGCTCACAAGCAGGCAGAATGCAGCAAAGGGGCTTTAAAGGCATGAAAAAATGCTCCTTCTTCCTCATGAGCAAGCAGGAGAGACAGGGTAGCTTGCAGAGATGTCATGCAGGGAGTCTTCTTCCCTGAACCTCAGCTCTGCCGGTCCAAAGAGTAGCCTTGCCTCTCTGGCTCAAGCAAGCAAGGAGGAGGAGCAGGGCTGTTTGCAGAGCTGAGGTTCTTTTCGAACATCAGCTGATAGGTGGGAGAGTTGCAGCAAAGCCCAGCTGCACCTCTGACTCCCGGGGAGACCCTCTTTGGAACTGTAGCGGATGATTGCTTCGGGCTCTGGGGAGGGTCTTGAAGTCCCCAGGCATATGATTAATCCAGAGACATTACAGTAAATCCGGGGACATTCCGGGGATGGATTTTGTCTGGGTACAGATTGGTAAATCCAGGGGCTGTCCCGGGAACCGGGGACATCTGGTAACCATAGTATAATGTAGCTTTATAATATGTGTCTGCAAAAAAAACCCACTTCAGCCCTTAGGTGGCACTTCTGTGTGGGAAGCCATGGAATAATACTACTTTCATCCAGGCTTTTTGAAGTGCCATCAGGTGCATCACAACCAGTGAGACAATCATTACATGATTATTTTTCTTGAATTATAATTACATTCTTACTAAAACCATGCACCAACCATAACGATCACTGAAAATGATAGCAATTAATCCAATCTAGCCAATTTACTTCAGTGGTGCTTACATTGGCTCCCAGTACGTTTCCGAGCACAATTCAAAGTGTTGGTGCTGACCTTTAAAGCCCTAAACGGCCTCGGTCCAGTATACCTGAAGGAGCGTCTACACCCCCATCATTCTGCTGAGGTCCAGCGCCGAGGGCCTTCTGGCAGTTCCCTCATTGCGAGAAGCAAAGCTACAGGGAACCAGGCAGAGGGCCTTCTCGGTAGTGGCGCCCGCCCTGTGGAACGCCCTCCCAGCAGATGTCAAAGCGATAAACAACTACCTGACATTCAGAAGACATCTTAAGGCAGCCCTGTTCAGGGAAGTTTTTAACGTGTGATTTTACTGTATTTTTGGTTTTATGGAAGCCGCCCAGAGTGGCTGGGGAGGCCCAGCCAGATGGGCGGGGTATAAATAATAAATTTATTATTATTATTATTATTATTATTATTATTATTATTATTATTACATAGAGCCTTTATTTCAACTTGCAAATCTGCAAAAATATTTTAGGTACTACTGCACGGCAACGAAAGTAGAAAAAAGTGTTGAAACGGCTGTATCAATTTGCTTGATAATTAATATCATTTTCAATGTTTAATTAACTGTGGGAATTATCAGAGGACACATGATGATTATAACACTAATTCAAACAGAAGTTGCAGAATTTAACCCCGTTATACAGCATGTGCAGTAAAATATACCGTAGGTAGACTCTCATGTGGTTATGTTAGAAAGTTCCATGATTTTACATTTCAGTTTCCTTTTTCCCAATCCCCTCATTTTTGTGAAGCTTTCTGTTTTGAAGTGAAATGTGACTGCATTGCGGGTTTTCGGTAGTTGTCTATTTACATATTTATCAAATTTGATAGCACTGTGGTTACTGTTCACAATCAGTTCAACAAGAGGTACATCTCACCCCAGGTCATGGGCACTACTTAAGATTAAGTCCAGAATTGTCACCTCTTTGGTTGACTCCAGGACCAACTTTTCTAGGGCACAGACGTTTAGGATGTCTAGAAATTTCACCAACAATTTCACAACAAGTAAAATCCATACGCAACAACTTTTGAGTATCTCCATGGAGTTACTTATGGCATATAGACAACCAGACCTAAGCTCAGAGAGATAAGCAGGCTACATTCAGAAATGGGCACTGTTATTGCCAAAGTCTCAGAAACAGCTTACATTGAACAACTCGCTGCAGCCTCTAGAATTACACACCTATTTCTACTGCAAATATCCAATGAAACATCTGCAACTCGTTCAGACACCTTTAAAGAGAAACAAGGCATCAAGTGCTAACATCCTGTGCATTAAAAGCCTGCTGAGCATCCATGTTTGTATATATGTGTAAAATGTGTACTTCATAACCCTGCACTTTGAAGACTGTTCTGGAGCACTTCCCCTTGCAAGAGAGAAGGCAGGCAGTTAGTTCTATAAAGTATGACTCAGCAATTCAAGCAGAGTTTTAGTAGAGAACAGCAGAAGTTTCAGTACTGACGATATAACTTTAGGTGAAGCCATAAACATGAAGAGAAACTCATTTGACTGTTCGGAGTATAAGTGTTGGTATTATTTGAGTAAAAAGAAAAGGAAGGACATGAAATTCAAAAATAATATACTAGCTCTCAGTGACTTCAAATACAGGTGTCAGCACTCAGAGAGTATGAATGAAAACTTAAAACTAGTTCACTGTGTTTTTTTAAAAAAGCTGTTCCTCACTAGCATGTGCTTTTTGCACTCAGGTGATGGTAAAACAGTTGGGCAGTCTTGTGAATAAATCTAATGCACAAATCAGGTTTCGTGGCTACCTTCCCAGCAAGTGTAAATTTATTTATTTTTTCCCAACAAGACTCCGCTGCACTTAAAAGCAGTGACTCGAAACTTACAGACATTGTCATGGGATAATTTTTTTTAAAAAAAATCAATTCTCAGTGATCAGAAAACTTGTCTATTCAATCCCATATGACCTTTTCTGACAATATATGTTACATCCTCCTTAGTCCACTATGGACTTCATGAAGCCAAAGAGACCCCCAACAGGGCCAATTACTACAGACCACAAATGCATTTCAAATAAAAATGTCTTGACTGGTAAATTAATATCCTACTCATTTTGAACCATTTGCTTTTCAGAAAGGATAGCATACTGCAATATCACTTTACAGAATCATTACTGTTACCCATTTTTACGGTTTTGTACCAAAATCAATAAAATATACTTTTTTAAAGAATGGTTTAACATTTTATCTGCCCCAAAGACTGCTTGGGAAGCATCTGGTATTTGTTTTCAGACAATTCATTCTTCACGGTGCCTACAACTTATTGATTCAGAATGGTTGAAAAAACAACAGGAGAATTTTTTTTGGCACACGACTATTTTTAAACGTCTAAAACAACAATTTACTATTGCAGATGGCACAGGAATGGTGTCACATGATCTGACCACCTGTCAGTTCTTAATCTGACCAGAGGGCACAGTTCTGGCACTATCTTCTATCCCTAGAGGAGAAGTCCCTTGCAGTACCTTTGTTTCCCCTGAGTCACAGAAGTAAAAGATTGCAAAATAAGGAGAAGGACCATTAACCTCCCAGCCTGGTCCTCCAGGGAAGCACTCCAGCTCTTGTCAGCCTACATAAAGCTTCAGTTTTCTCCAATTTCCAGCTGAGACAACATTTTCTTAGGAGGAGAGCGCTTCAACCTGCAGAGCTGTCCAAGGTCCTGATCATGTCTGTTCTATACTTGCCTTTGACTTGCCTTTCCTGGACACTACCCACTTCCTTCATGAGCCTCAAGTGCCTATGGAACTAGAAGGTACTTCATTGACATTTAGGAGAACGTGTGATCAAGTTCAAATAGCACAAAAGGGCCATTTTAGATGACATTTACAGTCCATTACAGACTGACCAAAAACCAACACAAAAGGCTGTGTGAAAACCAAGAATGCCATTTAAAAATATCTGAGGTACTAAACATTCTCTCCTAGTCTCTGTTACTGTTCCTCTCAAAAAGCTGTGAAATACATATTTTTCATTTAAAAAATTATTCAGACCCCACACACAAATTCTATATATCTTAAAACATGCCCATTTCAGAATTATTTATTTAGTTGGAAGCTTGCTTGCTTCAGGCATTTTTCTTTGTTTCTTGGGAAGCTTTTTTTATTTAAATAATAATAATAATTCCATGCCTATTCTTTTGAAAACTGTTAGAACCAAAGGGCTCATTTAATTCCCCACATCCCAAATCAATGTCTATAGTAGCTCTTCTGTCAATAAATTACTATTGTCAGCCACTAAGGGCCTCTTCTCCATTCCCTGACCTTTCATGGCTCATGTACTTGTAACATTAAGGCATTTTTCTTAATCTTAGCTGCGTTTTCCCCATCACGTTTCACTTCAGCTTTGCTTGATATTTTTCCATTTTTCTATTTAACATTTTTGTGTTTAAGGAAGTTTATCACCTTTGATCTGTGCTGACTTATTAGAATCCATGTTTGCTGGTCCTTGATAGCAACTTGAAATAAAACCTAAAAGGAGCAATTAAGAACTAAACAGGCATAAATTACAAAACAGGCAAATGACAGATACATAATGATGGACAAAGAAGACGTATATGAAGATTAATGCTATTCATACATTATACAACGAACAATATTGGGACTAATTTTCTATTGTATTAAGTATGGATAAAATACTACCATTCTAATCTATGTCACAGGTGTCAGATATGATTTCAGATGCAAGAGACTAAGGAAGAAATTTCAAGAAGGACGAAAGGTCAAATGGTATCCATTTTAAATTGCATTTCTGTCTAGGGAATGTGACAAGTTTCTCTGAGTTCTTTTTTTCTAACCTCTTCTCTTCCCTTTTTAACTAACACTCAACATTCCATACATCCTGGAAATTCACATGCCCTTGCAGGACATTTTGCTTCTGTCTGTTTATTAAACAACAACAATATTCAATATTCTGTTGTTTTATAAACTTGCATGGTTCTGTGCACCTAAGGGAGTCCCCCAAGTATGAAGAAGCCACTACTTTTATTTCTCTTTCTAGTACTAAGAACTCAACTACCTGAATTCAATATTAGAAAGACCAAGTGGGGCATGCAAGAAAAATGCATTATGATCCTCTTAGCAAGAGTTTGCCTGTCGAGAATAAGCAACATTCCCTTCTCCAGAAAACTGCTATTTGTAAGGCCAGTCAACCTCCCTTCTTCCAGGTTTTCTTTTCCAACTAACATTCAACATTTGAAGCTCAAGTGCCTATATAACTGATTTGGGGGCACTTTACTTTTTATTTACAAGCTTTTCTGCTTCTGCATACCTGGGGAGCCCCCTGAGTATACAGAAATCACTACAGGGCCTCATTCTTGCATCCAAGCTGGGATGGGTACTTGACCACCTGAGTTCACTATTAATAAATAAAAGTGAGACCTGCAATGAAATGCTGCAATCTATCTTCATCAACTAACACAAAGGTAGTGCTACCCATGCCCTTCTTCAGAATATTCATTCCAGTCCCCATCCCACCCGTATTCACTTCTGTTTTCTGGCGCTTAACATTCTGTGGCTATGGAGCATGCCCAGATCTCATTGGACTGTCTGAGGTTTCTACGTATTAGAGTGTTCTTTAAAAAAGAAAAAAAAGAGTTGTACTTTGGGATTGATAATGAAGCATGCTGATATCGCCCTCTTGTTCCAGTCCTGTCAGCACTTGCCATGCATATTCACTATTAGAAGTAAATATGTTATTCAAGTCCATTTCAAAGGTCTGGCTTCTTACGGACATAATCTGTAATGGTTTCTTATAGACTTTAGATCTCCTCTGTTATTTCACACTCCTTCAATAAAACCATATAGGCAATTGACCATTCTCAAAACACCTGTTAAAAAAACCTGTAGAATGATGAAAAATATGAATCTGAAGGATAGACCATTAACAGGCAGGCAACATAAATACTCCTTGCAGTGAGTTTCTTGGGGTTCTTGGAATATGGAGTCCATTAACAGTCTCTCACTGAACCAAAACCAATCGTGCAGAAATGAGAAGGGGCAAACTTTCAGCATCCCAACTGGTTGGCATTTCCTGCTTTCATTTTGATGGATGGGCCCATAAAGTCTTATAAAATAATGATCTGAGAAATAAAAGAGCCAGCAGCCGTATATGGTCAAGTCCCTCTGGAAGCGAACTTGCTTTCAGAGTAGCTTCTCTTTTCTTCTTTATTCTGGCCTACAGGTATCTGCTTTGATCCTAGTTGTGAACAGGATCCAGTCCTGCTCCTCCTCAATTCCTACACTATACCAATTACTTCTTTTGACTCTGATCGTCCAGCATTAGATTGCATATGATTCCCGACTGCAGATTTGACTCATCTCCATGAAACCGGCTTTGAACACTCACAATTCTTCTACACTACAGTCTGATTCCATTTCTGCAAGCTCTAATCTGAACTGTCAAAACTTGACTAAAATGAACTTCCACAGCACATAAGACAATTAAAATGAAAGCGGTGTCTGTGCGCCAGATTAGCATGTAGCAATCTCATTATCCTGATCCCACCCATCAACCACAGAACCAAAATGTCTTTGTCTCTTTCATAAAGAACCCCATCACTGTTGTGAACCAAAAGACTACTGGATGTTTTGTGGGGGTTTTTAGCAGAAAGCTTTATTTATGCTTTCTGCTCTCCCCTTTAAAAAATGTAGTATAGGAAATATTTTATTTTAGTAAATTTCTTCATGAATTAAAAACAGACACAAAATAAATCCTAAAAATGATATCCCCCCCCCACACACACACACAGCAAAAGAATGTACCCTTTATGCCTGATTCAGGAGATGAAAAGTGTAAGGCAAAAAAACCCGAGTCTCTTTCTTCACCTCCTTCCAACAATAAGAATAAAAAGCATGTAAATGGCAGCAGTGGTCTGAACCCATTTATTAGTCCCCATCTCCTTCATTAAGTGTGCACGGCTGTGAATCTACTGAATCAGGATTAGAGCTAGTACCATCACAGCAATAGGGGGAAATGTTCCTATTGCTTCACAGAAATAATCACCTGTGCCCAGTCTATATATTTGCCACCTTACAGACTCAGAATAGATCCAAACTTTCAGCAGTGGTATGTGGTACAGTGCATGCAGTCTCTATGGTAAGTTATTATAAAGTGCTCTGCTGGAATATCTGGATAGAATCTGCTATCAGAGTTGACCAAGAAAAGAAATAATAATAATAATAATAATAATAATAATAATAATAATAATAATAATAATAATAATAATAATAATTCCTCAATAGCTTGCTTACCAACAATAAAACGGGGTTACCAAAATTTGGTAGCAAATACTACACACATCCTCAAAATGTTTTTTTTGGGGGGAAATATCCCATATGGCTGCACTGGTATCCTTTTTTTACAACTCTGATTCCATGAAGAAAGTAGAGGTATTATTGCAATTCATATGCAAAACAGACATTAAAACCACAATCAGATGTCTTAAAAATATGAAAAAAAGAGAAATGGATCAATGTCAGAGCAAATGAATTTTAACATGACAGGTCATCACAAGTGTGGTTATCAGTTAAGAAGCTCATCAACCTTCCAATGTTACAGAGATAAGAAATTTCATTTAACAAGAGATTACTGATGAGCATGTTAAATTGCAGGGTTGAGGAGAGTTCTTATAAAGTCATTATGATGTATAAAAATAACAAAGAAAGCAAGATGAAGGTGTAGGTCTGCAGGACTTACTCATTATATTTCCTGACTCTTCACAACCCTAATTTACATTTAATTAATGGAAGAATGGTTCATTATTTAAATAAAAGAAGCCCAATTAAATACACCACGCTGCTGCCCATTAGGAGAATATTCATAATGAATAAATAAACCAAAGAAGAAAGCAGAATAATCTGGAATCATCTATTGCTTCAATACAATGATTGCATATATGAAATCCACAAACCTTCAGCCGCTTCCTCCATAGCCTTAAGAGCACCATCATTTCTACCCAGTTGAGAACAAAACTATTCCTCTATGGCAGTTAAGACTTTTAGTAAGATTTCCTTTTCTCCCCTATGCACCCTGGTATAAGCTACTGAAATAAAACTTCCAATGCCATGTGGGTCATATTATACAGCTCCGAATTGAATTTGGTGCTGTTTTCAGGCACTTTTTATCAGATCACCTCCTTTACTTCTATTTAATTCCCTCCATAAAGACACGAAACTGCATTTGTAATATAAGTTATACTGTACTTGTTTTTTAAAGGGGGGAAGGAGTAAGTAGACTGACCTTTTGATATGCTTATGTTCCTTAACTTCAGAGTGGAGGTAAGATTTCACAGAGTTGTGTTCTTCACAAAAACAAATGCTTAGAATGAATTCAAAATGAGTACTAGAGAGAATCACTTACTCTGCCCTAAAATAAGTATAGAATTGCAGCTTTAAAAAAACACCTAAAAACCTAAAATTAGAATTGAAGAAATTTTGGTTAATTAATAATAAAGGTTTTAGTTTATTATTCTATTAAGTTTGCATATGGGTGAATGAAGAAGGACATCTTTGTTATGTTATACATTGCATGATAGCAGGTTAATTTTGAATATGAGTAAAAACAACATTTTCGAATCAAAAAGGACATATTCTTTCTTAGGCTATATAATGCCAGTTCTGAGATCTTTTGATAAAGGGTGGTATATGAATTATATAAATCATCATCATCTTGGATTGGGATGGGGAACCAGTGGCCTTCCAGGTGTTACTGGACTCCAGCTACCATCACCCCAGACCATTGGCCTTGCTTACCACAGCTGAGTTCAACAACATCTACAAGACCACAGGTTGCCCACACCAGATCTTAGAAGAAGTGTCCCATCCTTTATTGGAGAAATGGGAAATTGAATATTTTACAATGACGCTTTCCCCTCTTTGTAAGAATTTGTACCACAAATAGATTTACACTCTACTGCGCTATTAACCAAGAGAACCTTTATAGTTGATTACATGCTTTAATCAATTAATCTAGCCAATTAATCAGTTAAACATTGCAGCCTAATTACTGTTCACTTTTGGTCAAGTGTAAACACACTTAGGATGAAAGAAACAGTAAAAGCAATTTATAAGATAACTCAATTAACAGGCAGTTATGGGCTACACTGAAGGTATATCTATCTGATTTCATCCATGATTAGATGGAAAGAACCTTTCTTCAACATTGGCTTTTAATTAAACATTTAACGATTTCAAATCTTTAATTAAAACATGAGTCTATTATCCATTAAATCTTCACAGTCTATGTCTTATCACACTGGAGATGTATTTCAATACATTGTCCCTGTCTAATTCCCTGCTATTGCAGAAAAAGCAGCATATTTACCCTCTGGCTGGAAAGATATACCACTTGGCTTCCTTGTTTTATTGTCATTAATATAGCATGATTAACAAGAATAGAGGCACTGCAGAAAACATTGGACACACAAGCGTAGAACTCAGAGATCAAGACATCTTGAAGAAAGCCAATCTTGAAGAAGTGGCAAAGTAATCAGTTTATTATACAGCTGAAAATTTCTGTGTACTGTGTACACCATGTTTCAAAGGAACAGCATGGGGAAGTTGGCAAGAGTAAGCATGCGACTAACAACAAATGTAGTGGCTGATATTAGCACATGGTAATGCTTCTGTCATTGCATCAGCAAATGCAGCACAGGAAAATGAAGAAAAAGCTATCTTCATTACAATACCAGATTCTGACTTAGTCCATTCCACTGTGCAAAGAAAATTGCTACACCCTTTATAATGCCAGCAAAGCAAAGGGTGAGCTTCAAGTTTAAAATATTATTCACAGATATAGTCTTGAAAAAGCATAATATTGTTTGTATATAAAATTGCTTTTATAATCCTATTACAGGAATGTATCTATACATAACTATTTCCAATTTGTCAGTTATAGCTTCTGTAAACTTGCTACATGTGAGATCAATATATCATTTTTTAAGTAGCAACAAATCATGACTTGTGCCCATCATTGTTTAGAACCCACACCATGGGTTGAGGTTCCAAACATATGGGAAAAGCATGATTTAAGCAAAAGCAACATGTCTAGATTCCCTTTCCCATCTTCTCAGTATATCTGTCTCTAGGTGCAATGGCCTCTAGAAACAAATCGATTGCTTCAACTATAGTTTGCCAATTCAGACATATCCTGCAAATGTACTTCAAACCATGTTTTTTAACCTACTTTCCCAGCCCATTTCAAAACTTTGTTAATAATGGTGTTTGGAGATAAATGCTAATAAAGTATTTCCTCAGTAGTTGCAAAGAACCAAATTCTCTGGGCAATTATCTAATAGTATTCCAATAGATATGGGAGCACACACATTGGCAGTAAGCATTGCTAGTGCCAAATATATGGAACCTTAAGAAATATTTCAAAATGTGCTTCAGCTGCAGATGTAAGTGAATTAAGGAACAGCCATGTTATAACTATATATTATTTCCCAATCTGTCATGAAGTGAGTCAGCTCCAATAAAATCAATGGGAATCTTGCCACTTGATGTCAAATGACTCAAGCTCCTAAGATGGCCATCAATACATCTAGCTCATTCATAGCATTCTTAATTCAATGAACTTATCTTGGATTTACTGCTAATACAGCTCACTCTTTCATAGCATCTTTAATCAAATAAGCTTGGCTGCCACAACATCTCTGTTACACTTCTAAACAACTGTTTGCTTGATCACCTGTATCTAGTGAGGATCATTTCCAGAAGATGAGCAGGCAAAACTTGATAGAAATAACAGAATTTGTTATTTTTCTTTCAGACTTCTGACATGGTACAGTGACTAATATTGGTATGTACAATACTTAGATATGGGTTTCAAGAGCTAGCAAGACTGAGAAAGTGAAACTTTAAAGGGAATCCCAGCTGGAGGAGAAGGCAGGCTATAGCCATATGTGTAAAGGCTATCTGAAGCTAGACCAGGAAATCTGTACTTCGGTAGAATAGCATATACAGGGTGATTCATAATGAAGCATACAGTTATACTTCATTATGAATCACCCTGTACTTTGCATACATTAAATCCCAGGTTAAATTCTCAAATTAAAAGAATGCATGGTTTGGATGTAGAACCACATTGGATGTGGAAATGTAAGCAGAACAGGCCTATATGAGCCAATTGTCTGACTCAGAATTGCATGCCTGTAATAGACAGAGAGTGTTTGTTCTCAGTCACTGAAGCAGTTCCAACTTATGCTTGAAGGACAGATTTGGCTGAAGAAGGAGCCCAATGATGCTTACAGGAGCATCAGGGCAAACTAACTGGGCTGTTAAGTTTACCTGTTGAGAATTGTACTTGTGGCATTAGTTCTGAGAAGCTCCTGCTTAATTGTTTTTATTTGAGGGAAAGGATAATTAGCAAGCCCTCCGCAGTGTAGGAGTTTCATTGACACAGTGCTGGGAAATAGTTACTAGGAGAAGGAAAGAACATCCTTTTCACAATCCACGGCAGAAATTTTCAATCCCACTCTTACTGTCACCCAGAAACTCATTAGCGTTATCATGTGCTGCAGTCTCAGAAACTGAGCTAGCCAAGCTGAGCTGAGGGGGCCTTTTCCTCGAAAAAACTACATCCCCACATTTGCCTTATCAACATATATCATGTAGAATCAATCAGCAGCACTTCAAGGTTAATAGATGATCTGTCTCATAAAACAGTTATAATACTTAGCACCTCTACTGTGTATTTGATATAAGCCCTTTACAAGCACTCCTCAATGCACCTCTGTTAAAAAGGAAGCCTTATTTGCCTCATCTCTTAAGAACTTTAAAATAAAGCACAACAATATGAACACCAAAATTCTTATCAGCAAATCTAGGCCTCAGAAGGTCGTAGTTCTAAGGCAGGGGTGGAGAATATTTTTGACTACACAGGTCAGAGCCCCCCATAAGCCAACTGTGACAGGCAAATGGGACAATCCAACTGTCAGTCATATGATGTCATTATGTAACATGATTGCCAAGTGTGTTGTCCTGCCTGTCTGTCAAAATCCATTATGCAGATTTCCCAAGAGCCCAACAGCCAAGCTGGCTGTCAAACACTTGGAAACCATAGTAAAGGATTGGAAAAATAAAAAGGTCTCTTCCCTCACCCTGAAAAGTCATCAAAGTAGGTGCTAGACAAGACTCTTAGTAGTGGGGGGCGGAGGGCGCTGAAAGGATGAAGCACTGCTACTGAAAAGGCCCTCTCTCTAACACACACATTATGTCAAATGGCAGAGGAATCCAGAGAAGGAATTCTGATGGTAAGCTCCATGCACTAGATGATTGGTATTAACACCTACACTGGCATGTTCCAACAGATGTATGGGTCCCAAAACATATAGAACTTTACAGATAAGCACCAGCATTTTCTTTCAACTCTTAGTGCCATCCACTTTTCACACTAATATTTATGCCTCTTCTATGGAATATGTTCCACAGAATATTGTATTTCCCTCTTCTTTTTTGTGGCTCCTAAATATTAGTTGAAAATATGCACTTCCAAATGATTGATGATGAAACTATTTCATTTCAAAGCATTACATTATTATCCATACTCCTATGCTGGAGTTCCACAGTACCTAAATGTGTGATCTTAGCTCTTCTGAATCGTTGCTGAGTATTGTATGTGACTCATAGTGTTCTCCATTCAAATGAACATGAAAGCTCTTGCAAAAAGACAGTCTCTAAACCTACAAAAATCTCCTGGATCAAAATGACAGATAGAAAAAAGACACATGAGAAATAAATATAGCAACTAATGAACTGTTGTTTTGAAGAGAAAAATGCACTTTTTCTAAACAGGAAAAAGCCAGTGTCACATTTGTGTGTTATTAGTTCTCATCCTTTATTTCTTTTAATATTTAAGCTGGAAGTAGTAACAATTCACTCTAATATGCCTTGTATGGTTGCCAGAACACCTCAAACGTGTATGCATATTGCTAAAAGCATTAAGGCACATATTATTTTTTATTTATTTATTTATTTATTTATTTATTTATTTATTTATTTATTTATTTTATATCCTATCCTTCCTCTTAAAGGAGCCCACAGGATGAACAAATATTTGATCTGTCAGAAGCAGGGAAACAGCCAGTTCAGCAGTCTTACAATTAGACAGCAAAGGAGTGAAAGGAGAAGGAGGAAATCACAGAGGAGCTGTTGAACAAACACTTTAAACTGTGGTTTAAGATCTTGCCTTGCCCCACACTGGGTAACCATGGTTTCTGGATTTGGATACAAAAGGAAACCATGGTTAACTGGTGATCTCTGTGTTTAATTGTAGCCTGCTGAGGAGGAAGGAGGAATGGGGCTTTGTTCACAAGCGCAAGGCTCATTCACATCTCAGTTTAACAAAACTGAGGATATGATTAGGGATTGAAAAACTAGTATATGATTAGGGATTGAAATTGAAATCACTAGTTTCATAATGCCCTTATATTCAGCACTGTAAATACTATGTATAATTATGCTTGTCCCATCCTTGATTGAAGGGCTAGAGCACCTTTCCTACAATGTAAGACTTAAAGCATTTCCATATTTTAAATTTAGACTAAAGGCAACTTCAGGCAACTGGAGGTGGGGTGACAGAAGAATACGCATATTGTGGAGGAAGTGAATAAATACAGTTTTGTCACCCAATAAAATTGGTGGAAGTAGATTCAAGTCAAGGAAATGGAAGAACTTTTTAATGTAACATATAATTAACTTACAGAATTCAAAGCCAAAAGGTGTAATTCTAACTACAGTGGTACCTCAGGTTAAGTACTTAATTCGTTCCGGAGGTCCGTACTTAACCTGAAACTGTTCTTAACCTGAAGCACCACTTTAGCTAATGGGGCCTCCTGCTGCTGATGCCGCTGGAGCACAATTTCTGTTCTCATCCTGAAGCAAAGTTCTTAACCTGAAGCACTCTTTCTGTGTTAGCGGAGTCTGTAACCTGAAGCGTATGTAACCTGAAGCATATGTAACACGAGGTACCACTGTATCTCTAGCCTAGATGGGTTTAAAAAATAATCACACAAATTAATGGAACATAGATCAATAGGTAGCTACTGGACATGATAGCTAAGTGGATATTCTGTATTTAAAAGTCGCATACCTCTGAATGCCAGGTGGGGGGAGACAGACAACGAGGGAAGGTTGTTGCTTAGCATTCCACTTGCAGAATTCCAAGATGAATCTAGCTAGCCACTATAGGAAATGCTATGCTGCAACTGACGGACCCTTGTTTGTTCCAAAACAACTCTTTTTATTTTTCTTATTTAAGGAAGTCAACTTTTGAGAAAGTCCTTTCAAAATAGCGATTTATGGGTGTTTCTAAAGATTTTCCATCTGTTTAAAGGCACGCTATATGTTTTCAGAAATAATATACACCAGATACCACTTCTGTATTGAAGTCACAAATTACAAACCATAGGAGGCTGGCAACACACTGAGAACACAATATGTTCTAATGTTTCCCCCCACCTAGATCCCATGTAGTTATCCATATATTTTCACAGGCAAGCTGTTATGCAGAAATACAGATGCTGCATCTCCAAGTTATGTAGGGGAAATACCCGCTAGCATTCCTGCTGCCCATACAAGCATTTTTCACTGCAACGTAAAAAGGCAGCATTTCTTCAAAACAAATGCCTCAATATTCGGACAGTAGACATATTGTTCCACAACCTTTTGATATACTGAGGAAATCTACTCTGCTGCCTTCTATGCATGGATAACAGCACAAAGGTCCACTGCACATTGGTCACAAATAATAATGAATAGTCTTAAGTTACTTTAGAGACTAACACATTTATTTATAATAGCATATATGTCCTTGCAGCAAGCCCACTTTGTCAGATGCAGAGCAATGAACCCTCTTCACACAGCATCTCATTGGTGATGCAGTGTGGACAGCCAAGTTTGTCCTTTCAGATTAGATAGCCACATCATAAGGCAGAAAATCACTGCATGCTGTATTGTGAGGAAAATGCAAATTCTTATTCCTATAAAAAGAAATAAAACTATAAATGGGGGGGGAGGGCCACAATACCTCATACAGTGGTACCTCGGGTTAAGAACTTTATTCGTTCTGGAGGTCCGTACTTAACCTGAAACTATTCTTAACCTGAGATACTATTTTAGCTAATGGGGCCTCCCGCCACCGCACAATTTCTGTTCTCATCCTGGGGCAAAGTTCTTTTTTTTTTTTAATAAAAAAATTTATTACATTTTTTCCAGATAAAGATGTACAGTACAAGAAAACAAAGAAAATCAGAAAAGAAAAGAAAAAAAAGACAGATTATCTCCAAAGCTTGTTTCAATCCTCCATCGAACTTCCCCACATCTCCCGCACAATGCAAACTTGACAATAAATTTATCAGCAAATTATAACCTTGTTTCTTGTGTTTCTTTGTTGGTTTCCATTGCATTCTAAGTTTAAATTATTTGTTATCCATTTACTCTATAAACAAATATATTATCATTTTTGAACATTTAAACATTGGTCCTTTCATTTGTAATATCTAATTTCATATATATTCCACTCACGTTGCTGGAGCTAACCTTTCCAAATCATGCGAAATCTTATAGTTCATATAACTTATAAAACTTTTGCAAATAGTCTTTAAATTTTTTCCAATCCTCCTCCATTGCTTCTTCTCCCAAATCTCGGATTCTGGCAGTCATCTCGGCCAACTCCATATAGTCCATCAATTGTGTTTGCCACTCTTCCAGTGTGGGCAAATCTTGAGTCTTCCAATATTTTGCGATAAGGATTCTTGCTGCTGTAGTTGCATACATAAAAAACGTTCTATCCTTCTTTAGCACCTTTTGGCCGACAATGCCCAAAAGAAAGGCCTCCGGTTTCTTGGGGAAGGTGTACTTAAACACCTTTTTTAACTCATTATAAATCATTTCCCAAAAGGCCTTCACTTTTGGACAAGTCCACCAAAGGTGAAAAAATGTCCCTTCAGCCTCCTTACATTTCCAACATTTATTATCAGACAAATGGTATATCTTAGCAAGCTTGACTGGGGTCATGTACCACCTGTATATCATTTTCATAATGTTTTCTTTCAGGGCATTACATGCCGTAAACTTCATACTGGTGTTCCATAACCTTTCCCAGTCTTCAAACATAATGTTATACCCAATGTCCTGAGCCCATTTTATCATGGCTGATTTAACTGTTTCATCCTGAGTGTTCCATTTAAGCAGCAAGTTATACATTCTCGATAGTACCTTGGTCCTTGGTTCTAACAGTTCTGTCTCTAGTTTCGATTTTTCCGCCTGGAATCCTGTTTTTTTATCCAACTTAAAAACCTCATGAATTTGGGCATAGTGAAACCAATCTTGCACCTTATTCTTTAGTTTTTCATAGCTCTGCAACCTCCAATTTTCTCCAATTTTCTCTACTATTTCCCAATATTTCGGCCAACCGGCCTCCATATTGGGTTTTTTCCTAGCCTTGGCCTCCACTGGTGATAGCCACCTCGGAGTCTTACTTTCTAGCAAGTCTTTGTATTTTGACCAGACCATAAATATTGCTTTTCTGACAATATGGTTTTTGAACATTTTATGTGTTTTTACCTTGTCATACCACAAATACGCATGCCATCCTAACGAATTATTAAAACCTTCCAGATCTAGGACATCAGTGTTCTCTAACAAAAACCAATCTTTCATCCAGCAGAAGGCTGCAGCTTCATAATATAACCTTAAGTCTGGCAGGGCAAACCCCCCTCTTTCTTTTGCATCAGTTAGTATTTTAAACTTTATTCGGGCCTTTTTGCCCTGCCAAACAAACTTTGAGATATCCTTCTGCCACTTTCCAAAACATTCCACTCTGTCCACGATCTGTAAGGCTTGAAACAAAAACAACATCTTTGGCAGTACGTTCATCTTAATAGCTGCAATTCGGCCCAACAAGGAAAGTTTCAGTCTTGACCAAGTTTCTAAATCTTTTTTAACTTCTGACCAACATTTTTCATAATTATCTTTAAACAAATTCAAATTTTTGGAAGACAAGTTAACCCCCAGGTATTTCACTTTTTTAACCACATTTAATTCTGTTTCCCTCTGAAACCCATCTGTTTCTGAAGATGTCAAGTTCTTTCCCAATACCTTAGTTTTTTGTTTATTCAACTTAAATCCCGCCACCCGACCGAATTCTTGAATCAATTCTAAAACTCTTTTTGTACTAGATTCTGGCTCCTGTAATGTTAAGACCAAGTCATCTGCAAAAGCTTTCAGTTTATATTGTTTCGCTCCGACCCATCCTGGGGCAAAGTTCTTAACCTGAGGTACTACTTCCAGGTTAGCAGAGTCTGTAACCTGAAGTGTCTGTAACCTGCAGCGTCTATAACCCGAGGTACCACTGTATATTTATAGGTATTTCTTGAAAGAGCCCATATATGATTCTGTAGGAAAACAAATATTAGAATTATAATTCTGACACCAAATGACTTGATCCTATGCACCTCAGAAAACAAAGACAACAAGGCACCCTCTACTCTATGCCTGCCACTCCTGGGCTTTAGTATAGTAGGATTAAGGATGCTACTATTTGACACTAAGCCTGCTCGATCAACTGGATAACTCAGTTTGTTAGAACATGCTGCTGATAACACCAAGTTTGCACATTTGATCCCCATATGGTGATAGACTAGGTCCTTAGGGTCACTTCCAACTCTTCAATTCTATGATTCCATGGATGTATTAAATTTCCCATATATTCCTTAATCCACCTCTGTACTTGATGATTAAATAAGTGGCTGAAACAGGTGAATTTAGGTATTAGTAAGGCTCCCTAACTTAATGGAGGGGGGTGAGTCTAATTTCTCTGTGCTGGTGGCTTTGGCCAGAATTAGTATATTGAGGACTTGAGGGTGAATCCCATGGTAGAACCAGATGATCAGGTACCACAGGTATCCACTTAAATTTTACTGCACAGAACCAGTGTTGTGTGTGGTGTTTAAGCCCACTGAAACACAGCTGTTATAACACTAGGTTTTAACTGCATACAGTACCTACAATTATAGGCAGGTACTGTACCTCCTTCAATGTTACAAGGAAATCTTGCAATCAGTTGGCAGTGATCTGGGGTTACAAGGGTAATTGGTGGTACAGCAGTCTACAATTTGATAGTGAAAGGTTACTTATATAAGATATAAAAGGACAATTTGGCTGGATTTAGGAGTTGACAGAACAACAAGTCAAGCTGAGGTCAGACCAAGAGGAAGCAGCTACAGGCTAGACTAAACTGTGGTTTCATTTACAGAAAGAAGTTTTCTTTAACTTTCCATCTGCCTGTAAATACTCTTATCTCATGACCTAGAAAAGCAATTTTCCTGGCTCCCAGAACGGGCATTATTAATTGATTACTATTACGTATTATGAACATATGTATGTTTACATAATGTAGTAACAGACATTGTCAGCAGTAACATATCATGGGCTAAAATAAAAAAAATTCTTCCAGTAGCACCTTAAAGACCAACTAAGTTAGTTCTTGGTATGAGCTTTCGTGTGCATGCACACTTCTTCAGATACACATCTGTATCTGAAGAAGTGTGCATGCACACGAAAGCTCATACCAAGAACTAACTTAGTTGGTCTTTAAGGTGCTACTGGAAGAAATTTTTTTATTTTGACTATGGCAGACCAACACGGCTACCTATCTACTACTGATATCATGGGCTATGTTTCATATATGCAAAGTCATTTACACATCTCCATTGATTACTTAAAACCTCCAAGAATCTACAGGAGTAATGACGAGCAAATTTATGGATTGATGCGACTGGAAACAAAATAAAATGCATTTATCCCACAGTTTATTGCCACTCTAAAGCAGAACTCGGACTTCCGGGTTGGCGCCATCACCGAATGGCGGACTCCCTCCGAGCTCCGGAGGGAGTCTGCTCGGCAGGGGCTGGGTCCTACCGCGCCGGCGACGCGGGGACCCTCAAAAACCACGGGCACAGAGCCCGTGGACATGGGGACCCGGCTGGCACCGCTAGCACCCTCCCGACTCGTGAAGGAGCCTTTTTAAAGGCTTCGGATCGGGTGCCGGGGAGCGGCGTGGTGCTTTGGGTCTATCGCTTCCCCTGCCGAGCGCAGCCGCATGCCATTCGACGGAGAGCGCTGGCTTCTTCCATTTGAAATTTGGACTATCAACAACAACCTGTGAGTAATTGGGAAACCGGGTACAAAAGGAGAAAAAAAGAATTTTTTTTCGGATTCGGCACGAGCGGGGGCGATCTAAAAAGGAAGTCAATCCCCCCCCTTGATTGTAAACATTCTAAAACAAGGACTGGGTAACCAAGATCGATCTAGAAGTTCACCGCAGATAAAAATAATAAATTCCACGATGCGAAATTACAAGAATTGTGCTGGAGGAGAAGAGTGGAGGGTGAGAGGGAAAAGGCAACCCCCCCTGGGAACCGGGGCGATTCACAGAGCCTGGCGAAGAGAGACGGAGACTTTGACAGCTGTCAAAGTAGCTGTCAAAGCTTGAGAATATAAAGAGGACTTTGTTACAAGTATTTTGCTGGCTAATTTTGCTACAAATTGACATTATATGGATATAAATTGTCGGGGGAAAAAGAAACAACAACTTGACTTTTGGATTAAAGGATACAAAGTTACTGCAATCCCCCTAGAGGGGTTTCGGGACATTACAAGTGGTCGTATGTGGAAAATTACTCTGGGCTGAGCTCAGGACTTATTCTCTGGGAAAGCGGCAAAACTGAAATAGTATTTTGTCTACAGAGGTGTTTACATTTAAAGGAGACAATAGAATTCTCTATTGAAGAAAGGAAGGGACTGGACGTAAGTTTTTGTTCCTGAATAACAAACCTCTGTAGAGATACAAGATTACGGAATAAGAACGTTTTAGCAGCTGAACGAGACAAGAAACCTGAGAAAGTAAGGAATAAAAAGAACAAAGGACCAACTACGACACGGAAAGAACAATGGGAGGAGCAACAAAGACTAAGGGAACTAAAGGCCTTTATTTGACTGGATTTTTAAAGTTAAACATCATTAAAATAAACAAATTAAAAGAAAACTGGCAAGGTGGAACGGGGAAAAATCTGGCTATGGACTTGAGATCTCCAGGCTGATAACATATAGACTGATGGACATGGGGAATTCAAACCGGGGAAGGGAGGGGGAGTTTTGGAATCCAAAGGCTATGTAACTAACTTTTTGAATCTTCTTATATCTTTTATCTTTTATTTCTTTATATAACTTTGGTATTTTGATCTAACATGTTTTTTTTTTAAAAAAAGGGGGAATTCGTGGAATGAAACTGGGGCAGATCTTGGGCGAAAAATCTTTTTTCTATTTCTGTTAAAGATGAGGAGTGATGGTAAGATTGTATAAATTTAAATTGGCTAATGTTAAACATATTAGGTTTAAAGTGGGTATGAGAGCTTGTGGAACCAACTTAGGGAAAGGGGAATACAGTCGGGAGGGGAAGGAGGGAGTCCTAGAAAGAAGGTTATGAAAATAAGGGTTCAAATTTGTTTCTCTTTTTTCTTTCTTTTCTTTATCTTTTCTATTTTTCTTATTCTGTTATTATTGGAAATTTTAATAAACATGATTTAAAAAATAAATAAAGCAGAACTCAATAAGAAGACATGTACAAGTTGCAACAACAACATGTTACAACGATCTGTGCAAAAAGTGAGTGGGGCCATATTCTCTCTTTTTCCCAAGGAGGACTTGAACTCCTCCTTCCTTACTCCATACACTATATGCAGTGAACTACCTGAAGCTGCTGCTGTCACTGTGCTTCTATTGCTTCTTCAGTCCCATCTTCATGGTTGCTTGGCAAGAGGGTATGTTCCTCTCTTGATGGGGTTTGAACCCTTGTCCCAGGAGAGCTATGTGGGTGATACGTTGTGTGCGGAATCCTTTTTCCCTGCTCTGTGTGCTGTGCTCATAAAAGAGTGATGTTATGGAGCAAGAGGGGACACAAACCCCTGCCTAGAGAGATGCCTGGGAATTGCTACGGCCATTGCTGCCTACCTCAGGGTGAGGTGACGCTTTGAGAGTTGTGCAGTTGTGCAGAACTCAACCTAAGTTAATGAGCTCCTTCTGTAAGCAGGCAGCATGTAGATGGCACCAGATTTGTGATTTTTTAGTGGTGCTGCTGGATCAATTTCGGCCATTTCCCCAATATTTTGGAATTTCCTTATTGTGCATTTCGCACCCCACCCTGGGCTGACCATGCATTAGCTATTTCTACAGCATACTCGTGGTGTATCTTCCTCCCACCCCTCTACCCAGCGAAATTGGAATGTAGAACTGCTCAGCATATTGCAGTTTTTAAAAGATTTATAACACTTTTCTTCACATTGAAGCTGAGAAGTAATTTCCAACTGCCAGAATTAAAGGGAACAAGGGAGAATACCATCATCTGTATAAAAATAGATGAGCATTTCACAAATCTCATCTCATACTTTCAAATTACTTATTGGGATAAACATTACAAGAATTCAAGTATGCTGGCCTGAGAGACATAACAGTTATTATCGTCTTGCTTGTTCTAGCTGCTGTCTAGATGCTAGCACAGATATCACATTGTATTGAAAGCAACAGAAGGGGGCATTCAGAGATATAGTTCATTGCCCTTTGTCAGCTACCAGCAAAGCCGCAGTACAGAGGCTATTTATCATTCTTTTGGAAAGGCCCAAAATAAATACAGTATTATTGCAACATTATTTGTTAGTCAGCTGCTTTTTTAGCATACCAAGCACGTCCAAGAAATCCTGTCAGGGAGAATTGTAAGTGATGAAAACCAATTAGTTTTACTGTACCACCCAGTACAAATAATACCACACAGTAATACCCAGAACTGCACTATTCAAGGTATTCAATTATCGCCAAATACACTTATTGTGGAAGGAGGACTTTAAATATTTTTTTAATTGTTCTCTTGGAAGTAATGACTGGAAAACATGCACCAAGACTTCAGTCATTTGGCTGCTTCATGTGACCTCAGACCATAACACAGGGGCGAAGTATGACCATACCTTGGAATCACCAGTGCATTTCACTGGCTAGGTATATATTATATTTCTGTGGACTTCAGTAGGGCATGAAATTAGAACTGAGAAACCAGCTATAATAGCACAGAACATACTTCTATAACCAATTTTGCCAATAACATCACAGAAAAACTAATCACTCTGTTTAAGTACTTAAGTGTTTTAATAGTTCAAAGTCAATGCAATTTATTTTATCACATTCAGTATGTCTACATTTATTTTACTGGGCAAATAACTTTCAACAATCCAAATACCATTACCTATGTAACTGCTATTTTTAATACTTATTACCTTTGGAATGGACCACAGAGCAACAAGAAGGAGCAGGAGAAGGGCTTCATGTTAACAGATGTGGGTGGTTATGTTGTGGCTTTGCGCTTCAGGTGTGAGTGCACAGCAAACTGAGTAAATCCGTAAGTATGTGATGACTGATGACCAAGCAAGCAGTGATTACAAGTGCAAGAGGCATAATGAATCCATATTCAGCTACAAGTGTCCTGCTCTTGACAGAACCCATGCATTTTGTTGAAGCAACGAGATGCATAATATGCTTATATGTTTAATAATATGAGGAAAAAGTAGAGATGCCAAGAAGAAAAATAAAAAAAACTTAAACAGCACTAGAAAAACAAATTAGACAAATTTAACTCTTATCGACTATTTGGGTAAGCCAATTCTAGTACATGAGACCCACGTTACACACTGGTATTAGCATAACAGCACCCAAAGGGCTTAATGACCTGACCTTTTCTTATCCAAACACAACAGAGAGTCAAATAAAAATATAGAATCAAAATGTTTTATTTAAAAAGTTCAATTTGGTTTGTAGACATAGTATGATGGTTTGCACTATGATGAATGAAGTAATCAGTCCATATTTACAAATAGGTCCAGACAGATTCTGGACCTGATGTGAGTACAAGGAATCACAAGGGATGTGATTGCTTAGTTTCATTCACACAATTTCCTGTGAGATGCACATTACTGAAGGCCAACCAAGGATTTTGCTTTTCGTCTCCCCAATCCTAGATAATGTTTCTAGATACATCACATTTTTAACACATTGTTAAATAATAGTTTTGGTCAACCAACAAATCATAACTAAAAGTTGACAGTAACATCAGTATCATAGCAGTGCAATACTGGAATGTACAATACAATAGATGTGGCTGAATGTGTTTCAGTTTAATCTTGACTATCATTAAATTGACTGAAAAAGTTCTGCCCAAACGAAATGCCATGGCTACTGGTGGGAACCAGTTCTGATTGTTCATGCAAAGCAAATGCCCATGAAACAGGTGATAAAAATCCACAGAGATATAGGCAACTAAGAAATACTCATGGCAAGCCCAATGACATCAACAGACTTGACAGTCTGTTACAGCTGCTCACAACAATTGGCTTCAATGGTTCTACTGCCTGATTTAGTTGGCTACCTTCCATAGTGATACAGGCTTAAGATAATTAATTTCTTAAAAGGCCAGCTCATGCCTTAAAAAATATTACTAGAAATTTGGGTGGGCTCAGGATTGGGCAGACATCATATACATAAGATTAATCACAAGCAAACTCCATCACAATGTTATTGAAGGCAGCCACCCACAACAAAGTAACACAAAGATTAATAATCATCTAACAAATTAATTTCAGCCTCACACAAAACACTGAAACTAAATGGGTTGGGGAATCAGTTAGTTGCTTCCAAAATATCATCAGAGAGGGAGTCTGATGGATGTGTAAAGGGTAACATCCTTGTAGCTGGCATTAATTAATTCAAAATAAGATCCTGTTTCATAGTCACTAAGGACAATTAAAATCCCCTCTTGACCCATAAATGTGTAGTTAAGACTCCTTGGGAAAGGGGAATAATCTATCCTTTAACCGCCTTGTTCCGACTATAGCTGGGAAGAGCGGGAAATTTTCTCTTAAATAATAAAAGATGGAAATGAAGCCAGAACAAGAAATAGAATATACTACCTTCAATAGTACTCTAAAGTACCTACACCTATCCAAGATTAGCAAGGGAATGTCCCTCACAGCTCCCACAGTTTTTAGGAAAACTCTTTTTTAAATAGAAATCCCTCTGAGAGACAAAGAAAGATGTAAGATCTTGAATGAGATGGAAGATGAATGTGTCTATATGTGTGTGTGTGTGTGTGTGTGTGTGTGTGTGTGTGTATATAACGGCGTTTCCGTGCGCTGCTCTGGTTTGCCAGAAACGGCTTAGTCATGCTGGCCACATGACCTGTACGCCGGCTCCCTCAGCCAATAAAGTGAGATGAGTGCCACAAATCCAGAGTCGGCCACGACTGGACCTAATGGTCAGGGGTCCCTTTACATACATATATATATATATATATATATATATATATATATATATATATATATATATACACACACACACACACACACACACACACATATATATATATATATATATATATATATATATATATATATTTGCTTTCGTAGATTTTCACGGGTACAGGAATGCAGGTTTTGGTGTCTTCGGGTGTCTTCCCGTGTAAGAGTTGGGGTGTCTAGGCGACGTTTCGACGAGGTCTCACTCGTCATCTTCAGGCTGGTGCTTTCGGCTTCTTGTTACTAGAACAGAGCAGGGTCTCAGTGTTTGAGTTCCTATAAATACTGTTGAGGGGGTGTGGTGTATAGCCTCCAACGTTCTGGGCAGAGAACGAAAGCAAATATATATATATATATATATATATATATATATATATATATATATATATATGAATATATAGCTGTTTTCAAATGATCAACTCCTGCCTTAGAAAGTCAGGAAGCAGATATGCTTGTACTGTACTCTGTGCACAGATATGAAGTCCCTTACAATTTGCTTCCTATGTGTGTCCCCACCCTGGCATTCCCACCTCCCAGACTTGTATGAAGATGAAGGTGCTATGTTCAGACATATGGAGGCCACACACATCTTGGCTTAGATACTGTGCTGGAAAGTAATGATCCAAAAATAGGACATAGACTAGAGGTCAGCAAGATAATAAGAACCTGTCCCCACCCCCCAGGAGGTACTTGAACTACCATATCCCTGGCCATTGACCATGGTGGCTGGGGATGATACAATTTGGAAGGACACAGATTTTCCATCCCTGATGAATCACATATGATGGCCTGTGTGCTTGATAATCACACTGCTTTTTTCTTAGGAGCCAACAAGAACAGGAAGCTTATTGATGGACCACAATGCCTGCCTGGAAAGGTGCGTATTGAGTCATAAATTGTCATAACCTACATAAGCATAAAGCTAGTTGGACTCACACTTATGAAAATAAACTATGAACAGAAGTAAAGTGCTGTAAATATTCAGCCCACAAATCATAATATATCCAACTTCCTTAGAAAGAATATAAGATTCAATTTCTTAAACATACCGTATTTATGATGCACTGCTATGAAAAGTGAGGCACAGCTCTGAAACAATAATACATACCTCCCCACCAGCTTGACATTGTTAAACTACAGTGATCAATAGGCATGAAATACTTTATCCAGTTGTTGTTGGTTTTTAAAAAAGAAAACATGGCAAGTATTTCAGAGGGGGAAAGTCTGAATACTTACGAAGCAGCCTCACTGATAAAAAACATCTAATGCTGCAGTGACACAATTAGCAAGCAGAACATAGCTACTACTGTATTCCAAAGCTAATGCTGGATACTATGCAGCAGTTGTATTAATGATTTTGCAAGTTAGTTCATTTGTAGCTAATCAATGGTCTCTTGAATTTAGTGAAATACTAAATATTTCAGTGAACACAAGTTAGAATTCACAGAGAGAGAGAGGGAGAGAGGGAGAGAATGTGAAAACATCTATTTCTTCAAACTTCTGGGTGTGTATTTATTCGCTTATTTTACAGAATTTGTTTAGCAGTGCTGAATTCATGCTTATGTCTGCTCACATTCCTTGTGGCAGAGAGGACTTCCAAGCTGAGCTCACATTACATGCATGTGCTGTCTTCTAAAATACACACTCATTTAATAAATAAGGAGTTGAAAATGTTTCCATAATGGCCATGCTCTCCTGAATTAACAATTGGGTGCTTTGCAACTGACTGCTGCTTGGAAAAGAAATGTCATTGTCAAATGTTTTTTGTTTTTGTTTTTAAATTGCCAGCATTTTTACTCGTCCAGGTTTGATTCCCATGCCATGGTGAAATGACCAAGTAAAAATTGCCCTGGCATATATATAAACTAGTGGGACAAAGCTTAATTTATTTGGCAAAATTTGTATACCCCTTGATTGTAAGCACAACCTCAAAATATCTTCTAGACAGTTTCATCTTAATTTCTACCTGAAAAGAGATGATGTTTTGTTCTTTCATGAGACAGGAACAGCATGGAAGATACAGAGTCTAGATTCTAGATTCTAGAATATATTCCATATGCTATATATCTTGAAATGGGTTAATCTGAATCTTGTTGCTGTTTATAGGGAAGACTACCTTAGAGGAAAGGTGCACTACCATTGCCACACCTCTGTCTTTTCAAAGAATGGTGCCCTTACAATGAGTGCATGTGGGAATACCCTGTTCTCTTCACAAAGCTATCACTATAATCAGCACCTTGTTGAACTTTCTGGGTAATGGAAAGTCTAATGCAAAATTCACATGATGGATAATGTCACCTGTTGAAGCCATAACAGAGACATTTCCTGTGAACAAGCTTCACTTAAGTGCATCTGTGTGTCCTAGAAACCTATAGAAACCATGAAGTCACCTGTCATGTATGACCTGGTTGAGATTCCCACATTGCAGAGGGTTGGACTAGATGACCCTCGGGTCCCTTCCATCTCTACAATTCTATGATTATATGATTCCTGGCTGAATGTTTATTTTTATTTTTTGTTAAATTTGTTAGCCACTTTATCTTGCCCAGGGCAGCCCAAAGCAACATGCAGCCAAACAGACAGACCCTCCACCAAGCTGCAGAGATACATTAAAACCAAGAGAAAAAAGAAATGCAATAATAAAACATCCCACCCACTTCTACAAGGTGTCCATGTCCATGGCTACATAGGAGAGGATTTCTACATGTTAAAATATATGTCTGATGTATTTGTTCAGCCATTTGAAATCATGAAATGATTTCTGCCCTTCTTTTTAAAGTGGAAAATTACAGACTACATGCCATTGCTATTTTCAGTATCTGGAACCTGTTCTATACCCTGCAACTGTTACAGCTGCTGATTGGCCCCTTCTATCAGCAATTTTGTTGTTGCTGCCAAATCTCCTGGCAAGGAAGAAATCAAAAAGCACTCCTTGAGTGCCACTTTGAACTCAGTGAGGTATCCCTGTGATATGATGTCAACACCCAACTGTTTCTGAAGATATTCTTCCACTCTGAAGAGAAACTGGCTAGCCTCCCTCCCACTATGATCTGTGGGAAGGGGCAGGCATGAATCAGTCACTCTTTCTGTTCCAGGGCTGGTGGCTAGAGCAGCTGCGAAACAAAGCTTGCTTTGTTCTTGCTTTCTGATTTTTAGCCGACTTTGACTGAAACTTGGGCAGACTATGCTCCTGATAGCAAAATCTCTGCTGCCCTGGACATTTCCTTGGAAACAAAAGGAAAACTTTGGGGATCGCTTTTTATTTCCCACTAATTTAATGTTGCATCGTGCTACACCAAATCTCTGAGTGGTGCAAGATACCAAGGGGTTCCAGACGCTCACCGAACGTTTGTGTCTTCTTTTGGAATGAGGCACTGTGCATACTGGGGTGTCCTTATGATGTATGGTTTATTTCCACATATATCTTGTTTCCCCCATACCTACAGTCTTTGATTCAAAGAGAGGTCAAACATTGCTCTGAGTCTCTCTCCAGCTTGCTGCTTTGCCTTTAGATCACATCACTGCAAACTCTATGCCCTAAACTCTGGCTTTCTTCTTCTAACTAACCACAAGTCTGGGGAGGGGGCCCCACCTGCTTTCCGTCTTCTTTGTTTCCCTTAATGGCCCATCACCCAGGAGATCACCTCATCAGAAAGCTAGCCTGGTTTATATTTTCATACTCGCTGGATCCAGGGGTTTGAAGGGTCTTGAAATACAGCCTACTCCCCTTGTCCCAACTCATGACATCAGTAAGAAGCTTATCAGTGATTGTCCAAATAGCCTTTTGCTAGAAAAAAATGGGAAACTATCAGGCAAGTCCTAGGTCAAGTCATGTCCAAGCCAGAGAGTCTTCAAACCATCATTCCTAATGCCATGACACACATTTTCAGTCAGTCCTAATTTATGCTGGCATTAGCCTTACAAGCAACCACTCTTGAAAGCTTGTTAAATACAAGCTTGATCCTTTCATCTTCCTGAACCTGAGCTCTGAGATAATCTAACTAAAAGAAAGGTGCTCTGGAAAAACAGGAACATGGGCATGGGCACCTTGAGAGCTGTAGCTGTGGTTTCAAAACTTATATTCACAGCACTGTCTAACTTGCAGTCTATAAGATTCTTAGACTGAATATGGATACCACTTGGAGAACAGAATTATTTAACAACGTGGCAAATTCAGCATCCATTTTTAGAGCACAAAAATGTGCTGGGCTATCCCTAGAAAAAAGCAGGAACAATTCAGATGCCATGGCAAAAGTTGTAGCCATCGCTTCCAAAGAAAGTGCCTTCACAGAGGAATATTATATATATACACAAGTCTGCAAAAATGTCTGTGGAAAAATATGTTGCACTGCAGCAATGGTGATAAGAAGTAAACATGTCCTGGGCTGACAATGACAAAATTGTGTTGTTCTTGTTTCATCACAGAGAATAATGAACTTTCATGTTCCAAAACTAATAGGTAATTTTGCTGCTGAGAGGGAAAGGCTGCAGCTGTGGTACATCACTTGTACTATACACAAATCCTTGATAAGCTTCTTGTCTCTTAGCTGCATATGAGATTGTGACTGATGACTACAGAAATACAAGCTCAAGACTGATGGCATTAAAGTGTATGAAGCACATTTAGCATTGTTACTGATGATGCACTTGATGATGCAATCATTTTTGTATGCCTCCTGCATTAAGATTTATTACCCATTTTTCACCTACGTTTTTCATTTCCCTCCCTCCCCAACCCAAAAATAATGCTGTGCTGTCAAAAGTAACAAAATCACCTTATTTCAAGGTCTATTGATAATGTATTTTTCTGGTTTGGCCTACGATCTTATACCTACTTACCTGAGAGTAAGTCCAACTGAACTCGAGAGGAGATGTGTATGGGATTGGACTACACAATGTATAAACCCTTCCATCCCTGTAACAGCACAGGGAACAACAAATTTAACAAAAGGCATAATCCATAGTGTGGGAAGTTCCAGCCAAGGTTAAAAAGATAAAAGTTATGAATGTGTTTGAATGCTCCCTGCTGAAATCAATGGGACTTAAAATAGACCCTTCCCACATATGCTAGGCTGGGTCATCCTCTTAGTATTTCAATATTAATAAAATACAAAATATACTTGAAAAAGCACATCCTTTTCCAACAAAAAGTGCTTTGCTCTGTTTTCAGACAATGCTCTGGCGATCTTGTAGTGAAAGCAGGTTTCATAGCCCAAAACAGTCCTTCCCGCATGCTCTTTGCAGCTTGGTGCTGTGTAAAGGACCAATGGAAATCTGTGAGCTAAGGCATGTTTAACTCTGCACAAGATCATGCTAACACCAGATGCACTGAAAACAGAATGGCACTCTGCTTTATTTCTAAAAGTGCATATACTCAGAACAACATAGGTGTTTACTTCATATATACCAAACCTTAACCTTGCCATTCTTAAGCTATCATATGTGGGAAGTTGTACTTCTTTAGTAAGATATTCAAGTTCACCACAGTTACTACAATGGAACATGAGGTGAGGGAGAGGGATGTCTCCAATGTATGCAGGTCACAAGCTAAACATTATTTAGAAATATATAGCTGTGTGTGATTCAGCAGGCCCTGTCCACCACACTTTTCACAGAGACGGATACCCAACAATGCAGGTAGAAACTGGTAATCAGATGTTTATGGCCTCTGAACATGAAACAAATTCATTTACTGCTGTTATGGTACTTAATATTCATACATCTATCCTTGACAAAATTATCTAATCCTTTTTTTAAAAAAAACTCTGCTAGTGCCCATCACATCTGTCATAATGATAATCATGCTATAATATTTACGTGTTAATTATGCACTGCAACCTTCCAATTTATCTGTCACTATCATTGAGTGGCAAAGTGGTTTTCTGGGGGTTGCATAAAGAGAAAGATCTGTATTACTCGTGTAAGCGTCTTAAGTCTGAAGACCACCTGTTTCTTGTATAAGTTGCATGTCAGTTAGAACTTATCTGTCCAAGAAGTATGAAAAAACAAATGCTATTGTTTTGCAAAGAGGCCCATTGTTAAGTCAGGCTATTTTACTTAGAATGTGCTTCTTTATTAAAAGTCCTATAGAATTTACTTCACACACTGGGTGGGTTTGCATGTTGTGGTAAACTGTGGCTAGTGGTAAACCATGGCTACCAACCTTGTTCCTTTACATTGGAGCTCAGGGGCAAAAAACCACAATCCTTGACTTAGCCTCATGTCCAAACCAGGAGTCATGGTTTGTTTTGCTCCAAACAAACCATGATCTAAAGATATTATTGGCTTACCAGTTAACCATGGCTCGCCGCGATGTTCAAACACAGTTTAATAGGAATTAACTTGTCTAAAACAAAATAATTTCACAAACAAGTGCAATATATGTATGCATGTACATTGCAAAGTCTGGATTAAACCTGTTATATTTATTGGGATTTGTAAAACAACAAAATTTAGATATAGAGATGTGCATTTATGTACAGTGCACATTGGCAATATGTGGGACATCTACTGAATGCTATTATAACATCCAGGGGTGCCAACTTGAATAAAATATTGAGGGGAGCAGGTAGGCCCTCCCCTACATTATCAATCACATGATGTGGCACACACACACCATTTGAATAGCCATGTCCATCAACTTTGGAAGGGACCAGCCCCCTCAAATACTTTAGGGGGGAGCAAATGAACATCAGCCCTTAGTAGTTGGCTCCCATGTTAGCACCTAATTTGTAGGTTACTCTTCTGCCACATATTAGCACTTTTGGGGAATAAAGAAGCAGATGAGCTCAAAACTATTCTCCTTTCATAGGCACCTAAGCAGAGTACTGTAAGTACATGGGGATATTTCCATACTGGTACAAAACAAACTGTGAGAGGACCTGAGGTCCTATTACAGTGAATTAGTTACACACCGCAAGTCCAATTATAATAAGCTCACAATGACTGTCCAATGGCAGGCTCACATGATCTCTTCTTTTGGTTTGGGGAACAGAGAACAAAGCCCTAAGTATAGATAAGTATTAATTAGTCTTATATTAGTAAATCAATTGATTAATGGTGGCTCTGTTATATTTACTGAATTGCTCCATTTCATATAGGGTTTGATTGTTTTTGTTACACTGTTGTTGTTGTTTTATGGCTCCACACATGACTGTTAAAACATTTAGAAAAGTCTGCTCTCAGTGAACTAATCAGCATTTCATAGAAATGCAACAATGATTGCTTTTGCTATTCAAATCAGTACAAGGAAACATTCAAATAGGCAGATAAAGTGACTGCCTAGCTGATGGTGAAAAAACAATGCAAGACTGAATGGCGTATATCTAACATGGGTTGACACCTGCAGTTGTATTCCATTTCTCTTTATTCCACCAGCATCTCACCTCTCTACGAAGATTGCCTCCTGTTCAGAAACTGGGTACGCAATCGTTCAGCAGCTGTGTACAGCTTAGCACAGCTACTCTTCAGATAGGTTGTGAGCTTCCATTTGTCATCATCAGCTAACCTGTACACTCTCAAAGTACAGTATACAATTACAACAAATCAAAACAACTGACCATAGTTAAAAGCAGCAGAAAAACAAATATGTTTGGAGCTAGGAAAAATAAAAACACTGTAGAAGGGTTACAGCATGCTTCTACAATTTGGTGCCCTCCATATATTTTGGACATGCTGGCTAATGGCAAATGCAGTTCAAAATGTTAAGTTGAAGAAGGCTGCTCTAGACTAGAGAATAAAAAGGTTTTCACCTGATGTCTAAAAGACAAAAAATCTGGGGATGCAGCCTGTTGAAACTGTATTGCCTGACATAAAATATGGGGCTGAATCCAAACTTGCAAAAAGAAAGGGGAAAAAAGAAAGTCTCTTTCCATTTGCAGAAGGGACCAAGATCTAGGAAGGATCACATTAGGCAAGGGTGGGGGGAGAGAGAGAGAAGCAATTTTCACTAATTTCCGCTTCTGTCTGCATCCCCTAGCACCATTCCCCATGCTGTTCCAAGTGGGGGGGGGCAGTAAAGGCAGAAGGGGCAACTGGTAAAAATCTGCCCATAGGTTGTCTGGATCCATAGGTTAGGTAATCTGGATTTATCACGTCTCATTCAATATATTTCGCCAACACTGCCAGTGGTGGTGTAATGGTTAGCTTGTCAAACTAGGACTGGATGACCTGAAGGCAGTCACTTAGCCTAACCTATCTCACAGAGTTGTTGTGGGGATTAAATGAGGAGGGCACAGATGCACCTTGAGCTACTTGGAGGAAAGGTTGGATATACCGGTAAATGCAACAAGAAATAATTAAATGCATCCCAATCCTTTCCTCGTGCTTACTAAGGAGTAGGCCCCACTAAGTTTAATGGGCTTTATTCCTGGATAACTCTGCATATGACTGCAGCCTGTCGTGCAGGTACCTGGAAGCTGACGTGAATTTTAATTTGTTTTAGGATTTAAAGTTCTTGTGTGTGTTAATGTATCATATCTTTTTTCTTATTTTATGGTTTTATCTTTTTGTAAAGTGCTTTGAGGGTTGTTGTTTTGTACAAACAAGCAATGTATAAATTTTATGAAATTGATAAAATAAATAAAAGTCAAATGCAATTATTTAGAAGCTAGTGTTGTATGTTTCATCAGCATTTGGCTTATATACCCTCCCCTGAAAGGTTGCATACCCACAACCTGAGACTTCTCCTGCCCAGAAATTGTTACTTCTCTTTCCTGCTTCAAGTCCCTCTTAGAGCTGGGAGACAGCAGGGTGGGGGAAGGTAAGGAATCTACTAACCCATCTGTTGCCAGAACAGCCTCTTCTTCTTCTGCCACATCCTATGTGCCTTTCTCTGTCTCAGACTGCCCTAACTCTTCTTCCTCCCCCTACCTTGGCTCCTGCCTTGTGGGTGATGACAAACCCCATAAATTGCTGGGCCCTTCTCCTGGGTCACCCCCTGACCCCCTGCCTCTGCCACACATTCTTCAGAGCCCTGCCAGTCCTTCACACTATCATATTTTTAAAGATATATTTGTTCCAGCAAGCTTTTTCATGGTTTCTGTCTTAGGTATCAATTCTGTATTGTTTTAAAATCTCTCTTTAGCTGTGGGCATTTTTAGTTCTATTTCTACTGTATGTTTGTAAATCACCCTGAGGCACATGTAAAAAACAATTCATAAATAAATGAATAATAACTTAGTTATCTGTCCTGCATTTAAGTTCTGCCATTTCAGCCACATTCTGCTCAGCAAATTCACACAGGGCCAAACGTATGCATTTTGTATCTTTTTGCTGTTTCTTGCATTTAATGATTTTTCAAATGGAACAAAAACTTTATTAGTCGCCGTGGCCTTTTGTGCACAGAGAAATAAGAAAAACCTTCCTAAACATTGATTATTTCTATGTCAATAATTCTTTTGAACTTTCAGCCTTAAAACAATGTAGCTTTGCTGAGAATAATCCCACTCGGTGTGACTTCTCATGATTACAAATGTTGCCTGTGCCCTTAAGTATTTGCACAATTAAAATCATAACAAGCATCCTAAAGCACAAACAAGATAATAATGTTAGCAAAACTGCACATAACCAGTCATTGTACCAAAGGCTCAAGTTTATATATAAAAATGTAAATATAACAGTATTTCCTATTTTATATGCATCAATATAAAAGGTAAAGGTAAAGGTAAAGGTACCCCTGCCCGTACGGGCCAGTCTTGACAGACTCTAGGGTTGTGCGCTCATCTCACTCTATAGGCCGGGAGCCAGCGCTGTCCGCAGACACTTCCGGGTCACGTGGCCAGTGTGACAAGCTGCATCTGGCGAGCCAGCGCAACACACGGAACTCCGTTTACCTTCCCGCTAGTAAGCGGTCCCTATTTATCTACTTGCACCCGGGGGTGCTTTCGAACTGCTAGGTTGGCAGGCGATGGGACCGAACGATGGGAGCGCACCCCGCCGTGGGGATTCGAACTGCCAACCAAGCAATTGGCAAGTCCTAGGTGCTGAGGTTTTACCCACAGCGCCACCCGCGTCCCTATGCATCAATATATATACAGTTTATTGTATGCAAATATTCTATCTAAGATTATTAAACATGCAATACAAAAATGATACATGCCTTAAAACTCCCTACATACATATTTATAGAATATCTTAAGATAGTTTCTATCTGCATAATGCTTTGCTGAAGTCCTTACTATTTAGGTTAAACAACTCTAAAATACATATTTACAATATGACTATAATATATCCAAAATGTCATTGCATCTTGTTGTATCTCATTTTGCACACTTATAGGAGGGATTTCTGTATCTGGTCCTTTCAATATAGCCTTTCAGTTTAACAATGAGAAAAAGAATAATCCAGCAGCCAAATCCTGCTTGGCATAATTCCCAGCTGACATGAATAGGATGCAAAACCTTAACAAATTGAAAAGTAAGCCAAGAGAAGCTGTGAATATACGCATATTTCATGATGAACATGTTTATTTGTCTACGTAATATATAAAATTGCTCAACAAGTTTTAAATGTGGTTACGCTTTGAGCTATACATAGTACATCAGATACGTACAAAAAGTAAACACACAACGTTAGCCACAATTAGGATTTTTCAAATGTGAAAGTATTTTATTGAAGCTCAACATGAGAAACACATAGAACTATGTGGCAAAGAAGTAAATACTGTGAAGGTGTCCCCATTACAAGTGAGGTCCCAATGACTTCTCACATACCAGTTGGTAATAAACAAATTGTGATCAGTGGGCAACCAAGGCTACAGATCCTCACATTCCTGCCTATAATTTCCAGAGTAAAAAGTAATAAAATTACAGACTAATAGTCATAAACTATTGATGAGGAGGGAAATAAGCAAAATGAATAGTTTACATACATGTAAACGAAAAGCAACCATTTTGCAGTGGAACCACTCTGTGGTGGTTTCAGTTTTGCTTGGATAACACCTGGGGAGTGCTCTTCAGCCCTGTGGAGCCTTCAGTGTGGGTTTAATTTAAATGCTGTTTAACATCTACATGAAACAACTGAGTGGGGTCATCTGGAGTTTTGGAATACATTGTCAGCAACACGCTGGTGACACGCAGCTCTATTTGTCTATCTCTCCTTTACATCTGCAGGTGAGGCAATGGATGTGCTGGACTGCTGTATTTCCTCAGTAATTGACTGGATGAGAGCCAACAAACTGAAACTCAATCCAGATAAGACCAAGTCACTGTTACTGGTTCCCTAGACTGGATGGATGGGAGGGTTGCTTGCTCTTGATGGGGTTACACTTCCTCTGAAGGAGAGGGTTACACAGCTTGCAGGTATTTCTGGATCCTTCGCTGTTGTTTGAGACTTAGGTAGCCTCGGTGGCGCAGAATGCCTTCCATCAGCTTTGGCTGGGGGCCCAGCTGAACCCCTATCTTGACAGGGATAGCCAAACTTATACATACTATGCTCTAGTAAACTCTAGGATAGATTATTGCAACATGTTATTATGTAGGGCTGCCTCTGAAGACAGTTCAGAAACTTCAGCTGGTGCAGAATTTGGAGGCCAGGTTCAGACCCTCCAAGTGTCCCTATTTTCCAGGGACATCCATGATTTAGGAAAGCCTTCCCAGTTTCTGATTTGATCCCGGAATGTCCAACTTTTCCTTAGGATGTCCCTATTTTCATTAGAGAAATGTTGGAGGGTATGGAGGTTGCTCACTGGTGCAAGATGAATTAAGTGTATAATGCCAATCCTGACATGACTGCATTAACTGCCAGTTATTATTGACCCGTAAAGCCTTAAACCACTCAGGACCACAATTCAGGACCACATATTTAAACTATGCGCAAGGTGGTTATTGTTTTTATGGTATGTATTTTTGTGCTTTTATATTGTAATCCTCTGTGTGATCTTCAGATGAAGGACAGTATAGAAATTTAATTTAATAATAAGAATAAGAATATCATTAGAATTTTGCAAGCTCCAATGAAATAACCCATTTTCTTTCCCATTTTCTAATTCAGGACTGGAGCTGAGAGGCTAAGTTGCTTACAGTAATTCTCAGCTGGGTTTTGCACCAATACATCCATTTCTATTTCCAACAGTTCACCTATTGATTTACAAATTACTCACATGCCATTTTTATTTCAGAAAAGAGATCTTAACAAAAAGTGTATTTCTATATTTCATGGATCTTCTTCCCTTTCAAATGTATTCTGCTGTGAAAGAGGCTTATAAAGAGTTTTAGGTCATGTTTAAATGCATTGTACCAAACAACTGTGGCACCAACTGTACCACCAGTTAAATGTACCACGCATCTATGGTACAATTGCTTGATGATAAGAGAGAATAGAAGATAGAACTAAAGGGAATCAGTCTGATGTCATGGTACCAATTATTGACCAGCTATAAATAAGCACAAATGTTCTCTAGATTTTCTTGGCTCATGAAATTAGGGTGGCCTAAATTTGTATAAATGATCAACAGTCAGTTCTGTATTTGCAACTAGAAACTGATCAGAAGTCAACATGGCATACATGTAAGATTAAGAAGTAGTATTACTGTCATCATCAACAACAATGTGATTCATATGCTCAGCAAATGGCAAGATCATTTTGCTGATGTAATTCCAATCATGGCCAGCCAAGGCCAGAGCAAGTGTGTGTCAGCTTAAATCAGTTTAGTCCCAATACATTGGTTAGAATAATTCATTTTGAATAGCTTGTAGATTGAGGTCTGCTTTTATTCTTTTACTTCTCACAAATCTTCCCTTTGAAAGTATCATGAAATATTTATTTTTTGTACCTTCTGAAAAGACGTGTCAGCTATTCAGATTATTTAAGTGCTGGGAACTATTTCCAAAATTTTATGTACACACTAAGAAAAAAAGCAGTGTAAGAAATTGCCCTGCGTGGTCCTAAGTAACTGCATTTTATAATATACAAAAAGCAGCCTGTAATTACACTGATAGATTTCTCCCTACAGTGCCAGCTGTATAAACTTTGCTTTGACAGAGGCTTATTTCTTTTTCATTGAGTTAGTACAACAGTTTACATCTAAGGGACATTAAAAAGTTGCAAGGTATGATACATGGGAAACTAGTTATGTTCTATTGATTAAAGAATGTAGGGAAGGGGGGCATTTATTATAGACATTTATTAGGGGAAAGTAACTGGTAAAGGGATATAACTTAGATAAGAGAGTTCAAACAGCTTTACCTCATCTATTTCATTTTAATCCCACAGTTTTGAAGAAGTGGGGCAGCAAAAGCAAAGTCAGAGCAAACATGACTTTTTAAAGTTTAAATGTGCTGAATGTGGATATCCCTTGCAATGAAAAGGATCCGTGGAAGGGTTTTCTACTGATGAATGAACACTAATTTGTGAATTAGGAAGCTGTGGGGAGGGGGGGGACACTTCCACTGAACAGTAGGAATCTGTACTTCCCTGTGTATTCCATCCACACAACCAGGAAACAATATCTGAAATAAGATATATAGTGTTATGAGTTTGGGCAGTGAGAGTAGGCTGTACGCAGAGACCCTTCTAACCCCTGGATCCAGAAAGTGTGAAAATATAAACCAGGCTGGTTTCTGGATTAGATGATCACCTGGGTGATGGAGCATTAAGGGAAACAAAGTGAAAGGGGCTCTGTGCAAGACAGCAAATGGGTGTGCCCCCCCCTTTCAGTTAGTTAGAAGGACAAAGCCAGAGTTGAGGTCTAGAAGCAAAGCAGCAAGCTGGGAATAGCCTTCAATCCAAGGTTACAACTACTGGAGAAACAAGACCCTTTTTGGGTGTTAATGCTGTGAACCCCTCCACCATAGGCTCAAATTGTATGTTTGTGTAAATAAACCATATATCATAAAGACACCACAGACTCTGCTGTGCCTTGTTCTGAAGGAAACACAAACTGTGTGTAAGCACCTAGAACCCCTGTAATCTCGCACCACTTTGGAGACTGGGGTGGTGAGTGACACGGGTGTTAGAAGTTTTAACACTTGCTGGATCAGGGTTCGAAGGGTCTTTGAATATGGCCTACTCACACACACCCAAACTCACAACAATATCATAGTGTAAACAACATGCTTCGGGTTTATCAAAGTCTTCTTCTGTGCAGCTTTAATAGCCATTAGTGCAAAGGGTCTGGGACAAAAGAACCTAAGAAAACCCCTGCTTGATTAGGTCAAATGCTCATCTAGCCCAGGATCCTATTCTCACAGTGGCCAATCAGATTCCTTTGGGAAGTCAGCAAGCAGGACCTGTGCACAGAAGCACTCTTCCCACTTCTGATTCTCAGCTATCTAAAGGGGCTTCAATCAAGTTATAGCGATGAGATTCATTAGTTATTGTAACAAATATAAAAAGCATGTTTTTAATGCCTGAACTTTTTAGCTGGTAAAAACAACAAATGGTTTCAAATGGCTTGACTCTTAAACTCTGTTGAACAGCCAACCATTAACATGGTTTGCTTTTCCTTTGCAATAATCCAGAACTTTGCATGCTATAGCAATAATATGGGAAGCTACTTGAAATATTTCAAATTTAAAAAAACACCAAAACCATTCCCTTCTGAACTCCATTGCAGAGAAAGGGTTAAAATTGCTAGATAGCTGGTATAATCTAATTGGGATTCCAATGCTCTCAGATGTTTGTCAAGACATTACTACTACCCAGTTCCAAGCCATGTTTTAATTCAGCATTCATCAGTTTCCTCTGGAAAAGGCCTTCAGCTTTTCCTCTATTATTTTCTTTGTAGCCTTGGAAACCACCTGAAAACACACTGTGGAGCAAAATTTCAAATTGCTGCTGTGGAATTTGAGAGAAATTGGATGTGATTTATTTTTCAGAAGATGAGGCTGAGGAAAAGCACTATTGGTCTCATCCACACAATCCCCTGGAGACCGTCTTTGCATGAAGGGAAAGTCCCTAATTTGCTGAGGATCTGAAACCCATCCGCCACCCTCACTGGTTTAGCCAGACAGTTAAAGCTGTTCCCAGGGTGTGGCTGCTGTTGGGTTCTGACAGTTTCCAGAAGCCACAGGTGACAGCTGAGTGCAGGGTGGGGGACCAAAGGTGGACAAACTACCCCAGAAGAGGTACTACCTTTCCCCCAACACCCCATACATCCCAGTAGTTTTGTAAGTTTGCATAATTCATCAGATCTCATGGCTTGTCCTACACAAAAGGAGGCAATAAGATTTGAATGAACATTGTTTGTTATGGGTTGTATGGTACGCCATCAGATAGTCACACTGACACAACACTTTTTAGCTGTCACACAGAAGATGTAAAGTAACAACCACCACATTCTTGTGACTCAGTTCTCACTTCTGGTACGTCTATAGCTGTGTGATCACACCACATTTTAAAGTTTGTTTCTCAGTTCAGATATCTGCTATTCCTTAGCATATTTTAACAGCTTCATATAAAACATGGACATATCGGTTTCCCCACTGCAGTAAACCAAAATGTACTGTCCCTGTGTTAAATTAAATGTGCTAAGCCCAAGGGTAAACATATTTCAGAAGATACTTTTTGGGAGGGAACTGAGTTTGGTTGGTTGGTTGGTGTTGAGCTGGAAAAGGGATGTGAAAGGGGAAAAAACGGTTTCAGTAGCTTTCATATGTTTTAAATTGGAATTTTATTAGATTTTGAAAGTACTAGTCTATTACTGTAGACACAAATGGCTTAGCTGCTCTGCAAAACATCGAAGCCTCCAAATGGCATGGGATGCATAGAAAAATGCTCCAACTCTACATTATCTAACTCCAGATCCTTATAGGTTTACTTATTCCCTCTTATACACCACAACACACACCATATTAACAGCACTCACCTATAGCCATTTTTTTTTTTAAATTTGGACACAGAAACAGCAGTCACAAATGGGGTTATTTATTTATCACTACACCACAACAGCCTACAGTCTCTAGTTCTACATCTCCATTACAGGCATTCCAAGTCCTTAAAACACAGACCAAATTGTGCATCCTTGATTCATTGGGTCCCCTCGAAAATAATCACCAGTGCACGCCATATATTTAATGAACAATTAAAGCTCATTATTTCCCTCAAATAATCCTGGGAACTGTAGTTTACCCCTCAGGGATTTATGGTTCCTAGCACCCTTAACAAACTACAGTCCCCAGCATTCTTTGTGCTTTAAATGTACACAGTTTAGACATGACATCCCTCCCCGACCCCACTGCAACTCTTGAGTCTAGTCTTTCCGGCTCCACACTAAGCCCTTACAGTTCAGCCTCAGCACCACATTTCTCAGCCTAACCTTTTATTCAAATCCCTCCTGCTCCTGCTGATACATCCACCCCACAAATCCAACACCCCAGATTCCCAAGTCGGAAGCATCCCTCCAAATAGTCCTATTCTCCTAAACCCAACCCTGACACCGTATTCTCACCATATCTGCCTCCAAATCTCTCGTCCTTAACTCCTGGCGCAACAGGAGAAACCACTTCCCGCCTCCCTCCCCAAACCGAGGAAGCAGAGTTGTAGGTCCAGCATCACCACCATCATTTCCTCCTCTTCCTCTTCTGGCTGCACACAAATATAAATAAATAAATGTTGCCACGGTGCTAATTTAAACCCCCTTTTCATCGGGTGGTGTGGGGGGGGGGAGAGGTGACTGACAAGCCCCAGCTGCCCACACCAAATCTCCTCGGCCGAAGCTCCCCAGTGCCTCCTACCCTATTTCCTGCCCCATCCCCCCCATCCCCGTTTCACCCCTCCCCAAATGTCTCCCTTCGCACCTCGTGGCCACAAGGAGCAGTGCTCGGTCCTCCCCCGGGAGGGAAGACAAAGCGGCGGCGGCGGCGGTGCACCTGCCGGCTGCCCCCCCCCCCGCTCCTCTCTTCCCGGTTACACGACCGTGAGGGAAGCGGCAGCGCAGCGGCTTTTGCCCCGGACTTGCCGCCTTTCGCCGTCGCTCCGCCAGCCTCAGTCAGCCCCAACTTTCCGACCTCCTCAAGGGCGCAGCAACAAGCCGCGCTCGCCTGAGTGAGGAAGGGAGAGAGAGGGGGGGGGGACGCTCAGAAACGCGGAGGCGACCGAGGGACCTGCCCGGGTCCCTCCGCTCGCCAAAGGCAAACAAACTCCGGCGGCAGCGGGGCTGCGCGCGCCAAAACAGGCCGAAATGAAACCCAGGAGCAGCCGGCCCGAAGTGGGCTGCGTCGCGGCGCCCGCCCCTCACTCTGCGTTGCCGCCGCCGCCCGAGCACCCCTCGCCTCACTCACCGTAAGGAGAGGCAGCGGCGTCCCCCTTCCTAGCCATGGTCGCCCGCCGTCTTTCGGCTTCGTGGAGCCTGGAGCCCGGGCGCCTCTCTCCGCGCGCTGCTCAGCGTGTTCTTTGTTGCTGTGATGGCATGAGAGCAGGCAGGCAGGCAGCCGCAGGCGGGCTCTGAAGAAGCAGAAGCAGCAGCAGAAGCGGCGGGAGCTACCGAGCGCTGGGTCGGTTGTTGTTTCCCCCCCTCCTCGCGCCCCGAGAGCGACCCCCCCCCCGCTCGTCGCTCCTGCGCTGGTTAAGGCAGAGGGGCTGCAGCAGGTAAACACTGAGGCGAGCTGTGAGGCGGCGGCGGTAGCAGCAGCACAGCTGCAGTTGCTGAATGCCTTCCCGGCCTTCCCATGCACGCGGGGAGGGAGGGGGCACGTGGGACTGCCCCCCGCGCCTCAGCCCGCCCCGCCATCCATATGCAGCGAGCCAGAGCCCCCCGAGGGCGCCAATGAGCCCGCCCACCGGCCAGAGTGGCTCGCCAACTTCAGGCCCGAGGGGCTTCTTCTGGGAAGCCTAACTTTGGCCACGCAGGGGCGTCTGTGCTTAAGGGGACAGTCAAAGGAGCGTTTACTCTTCTCCCTCCCCCCCCCCACTTGTTGGAGAGAGGCGTTGTGGAGTTTCGACTTTCCCGTACCGTCTATTATTATTATTATTATTAGATAGTAGAAAAGCTCTTCAGGCACGCGAATGTCAGCAGCCCGGGAATGGGGGAAATCCTCAATGACTAGGATGTCTACATTTTAGGGCAAGATTTGCCTCTGCGGGGTGGTCCTTTCCCCACATGCAAAGTTGCCCTTGGAAAGTTTGCTCTCGGTTTTCTAGGCTCCCGTGGAGCTGTCCTTTCCTCCCGTGCTGATGGAGGAGTTTCGCTGCACGCCAGGGATGGATCAGCTTAGGCCTCGTGTTCGCAGCCTTGGAGAATCCTCCTTCAAAGCTTGTCGATGCAGTCGATCTGAAGGCTTCATTGCATTAATTTTTTTAAAAAAAGATTTTGTATTTTAAGATTGTGATGAGGAATAGAGAGGGGTGGCAGAGTGCATAAACCCATTAGTCCTACTCAGAGGAGACCCACTAAAATCTATGGGCAAATTACTTAACTCCATTGATTTTAATGGGTCTGCTCTGACTAAAGTTGGGTGTCGCCCTGTAGGTACATTTATAAGGTGCAGGAATTTCATCTCGGCTGCACTGGGACATAAGTCTCAGGACCACTTATGAAGAACAGAGAAGACTCAAATCAAGGTGCTGGTTACTTGCATTACTTGTAGTCTTTCTGGGTATGCATGTAAAAGAATCCATAATACGGTAAATGGTTTCAGTGACCCCGCACTATGCAACAAGTAAAATGAAAGTTTTCATTAATATTAACCTATAAATATTTTATTTGAGCAAACTCTAATTCCAAAGGTCTTTTTGAGCCACGCCAAGCTATATGTTCAAAGTAAAAGTAAAAAAATATATATTAAAAATGCCTCCCTTGCATCTGTTGAGCCAGATTCTGATTATCTGCCATTTTGTCAGGATTATTTGACAATGTGGGCAATGGTTGAGCTGTCAGTAGGCCATTCAGCATGGTTTAAGGCAGGGGTAGGCAACCTAAGGCCCGGGGGCCAGATGTGGCCCAATTGCCTTCTCAGTCCGACCCATGGACGGTCTGGGAATCAGCGTGTTTTTACATGAGTAGAATTTGTCCTTTTATTTAAAATGCATCTCTGGGTTATTTGTGGGGCCTGTCTGGTGTTTTTACATGAGTAGAATGTGTGCTTTTACAGTGGTACCTCGGGTTAAGTACTTAATTCGTTCCGGAGGTCCGTAATTAACCTGAAACTGTTCTTAGCCTGAAGCACCACTTTAGCTAATGGGGCCTCCTGCTGCTGCCGCACCGCCGGAGCACGATTTCTGTTCTCATCCTGAAGCAAAATTCTTAACCTGAAGCACTATTTGTGGGTTAGCAGAGTCTGTAACCTGAAGCGTAGGTAACCCGAGATACCACTGTATTTAAAATGCATCTCTGGGTTATTTGTGGGACATAGGAATTCGTTCATATTTTTTTTCCAAAATATAGTCCGGCCCACCACATAGTCTGAGGGATGGTGGACCGGCCCACAACTGGAAAAGGTTGCTGACCCCTGGTTTAAGGTGATGATACAACAGCCCTATGCGTGTGTGATGGGAAAACTGTTGAATCTCTTCCACATATAATGTTCAACTGTCCCCTACATAGCATAGCCAGGACTAAATTCCTGGGCCCTGCTTTACTGCGCTTGGTTAGCAGGCCTGTTGAGTCACACGCCGCACTGCTTTTGCAGGATACAGATCCTTCTGTTACTCTGCAGGTGGCGAGATTCCTGAATGCGGTTATCTCACATGCAAAAACCACCAAAAAACAACAACAACATCAAAATCTAATCGGACAGTTATGATGAGAGTGCATGTCGGATCTCGTCTTCAGTTTTCCTTTTTCTGTGAACCGTCCCTTGGAGCTCTCCGGGCCACATCCTGTTATTTGGCTTTGCCCAATGACCCACCCTTGCATCGCAGTGTTCACCTTCTGTTGTCAGATATTTCGGTTTTTAAGCCTTTGTGCTTTTTTATGTTTGTACATATTTTATGGGCTAATAGCCGTAAATAAATAAATGAAATGAATGAAACAGCCCTGGTTCTGGTTTATGTCTGGATGGAAGGCTGCCTGGGAACTGTATCCATGTTACCTTAAGGGGGAAAGGAAGGGGAAATGGGATTTCAGCAAATATATTTTAATGGTATTGAGTCTTTTATTTTTCACAAGTTGCTCTTCTTAATCAAAATACCAATATATTTTATGGCAAAGAACTCTCACTAGAATAATGTGTTTTATTTTATTGCAATTTATATTACAACTTAATCAGAACTGGTTTGAGTGTGATGAATCTGGCTTCCAGGGTCTCCCCAGATCTATGCTCTTGGCAAATGATTAAGGTCACATTTAATATATGCTGATCTCCCAGAAGCATTGGCTAGTCTTCACCTCTACAGAATTCCAGGGGGGAAAGCAGAACCGGTAAAGCTCTTTTTAACATAGATGTGTGATATATATAGAGAGAAGAAACCTATTGTATGTGGAATTATGAAAGGTGAGCTAAGAAAAGGGTGAATGTTTGCCTTGGTTGTTTCCCCCCAATAAAAGCAGTTCAGCCAGGAACTGCCTCTCTCAGAGCTGATTCACACAAGTGTGATAATGGGGGCTACTATCCAATTAAAAATGTTTAGTTGATCATTAGCTCTATAACTTAAGTAATCAATTACATTTAAATACAGTATGTTTACATATTACAAAAATGGTGCCTTTTGGAGGTATGATCATTTACAATTTAATAAACCGTTACCTAAACAGAGGTAACATTCACTCCCTAATTTACAGAGATATGCAAGGACTGATGCAAACAAGTAAAGTGATTCCTTAACTTTCAGCACTACTTATTAAAATTGCCCTTTACAAATGAAAGGTTGGGCTGATTAGCAATTAAGCAAATTACAAGTTGTACCCCAACTAATAGTTGATTGCTTATTGCTTAGATTAGATGTATTGTGTTGGAGAGTATGATATTTTTACAACTGCATAACAAATGATAAAAGCAAATGGGACCTATAACAACATGTTGCAGTAGAGTGTTCCTCAACAGTATTTCAGCCAATCAGCTAGCCAGATCTTCCTTCAGACTCCTCCTTTCCATTCCTCCCCCTCCCCCCTGGATTTTCTGTGCCACTTCAACAAGTGCATTCTGTGTCCACTGAAGATGCTCATTTTTCATTAGGCTGTGCTGTTTTGCAGATTTTTTGTTTGTTTTTTTTGCCTCCTTAGATTTCCCCACCTTTAGGTTTCCTAAGTATGCTGTTACCTCATTTTCAGTAGCTCCGTTTTGACTGCATGAGTGTAGCAGGGTTAGATGAGGACCTGGAAGACCAGAGTTCCAATCTCCACTAAGCTCACTGGATGACTTGGGGAGCCAGTCAAGCCTCTCAGTCGACCCTACGTCACAGGGTTGTTGAGAATAAAATAGGGAGGAGCGGGAGAACCATGTGTACCACCTTGTGATCTTTGGAGAAAAGGTGAAATATAAATTTACCGTAATTTTAAATATAATTCAGTCCTGAGCTCTCTGTTAGTACATGTGATGATATTATGTCTATGTGGTGATATATGTGCAATTTGTGAGACTTGAAAATGGACAGAAATTGAAAGGTATGGAGTAACAGCAGATACTTTATCCATGTTCATCACCAGGGGAAGGTTCTGAGAGTTTCAGAGAACGATGTTTCAGACAGGTAATAACCACTTGAAGCTGCATTCACCACATTAAGCATGTGTGAATTTATCCCATGGTGAGTTGGAAGGTAGAATATTGCCACCGTTGATCTAATCATCTTGAACATGAATCTCTTAATATGCTTGTAGGTGTAAAGGATTATTGGTTTAGGAAAATACAAATTTCCCTTATTTGGAGTAAGGTTATTGCTCCATCTAACTGGATTTCCTCCAACATGAATAAAAGGCAGCCTCTGTTGTACAAAGCATAGAATTAACTTGGAAATAACTTAGAATAATAGAACTGTAGAAGGGACCGCAAGGCTCATCTAGTCCAACTCCCTGCAATGCAGGAATCTGTTTGCCCAGTGTAGGGCTCAAACCTACGACCCTGAAATTAAGACCTTGCTGTACTGCACATATGAATCTAAGACTCTGCATGTCACAAGTGAGAAAATGTGTCCTGATATACATTTTAAAATGTATAAGTATTTGTGTGGATAATTGTTAGAAATCTGTGCCATCTCCTGCCACAGTGCCCTCTACTGTTGCTTCACAATTTGGCAACTACGTACGAAAAAAAGAAGCAACAACAGACAACTTAAACAAAAATATACAGTTAATATATAAAATAGAGTTTTATATGTAACAGTTACCTTAATGCAAAGTTTTATATATATACAAAAACATTTCATTTTCCTTCTGACACGCCCTCCCTCTCAGCCTCCGGGTTCACACAAACTCTCAGCTTACCCACAAAAGTATCACGACAATAAGAGTTCCCGCAAACAATGGATTTAAGAAACACTGTCTGGAACTCTGTGCACATGAGCCAGACAAACTGCATTGTGATAACCATGTACAAACACAGGAAGTTGCCTTATACTGAGTCAGACCATTAATCCATCTAGAGCAGAATTGTTAACCCTAACTAGCAGTGACCCTCTGGGGTTTCAGGCAGGAGTCCTTCCCAGTCTTGCCTGGAGGTGTCAGAGATTGAACCTGGGTCCTTCCCAACTTAAGAAGAAAAAAATAAAATAACAGGTATAACTTACAAAAACACATTAAACAGGCAGTGCAAATAAACCACACAGACAGAGCACCTTTTAGTGCAGAATGCACCTCTTGTGAATGTGGCTAACATGCAGTATGAAAGCAGAATTACATTCAACTGAATGTTCAAAGTTGTGACTAGCCAGGTTCACACACAGTGCTAAATCGGTCTAGTGTAAATGTGCATGAACTAACTGCAATATCTTGTTATTTCAGAATCTGTGGTTAGTGTTAGTGTTAAATTTGGTTTGTTGAAGCAAAAGCTTCCAATGTCCTTATGGCAGTACCGGCGGGTGTGCAGCGCATAAACCAAACTGTGGCTTAGAGTTGCATGTCAATGCAGCTATTATTGTTACAGATAGGTAGCCGTGTTGGTCTGCCATAGTCAAAATAAAAAATTCCTTCCAGTAGCACCTTAAAGACCAACTAAGTTAGTTCTTGGTATGAGCTTTCGTGTGCATGCACACTTCTTCAGATACACTGAAACAGAAGTTGCCAGATCCCTCTATATAGTGAGAAGGTGGGGAGGGGTATTACTCAGAAGGGTGGTGGGAATGGGAGATTGGCAGATAGCTCAGATAGCTGAGATAGCTGGCAGATAGCTGAGGCTCATCTCAGCTATCTGCCAATCTCCCATTCCCACCACCCTTCTGAGTAATACCCCTCCCCACCTTCTCACTATATAGAAGGGTCTGGCAACTTCTGTTTCAGTATATCTGAAGAAGTGTGCATGCACACGAAAGCTCATACCTAGAACTAACTTAGTTGGTCTTTAAGGTGCTACTGGAAGGAATTTTTTATTTCAGCTATTATTGGTTTTCCATTTATTTACCAATATCAATTTGTTCAACATCAATTTGAATCTGTATATTTTTCAAATTCCAAAATAAAAACCAACAAAAATGGAATGTCCATATGTTAAAAACATAGAATGAAACTCAACATTCCTATACAGTACTACTATACAGTAGGAGTATCTTCTACTATTGGAGAACGACATCCAAAGAGCTATGTGTAGCAGGTCTGAAAATATCAAGTGTTTTTAATTGAAATAATAGTTCTGTTTCTTCTTCTCTTTCATCCCTTTCTTCAAAGTATATGCTACAAAGTCTCACCTTCCAATATATATTGGTCCTTTCTGAAGATAAGGAAATCAACATGCTCTGCACTCCAATGTTGTTTATTTTTCATTGCCAGCAAATTCAAACAAATGTTGTTTTATAATAACAAGCAAGATACAAACACCGTTCATTCCTGGAGTGCAAACACAAAGCAATGTTTGAATCATCTAAGGACAAAAATAAAAGGAAACTTGAAAATGATTTTAAGCCATGCAGTGAATTACTTTCAAATTCCAATCAAAGACAAACACACGAGTTGTATATAAGATCTTTCCAGTTAATTAAAACTAGTTTAGAACTGTAATCAAGACGGGCGGGGGAGAAGTATAAATATTTTTTTAGATAAAAGAAAGGGGGGGGAGGGAGAATGTAGGTACCAGCCCACCCAAAACCCGAAGTCGTGGCACATGGTTTGTGAATACAAAACATGCACTATAAAACAGAACTGTGTTGAATTTAATACCTGAACTTGTCAATGTATGTTTTCCGTTCACTGATCCCCCAAAGAGTTGCAAAACCTTTTATTTGTCACATATTCCTATACACTGTATGCTTAAAAAGGCCCACTTTGCTTTCTTTATGTGCATCTCTTCAGTTCAGCATTCTCCTTTTCCAGTGATTCCCAAACTCCCCCTGCCCATGGACCTCTTGAAATTGCTATATTTCTTGGTGGATCACATAATGATTTTGCTGCCTGTTGTAGCAATTACAATGTACCATGCTAGATACTGTATGGTTTTTAAATTTTTTTGTATGTCTTATTTCTTATAATGAATTCTATTGTATTGTAGTTTGAATTCCACAAAATTCAGGTTGTAAGTGTTCTTCGCAAACATGTGGAGAAGCTGGTAAAATGTGGACTGGACAAGGTAACTGTTAGGTGGATTTGTCGCTGGTTGACTGGCTGAACCCAAAGAGTACTAACTACTGGTTCCTCATTATCCTAGAAAAAAGTGACAAAGTGGGGTGCCACAGGATTCTGTCCTGGGCCCGTTGTTGTCCAACATCTTTACAAATGACTTTTAAGAGGGACTTGAGGTGATGCTCATCACATCTGCATATGACACCAAACTAGCAGGCATAGTTATAATGTTGCAGAAGACAGAACTGGGATTCAAAATGACATTCTCAAATGGGGCCAGTTCTGGGCACCAGAACTGAAGAAGGATACTGACAAGCTGGAACATGTGCAGAGGAGAGAAACCAAGATGATTAAGGAAACCAAGGCTTATGAGGAACAGTTGAGGGAGTTGGGTATGTTTGGCCTAGATATGAGGAGACTGAGAGGAGATATGATATCTAAAGATGGCGCAAGCTTGTAAAATGGGCTCAGGACATTGGGTACAACATTATGTTCGAAGACTGGGAAAGGTTATGGACCACCGGTATGAAATTTACGGCATGTAATGCTTTGAAAGAAAATATTATGAAAATGATATATAGGTGGTACATGACCCCAGTCAAGCTGGCCAAGATATATCACTTGTCTGATAATAAATGTTGGAAATGTAAGGAGGCTGAAGGGACATTCTTTCACCTTTGGTGGACTTGTCCAAAAGTGAAGGCCTTCTGGGAAATGATTTATAATGAGTTAAAAAAGGTGTTTAAGTACACCTTCCCTAAGAAACAAGAGGCCTTTCTCCTGGGCATTGTTGGCCAAAAGGTGTTAAAGAAGGATAGAACGTTTTTTATGTATGCAACTACAGCAGCAAGAATTCTTATTGCAAAATATTGGAAGACTCAAGATTTACCCACACTGGAAGAGTGGCAAACGCAATTGATGGACTACATGGAATTGGCTGAGATGACTGCCAGGATCCGAGATTTGGGAGAAGAAGCAATGGAGGAGGACTGGAAAAAATTTAAGGACTATCTGCAAAAATTCTATAAGTTATATGAATCATAAGAATTCGCATGATTTGGAAAGGTTAGCTCTTGCAATGAGAGTGGATGATATATGAAACTAAGCAATATTAATGAAAGGTCTAATGTTTAAATGTTTAAAATAACATTATATTGGTTTTTGGAGTCAATTAATTAAGTAATTTAAACTTAAAAAGCAATTAGCTGAAAGTACAAAAGAAACGCATGAAACAAGGTTATAATTTGCTGATACTTTTATTGTTAAGAATGCACGGTGAGGGAGATGTGGGGAAGTCCGGTAGAAGAATGAAAAAAAGTTTTGAAATGATTCATCTTTCTTTCTTTTCTTTTCTTGATGTTCTTATGTCTTTGTATATCTGACTGTGTATCTTTATCTGGAAAAAATGCAATAAAAATGTTGTTTTTTTAAAAAATAAAATAAAGATGGCGCAAGCTTGTTTTCTCCTGCTCTGGAAGGTAGGACCCGAACCGATGGCTTCAATTTACGAGAAAGGAGATTCCAACTAAACATCAGGAATAACTTTCTGAAAGTAAAAGCTGTCAGGGGAACAGAATCCTTCATTGGTTTTTATGCAGAAGTTGGCTAGCTGCCTGTCATGGGTGAGATTCCTACATTGCAGAGGATTGAACTAGATGACCCCCAGGTCCTTTCCAACTCTACAATTCTGTGATTCTATGAATGAAAAAGTTGGATGCTGACTGCTCAGGGGTCCCATAACTAGTTATCATGTCAGAGTCTCATTTATTATCAGAATTAACCAGACAAATTGCTCCACCAACTAAGAATGGCCATGTACCACTACCCACAGAACTGAGAAACAGTTTTCCATCTGTCAATCCTTTCCATGTACAGGACATGTGAGTTTTCCCATGCTGAATCAAATTAAGCCACAGGCCCTTCCTGTTTTGCAACCGTACACTCCTCAGAACCCAAAGACTTTGATTTCCCAGAAGCTTAGGGTAGACCCCTTGAAATTTATTTATATAGGTGGGCCTACTATGAATATGACTTGAGCTGCAGTCCTAACCCCATTTACTTGAGAGAAAGCCCCAGTGAATTCAATAGGCCTTACTTCTGAAGAGATGTGGTTAGTCAGAGATTGTGAAGAACCATGTGATGGTGTGATATAAATAATTACCTGGTTAATTACAATCCTATTAGTTTTTAAAACAATTTTATTACAATTATATGTTGATAAAGTGTCTTATTAGAAAGTTGCCCATATCTTAACTTTAGAAATCTTTTTGTTCAATTTTTAAACTAACAGATTTCTAGTGATTAACAATAATTTAGTGGCATACAGTTTAGTAATGTTTCATAATATCAACACTTAATTAATAAAAAATATTATACAAACTTAATAGTAATAACTGCAATAAACATTTAGCACAAAATAACTCATTAAATATTAAGAGAAATAATGAATCTGTAATGCAAGTGTCTAAATAAATGAAAAACTGCTCTTTTTGTAATATATTATCCTTATTTTACAATGTTTACTTGCTAATTTATACAACCTGGCAACAACCAACAAGCCTCTACTATTCATTAGAATAATAAAGGGGATTTCTTCTGTATTAATGAAACTGTGAAAGTAATATATATTCCAAACTGCAGGGAGAAAATGTCTCATAAGACAAATTATAAAACAAAGGTACAGCAGGATTGCTAGTAAATGTAGCCAGTGCTCAATCAGAAAAACTACTATGGATCCATTGTATGGATTCCAGAAAGATTTGAGATTAGGAATGCCTTTGTGCCATTTTATTTTTAAATTATAACAATATTATACTAAATTTACAGAACAATTCTACATTTACATTTCTGTGATTGTAGGTGGTAGATCCATCACAGTTACATTCACGTAACATCTCCTGCATCCAATCCATCCCCAGTTCAGGACAGGAGGGGAAAACCACATGAAACTCAGGGTGGGAGATGAGGAAAGTGATTTTCATTTGATCTCTTCCCCCTGCATTGGCGTCAATGGAATTACGTACACGAGGTCCTGTTGTAGTGTAGATTTCCACTGTGTGGGCATGTTTGTGAAATGAGCAGATCTGTATTTCTAGTGTTATCATCAGTCTGCTGCTACATCCTAATGCTACTCAAATGATGAGCCAGTGAGTTTGTTTCATAAGTAAATATGTTCCTCAATACCAGTCTACTGCATTATTCGGCATACGTCTGCACTCCCTACGCTTCTAATCCAAAGCAAAGTCTGGAAATTGTATTTGTATTCCCTGCTCCGTGATATTAAACTACTGATCCTAGTTATACAACTTTGTTAAAATGTCCAAGTTGTATGAATGAAATCAGTTGTTTCTCTTGGAAGAATGGAAGAGTTTACTTGTGTTCCCTGGCATTGCCTCAGAGTTTCTGGCTTATCTCTTCTCCATGTCCAACCTGGCTCTTTTGTCCAGTCATTACTTGGCCTGATTACTGTGCCCCATATAGATGTTCTCTATAGTTTCCTACCTTTTTTCCCATTTGACTATCCTTCACCTCACTATTGCATCACTTTTCCTCCATTGACACCCTTCCTGTCTTTTTGCCTTCACCACATATGACTCAATGGAGATTCACTCGTTTGTGTACTCAAATTCGCTTGCATCATTCACTCTTGCATCCTGACAAGCACAAGTGAGACATTTGGATTGACTTTAGTTTTTAAAATCCCAGAAGGAAGTATTTAAGTCACACAATTACTGCTTTGTCCCTAGAGGGTATTTGTGTAACTTTAAATAGATGTCTTGTTATTTCATTACCAAATGTCTGTTTTGAGCTGGCCCTTTCCATCATGTCAATGAAATGTTTCTAGACATGGCTCAGTAAAGATAGGCTAGGTAAAGACATTTCTGCCGTAACTTGGCAAAACAGCATGTTTTCCCGAAGCTCTCTAGAATGTCCTATGTGATTTTAGCAAGTTGCTTAGAGCAGGGATACAAAAATCTGAGGGCTTCTGAATGTTGTTGGATTTCAGTGCCTATCAGATGCAGCCAACATAGCCAATGGTCAACAACACTGGCAGGGCTACAGGATTGTCATTCCTGCGGACGTGGGTGACATTGTGGTCTAAACTACTGAGCCTTTGGGGCTTGCCGACTGGAAGGTTGGCAGTTCGAATCCATGCAACGGAGTGAGCTCCCATTGCATCTGTGTCAACCTAGCTGTTCAAAAGCATACCAACGCGTGTAGATAAAAAGGTACCACTGCAGTGGGAAGGTAGACTGCATTTCCGTGCGCTCTGGCACTCGCCACTGTGTCCCTTTGCACCAGAAGCAGTTTAGTCATGCTGGCCACTTGACCCGGAAAGCTGTCTGCAGACAAACACCAGCTCCCTTGGCCTGAAGCAAGATGAGACTTAACTGTCCAGGGGTCGTTTACCTTACATTCCTGATTTCAAGATTACTTGATCCAAACAGAAGTGTTGTCTCATTTCTTCAGGTTGGAAGTTTGGGTGAAACTCAGCTTGCTGAGAAGAGTTTATATAGGCTTAAAACAGACAGAGCAAGAAACCTGCAGATACTTAAGACCAGGCATCCCCAACCTTTGGCCCTCCAGATGTTTTGGACTACAATTCCCATCATCCCTGACCACTGGTCCTGTTAGCTAGGGATCATGGGAGTTGTAGGCCAAAACATCTGGAGGGGCGCAGGTTGGGGATGCCTGCTTAAGACTATTCCCCATACCTTTGACCTCTTTACTGACCTCCTCATCTCTTTCAGTAGACAAGCAGAGAGAATTTTCCTAAGTGGGGCAGAGTTCTCACTGCTGCGCCACCCAGAGGAGCAAAAACCAAGTTAAACAAGGGAAGCGTGTGTGGCAGTCATCCCACATGTTGCATGTGCCCACAGGCTGGTACAGCGGTGGGGTCCCATTGCCCCCAGAAAGGGATCGAGCAAGCGGGCAGAGGTTGTGATGCCAGGCCTGATTTCCCCACCACGTGTATTACCCAGAGAGTGAGCAAACAGACGAAAATGTGTTTCGCTGGCATTGCTATGAAGCTCTTCATAGCAGGAGCCAGCTCCTAGGGGGCCGTGGTCCCTTCGCCCCCCATAGAATTTTGGAGGGGGCCGCCCCCCACCCCAAAAGTTGATACATATTGCCATTCAGATAGGGTGGGTGCGCCCCATCGTATGATCGATTATGCGGGGCGGGGCTTACTTGTCCCCCTACAATATTTTATTGTCACCCTCCTGAAGCCCTTTTTCAGTGCCCAAATCACAAGTAGTCACCACCAATGGCCTGGCTTTGCCGTGCAATGAGCCGCCACCTCTGCCCACTGGCTGCGTGGCAAGGCGGATTGGGGCCCCGGCGAAAGTGAGAGAGACGCTTTCCCCCCCCCCCGCCCCACAAAAAAATCTCCGTTGTTGTCACCGGCGGCCGCCAGGGCTTACCGTGGCACCGGAGCCCAACCGGCCTTCGTCAGCCGACGTCCCCCCCCCCCCGCCTTCCTTCTCTCGGCTCCTCCTCCCTCGTCGCCTCTCTCTTGAGGCCTAGCTTCCTGGAGCGATTCCCGAGCGCAGGGGGGCGGGCCTTGGCTTGGTGCCTACTGGGTGGGAGGTTGCTGCCGCGGCCGGTGGAAGAGGAAGGGCACGTCATGGCTGCCGCGCTGAAGGTCTCTCGGGTACGGAGTAGGTGGGCGAGGGGCGTGAGGGGAGAAGCCGGGCGCAGAAACCGAAAGCGGCAAGCTTGGGGGCGGCCTCGGATTGCTGAGGGAAGGAGGCCTTCCAAGGTGGGGCAGGGTGGGTTTCTGTAACCCGGCAATGCAAGCCCGAAGCGTGCCTACTCGGGAGAAAACCCCGTTTAGTCCAAGGGAGCTCACCCACTGCCCCAGTAAAGTGCTGATAAGCTGGCGAAGGGGTTTACTGCGTATTTAGTAGTCCTAAGACTTCTATAATTACAACATTGTACTGTTGGAAGAACTAGAACATAAATATTTAGAAGAGGGGAAGGATGCCAAGTTCTCACGGGGGAAAGGAAAAGGTACCCACACAGAATGATACTTCCAGCTTATATAAAGCGAGATACATTCTCTCCCGTAACAAACAACAATACCGCAGTTTTTGGTATTATGCAACAGCATACTGTATCTATTTATTTGTTTGGCATTCATAAGGAGGGGTTGGTTTCCGGAAGGAAACTGCCTTACCTTGATCCTAGGGTTGTTGTTTTTTTAATTTATGGCAAATGTAGGGAAACAGAAGAGATCTATAGAAACCGAGATCATATGTGTGTTAGGTTTAGGGGATTTTGATAGAGTTATCTTCTGTGAATAGGTTTAACTAATTATGCTACCCACTATATATTTCATATAAAACATTTTTGTGCCAGTATAGCTGGTATATCTTCCAACTTTTATTCTTGTTTATGGTTTGTTAGAAAATCCCAGTTTGTATTGGTTTTTGCCCCTAAGTATATTAATGAGACAGACATAGTCTTAAGAATTCATATGCTAGAAAGAAAAACAACTTTTTAAAGCATTGTTCAGTGCTGTGACTGGGAAATGACTGCTTTTGAATCTTGGTAGTTTGGGTGTCCCTTTGCCCTTTTAAAGTCCTTCAGTATTATCTACATACTATAGACAAAGACCTAAGGCTAAGAAAAGGTGCTTAAGGCCATCTAGTATGTCCATGGCAGAGATGAGATTTAGAATACAGATAGTTTGATGAATAGGGTAGTCTCTTAACTACTATGCCACACTAGCTCTTTGAGAATGTTGGACAGAACAGTACTTTTATGAGTTTTGTTTATACACTTGATTTATAAAGCTAATAAGAATACTTTTATATTTGCAGTTTTGTTTCAAATTTGTACAGAATACTTTTTTTATTTTTTAGAATCATATTTATTAGCATTTCCAATAGTAACAGAATAAGAAAAATAGAGAAGATAAAGAAAAGAAAGAAAAAGAAAGACAAATTTACATTCTTGCTTTCATAACCTTCTTTCCAGGACTCCCTCCTTCCCCTCCCGACCGTATTCCCCTTTCCCTAGGTTGGTTCCACAAGCTCTCATTCCCAATTAAAACCTAATATGTTTAACCCTTTAGCCAATTTAAATTTATACAATCTTACCATCACTCCTCATCTTTAAGAGAAATAGAAAAAAGATTTTCCCCCCAAGATCTGCCCCAATTTCCTTCCACGAATTCCCCCTTTTTTTAAAGAAAACATGTTAAATCAAGATACCAAAGTTATATAAAGAAATAGAAGATAAAAGATATAAGAAGATTCAAAAAGTTGGTTACATAGCCTTCGGATTCCAAGATTCCCCCTCCCTTCCCCGGTTTGAATTCCCCATGTCCATCAGTCTGTGTGTTATCGGCCTGGAGGTCTCAAGTCCACAGCCAAATTTTTCTCATTCCACCTTGCCGGTTTTCTTTAAATTTATTTGTTTTATTGATGTTTAACTTCAAAAATCCAGTCTAATAGAGGCCTTTAGTTTCCTTGGTCTTTGTTGCTCCTCCCATTGTTCTTTCCGTGTCGTAGTTGGTCCTTTGTTCTTTTTATTCCTTACTTTCTCAGGTTTCTTGTCTTGTTCAGCTGCTAAAACGTTCGTATTCCAAAATCTAGTATCTCTACAGAGGTTTGTTATTCAGGAACAAAAACTTACGTCCAGTCCCTTCCTTTCTTCAATAGAAAATTCTATTGTCTCCTTTTAATGTAAACACCTCTGTAGACAAAATAGTATTTCAGATTTGCAGCTTTCCCAGAAGATAAGACCTGTGCACATCCCAGAGTAGTTTCCCACATACAACCGCTTGTAATGTCCCGAAACCCCTCTAGGGGGATTGCAGTAACTTTGTATCCTCTAATCCAAAAGTCAAATTGTTGTTTCTTTTTTTCCCCAACAGTTTGTATCCATATTATATCAAATTGTAACAGAATTAACCAGCAAAATACTTGTAACAAAGTCCTCTTTATATTCTCAAGATTTGACAGCTACTTTGACAGCTGTCAAATTCTCCGTCTCTCTTCGCCAGGTTCTACGAATCGCCCCGGTTCCCAGGGGGGGTTGCCTTTTCCTCTCACCCTCCACTTTTCTCCTCCAGCACAATTCTTGTAATTTCGCATCGTGGAATTAATAATTTTTATCAGCAATAAACTTCTGGATCGATCTTGGTTGCCCAGTCCTTGTTTTAGCATGTTTACAATCAGGGGGGGACTGACTTCCTTTTTAGATCGCCCCCGCTCGTGCCGAATCCGAAAAAAAATTCTTTTTTTCTCCTTTTATACCCGGTTACCCAATTATTCACGGGTTGTTGTTAAAAGTCCGAATTTCCAATGGAAGAAGCCAGTGCTCTCCGTCGAATGGCATGCGGCTGCGCTCGGCAGGGGAAGCGGAGGACTCACAGCACCACACCGCTCCCCGGCACCCGATCTGAAGCCTTTAAAAAGGCTCCTTCATGAGTCGGGAGGGCGCTATCGGTGCCAGCCGAGTCACCATGTCCACGGGCTCCGTGCCCGTGGTTTTTAAGGGTCCCCGCATCGCCGGCGCGGTAGGACCCAGCCCCTGCCGAGCAGACTCCCTCCGGAGCTCGGAGGGAGTCCGCCATTCGGCGATGGCGCCAACCCGGAAGTCCCAAATTTGTACAGAATACTTTGATCTAGTAGCTGTTTACCCTTGATTTAAGCAAAATGTGAGCAAAGCTACTAAACATTGATAATAACCCCCTTATCACTGATGAGTCAATCTATATAACATACTCAGTATGTAAATAAATGCATTTTTGCACTCTGAAAATGTGCAGGTACAGATTGATGTATACAATAGTTCGCCTAGAAAGGATTTGCAGGGCTATTAACAGTTCTCTGAGGATTTTTCTTCTATGACAGAAATGGCCCTACACAAGATTTCTGTTGGTTAAATTTGTTGGTAGACAGTTATTGATAAAACTGAAGGATGCCAAACCAGTGAGCTGAGTATTGCATATGGTGATGTGGTAATGTTGTGTGCAATTAATGTGTTGTGCCACTTTACCAGTCTCATACAGGTTGGTTTATGATGTGGGAACTTTGTAATATTCTACTCCGTAGGTGTCACACATAAATCATGACAAGTGATTGTTATGAGCATGTATTTCTGTCTAGGACTTACCCAGGAAACTGGAGGATAAACAGGGCAAATGTTTCATTTGTGTACAGAGAGTTCTTTTTGAAAAAGATAACTGCTATGAGAGTGAAAAGCAGAAGTGTTTTCCATAAGGACAACATGTAATTGAAAATTGCCACAACGAAAAGGTCAGCCTTTAAACCACTGTACCCTGTAACTTTAATGGAATTTGGTGTTGGCAGTGCCAGTGAGCAGTCTGCTTCTCCCCCCCCCCCCCCAAGAGTATGCCACATAAGATAACTGATAAGTTCCAACCCCTGAAAAGCAAGGTATGGAGCAGAGTGCTAAAAAACTTTCTATTCCAGCTGACCATTACAAAAACTCGGTAACTAAAAAATAGTTTCTGTGTTTGCTTTTTTCATCCTCCCAATCTCTTTGACTTTTATGTCACATATTTTAGGTTGTAATCCTTGGGGGAGTGTCTTTCTAACACTGGCATTTGTAAGGTACTCTGGGAGCCTCCCTCCCTCTCTTTCTCTCTCTGTGTTGGCTGAAAGTAGGATAAAGATGCTTTACTTAAATCAAATAGCATTAGAGACTTAATTCCACAATTGTTTGATGAAGCATCACCCTTGAAGCCAGGGAGCCACAGGTTACAAAGTATTTTAGTGTAAATTATTCTTTGAAATTGTAGTGAAGTTGAAATGGTCAATAAGTTATTCATATCCAAAGCTTTGTGGCCTTTTGGTTAATATTGTACACTTGATAGAACATCTTGTGCATGTCTTATGCAATCTTTATCTCATTCACTTCTTTTTCTTTTGAATGACTGGTGTGTAGTTGTATAATTAAATGGACTTTGTTCTCTTGCTATTTTATTAACCACTGGACCATCTTTCGTTGTCACTTTCATATTCTGCTTAGTCAAAGCTACTAATTTTAGTTCTTGTTCCCCAAATTAGCAGTGTAGGAAGCTGCCCTATATTGTGTCAGACCATTGTCCCATCTTATCTCACTGTTCTCTGCACCAGTGGTGAGTGGGTAAAAGGTAAAGGTAAAGGTACCCCTGCCCGTACGGGCCAGTCGTGACCGACTCTGGGGTTGCGTGCTCATCTCGCTTAAGAGGCCAGGAGCCAGCGCTGTCCAAAGACACTTCCGGGTCACGTGGCCAGCGTGACAAAGCTGCTCTGGCGAGCCAGCACCAGCACAGCACACGGAAACGCTGTTTACCTTCCCGCTATAAAGCGGTACCTATTTATCTACTTGCACTTAGGGGTGCTTTTGAACTGCTAGGTGGGCGGGAGCTGGGACCGAAGGACAGGAGCTCACCCCGCCGCGGGGATTCGAACCGCCAACCATACGATCGGCAAGTCCTAGGCACTGAGGTTTTACCCACAGCGCCACCCGCGTCCCCACGTGGTGAGTGGGGCCAGAGGCAAAAGTGAGTTGAACCACAGATGTGACTTGTACACAGAGCCGCATTGTAGCCCAGCAAAAGTCAGTGTTTCTACACTGCAATTTCCCCCTGCAAATTAGGAGTGTAGTCATTATCTTTGACCCTTCTCATTCTTTTCTTTCTTTTTTTCTTTCCTATCTTATCTAAGGCTTGCTGGTTCTCTTGTTAATAATTCTCAATCTCTTCCATTTTAGTCTATTTAGACTGAATTCCTTATTCAGACTCTAATTCCTGTCTTGGGCTGATGACTGCAATGGTTTAGTAGTCTTGTGCTTCAGTTTAAACTTACTTGGGGGTATCAAACACTCATCTTATTTAACTTCCACTCCCTTGTGTTGTTTCTCAACTTCATGCTTTTTCTGGGCTCCTTATATGTGGAACTCTCTCCCTCTTGATATTCAGTTCACTATCACTTTGTCTCACTTTAAGAAAGCACAAAATTATCCTTTTTTCTTGCAGTTTTGCTTTGTTTCTTTAATTGTCAGTTAAGCATTATATATATTTACTTTGAACATTTTCTTTCTTTCCTTTATTCTTCCAGAGAAATTTCTCCATTTCCCCCTTCTAAGTCCCCTCTCCTATTGTTTCATGCCTTTAGATTGTAAGGCAGAGACCTGTCCCTGAAATTTCCTATGTATTTTAGTCACTTTCATTAATAATAAATGCTAAGGATACTACAAGATCGTTCATCGATAAGATATAATATATGTCCTATAAGTATGTATCTTCAGCAGAACTATATAATAATAATTTGCAAAATCTTCAGTTTGCTCCAGCAATGGAAAGTTCATAGGAAGACAACAAAGTCCATAGAAAGGTACAGGGGCATATTTATTTGCAAAGGCCACATTGAAAAACACAGAATTCCCCAACTACTTCTAGTGAAAAATACGATCAGTTCTGTGGTAAATGCATTGGTCTCTGCTGCAGACTATTTTTTAGTTGGCACTTGCAATAGGATTGAGAAATTTATTGGAGGCTTTTATCGGAGCTATTCTTATTCTCCCCAAAATCAAAATTTCAGGTGTTACGAAGCATTGCTACATGTGGTTGGAGATCACAATCAAGTCAAGCTGCTGCAACAGCACCCAAAAGTAAATCGGCAGCTGGATTTAGCTTTGGTAAGTATTGACAAAGCACTGTAAAAAGATCCCCTATTAATCTTACATTATGTCCCATGCCTCAAGTATTTCACAAACCTAAAGAAAATTATCAGAATTTGAACCATTTGATGTGTGATGGCAGGAGACTGAGGACTCAATGCCTGATGCACTTACTTTTTATTTTACTAAAAGCAGCTGTGCAGTTTTACTAAATACAATTAGTGAACTACGAATTGTACTTGGAGAAGTGCAGTGCGCATTACATCTTTTCCTTATGCCACTTTCCCAGTTTAAATTGCTTTCTGAGCTGCTTTTTGGTTCATAAGGGAAAATATATGATACAGGCGTTTGCATTTTTTTCAGTGCAGTCAGACAGGGGCCCACATACCAATGGATGTTGTAGCCAGAGCCAATACACTAGGCTGATCAACAGATGTGACGGCTGTTTGTGTGCAGTAGACTACATTGCAGCCACACACAGTCATCTCTCCATCCAGGCTCTCAAGGAGGGTGCAGAGCAGGACCAATGAGGAGCCTGGAGAGAGATGGTGTGGCGGGGGAGGACCCTGATGGCCAGGGATAGAGATACTTGGAGGTCTGATCTGATCCAGCAGGGCTTGTCTTATGTCCTCAGGTGGGAAAACTGATGTGTAGTCATCTCGCTTGCAGTAGATGCTTCTGTAAGAGGCAAACGAACAGTCCGTTTCTTGAACAGAGGCTCCCGATTTTCCTCACACTGTTCCAAAAATATAATTTATTTCAGCTGATGTTGCTTCATGCCCTTATACCTCTTGGAATATCCTGCTCTTGCCCCATTTGGTCATGGTTTTCCCTATATTGCTGTGCTGCTTCATGTCCTGTCACATCCTGGCGAGTAGAATTAGGGATGAATTTGGGTGCCAAAATAATGCACTCTAGCAATGTCAGGTGCAAAGTATTGCAGTTCTGCTACTATGTTGAATTATTACGGGTATTTCAAATATTTGGATATATTTGATTGTTTGACATGTGAATGCCTTGTTTTCTAGAACTTACTGATGAACAGAAAGAATTTCAAGCTACAGCTCGTAAATTTGCTAGAGAGGAAATCTTGCCCGTTGCTGCCGAATATGACAGAACTGGAGAGGTAGGCTTGCTATATAAGAGGAAAACAGCTTGCTTTAACATTTCATTGAGTAAATGTTTCTAAAAAGAGACACTGTACATAAAATGAAATATTTTCTTTCTTTTCTTTCTAGTACCCTGTTCCCCTCATAAAAAGGGCATGGGAGCTCGGCTTGATAAATTCACATATACCAGAGAGCTGTGGTGAGTAAACTACCTTTTAAGCAATAAAATAGCATCAACTAAGGAACACTTTTAGGAGGCAAAGATACGACAGATTTTACGATAGGATGTTTTATGAGTGTGAAGGAATAGCAATAGCCAATATGTCTGGTGTAAGATAAGTTTTCATCTCTTGAGACCTTATTAGAAATAGCAGTATTGTGAAACATACAGGGTATATGTATATGGATATTAGTTAACTTCTTTGCAGTATGTTTGATGATTGGTAAGTGGATATGCAAGCAGACACCATTGAAAGGTGTTGTGTTACATCTGGACCATCCTCTTCACCCATAAGGCCATTTACCACCAATAGCTCTGTAGAAAGGATCCCAAAGGTTTATTGTGCTTTGATGATGTTTTGATTTTTATTATTGTCTTTCAATATTACTTGGAAGAATTTGTATCCTGAATTGGTATTGACCCATTCCTACATGCAAGTTATTATTTAGTTAACTACTGGGGTTATTCTGAATAGGGATATGCTAGCAATATTGTGGGGGTTTGGTGTGTGTATTTTGTTGTTGAAGGGATATATACAAATGGAATTGAAACATCCCGTTACGCTGATGTCAAAATTCACCCTATCAAAGGTTAGAGTGTATAGAAAGTAAAGTGCACTTAAAATGAATTTGTATGGGACTGTTTTTTGTTTCATAATGTTTTGCTATAGGTGGCCTTGGCCTTGGCTGTTTTGATGCCTGCCTTATTACTGAAGAATTAGCTTATGGGTGTACAGGGGTTCAAACAGCTATTGAAGCAAATTCCCTGGGTGTAAGTATTTTCCTTCTTTCTTTGTAGTAGTCTAGAATCATGACTTTCTTTGTATTGAATGTTTCTTTTTTTTCTTGCAGCAAATGCCAGTCATCATTGCAGGAAATGAGCAGCAGCAGAAGAAATATCTGGGAAGAATGACAGAGGAACCTATGATGTGTGTAAGTTCCCCCTCTTCCCCCCAAGTCTATAGAATTTTACTTTGCTTTCTTTGGAAAAACCTGTATACACTTACCGTATTTTTCTGTATATTGGACGCCCACATGTATAGGACGCCCCCTATTTTGGGAGACTCCAAATTAAGAAAATGGGGGGGGGGGAATTGCCCTAACTTGTTGAAATTTTTTTGGAGAGGATTTCCCAGAGCCTAACAGCCGCGTGTATAACATGCTGCCTATCAGCTGTTTCCTCGCGGGCAATCGCTGAGCTTTGGGGGAGGGCAGGGTTAAGCTTTTTTGGGGGGAGGGAAGAGTGGTGAAGCACGTTTTACTTTTAGCACGTTTCACCTTTCCCGTGCGCCTCCGTACTCTGCTTGCCTCCTCCCACTCTGCCTGTCCTACAGCTGGGAGGAAGGCTGTAGGCAGTCTGTTTTTGTACACAGGTGGCGCGACATTACACAGGAGGAGCGCGGCAATTGAAGTAATATCCCCCCTTTGTGCCTTTCACATCAGCGAAACATCGCACCTTGCGCTCCTCCTGTGTAACATTGTGCCACCCGCGCACAAATGGAGTCGCGAGAAGATGCCACACAGAAAAAACAGATCGCACGCAGCCTCCCCCACAGCTGTAGGGCGGGCATAGTGGGAGGAGGCAAGCAGACTAAGAATGCCCCGCAGGAAAGGTACTGCCACTCCAGTTGGCCGCAGCGATCGAAGATATCTCTCCCTTCCACGCCTTTCTCATGTGGCCTTGTTAGTCTGCTTGGAGCCATGTAAGACGCCGCACAAAAATGGACTGCCTATAGCCTCCCTCCCATCTGTAGGGTGGACAGAGTGGGAGGAGGCAAGCAGACTACAGAGGCCACGCAGCTCGCCACTGCCGGGAGCTGCGACTGCTAAAGCAAGTACCATATTTATTTATATATTTAATTGCTGTATTCCATGGATAAGACGAACCTTGTTTTTTAACCTAAAAAATTGGGTAAAAAACCTCATCTTCTAGATGGGAAAATATGGTATTATTAATTTATATACAGCTTATATGCAAAATATTGCTTCCACGCAGTTTACAACAATAACATCAATGCATAATTGAAATACACAATAGCAATTCCATTGGGCACTAGAATACGCTAAGTCTTAATGAAAATATGCAATAAAACAAGCAATTAAAAAGCACGGCAGTTAAAACATCTAAAAACAGACAGTTAAGCCAACAAAATCAGATGTGCTTGCCTAAACAGGTGTGCCTCCTGTTTATTCCTTTTTCTTTTTCTCCTCAGGCCTACTGTGTAACGGAACCTGGAGCAGGCTCTGATGTAGCGGGTTTAAAAACAAGAGCCGAAAAGAAAGGAGATGAATATATAATTAATGGACAAAAAATGTGGATCACCAATGGTGGCAAGGCTAACTGGTATAGCAATTGTTAACTAGCTTTACTTTCTATGTAGCTCTTCCCCACATTTGATCTGTTTTTGTGTCATGCTCAGTGTGACTAAGATACAGAATGTTTATTAGAAACCAGTTGGGGAGATCAGGTATTATCTCTTACCCTATCCAGGATTTGGTTTAGAAGGAAGGAATGAAGAGAGACAATTTGGAACGAGGAGTGACAGTACATGTTGGGAGGGCTGAAACCATCCTTTTACTAAATACCATCCTGTGCCACATGTGCTTTATGAGTCTTTTCGTTGTATATTGTCTTGTATTTCCTTTTTGTTTTATATATAATACCGAACAATAGACGTCCAGTCTTAACTATGTTAAAGCTCAGTAGAAGTCTTCAAAACCCACTGGGTTGTCCTCCTTTTTTGAAACCGCCTTATCGTTGTTTAATTTCTGGTATAAAGGTACCAGAAGCATCTGTTAAAGTCAAACTTGGCTCTTGTTTTTGTGTGTGTTTATTAGGTATTTTTTATTGGCTCGTTCCAGTCCTGATCCCAAAGCTCCTGCAGGCAAAGCTTTTACTGGATTTATTGTGGAAGCGGACAGCCCTGGAATACAAATTGGAAGAAAGGTAGAGTACACACACACACCTAGATTCTATGTGTGGATGTGTAAAATAACAAGCATAATTCTTGCACTCTTGGCTATAAATTACCAATCTACATTAGTTTTTGACTTCATCAAATAATTAAGTTAAGGCATAAATAAATATTTCACTTTCTTTTCAGGAACTTAATATGGGTCAACGCTGCTCAGATACAAGAGGGATTGTTTTTGAGGATGTGAGAGTGCCCAAAGAGAATGTATTAATTGGTGAAGGTGCTGGCTTTAAAATTGCCATGGGAGCATTTGATAAAACAAGGCCTCCGGTAAGTATCTGAAATAAGCTCTAGAAATAAATCATTTTAGAGTTCTGTTTTTATGATACCCATCATTAAAATTACAGGTAGCTGCTGGTGCTGTAGGGCTAGCACAAAGAGCTTTGGATGAAGCTACAAAGTATGCTATGGAAAGAAAAACCTTTGGAAAGGTCATTGCAGAGGTATGTGAATCTCTTTATCATTTATATGATGCCATTTCCAGTTAATGTGTATTAAGGGAAATCTTTTTCACAAAGCTTATATTGTAGGGTCCTAAAAGAAAAGCTTAGCAAGTTGGAAGTCAAAATGCTGGTAAAACCAAAATATGATCCACCAATCTCTTACTAGAAGCCATTTAAATTTAAGGGTAGTGTTGCTTTGTAAATGGGTCTCTTGTGGTGTAAGAGGATTCAAGATTGCTGCAGCTGACAGTTAAAAAATGTGGACTGTCGTATAGCAAAGCTAATGCTGATTTTGTCAATGAGGGATAGCGTGGCTAGTCATTGCAACAAACCAAACTAATCACATTTGTATACTTGTCATTGTGTATTAACTGTGCGTCTCCATATGTAACCCCCTACCCCACAAATGGCTTATTTGGGAGGAAAGGCAAAATATAAATTTAATAAATAAATACATGTTTGACTGTAAGCCATTTTAGGGTTTTCTTGTTTGTTACTGAGACAAGGCGACATGAAGTCATTTAGTAATCTGCACACATTCATTAATAGGGAATTATTTAAATATATAAACACTTCAGATTAAACTAGCACTGCTTTCTGATAACTAATGCTACGATCACAAAATAAATATAGCTGAGGAGTGATAGGAGTCCTAGGGAAATCCTAAAACCAGATGAAGAACCAGAACCAATAATCCTGACTTTGGGTAATTCCTGAGGCTTGGCTGTACATTGCTAACTTTTCTAATTAGATTTCATTGTAATTTTTAACAAATATGAACAAAGTAGCTTAGCAAAATATTTAATTCTATATACTGTATTGATAAAGTTTTCCTTTTTCTGTCTGATTCACATGTCACTTTAAACCATAGTGAAACCTAACCATGAATTAATGGGGATCACACAGCATACGCACTGGTAAAATTGCAGCCAGAACCTCCTTCTTGGAGCTAAGGCAAGGCTTGTGGTTTGTGTCTCTCCAAACAAACCATGAGCTGTAACCAAGTTTAGTTCTTATTGCTCGTGGCTTCTTTGAGGAAAATAAATTGTGAACCTGCGTTTGGATATGGCACGTATTGGGTCCCAGCAGCAGGAGAAATGAGGGAGGTGAAAATGCATTTTCAGCACTATGCAGAAGCCTGCTACATGTTCCTTGATATGTATTGTACAAAAAGTAAACTTCTCAATTCTAACTGGTCAATATTTACCTATATTCCTCAACTATCTTAGCACCAGGCAGTGTCCTTCATGTTGGCTGAAATGGCAATGAAAGTGGAGCTTGCTCGCTTGGCTTACCAAAGGGCAGCATGGGAGGTAGATGCTGGCCGTCGAAACACCTACTATGCATCTATTGCAAAGGGATACGCTGGAGACATTGCAAATCAAGTAGCTTCTGATGCTGTCCAGATTTTTGGAGGAAATGGATTCAATAGTGAATACCCAGTAGAAAAGCTAATGAGAGATGCCAAAATATACCAGGTAGGTAACCCATTTAATGCAAATACTAGAACTGTTGCCCAGTTAACATTTTTAGTGAATTGATAGCAGCAGTCTATTAATAAATTTGTGTATATAATATAAAGACAAAAGTATGTTTCCCTTTTAAATGACACATCTGTGTTGTTGCAGCATTCATCTTAAGAGGTATACTCTTTCATAGGAGAGGCAGCTTCTTTTAAGGTGGCACTCAGCACCTGCAGGGTTTTTTAAAGCAGTATTTGTATGAAATGCCTGCAGGTTAAAAATTAAAATCTTCTGAGCATTAAATCCGTGGCAGTGTGGAGAAAAGACCCGTTTAGGATGCAATCCTATACAAAATATAGTATATGTAGTTATCTGGAAAGTATGTTACATGTAACGGCTTGACCTCAGATAAAAACACACACACACACACACACACACACACACACACACACACACACACACACATATATATATATATATATATATATATATATATAATTAAAATGTGGTAATTATTAACAAAATATTACGTTATAATCAACTAAGTTATACTTGGAGCAGAACCCATTGAAATTAAGTAACCTAAGCAATGTTTATTAATTTTATGTTGGTCTACTCAGAGTAGAATTAGCACCTATACGGTTTGAAATCAAGTAATATTTTTGAAAAGGAGGTAGGTTTCCATAGCTCAGGTTATAGCCATTCCTTTTTTAAATAGTATAAAAATTCTGCCTGAGGTCTGAATGGCATAACTGTACAAACTAGAGCAGTAGTCTTCTACCTTTTCAGACCCGGGACCCACCTTGAAACCCATTTCTTCATATTTACCATTTATTTGTATGGTGGTAGTGCTGCTGTTGTGACCCACGTATGATTAGGCTGGAACTCAGTACTGGATCCTGACCCACCAGCAGTAGATCATTGTACATCAGGGATTTGAACTTGTTTCTATAACAGAAGTGTCCGTATGGAAAACATATTTTGAAATGGAGGAAATTTTCACAAATGATTTGTTATGTGCCATGGGTGTCTGCTGTTCAAAGAAGAAAGTTGAAAAATGCCACTAGGTACGCTCGAATTCTTAGGCTTAACTAAAGTAGCCTATTGGACCATAGCCATTTAAGTGCAGCCTTGAAGTACCTGGTGAGATTTGTTTCCCCGCCATTAAGCATCTGTAGAAACTTTTGCATTGAACTGGTAACATACTGATAAGAAGTTCCCTGTATTTTTATATTTTATGTAGTTTTGAAAATGCTCAAAAGCAGCTGCCTTTTATTTATTTATTGTATGCTTTCTTTTCAGATATATGAAGGCACAGCTCAGATACAGAGACTGATTGTAGCTCGTGAACACATTGGCAGGTTTAAGGGTTGAGAACTTTTGAAGAGAGACAAGGGCATATATTAACCTGATTCTGCAAACATTTGTCTTTATTCTGGTATGCTCCTTTTAAGATTGAAAAAATAAAATGGCCTCAAAGTAGTAGCATATCTGTTTCAGATCTTCAATATATGGAAAAAACTTTTTTCCTTAATTATTGAAACTGTTAGCCAGAGACCTTGAAAAATTGGGTTATTAGATACATGTTGGTGCATGTGGTTCTTTTTAGTTTGTTTTTTTAGTGGCTGCTTTTACTTTCACCTTACTCCATAGTTACTTGGTTATCCCTGTGATCTTCTCACAACATTTTTAAAGTGCCTCAAATTGAACTTGTGACACTGTATTGGATTAAGAAGTTCATACCAATACTGGCAGTTTAAGGTTCTTCTTTTCTATTTGCAAATTGTGTATTTTGGGAGTAGGGCCACTTAAGAATGTTTGTTTCTGTGCAATAAGAAGATTCTGGACTCACCATGTTATCATACCAATTATTACCAAATAATGCATATTGTACGCAAGGTAAGGTGTGAAATTATAATCACTATTAAGTCAGCTGTACTGTGACTGTATTTTAATTTGCCATTTCTCTATATAGCATAGCTATGCAAAACATCTGTGGAACAGCTGTAGTGTGGATTTTTTCAACAACATACAAAGAGCAATGTGAAACAAAGAAACAATGAACCTTACTTTTGAAATCAATGTGTACCTCACACCATGCTACAGTGTGCCGCAGAACAAATTGCCTTGACCTTGGAAAAGCCACATTACTGTATATTGTATTAACTTCTATGAAAAAATAAAGACTTTTAATTTTAGGACTTTGGAAACTGAAGAGTAGCAGTTTTGCAAACAACTTTGTATGTTGTTGTAAAATAAAACCTGTGGTGCCTGTGTCGAACTTTTCAATTATCTGAAGAGTATACATAATGGTTTTGGTGCCTTTAGCCTGATTATATCAACCTTACTAAACAAATGCTTTATTGCACTCAAATAGGAAAAAAGCCATAGAATGTATTTTTTTGTTCCAGTAATGTTTACAGTACTGTCATTATGTCAATTAGCTATAGTATCAACTAATAAAAAAAAATACTTGCCCTGAAACTCTGTTTTTGTTCTATAATCTGGGTATGAATTTTGGCATTGAAATGGAAAACAGCTCATTTGTGTTAGTATTAAATCTGTTCTAAGATGTCATTAGAATACTGGTGTCCAGTCTCTGCTGTAGTGCGGTTCAGTTGATCTCCGATGTTGGGAGTTTGCTGTGAAATGCTGTCTGATAACTTTTCTCTTGCAACTAAATGCATTTTTTATTACTTGTTCTGGTGGTGGGAATGGTGTGCATTGAAATGCTTTTTTTAAAAAAATGACTGGTGCATTTTTGTGTGTGGATGGTCAGAGTGCGCATTCTATAATTTATCTCTTAGGTTGCACTTGCATCTTTGTTTTAAAAAGACTTCTTGAAAGCTCTGCCATTTCAATAAATCAAAATACTCTTTGAATACAACACCTTGCCTGTACTAGTCCCTGACTAGCTATTTTGGACTTTTTCATCAAAGGCAATCTACTCTCACAAATCATTTTAAAACACCTAACTTATATAAGAAACCAACATTGATAATTTTGAGAGAGCAAAACATTTAAGTAAGAAAATGCATAATAGAATTACAGTATCTGTTTCAAAAGTTTCTTTCCTTTTTCTACATATTTATGCATAGGACAAGTGTTCACAGGCAGCCAGGGTCCCTTTTTTAGTTGTCTTGCGACTTTGAACTTCCAGGGATGCCTTTGTGCTGCCCCAAGGAAACACTTCCACCCCACAGCTCAGCGCAAACAGGCATAAAATTAGGAATAGTTTGGGTCATGATGGCACAATCCCCAAAGGTCAACGTGTTTTTCTGATCGCGTGAATATGGGGCTTGATAGAGCCCATGTCGTTCCTGTGGAAAAAAATTCACCCAGGACAAATGTCCCCATTCGTCTCCTTCCGCGTTCAGTATCTACTGCAAAAAGCAATAAATAAATACTGAAAGCAATAAAAAGAGAAGGGGAGAAAACGCTAGTTACGGTTTCCAGTGGTGGTGAAACCTATTCAAGGGGGAGAGGGGAAAGCCTTGCCATTTTAAACGGCAAAAACTCCCCCCCCCCGGCTGTTAATAACGTGGGCCATAAGCAGCGCCTCATACATTTACGAACGTCACTGCAGGCATCACAAAGACAGCTATACTGGGGGTCCTCGAGCCGGAAATGGCGTTCTCTTCCGGCCGAGGGGGCGCGTGCGCGCTGGGCGTAGGGCTGAGTCCCGCAGATGTGCCAACATGGTGAGTAGCAAGTCGCGTTTTCCTCCCGTCCTCTCTCACGCGAGGGCGGTTTCCCCTCTCGCGCTACAACTTCCTTCAGCCCGCCATCCCAGTTCCGCGAGCTGTGAGGGGGAAACGAGTCGGTCGTGCCCACGTAGCAGACGAGCTCCGTCGGGTTTTCGGTAGACGGTCTGGCGTGGGGGGAGGGGGAGGGAAGATAATAGAGCCTGCGAAGGAATAGCTGAGTCTAGTGAACGATGGGTTGGGCGATGATTGGTCACTCGGTCCGCCAATCAAGCTATTGGCCCGTCTGCGGCCTAAGAGCTGGATAGGGACGTGCCCGCTCTTTAGAACCTGCGCGCGGCGCCCCCGAGGGAGAGTCACGTGGCTCTTTCAGAATCTCGCTGGTGGAGCCATGGAGGGTCGCGTGCTGGGAGCCGTGCACGTGGCGTGGCCTCGCTTCGTCTTCTCTCTCTCCAAGCAAAGGTTTTTGTAATGGGATTACTATGGATGGTATCAAAGGGTTGCGGGCACTCTTCCCTTGATCACTGGCGGTAAAGGGCTGTGCGGGTTGCAGGCACGAGGGCTGCGGGCTCGGCCGCCATAGTAAAACATCGCCTGTTTAAGAAGCGAATAACTGCACCAAGTGGTGCTTTTCTTTTTTAAATGTAGAATTGCTCTTTATTTTAAAGCGACATATTACGCAGCATAGGATATAGATTGCAATGTAACCAAAGGCACGTAATTTTAAGCAACAGAATGTGGGGGTTTATTAGTTGCTAAAAAATAGGCAGCGTGGAATAGTACTTTGAATTTCGGTAGGCTATCGCAAAGCTGTTTCTGTTAGCATTTGAGAGCGAATGTCTTCTTCAGCTGTGGTAGGATTTCCTGGAACTTTAAAAAAAAATCAAGATTGTAGTTTTAAGCTGTACTTTATTATTTAATGCTTATAAAGTGCATTAACATTTTCTGAGCGACTTTATATAGTAAAAGAATGCCCTTGCCCACAGGAACATGCTCTAATAGACATGATAGAGAAGAGCATTGGGAAGAAAATGGAAAGAAAGCTTGGGGGAAAGTGGCTGATAGAAGGAGCCTGGTTGACCAAAACTTTCTTCTGGGAACTGGGTATAAACCTCTCAGTGGCCCTTGGTCTCCTGGATCTTGGTAGAGGCCAGAGTGCTGCCTTCCAACTCTAGTCCCAGATGACTGGTGCAGACTGGCTTTTTTCTGGTAGGCTGTTTTGCAAAGCTGTTTTGGCCTAGATGAGAGTAACAGATTCTTTTTTCACTGCTTTAGCAGATCCACAAGCTACCAGTCCCCAAGTATATATGAACTGCTACCAGCCCCTTTCCTAAACCCACCCCACCCTGAAGCCACATGGCTTCTTTGTTCTCACATAAGTGGAATGCTTCCTGGATGTGTGAAATGCTCTGTGTTGGATTCCAGAGTTCCTTAAAACAGCAATAAAGGGAATGGCATCTGAGAGGACTTTTGGAGACCCAAAACCTTATAGATTTGGTTTATGTTTACAGATCAGGTATATGTTTCAATTTTACATTGCCCATTTAATTAGCGTAAATTCTTTTTCAGCTCCTCATTAAACTTGTAAGCTTTTTGCAATTATTTTCAAATGTTTTCAGGGTCTTACTCTTCTGTATCTTTATTTTCTTCTTTCTTCTTCTTTCCCTTCCATCTACTTTGTTCTTTTGGGAAAATTTGTCTTTTTAAGGTTTTGCATAGTTTGTAGCAATTTTTGATGTTGTATAAATAAAAGTGGATGCCTTGTTCTAAAAATATATATATTGGTTAGTACAAAGAAATACAAAGTCTGACTTTGCATATGTTTGTAGTTGCCAAATTCTCCATGTTATGTAAGCATGATAGAGGTGAATGTACATTGCCTATGAGTCAGCACTTTGGTATTATTGCTGAATTTCACGTTTCTAATTTATGTTGGGGAACATGTAGTCAAGAAGATGTAACACAGGGTAATCACCTGCTCCTAGAATTAGAAATTAGAATAGCTTTTCCTAAATACTCCCCATTCTTTTTTTTATTCTGCCTATACTAAGCATTAATTATAAGAATTCATTTTATTTAAGATATATACAGTGCTATTTTTCTAGAAAAGTGCCAGAACATCACTTGGAAAATCTGTTTGAGAGGCATAAATGCTTACATAGTGTACTGAAACCTTTATAGCCAATTGCGTAGGTACAGTAGCATTTCTTTACAACAAAACCAAAGAAACAAACTATATGAAGGATCTTGATAAATTCCTGAAGTGTATGTACACATCAGTTCTGCCATTTGTTTAATTCGTTTTTTGTCTGACATGTTACATGCAATCAGATTTAGGGGGAAATGTGAAAATAATTTTACCATATTATTTTTAAGGGAACGCCACAAAAAGATGTCATAATAAAAAATGATGCACCAACTTCATTATTATTAGAAAAACATGCGGACTACATAGCAGCTTATGGAACAAAGAAAGATGATTATGTGAGTACCGTAATATAAGCTTAGTAGCATTTTTTATTCTTTTATTACAGTATAGTTCATATGACTATTAATATATTGAGTAAAAGAGTAGGTTTATTTGTGACATAAAGTGCAAATGGTTTCTCTAGGTCGGTGATGTAACCTGGCATGTATTATCTGACTACAAAGTTGAAGATATACTTATTGATCTGAGACCTAAGAAACGTTTATTTAAGTTGATTATTGAATGTGAAAAAAATGTATTGCACTTGTGCTGAATCTGGCAAACTTATACATGTCTACAAAGAAGTAAACCCACCTTAGTTCAATGGGACTGACTCCTTGGTAAGTGTTTATAGGAAGGCAGCTACAGTGGATTATATATTCTGTGGTGTAGTTTGCATAAAACAGTAAATCAGAATTAAGCAAACTGGCTTACTGGGAATGAGCAAGTGTGCTTGTGCATACTGTTCAAATTGTGTCTGCCCACCACATTTTGCTTTACCATGAGGAAATGAGTGTAGGCATTGCATGCAAACCTAGCATCCATAGTCTGTTTCCCTCCAAACAGACCACAAGAACAAGATGAGAACAAACCATAGTTTACAATTTTGTGCACACCAAGCCAGTAAATATTTAGGCAGCTATTCTGAAACCTCCACTTGTTGGAATTTAAGCAAATATTAAGAGCCAAGTTCACAGTATTATTTTATAAATTGTTTTAATCTTGATATGAATCTGTTGTAATGATTGAAAGCCTCTCAAGGGAGAACCATGTTAAATTGATCGTAGTGCAACTATCCAGTGTCCTATCTGCAAACATTAGCATGAAGGGCAACTTGTGTTTTTTTTATTCAAGTTGGAGATAGGAGAGAGTTGAGGCCTTTTAAGTGATTGGAAAAGTTTGAGCAATAAATGTGCAGTAAGTGCTTCTGTGTTATGTAGCATCCATATTTCTTTTGCTGCTGCAGAGGTTGAAAGCTGTTGTATTGTGCTTTGACACTCAAAGCAATTTATAGATCAAAACATTTATAAGCACTTCACTTAAAAAAATTTAGTTCTTAGAACTAAGTACACATCTCCCTTGATTTTAAAATGGTCATTTACAAATATGAGCCATAAACAGATATAGGGAGCCTTCTCTAGCAAGGCCTTGTGCTGGATTGGTGCTAAAAGTGAGTATAAAAATAAGGGGCAATTTAAAACTGGCCGTTTAAAACCATTTTTAAAGGGAATGAAATCAAGCAGCTTGGTGTTTGGGGGATTTCTGAAACTACTAAATGGGAAGTTACGTCAGTTTTATACTATATCACTTTAGGAACTAATCTGTTATCCTTTTTTTAAGGAATACTGTATGTCAGAATATTTACGAATGAGTGGTGTCTATTGGGGACTGACTGTGATGGATCTCATGGGGCAGCTGCATCGGATGAGCAAAGAAGAAATTCTGGCATTTATCAAATCGTGCCAGCGTGAATGTGGTGGCATAAGTGCCAGTATAGGTCATGATCCTCACCTATTATACACACTTAGCGCTGTCCAGGTAAGCTCATGAGTAATAGTATTGGTTTAGTGAATTAATTTATCTTTACTAATGGTGAACTTTCTGAGGCTATAATATTGATTATATTGTAGGAAAATTAAATAATACCAGTGTGGGTACATCCTGTTTCGGAGATGCAACTTAATTACTTGAGGTTTCTTTTGGTGAAGCTTCATCTGTAGCTGGCTAAAAAGCAATGTTATCGCAGGCCTTTTCTACAAATACTGAAACACTTGGTTCAGCTTGAAGGCCAGAAATTAGGGTGGGTAGTGGGCACAGTTTGACACATTTTGTGCAATAAAAGCATGAACACGGCTGCTTGGGTCAGTGATGAGATTTGACATCTTTATCTGAATCTAAAGTTGATGTGGTTTTTAACACATAGCTCTAGAATTACTCTGAGACCTGAGAATATTTCATGAAAATAGGGGAAGAATGCATCACCGAAGGGAAAACAATGTAGCAATAAAAAGTTAATTCTTTTCATGATGTTTGGGGTGGAGTTTGAAATATGCAAATATTTGAAAACAATTTGAAGTAGTTCTGAAATACACCAACATTTAATTTGATTGGTTTTGTTTTTCAGATTCTAACTCTCTATGACAGTCTCCAGGTTGTTAATGTAAATAAAATTGTTGATTATGTAAAGAACCTACAGAAAGAGGATGGATCGTTTGCTGGAGACATATGGGGTAACATTTTCTAAATTTTCTATTGGATGCAAAGCGCCATGTTTGGCTTTCCTTTTGTGTCGTGCACAATCCTCCTCGGTGTGAAAGTTCAGTTTTAGAGGGGTTGTCAATCGTACTCCCATATCCATTTTTACTGATTCAGTAGCTTCTCAGATCTGTGATGATTTTTTGTATATATCTGACAATAAAGTTGATGTCTGTCACCATTTTAGCTCTAGAATTACTCTGAGATCTGAGAATAATATTGTTGCACCTTTAATGCTTTTAAGATCCCATAATTTGCACCTTATTGTTTTATCTACAAGCAGATCAAGCTAGTACTTTACTAGTACTAGTGTTTAAGAAAGTGCTGATATGCTTATTGAAAGGCTTTACAATGAAAATAACTTGGGAGGTTACTCCATTTCACTACAGAATTGTTTTGTGATGCTGCATAACAAATACTTAATGAAAGTAATCTTTGGGTGGAATTAGAAAATAGGAACAAGGGAATAATTCCATTTAAAATGCTTTTTTTGCATCTTTTTGTTTATTGAATTATTGCTTAAATGCTTTGTCAGGATGAAAACTTAGTTTATTTCTTCCTGCAGGAGAAATAGACACGAGGTTTTCCTTCTGTGCTGTTGCAACGTTGGCTCTCTTGGTGAGTCCTTTCATCAGTGGCAGTCGTGATTTTGAAATACATGTTTAAATTACAGTGGGCAAAGAAGACTTTCAAATAAACTTTATTTCCTTTAGGAGGTAAGAAGTTCTCCAGCATATCACAAGCAAGCTAGCAACTTGAAATACTTCCAGAGTTGCAAACGGCAGCAAGTACTCATGACATGTTAGTTGTTCTGTACTGACCAAGTCATGTGGTTATATTGGAGAGGAGGTTAGAAGAGCATCCATAGGCATTATGTGGAAAGGCAAAAGCAAAGTATTTTAATGAATAAATGGTACAGCATCACATTTTGATATTTTCTATCCTAAAAACCCTAATATACAAGGGTTTCAGAGTGCAGTATTCTGTGATCCTCCTTATTTTGCTCATCTAAAGTGTACTTAGGATAGCACTGTTCCAGCTTTTGTGTGCTGCGGTTCATATATGAGAGACAGGTTTCTTGTAAAAAGAAGAATTTGGTAAATAACAGAGTACTGTGCTATAGAAATATATTACATGATCTATGTCATATTTGTCTCTCTTGAGATATGTTGTGAAAGGAAGCTTTTCCACACCCCACAGTGGTAAGGAGCTGTAGGCAGGGATACGTTTGGGATACTTTCTTGTCTATTGACCTGTAGAGAACAAATGAATCTCAGGTTCATCTGCCAATTTTCTAAGAAACGTTTCGCCCCCCCCCCCCATGCCATTCAAGTGAAAACTGCAGACATTAACAACTTTTACACAGAAGTAAATTGCAGGGACAGCACTAGTATGTTTGGAGTTGAATATCCTTGGTATTAAAATGGAGGAAACACATTACAAGGATTTTACTGCCTTTCAGGGGAAACTGGATGCAATTGATGTGGACAAAGCAGTAGAATTTGTGTTGTCCTGTATGAACTTTGATGGAGGATTTGGTTGTAGACCAGGATCTGAATCTCATGCAGGACAGGTAAGTAGCTCTGCTTCTTAAATAAACCTTGCAAGGGATTATTAATGCCTGTTGACACCAATTAACATACTATTTCTGTTCAGTTTAGTTATTTTAGCTCAAGTATTTATCAGCTTCATAAATGTCAGGTACGCAAACATTTAAGATGTCCTAAATTCTGCATAATACAATGCAACAGGCAACTATTTTCCCCAAATATGCCTAGAAATAGGACAGTTTGCAAATGTTGCACTTCATGGGATGGCGGAAGGAAGGGTGTGATTTGTAGAGATGTCTATCCTGGTTCCCGTGGTGCTAAATATTTCCATTATTTATTTGGATGGAGGTTAGGAACTGGAGTCTGAAATAAGAGAACTGAACTCAGTTAGGTGTCCAGTATTAAAATAGAGCAGCTTATGTATTTTTATATTCAGCTTTGAAAACAAAAGTAACTGTAATAAAACTAAATTATTAAGCTGGAGGAGGAACTCTAATTAGGATCTTACCTGCATTATCTTTGGAGGTCCCACAGTGGCATCTGATTGGCAAGTAAGACACCTCTATACATAAGGTGGTCTGCCTAGAGCCTCAGAGTAACCCATCCTTTGATGTTCAAAACTAACAGCACAGAACCACCTGTTGGTGCTGCAGTGGTGTTTGTCCCCTCATGCTAAATTCTGTATTCGTAGGTATGGGCACCAATGTGGATGAGCACAATGGCCGTGTTTGCACGTAACACTAAACATATATTGGTGTTAAAAGGGTGAGCCTCAGTTCTTTCACTTTCCCGTTCTTCTGGCATTGCCACAAGTCGGGTGGATGTTTGGAAACATTCAATTCCATTTACTGCAGTTTTTTGTTACATTCAAATCTAAACGAATTTTTTAGTGACTTTAGTCTGTTTGAAATTGGTTTATGAAACTAGCTTGTTTTCACCAATTTCAGTTATAAGCACAGTTGTTGTTTTTCTAACATAATGCTAAACCGCTTAACCTAAAATATGCAGAAGCTTCTGATCTCCAAGTGGCAATTCCAAAGGACAGGGGATGAAGGAGAGAGTGCTTGAGCTCAAAACTAGTTGTGGATTGTCCTTATCGAACTAAGCCATGGTTTAAAGTTGCATGCAGACTGGTCCATTATCTTGCTGTATGCTACACATTTCTAGATGTGTCTCAAATGAGGAGTTATGTAAGATAAATCAGCCTCTAAAAAATAATTTTGATTTAAAATTTTATTAATGAACGATGCTGACTAATTTATTAAGTAAACATTTTTGCACAATTGTTTGGGATTCTACATTGTAATCTTCCTTTGTTTCACCTGAGTAGCTATATTTTTAAATAGACATGAACTTTATATCTGTAATTTTAGATCTATTGTTGCACAGGATTCCTAGCCATAACTGGCCAGTTACACCAAATAAACGCTGACCTGCTAGGCTGGTGGCTTTGTGAACGCCAGTTGCCATCTGGTGGCCTTAATGGAAGGCCAGAGAAGGTATTAAGTTACATTTTATATTTTAAATACTGTATAGATGGAGGGAGCTGTGGTGGGGGAGTAGCACCAGTAGTCCATAAGTAGATTTCCTAAAGAGTGGTTTTGGTAAATATATTAAGACTATTTTAACTTTGAATAATGTCTGTAGAATTGGATTGCTCTTTCATAATCTTTTTAAAATGCACAGTTAAAAAAATGGTACAATTCAGCAAAAGTTAGCTTGCAGCAAGTAAATACACTGAAAGACAGTTAATGTGTCTATTATATTCAGGATCAGGTTTGGCAAACTTGGTGTTTCATGCACATAAACAATTCTGTCACAGCACTAAAATAAAAAGACTTTGGAGCTATGGGCCCCACTGTAATGATGGGTTATGAATAAGAACCTTAGTCTTTCTCACTTCTAGCAATTTACTGTTTGATGCGAGCTTATGGAGGCAAGCCACTCAAAAAGTCCTTGTTTGCATCACTGCTATAGGCAAGCATTGTGAAATGTTTCTATTTCTAGTGGAAAATAGGATGTCAAAATATTTCACATTTTTTTTAAGGGTATGACATGACATTAGGATTTGAGTATTGGTTTTTTATATATATCTTTAGTCCATTATCTTAGTCTGTTTAATTAGGAATATAAGCATAGCCCATTGTATCTTAGGACAGTTTAAATTTAGCTGTGCACGTTCAGTGGAAGGATAGAATCAAAAAGAAAATTGGTTGTAATTCTTCTAAACTGAATACACTTCTTGAAAGATATGTGGGTTTTATCCCACTAAGTCACACTTGTGAGTAGATTCATCAACATGTTTAGCATTTGCATATTACAACATTTGTCTTAATACTTTAAAATTGTAAACCACTATGGCTGTCTTGGCAGAAAGGTGGTATACAAATGCAATAAATGAAGTTAAATATATTAATTTCAATCTGTCTACACAAGAACCCTGTGTGTCTTTATGTGGTTGTTTCTCACTACATTCAACAGTTAACCTGATCTTGAGATTATAATTGCAGTTGTCCTAACCTATATTGTCATTATTATATTTGTTAGTTACCGGATGTATGTTATTCATGGTGGGTATTGGCATCCCTGAAGATTATTGGCAGGTTGCACTGGATTGACAGAGAGAAATTGCGCAGTTTTATCTTGGCTTGCCAGGATGAGGAGACCGGAGGATTTGCTGACAGGCCAGGAGATATGGCAAGTTACTAACCTTCAATACTTTTTATTTAACTAAACCAGTGTTTGCCAACGTTTTCCAGCTGGTGGGCACAATTTGAATTTTTGAGGGAGTGCTGGGGGGTACTACCCCCTTTCATCACCTCTTGAGTTGCCTGTTCTCACAGACACACAGCAACGGTGTATGTGCATGTGTACTTTGATTCTACTGAATCAGAAGATTGATTTGATAAGCAATCTTAAGCCTTGAAAAGCACATACACTTGGAAGACAAAGTAGAAAAGAGTGTCACTCTCCTAACTTCATCTTGATGTACCTTTCAAGGAATAAAAGTAGCCACCCACACCCTCATGAGCAGAGGACAATGGGGGGGGGGGAGGCAGAACTTGGGTGTTTTGTGGGTACCAAGGTAAGACCTCAGAGGCACTATTAAACTACAATAGTACCTTGGTTTTCAAACAAAATGCATTCTGGCAGTCCGTTCAACTTCTGAAACGTTCGGAATCCAAGGCACGACTCCCGATTGCGCAGTCACGCCGGAAGCCATAGCGGAAGCTGCATTGGACATTCGGCTTCCAAAAGAATGTTCGAAAACCGGAACACTCACTTCCAGGTTTCGATTGTTTGGAAGCCAAAACATACGAATACCAAGGTGTATGACAACCAAGGTACAGGTGTTGCGTTGGCGACCCCTGAAATAAACACTATGTATGTTTGACATTTCTAAACTGATAAGGCAAAATTTGAGGATCTTTAAAAGGATCCATATTCTTCAAAAACAGATGTAGTAGTTCTGGATTACTCGAGAAGATAAGGCAACTGATAAATTTCATATCAGAAGTTGAGCTGATTTAGGCCCAGGCCCAGGTGATATTTAATAGATTACTGCTTGCGGGGGGGGGGGGAGTGTTCTGTATAGGATATAGCTAATCAAATATATTCAAAATATTGGGCCAAAATGAGATCCAAAAGGCTTCATGGAGTCCTCCCTCTGTCAGTCTCTTGGAGCTCTATAATCATCTCATCTAAAGGCCACAAGATCCTCTGAAATGAAACTCTGTACAAGGGTTGTCACTAGAAGGTGTTTCATTCTTGAGTATGCATGGGCATCTTGCTACAGAGGAAGTGCTTTCCCTGTCTCTTCTGCCGTAGAGCCTTTTAGGTGGTTCTTGATAAGCACATGTCAATTAAATGAAGCAACAGAGCTATTGGAATTTTTGGCTGGCTTCTAGGCTATTGCAGTCTGGGTATCAGTTGCCTATAAATTCAAACAGTTAACTTTAATCTCACAGTTTATTTGGAATTTGAGAGAAGTTAGACAGTAAAATATCTTATTGCAGCTTTCTGCCTTATTTAAATTTTCAAATCTATTAATGCACACCCACTAACCTTTTGAAAGTGTGAAACCATGTAAAAACCTCCTTGTGTATTTAATATGCACCTTGATATGTTGTAGGTGGATCCATTCCATACCTTATTTGGAATTGCTGGACTATCATTACTGGGAGAAGAACAAATTAAGCCTGTGAATCCTGTGTTTTGTATGCCTGAAGAGGTTCTTCAAAGAATAAATGTTCAGCCAGAACTTGTAAGCTAGGTTTTGATGTGTACAATTTTGCCATACTCAGCTGCTTTGAATTTTCTGTCAAAAGACATTTCTAAATGTGTTTACATGATAAATTACCACTTTACTGTAAGCACTGTCATTTTGTATCTGGATTGTATCCAAAGTAAATAAACTGAGTGTTACATGTGCTTGAGGTTCTCAATAACAGATGTAGACATATGTTTAAATGTATTTAAATATGTTTGCCTCCGGGCTCCATTCCAGTCATGCTACTTCGAAATATACTGTACTAGACACAATAGAAGAATACTTGAATTGTGTGACTTGATATTTATGACACAATCATTCACTCATCTTGATGACAGCATGTACTGGACAGTGAATTGTCCTAAGCACTGTTTCTATCAAAAGAAATTGACTTGCTAATGCCAGTGACACTTTATGCACTTGAGTTCCTGTTTAGGATCTGACTGCTACACTTTTTTATCCAATTTCAATCACATGTTCTAGTTTTACATAACTAGAAATTTTATGGTACTTTGACAACTGCTTTCTACTAGTGACATTCAGTGAAGATTAATTACCATTAACTTGTTTTGAACTAATGGCCTTGCTGAATTTTAGAATTTGTTCCTTTGCTCTAATGTATTTATTGTAACTGTGGCTTGAAGCCCAGTTTCAGTAGCACTTCAAATGGTTGTATATAGTCAAGAATAAAGCTATAGAAGAATATTACTTTCTGCAGGATGAATTATCTGCTTCCACTGGAACTCTAGAAGTGCTTCCATTTCACATTTGTCACAATTGTGCATTTGTAACTTGGCTGAAATCTTCTGAGTATGAAATGGGATTCTGCTTCAAATAAATTAAAGCTAATTATGAAGACACGACTTGAAGTACTAATGGTCCATTGGAGACAATGTTGTTTGTACTTTTATTGTTGACAAGTCATTTTGTGAAAAATTGGTTTCTGACTGGTTATGGCATTTGGGGCTTTCTGCTTAAGAAAAAGTAAGCAAGGGAGGCCATTGATGGAAGTGTACAAAATTATGCATTTTGTGAAGAAAGTGTACAAGAGTGGTGGTTGTCTCCCTTTCCAGCAGTAGAAGAACTTGAGGAAGGACAAAATAATTTCACATAGTACATAAATTGTTGAAATTGCACCCACAAGATGTAGTGACGCCTGCTAACTTGGATAGCTTTAAAAGAGGATTAGACCAATTCATGGGTGGAGTAAGGCTATGTTCTTCCACAGTTTGAGATAGTATGCTTTTGAATAGAGTTGCTGTGGATTACAAGTGAGGAAAGTTCTAATGCTTTCAGGTCCGCTTGTGGGCGAAGAGGCATCTGTGCACCACGAGAGCAATACTGGGTTAGATGGACCTTTGGCTTTTATCCAGTTGGCCCTTAATTGAATATTATGGTTGCATCCTTGGAACTGCTTCTGAATAGTGTACATCAGAACTGGAAATAGGGCAGGTTGTATCCAACGAAGTTGTTCAGTTAGCACAAGCCTCCAGTGAGGCTTTCCCTGTGCTCTCCCAAATCATCCTCATAGGATATCTCTCCTCTCACTTGCAGGCCCTCTAAAATCTCCAGAGAAGATGTAGGGTTGAGCAGGATGAGAGAAAAGTCTTGTTGCACAAGGGGACATTAACACCTGTTACATTGGCTGCATCATTGATATTTTAGATTTGAAGTGAAAGCCAGACATTTTGGTACTAATTACAGATAAAGGACAGTGGTGCTAAAAATCTCTACATGTGTTCAAGAAATGAGAACCCCTTTGAGACACAATGTATCCTGAAGGGAAAAAAGAAATGTTAACCTGCTTTGAGGGCAGAAAGGCCAATGATTATGACTGAAATACCTAACCACTATCTCTAATGCATATATACCATCTCTACTGTAGTACAGTGGTACCTCGGGTTAAGAACTTAATTCGTTCTGGAGGTCCGTTCTTAACCTGAGGTACTACTTTAGCTAATGGGGCCTCCTGCTGCTGCAGCGTGATTTCTGTTCTCATCCTGGAGCAAAGTTCTTAACCTGAGGTACTGTTTCTGGGTTAGCAGAGTCTAACCTGAAGCGTCTGAAACCCAAGGTACCACTATACAATTTTTTTCTCTGTTCATCAGCTTCTCCTTGGCTGGTTTGCTAGATCTTTAGCTTGAATTTATGCTAACAATTCTTCATAAACTCAAGCCCCTATCTGCATCCCCCCCCAGCCTTTCTGTCAGATTAGTAGGCTGCAAGCAAATATTGTAGTGTAAATTGTAGTTATTTTGCTTGGTGAAACTGCAGGAAGTTCATGAAAGGGAAATTTCCTGGTCCTTCCCCTGCAGCCACTTGAGCCCCCCACCCCCAAATCTGGAAGATAGAACGATTTGAGTGAAAGCTGGGGCTGTTGGAAAAGGAGTGAGCATAGGAAACTCACACAAACTTGTGTTTTCAGAAAGTTTTCCCGTGCCACATTCTGCAGATAGTCATAAAGAAATTCCTCAGAAGTTTTTTTGGGGAGGAGGCTGCAGAGAGGGAATGGAAAATTACTTTGTGGGCCATTCCCTAAGTTGGGGACAGCCGACGTGCTGCCTTCCAAATGTTGGGCTACAATTTCCACCATATTTTTTTTACTACTTGTGATGCATGCGTTGTCCTGTACCCTTCAGAACATAACGAGTTTTCTTCATACATAAAGGTAAGTCCGTATGCTGTTAGGCGTATGAGGCAGGAAGAAATGACAGTCGGTCAAAGGGAGAAGCAGGCGCCGCCGCACTTAACGAACCTCTGACCGGCACTAAGGCAAAGCCATTGGGGTCACCCGCCGTCCCTGTGCGGCGCTGAAGCCTCTATAGGGATGGACCGTACCACCTTAAACCTGCACGCGGGGTGGAGGGGAATCACATTATTATTTTGCAATGCTCTCCATGTGGAGAGTGGTCGGAAAATCCCCTTAAAGAAGGAAACCAGAATGGCGTGGAGGTGTACTCGGTGTCTTTACTGTCGTTGACAGTAACAAAAACTACCAACCTTCCCCTCTCTCTGCTGGCTGAAATGGATCAGCCCGTTCAACCGTTTTTCCCGCCGTGCGGATTCCTGGTTCTATGCGAGGGGGAGGGATGAACCCGCGAGGGCTTCAAGGCGGGTTCTGGCTTCAGAATTGGGGAGACGTTTGAACAAGCCTCCGGATGGAGGAGGTTTCGGCAGCCTCCACCTCCTTCTCGGCTCCTTCCTCTTCTTCGCCTTGCGTGGAGCGGCGGCCCTGTGGCCTGCTCGGGTCGGAGCAGGCGCCTGCTGGCCGCGGCGGCGACCCTCCGTCTTCCTCGGACGAGCAGCCCCTTCGCCCTCAGAGAGACCGAGGCTCCCGCAGCGGCTTCATGGCGCCCTTCCTCTCAAGGGGGCTGGAAGGTGGGAGAGGCAGTTTCTCTCCTCTGGGTTAAAACAGACACGCCGTCAGCTTGAGTTCTGAGGGTTCAAAGGCAAAATAACAACTGGTTGTGTTGATAAGCAACCTAGGGACGTGTTCAGCTATGCCTCTCCTTTCCCAAAACCACCTCAGTTGCAGAGCTTTAAACTGGTTAAGTGCTGCACAATTCCAGATTTCGTCAATCATCTTCTGGCTCTTCCAGAAGACCCCATATTCTGGGTTTATTCACATAACTTGTTAAGATCTGCCAAGTTTTAATTTTGTGTGTGTGTGTGTGTGTGCCTAATGAACGGTAACACCGGGTCTTTTATTCATATATGCAGAAAAAGTGTTTTCCTTGGTTAAAAAAAAGTGTGTTTTGCTTTTCCTCTTTTCCCTAAGATGAGAATTTAAGATTTTTGTATTTGCAACAAAGCACTTTCTCTGTTTCCTCCCTACTGCCTTTCATTAACAATGGTCGCACATGAATCCAAACAATTCAAAAGAAGCTGAAAGGCATGTGAAAACTCCCCACATCTTTCAAAAATGTGTAAGATCAAACGGGTAGTAAATAATTATTTGAACATTTACAAATCCACTTCTCTGCACCTAAACACTCAATTCCACTATGGCTGCAATTGTTTCCAATGTTCTATTCAGAGAAAACCCTTTGAACTTAATGAACATGACTTAACAGTAGTTAAGCACAACTTTTTTTATCTGGGCCAGACCTTAAGAATAAAAATTTGCTTGCACCACACTGATTTTTTTATTTATTTTAAAGAAAAAATCTCAAAGCAGTTTGCAACAAATTGAAACATTAAATAAAACAATCCACAATAAAACAAATTCAAGCATCAAGGAAAATATATTGAATCCTTCTCTAAGTGGCATTTTGCTTTCCTCATATTTGTTTTCCTATTTAATTTATACAGCTGCTCCATAGCAGAAGTACTCTAGGAAACCAGTGAGGTATAGTGGTTAGAGTGTCGGACTAAGACCTGGGAGATAAGGGTTCAAAAATCCCCACTCTGTCATGCATATACATGTATAGGATTGCATTGTAAATCATACTATTCACCCACTCAAACCAATAAAAAAAACGCCAATGCTAAGGCTGTATTCCCATCCAAAATGATTTATTAATTAAGCCTATTTAAATACAGTTCAAGATCCAGTATATGTAAATAGTATAAAAGTCCAGAAATGAACTAATTTAGGATTAGGTGATTAGAAAATGGTAGAGGGAAAGGTACAATTATATATAACAGATAGGAGAAGCACAATTATATATAATAAATATATAGCAGGTACTTTTTTTTCTTGTGCAGAAAATGATTAATTTTTGTTAAAATGGGAATTGGTTATCTTGATTTTCCAAATATGTTTAGAACATCCTAAAATTATTTGTTAGGGTGATCATTTCAGTTACAGGTCTCAGAGTAATTTTACATTGAATTTAATAGGATCAAGATTGTTCTTACAAGCTACTGTTGCAGCTATCTCTGCAAAGCAAACATTGCAATCACTAATTCTAAATTTCTCTTTAAGAGCAATTCTTTTTTTTTTATTAGAGTCATACTTTGGAGACAAGAGTTCCTATGCAGAAAACATTAGCACAGTGAATTTGACAAGCTCTTCTTCAACCCGAGCTCTACATATTTCTCGAGTACGAAAAACACCTCTCTCATCAAGTAGAACAGGGTGCAGAAACGGGACTCCTTTTATGGGATATTCAGGTGAAGTTCACCTACTGTGATTTGTACATCTTAATATTTACACAGATGGGTTGTAAATACAAAAAAAAAATAGTTGGGGCAACACTACATGAATGGGCTTCTTATCTGTCCCCCACAGCCTCCCCAAATTCACTCTGAAGATGGTCCCCAGCCCTCAGGATAAAATTTTGGGGCTGCAGGGGGCAAGAGAAGAAGGGAAAGTCGCATTGCCCCAGTGGAAATCATTTCCGCTGGTGGGTGGCCACCATTGGACTCCATATTTGGTTTGATCATTTGTTACCCTAACTCATGGTTGTGCAAAAGAGATTTTCTTGAAGAATTTTCACAAATTCTGCTGTAAGGCATCAGAATGTAACTGTATCTTCAAGATGAGGTTAGGTTAGAAGATGTCTTGTGTGTTTCCATGATCAATATATCACAAAATAAATTGTCACATTTCTATGTAACAAAAGGTCAATGTTGTGCATTGGATAGAATGTTGAGGCAGCAGCACTTGCAGGGTCTTCTGCCAAATGGCCTAAGGCTTCTGTTGTTACCTTCAGGGGACAGAAAGAGTGCAGCAGTGCAGCAGCTCCCACAATGAGAAGTTAACTTTAGAAAAAACCCAGATTCATTGTTTTCCTGCTTTATACCTCATGAATTTAGAAAATGCAAATTTCAGACTTGGAGAAGAACATAAGAATTGCATTGATGGATCAGATTAAGATCTATTTAGTCCAGATACCGTAAATTGTGCTCGGACCCAAAACCTTTGAGAAGCTCACAGGCAAGGCGTAATGGTGATGACCTTCCCCTGCTTTTTGTCTCCAGCATCCAATACTCAAGGTTTACTGCCTCTTAACATGGTGCTTCCATTTAACTTGCATTGCCTCTCTTTCTGAAGTTGAGAGGTGTCAGTCTTTATGTAACAAAAACAGCGCCTTCCACATACCAGAAGGAGGTATCGCCAAGCTTGTGAGAAGTGCTAAATACAAAGCACTTTTAATTGTTGCAGGTTCCACTTCTCTTAAATACAGTAATACCTGTTGAGAAACTCTTCCTCCACTGATTTCTCCAAGCCTTTTCAAAGCCATATAGCTGAGGGCCATCACCACATACCATACTGGGCAATTCTGCAAATTTCTTACTTATTGTTGTGTAATGTATCTTGTGAACCTACTGCCAGTCTATTTCACTGCACATATCCAAATTCTATTTTTATGAAAGTGAAAAATAAGGTGGCCAAGTTTGCTGATAACACCAAATCATTAAAACGAAAAGTAAAAACAAAAAGGGGTTGTGAGGAGCTCCAAAAGGATCTCTCCAAATTGGGTGACTGGCATTAAAATAGGAAATACAGTGCAATGTAAACAAGTGTAAAGTGATGCATATTAAGACAAAAATAATCTAATTTTGCATATTCAGTACCAGTGCACACTTGAAATACTTCATACAGTTCTGGTTGCCACATCTCAAAAGAAAATTGTAGAGAAGAAGAAGATACACAAGACAGCCATAATGATCAGGAATCTATATCTACACCCCACCCCATGAAAAAATATTACTTCTTTCAGGCTTCTTAATTTTTTTAAAAGCGGGTAAGGGGAGTCATAGTGTGGAGACAGTTGACAGAGTGCAGTGTTTCTCTCATGATAACAGAACTAGGGGTCATTGAGTGAAGCTGAATGGCTGGAGATTCGAGACACACAGAAACAAGTATTTCTTCATATATTACATTATTTAATTCACTAATACAAAATGTAGTGATGACCACCAACTTGGAAAGCTTTCAGAGATGGTTAGACAATTTCATGGAGGTTAAGTCTATGCTCTAACTCCACTATAAGAGGCAGTCAATCAATCAACCTTTTTATTCGACCGTCAGTCAGAAAAAGATACATTTATCAATACACAATTAAAAGCTCTAGGGGGATTTTTGAACTTAGCCAACACTAACATGGGCTAGACAGATAGCCCCATACTATAAGAGGCAGTATGCGTGTGAATACCAGTTGCTAGGAATCAAAAGCGGGGCTAACATGGTTGCACTCAGGTCCTGTTTGTGGGTTTTTGATAGTTACTGTCAGAGTTATCTGAATACCTGTTGCTAGAGATCACATGCGGGAGGTAGCTATTCTGCTCATGACCTGCTTTTGGGCTTCTCTAGACATCTGTGAGAACAGAATGCTATACTAGATAGACATTTGATCTGATCCAGTAGAGCTCTTATGTTCAAATTTCTCTTTATGCAGTCTTTTCATCCACTCAGATCATCAATCAAGTAAACACCTGCTCAGCTTCAGCAAAGCCACAGCACCTGCATTCCTATCCTTTCCACCTTGGATCCCTTTCTACCCTTTCCCCAATTTTGTAGACCACTGTCATATCCTCTCATAATTATTTTTTCTGGACTAAGTTAAAATCTCAAACGCTAAAAAAAATTCCCACAGGAAAGGTCATTTTGGCCTTTATTGTTTTATCTGGCATTTTCTGTGTCTTCAGCTCCATGATACGATTTTTTAGATGGGCCCACCAGCACAGTCTACAGTATTCTAGATGTTGTCCAATGCAAAGATAGATACTATTAAATAGCTTACTGGTGCTCTGAAGACTTTACAGATTTCTGTTAGAAAGTCATTTCTCCTCAAAGTGATATCCTTGCATGTTCTGGTTTCTTAAGTTATAACCAAACAGTTTTGAGGCAGATATTTAGCATCTCAGGGAAATCTTACAAGTATTAAGACCAGAATTGTTGAAAAATTATGTGGCATTTCATTCTGTTATATTCTTGCATCCACCGTTGGCAAAAAATTAAGTGGACAGTAGAGGGCAGTGTAAAATTATATTAGAATGTTTTTGGAAAGTTACAGCTAGCAAACCTGACTATGGTTATAGTAGTTAACAACCACAACAAAGAATTACTATTTAACATATATTTTGTTAGGCTAGGCTATTCTAATGAAATATAATTATTCAATTATTGGAAGTGGGAAAGCAAGCAGTGTTGAATGCCTTCTCCACTGTATAGTATGCAAAAAGATAAATAAGAGGAGAGTTGACATTGATGAAGATGTTGACTGCCAGAATAGTGAGCATGATTCTGAAATTGAAAAAAAGATTGATGATGATATTACTTTCCATATTAACATTTGATTAAAAAGACTGATGAGTTCTCTAGTGTTGTAATCACCAACAGAACGTGTTTTTAAACAAAAGAAACAAACATATACTGATGTTTTGACTGGTGATTTACCGTTTGTGCTGTTGTAAGCATTATCTGCTGTATGACTGAACATGATGTGACAACTATCATTTAGGACATGTGAACCACATTGCATATACCAGTAATTTCTTAATGTCTATTTCTGGCCCTTAAGGTATTTTGTAATAAAAATAATTACCTAGACAATTCTAGGGATATTTTTGAAAATATAATTACATTAGAAACAACATCATTTTATTCATCATCTAAATGTTTTGTTAACTGACAGTTCCATTTTTGTTACTGTCACACTAGCATTTAAATGCCATTTTGTATTGGAGAATAGCATGAAAGGATTGCTTGAAATGCCACTTAATGGTCTGTCACTGATATGCAGTACCTTGTTTTTGCCTTTGCTTAGCAAAACTATGCCAGGAAGGGAGGAATGGTCACTTATTACAAATAAAAACTGCTCTTGGATTGCAGCTTGGTATGTGACTGGGCCTCTGGTATTGCATTTGACATCTACAAATCTTAGTGTAGTGGCACATACCATTCACCTGTTAGTAAAATTAGTTAGTATAGCACTTTGACAATAAGGTCACAAAAAGTATTAAGTTATTCAGATTTCCCTCAACGCCATTCACAAACAGTGAAAATTGTTTTGAGAAACAGCATCAGAACAATATAAAAAATTAGTGACTTTTTTGCAAATAAATGGCCAGCTGTTTCATCTCACAAACAGCATTCTGATAAACATTATGGGTCCAATTAAAGGGAGAAGCTGTGCAAACATACCTCTTCATGCATGTGGGAATGATTAGATCCCGTCCATTGTAGTGGACAGGATGCAACAGCCCTCGTATTTCAAAACTCCACATGTGCACTGACCTGTCTTCGGGGTTCTGTTTTCTCTTTTAAAACACACATAAACAGTTCTTACTGTAAAATAAAACAGAAAATGTTGGCATTATTTAATAGGCATTGGGGTCTAATAGAAAGGTTGGCATTAGTTTATGTAAGTAATGCAGAAACTTTATGAGTAATTTTCTGACTTAAAAATTATGGAGCACAGTTCAGCCACATTGGGTAATATTCCACTTGTGCAACAAATTTCATCTTGTGCAAATGGGAGTTCCCTTCCTTTATCCCTCCTTACATCCACTATGAACTCCCAAACTACTCTGGAGGTTTGGGGACCCACTGGAACAGGTTGGTGAGGACTGCCGCAGGAAGGAAGGAAGGGAAAATCCATTGGTACAATGTTGGACTCTGATCAGTGACCGAAATCAATCAATTCATTCATTCAATGTTGGGTTTTGCCCTCTGTTTTTAATGAGCAAGAAAAGCACATGCAGTGCTTAAATCAGTGTGACTACAAAACGCTTAATGTTAAAAACAGTTGTTTATAAAGTATATATGCCTAATAAGGTACTGCTTATGTTTGTCTTTGTAAACATTATTGTTTTACATAGATATGATATACTGCACACATATCTGTAAATGTTGCACCATGTGTGATTTTTCTCAAGATAAATTATTTTGGGCTTTTCAAAGTTTTGATATACCTGAGAGAAGCACATGCTTTAAACAGCAATATGAACAATCAAGTGTTGCTCGTAACAAACTCCATTAATTTTTGTAGAGCTAGAGCAGAGTTTAGATTAGGTCAGGTTACCTAATGTATCACACTGTTTTTACAGTTACATCATCTTCAGTCTCTGCTCACAATGCTGCATCTGTTATTGTGGCTGTAATAGAAGGGAGAGGTCTTGCCAGAGGTGAAGTGGGGATGGCAAGTATTGACTTAAAAAATCCAGAAGTTGTGCTATCTCAGTTTGCAGACAATACAACATATGCCAAGGTAAATCTGGATATATATTTGTATATAAACTGCTTAAGTCCCCCTTGCATTGAAGTCAATAGGTATTGCATGTACTTGGCATAGAATTACAGTCACTGACTCACTGGACAGGATTACCTAAATTGTTGCGTGTGCATAATGAAGCACACTCACACAATGGAACGTCCCCCTTCTCCCTGTGTGCCTCCTCTGCACTTGTTGCTTTCTTGTCCTAGATCTCAGCTTTGTCTGCCTTGACAGACCAAACAGAGATTTTGGAATAAAGGATCTAGAAAGCTACTCAAAATGACAGCAAGCCTATGATTCTTGATAACAACATGTTACTCAATTGCTACCATTCTCTTGCTCAGTCCCCCCTTTTCTTTTTCTTTCCCTCTGTTGACTCCCTGTGTCATATTTGAGATTGCAGTTTAAAGGGCAAATACTTGTCCTGTAGTTACACACTGTTGTGCACACTGATTATGTCTCTCTCTCTCTCTCTCTCTCTCTCTCTCTCACACACACACACACACACACACTTAAAAATAAATAAATAAATAAATAACAACATGTGCTATAAAAGCTGCTCATGTAAATATTTTTACCAAATGTTACTTTTTTTAGGTTATCACTAAACTCAGAATTTTAGCACCTTTGGAAATCATCATGTCAAATACTGCATGTGATACAGGAAATGCAACAAAATTGTTCAGCTTGATAACAGAAAATTTCAAGGTACATTCAAGGAACACTTATTTAACATATTATTTGACAAGTATTTGTGTGGTAGTTGTAGCCCAATTTCTTAAAGAAAAACCATTTATTTTCTCTGAATAAAACTAAAATTAAACCCTCATGGGGGGGGGGGGAATTGCATGTTGTTGTCACTTGCATAATAGAGAGAAAGATACAGTGGTACCTCGGGTTACATATGCTTCAGGTTACATACACTTCAGGTTACAGACTCCGCTAACCCACAAATAGTGCTTCAGGTTAAGAACTTTGCTTCAGGATGAGAACAGAAATCGTGCTCTGGCAGCGCAGTACTTAACCCGAGGTACTATTTCTGGGTTAGTGGAGTCTGTAACCTGAAGCATCTGTAACCTGAAGCGTCTGTAACCTGAGGTACCACTGTATGTTAAACAAGCCAGTCCAGCCTGGCAAAGCTAGCTGAGTGTGGGTCATTGGCAGATCAAAGCTGATGATGGCCAAGTCATTAGCCTAACAAAAGATGGGTCATCAGGAATTTCAGTGTCAGACAGCAAGGGAAGTGGAGTCCCTCCTCCAGCTGTGTGTTAGTGTGCAGAGACAAGACAATTTGGAAAAGGTTTAGGATTTCATTTTGACCTGATGCAAGGGAGCAGGAAAATCAGTTTGGAGTTTGCAAGCTGCTGAGAAAGTGGGCCAACATGGGACAGAGCATGGCTTTTTGCTGTTTTGGATACAAGACTGCTGCACCTATGCAAGAAGCAAGAGACTCTACTGGAATGTGAATGCTCTGAACTCCCTCCATCTAGATCTGGTTGTATATATGTGTAAATAAACCATATATTGTAAAGATACTGCAGTCTCTGATGTGCCTCATTTCCAAAGGACACACAGACCCTGCGTAAGTGCTTGGACCCCTGAAATCTTGCACCATTCAGGATATTGGGGTGGAATATAACACTAGTAACCATGTTTAGTCAGAGTGCAGTATATCCTCCTTTGGACCTGAAAAATACTCAGGGCAAACAGTGTGCATGGTAGAGAAAGCTGAAACCAGAGACAGATAGTAATGTACCGTACATTGCTGAAATGCATTGCTAGAAACAATAATATTTAGTCAGAACACAGCAATAATCAATGTGATGGAAATACTGAAAAAGAAGCAGAGAGCACATCCCTCCTATATCTTCAGAAAACAGTGACAGAAAAAAGTGTCATCTAGTTTATGGTTTGGTGATGAGAGGTACATGAGAAACACAACAGTAGAGCTGAGGGGGGAAATGAGCAGGACATGTGAACCTTTTACCATGGAATGTGAGATCACTTGTGGTATAGAACCACAAAAGACTGTAGTGCAAAACAGTGCACAAAACAGATGTGGAAAATGGTGCATTTTCAAAAGATGTGCAGAAGAGCTCATATTTTTTATTATTAAGAGAGGCTGTTGCTTTGTAAATTTAAAGCCCATTGTTGAAGTAGTTTTTTTAAAAAATTAAACAACAAAGTCTGCAGTCAGCCTATTCGTGTTCTAAAAAAATTCCTACCAACAACTTCTTCACTGATGACTCAGACTAATGCTTAAACTCCTTTGAAGCTAGCAATGTATTGCTACTAATTTCTCAGTTCAAACAACTGCAAAACATTTTGTAGTAACCATAGTTTAGAAACTATATTATGAAGGTGTGCAGGATTCACCTTGTGTTTCTAACATCTAGAAGCAGGCCAGTCTGTGTTATTCTGATTCAGCATGTTATTTGGATCCAAATCTGATTTGTTAAATCTTATGCTCTGCTATGGCTCCAATAACTCTAAAGGGGAATCTACAAACAGTTATATCTTTTTTGGGCAAGATTGCAGATAAAGGAGTCCCTTGAGAGTAGATTAAGCCTGCCAAATCTCAAACATTCATCCAGGGATTTTCATGTAGGAAACCATTGGGGTGGTATCCAATCAAGTGCATCTGCTAGCACAAGGACTTTTGGCTGTGCAATGGAACTTGCCCTCCTCCTCCTTCCTGGGGGTTCAAACTATGAGGGAGGTGCCCCAGGGTAAGAAACCTGCCAAAGTTTACACAGGAACGTCCAGAGGCTATTTGAAGGGGAAAGAGTGGTGGGAGGGGGAAAGAGCCATGATTTTTAATTATTGCATAGGAAAAATGAACAATTGGGAAAGAAGCAGGATACCTAATTAATTAAGTGTATTGACATTTGGAAGCTGTGGGAAAGTGTTTTATTTTAATTAGTTACTATTAGTTTTGCTATAATATGTTTATGTGTGCAAACCGTCTCAGGATCTTGTTTGATGAAGGGGCACTTAAAAATTGAATAAAATAAAAACGTAATCAAAGGCTTACAAAAATGACCCATTCAGTGCATATGTGTGTTTCTGAATCACACCCATAGCAAAATGCAAATATTGAGACTTGGGACTTTACAAGTAAATAATTCGCTTTGCTGCTTGAAATTATTAATTTCTTTAGAACATTGGAATGAAAGGTTCTACATATTGGAGCAACGTTCTGTAATCCTGCCTTTGCTTGTTTTCCAGAATGTGACTTTCACTACAGTCCAAAGAAAATACTTCCATGAAACAAAAGGCTTGGAATATATTGAGCAATTATGTATACCTGAGTTCAGCACTGTTCTGATGGAAGTTCAGTCCAAGTATGTATGTAAATAGAAATTACCAGTTTATCTTTGGATATGCCACATTTTTAGTAATTTCACAGTTCATAGGCTGGTCATCTACCTACAAGATTATTAGTCTACTGCTTTCAGACAGTGATCTAAATATTTTAAAATACTTATATACCGGTATGTTGATATAAATATTCCTCAAAACTTTATATATATTCCTTGTTGATAATAATGATTGATTTTGGCCCAATATGTTGGGTTACATATTATTGTATATTGGGTTGAAACCAAAGATACATGAGTAGAATTCTAGGGTTTTTCTACACACACCCTTCACCACAATCCCCTGGTACATCCTGAAAAGCAACTCCTGGAGGCAAGGAAGTGTTTGGAAGCATATAGCATATAGCACAGAGGATTGCAGTGGGAGGGTGAATCAGCAGGAACTGAGCTGCCTTGCATCAATGAAATCCCATTGTACTTGCCCAAAAGCAGGTTTGGATCCAAACCATTGTTTGCTTTCAACATTTCTGTAATCATTATCCCCGTTGAAACTGCATTTACCAACCAATTATAATTTGATGTTGTTGACTCTTACACCAACTAGATAAAATAATTAGAGAATGCGCTAAGGTTTTCTCCAAGCCTCTGCAATAGATTGGGGGCGGGAGGGGTTTTGGAGGCCGGGGGAAGAGAAAGAAGGGAATTTCTGTTGAGTTCTTGGTTCTTGTTTCACATGTGCAATGGTTTAGTTGGCTATAACCTTAACTCTGCATAAAGCAGCTTGGAGTATGTTCTGTTGGCTCAGTATAACCTTCTCCTTAATAATTGTGGGTTGGATTTATAGAAAGATATGATATCACACAACGTTACATGAAAATAAGGTTTATATAGAAATACTTCCAGGTAAATGTGTTTAGGATTAGAGTGTTAAACTGCTGTGAAGCTGCTGTTTTCCTTAATGGAATGTCTTAAGAAAGACTCTCTGTCAGTTATCTTTCATTAGTTATATCACTTTAGTTCCTTTATAGCTCCAAGTTGTGTTCTTATGTTGCTGTTCGATATGTGCAACCAGTGCTTTATTCCAGCAGAGGGCGTATAGGCCAAAATTGTTGCTTCTGTTGGAAAAAGAACAATTGCATAAAGTAATGCATTGTCTCCTCTGTTCCTGTTTTTGTTTATTATTCAGTTGTAGCTTCAAAGTTTTGCTCAGCTTCAGCAGTTTATGCCTATATAAATTCATTTCAGATAGTCCACTCCTACAGTGTTTGAATCACCACCAAGTATGACTTTACACTATGCTTTTATCTTTATCTCTTTACATTCAAGACAATGGAAAAATTGGCTTTGTCTCAAGATTACACTCTGTGCATATGCCAGGATCACTTTTCCAAATCATTTGCTTTTACTAGCTTTCATTCTTAATTAACCTTCTTTGAATCTTTTGTAACAGTTTCTAGACTGTGATCTACAAATTTTACAGGACATGGTTTAGGTATCTGCCTTAAATGTATTTATTTCACTTATATCTCACTCTCTCTCAATTTATTATTGTCATTTTAGCTTTTCAACAACAGTGTGAGTTAAGTATGGCTGTATGTCAGTGGTTTGTCCAAGGTCACTGTGCTGCATGGTTGAATGTGAATTTTAATTGTTTACCACATTTCAATCTAAAATTCCTCTTAACTTGGGATGCTGCAGAATTCCAACAAAAACAGAAACCAGGATAGAAATTGCCAATGTTCACTTACGTCCAGAACAGAAATCATTCCATTGAATATGATTCATATTTACTATTGCTGCTTTCAGTCTACAAATGATACCCAAGTATTTTTCCACATTCAATGAATGTGATTAAATAACATCATGACAACATAATTTACATAATAAGTTACACTTGTTACATAATTTCACCAGCAGACGGAGAGATGAATAACATAGCTTTTAATAGAAGACTAACTGCAGCAGAATGGAAACAGTGCTGCATGTGAAGAATATAGGGCAGGACAGAGAATGATGCATTATTACATCCCTACCCATAACTATGTAGTACAAGACTTCAGATTATTTATAAAGTCTCTGTAACAGGACTAAAACCCAGCTGGACATCGGCTAAGTAGTATTTCCACCTGTCCTATCTCTGAGCCTTCATTGATGACAGATGGTTCTTGATTATAATAAGATGTGTTGACAGGGAGATTGTGAGTCATTCCTGTAGTGCAGGCGAACATGACAACTTTATCCACAGAAAGGAAATTATTTCAGATGGTTTACCATCTGCAATATTCCTTGCTCTTCCCTTAGCACACGAATTGCTTTGGAAGATCAGACAAGATTCATCTCATCCACTATTCTGCTTTCAAACAGTAGCCAACTAGCTGCTTCTGAAAAATTAACGAGCCGTGTATCTTGGAAATGGCCATCCTTAGCCCCACCTCCTCAGGATCTGGATATTATACATACACTGCCTTTAATATGAATAATATACTTTGCTTTCCTGGTTGATGACTGATGGAATAAGCACTATTAATTCATGTAAGCTTAATTTTTTTAAAGAAATGTCTAAGCTAGATAAAATCTCCATTTCCTGCTTAAATGAATGATACGTTAGCTATGTGTACTATGAATTATTTTATTTCATTTATGCTGAATTTACTGCCAATCAATTTAATTAGATGAGCCCCAGTTCTCGAATGATGAGAGAGAAAATATTTAGCATTGTCCATACCATCCATAATTTTTATAAATATATTTCATCCCTTCCTTCCTCAGTTGTTTTAAAGCAAAGAGTTATACTCTCACAAGTATTTCTTGCAAAGTAAATTATTAAAGTCTCTTTGGGTTGTATATAATGACATTATTGCAAAAGTAGAATTGCTGCCACTTGTGGAACAATTTTTCCCCACTCCCATGTACTTCACGCATCCCCCTGATCTGCTTTGGTGGTTTCCCCAGTGCTCAGGAGCAAATTTGGGAGATTGCAGGGCATGCTGGCATTGAAAGACTATCAGACTAGATGCTAGTCAAATCCTCTTGCCTCCCTGACCATTTCACCTTTTGTGTCTGTCATATATGTAAGACTGCAAGCAGAGACTCTCTTATTTTAACTGATTTTGTGTAAGCCTTTGTAGGAACTTCTTTTTGCTGAAGATTAAGTTACAAATGTTCTAAATAAAAAATGAGGGAGTTCCAGAAACAAGGTGCCACTGCAGAGAAGGCCCTGGACTTTATAGCTTTCTGATTCTGAAGGTGGGAGGACTCAGCAGTGAGCCCTGGAGAAGATCTTAACAGCTAGACAGATGTGTATGGGAGAAGCGAGCCCTTTAGATATTTTATGTGATTTACTATCTTTCAAAGAAGAACCTTTCAAATGTCATTATCAGTTTCTGAGAGTTATTTGAAAGCCTTACTCTAGCTCATCCCAGCTAATATTTTCAGGGTTTCTACCTTCAAAGCTAGGTAAGCCGTAAGTCTTAAAAGCTTATGCACAATAGTATGTGCAATTTTGTTTTTATTTTGTCTTACAATTTCATAGATACTACTGTCTGGCAGCTGTTGCAGCTGTGCTGAAGTATGTTGAGTTCATACAAAATTCAGTTTATGCACCTAAGTCACTTAAGATTACTTTCCATGGAAGTGAGCAAACAGCAATGATTGATTCAACGTCAGCCATAAACCTTGAATTAATAACTAACAATAGGAATCCTAGGTAAGATGTTTCATTTCACGACTCTAAGGTATGGAAAAGATAGAATGAATTTATATTTGCATTATACAACAACTGGTGGATATTGATGCATACCTACGGTGTTTTAAAAAAGAAAGTTTGTTTTTCAGCTAAAAATATATTTTGGTCTTTTCTGTCTAACCCAGGTGTCACCAACCATGGCACCCATGAAGGGCTTCAATGGTGCTCTCGGGCAGGTGCCACAGACTGAACTTTATTGTCTTCTAGGGGGGGAAATTATATTGTAAACTTCCTTGTGATTCTCAGATGAATGGTGGTATAGAAATTTAATAAATAAATAAATAAAGTTATTAAGCAAAAGGTGCACATAGTTTTCTAAATGTGATTGCTCCCATCTAGCAGTGTATTTAGGCAATGAGTGAAGTCAGAGCTGTGATTGTTGTTTGTGATTCCCAGGCAGTAGGAATCCCTGAGGTCCTAAAGAGCTTCTCCCCTCAAGTTCACTCCCCCCTGGTTTATCCTGTGTTTCTTTTTATAGATATTTGTTGTTCCATATTGAACACGGTATAAATTCCATTCTGAATGTACCATTTCCTTTAAAGTTTGTGATTAGGATAATTATATGCTACATGCGATGAGCAGTCCCATGAGTCTTCCTTCAAAGTTGTGTATTTAACAACAACAACAAAAGGAGTCATCAGAGGTGTGGAGAGAAGAGGGTTATTTATTCCAGCTCCAATGATTCTCCTAAACTTGTGCCGCCGCCACCACCATTAATTCTTACTTAGGAACCTTTAACTTAACCCAGTAAAGAAGTCTTTTCCCACTGGGCTGGCTAGTAACCGCTTCTTGGCTAGTGTCAGCCTCTGCCTGATACTGTCCTGCTCACTTTGCTCTCTGCCCTCTACTTGCCATAATGTGTCCACTAAAGTTATACCTGCTTCCACCCCAGTTCTCTGTGTTAATCTCTTCCTTCCCACTGCAGACAGAAATGGTAAATGTGGTACTAGTTTCAATATATTCTTCTGAAGTCTGTTCTCTCTCTTTTTGCTTGACAGAACATACAATTCTAATATTCTTGATAACATCTGTACAAATGATTAGTTAAATTTTCCTCTCATTTGTTCTTATCACAATACTTTCATTTGGCACTGTCTGAGTAAATTACTTCCTTTTCACTGAGAAATAAAATTCACTGCTCAGAAGAAAACTTTTGATGTATTATAGTCACACACTAATAAGCAAAATGCATGACTTGGGTCTTTAACAAATGCATAGCTATATGCTGAAGCTGTTTTAGTAAGTCATATACTTGTTGCATAATAATTGCCGGTATTATGTCTTGTGCTAATACCCTTCTTCTTTGGCACATGAAGAACAGGATTGGAGCAGCTCACTTTAGACCTCCAGCATAATCTTCCCCTGCTCCCACAGAGCATCTGCATTGTTGGGTGCACTATGATATTGATGTCAAAGGCCACTCAGTGCTTTCCTGTACATGGCATCCTTTCCTAAACTTCTAACTTCTGATTCTTTCCCTTATTGAAAAGCACCTACACACAGAGAGATGGTTGCTAAATATTTCCAGAACTATTTCAAGCTTTTGTGCAGTTAGCTGGATGCAGCGGGGGCAGAGGTTCCATCATCACTTGAGTGCAAATTTCTGTTAATAAATGCAGCAACATGCATTTCATAGAGGTGGCATGGCAGGTACTGCTGTGCTTTCCACATATTGAAGGAGCACGAGTGTAGCCTTGGAATGTGATTTGTGTGTTAGCAGTTGTAGAACGTTTAAATTGTTTTGTATCAACTTCTTAATGAGACCCCCCCCCCCACTGTGCTGTTTTTCAAAGGAATGGACACACTCTTTTTGGTGTTCTAAATTATACTAAAACACCAGGGGGAAGTCGGAGACTTCGATCTAATATTCTAGAGCCTTTGATTGATGCTGATACCATTAATACAAGGTTGGATTCTGTTCAAGAGCTACTTCAGGAAGAGGAACTCTTTTTGGGTCTTCAGTCAGGTAATCAAATATCGCTTTATAGAATGGATAACATATTTCCTTTAATAATGGGTATTATATTTCTATTAATCACAGCTTTTGAGCAGGATGAATATTGTTGCTGCTTCATTCTCAGCTTGTTATGAGTGGATCACTGTATGTATGTATGTATGTATGTATGTATGTATGTATGTTTTTTAAGTTTTTAAGTGTAGGGATCTCCAGATTTGATTGGAACAGTGGGGCTTGGGGGAAGGAGTGTTTAACTCTTCCTTCCTGCACCACATTTCCAAGCTAGTGGAAGTGAATTCTGATACCAATGATATATCTGTATCCCCTCCTCCCCCCAAGGGCAATAGCAGTTTTGGAGGATTATCCAGATTGATGAAACAATATGAGAGAACAGCTTCCCCCAGTGTTGCTGTTCGGATCAAATTTAATGTTTATTAAGATAAAAAGTATATTCTGTCTAACATTTTGGCCATATTAATTTCAGATTTAAAGCAGTTTAGCCTTAATTATATTAATAGGATTAAATCTCAGTCAATTGGATATAACGGTTGTGGCTTGAGCTCAATGATTGTTTGATTTCTGTTTTATAGTTATTTCAAGATTCCTGGACACTGATCAACTACTTTCGGTTTTAGTTCAAATTCCAAAGCAGGATACGGTATGTTTATAAATACTTTTACTTCATAAATGGTAAATAAATAGCTGCCACTTATCTTTCCTTTTATTATTGATCACTTCTGTGTTTGTTTTGAGAGAAATCTCTTAATTGATTTGTGTGCTCAGTTCATAACTTGCAGCACTAAATGAGAATTTTACCGTTTGAATTTGAGTACTTTCACACCAGAGTACAAATGAGATAAAAATCTTTATTAGATTTCTAGAAGTTTGTAATTACAGGGTATTGAACATATTTTAAATATTCGTTAATTACTAATAAAAAAATTAATTTAACATACTATATTTATTTTAATAATTCACACAATTTAATGGAATTTCTCTGTGTTTAATTTTCACTGAATTACACTTACACTTTATGTTTTTGAAAATCAAATTATTTTTAGGTTTGGCATTTGTTGGTTATAACAACTAGGCACATAGTCCCAGTCTCCAAAATAATGATTTCCTACAATAAAGAGCTAATATTGTTATCATTGTTAATAATGTTTTTAGCCTCCAGTAATATAACACTAGGAAAAAATATGTACAAGCTCCAGTAAAAATTCAAATAAGAGAATGTTTTCAAACGGTGACTGATTAAAACTACATAAGTGATAAAAAGGACAAAAAGTGAAATAATTCTATATAAAAAGCATACAAAATACTTTAACTTGAGGAAAGTACCAATAACACAAATCATAGCATTGTATAGTTGGAAAGGATCTCAAGGGCCATCTAGTCCAACCCCCTGCAATGCAGAAATCTCAACTAGATCATACATGATAGGTGGCCATCCAACTCAATAAAACTAGAATTAATAGATCAACCTTTATCCAGTAATAAAGTAGCTCGTGTTATGAACCCTATGAATTACTGTTCTGTTAAGACCTGCTACTATGTTATCTTTCACTAATTGTCAATTATTCATGCCTGCCTAGAGCTATAGGTGCTACTATTTAATCTTCATGACACTAAAGCTAAATTCCTGACTAGAACATTTCTAGTAGATTACTAGAAGTGGCAAGCTGGTTGTCCACAATAAATTCCCCCTTTCTCCATAGCACCATAGAATGAGATTGTTAAGTTTTGACCACTAAGGTGTTGCCTAGGTGAACAGGTAGGTGCTAAGTACTGGGATGCGGGTGTGGGTGTATATTCCTTTTTCCCTACCGAAAGTGTATGAAAGAGGCTCCTGTTTCACTGCAAAAACTGATAAACATAGAATCACCAAGTGTCAATATTAGATGATTCTAAATGATGGCGATATAACAGTGCCAGTCAAAGTGATCAGTTCATTAGGGAGAAAGGAAATAAGTCAGTTAACATTCCTAACATTTGTGGTCATGCTTCATGCAGAAAAAAATATGAATACAATTGAACAGGCAACAATTATATTAAGCACAACAGTATCTAGGCCACATTATGCTAATCAAACAGTAAAATAATGATAAAATATATACCTTTTCTGCTTTCTAACAGGTTAATGCATCTGAATCAAAGATAACAAATTTAATTTATCTGAAGCACACCCTGGAACTTGTAGAACCTTTGAAGGTATTCTGTCCTGAAGCTTTATGTTAAATGTCAGTTACGGTTATCATTTGGCCCTATGAGTCTTAAAACCAAGTCCTCCTGCAGTGGGAACCAGGCCCTTTACCATCTGTGCCACTGTGTTAGTTTGCCAGAGAAGGGAACCAGTTGCTTGCCATCTATTGTGCCTCACCACTTCAGATGGCCAGAGGGTGGTATTATTGCATCTCAACTAGGCATCCAGTAACAAAGAGCTATTATTTTACCTAGTGCTGGAAAGCTGCTGCCTGGCATTATTCCTCGGTCTGAACAATTAATTACTTAGGCCGCCTGTCCCTGTATAATTTACCTGATCACTTCCTGCTCATCTCCAGAACGTTGGCCTGACAATTGTATGCTTTTAAAAGACAGCTACAACATAGACAAAAGCATATTAGGAGTAAGCATGGCTAGTCATTGTCTAGAGCTCATCTTGGAGCCTACTCTGTGCTAGAAATCTATGCTCCAATATCCAGCAAAGCTCTTGTGAGGAGGCTTTTATCCCTTCCACCCTATGATTACCTTGTGCCATCAGAGGCCTTCTATGAAATCGCTCACAACTTTGATCCCACTTTTGAAAGGATACAAATGCAGAATGTATCCAGGGAATAATTTTATCAGTACTTTATTACTTAGATGTCTTTCACTTGTGAGCTGAGGATGTGGATAGGATTATTGGAGCAATTTGATCCATGCTATGTGTGTTTGACCATTATCTATCATGGTCAACTACATTTTGTCTGGAAGAAAAGGCTACCTGTGTTGTGGAAGTAATTAATGCGCCTTGAGAACAGGGGTGGCCCTAGCACTCACTCTCTGCTCTCATGTTTTTAATGGGTGAAATCCAATATGTCCATTTGTCAGTGAAATGGACACCATTGTAGAACAGATCCCCCCCACCCGACATGCAGCCCCCTGCGCACACCCAAAATATGTTCTAGAAGATAGAAGGACCTCTCTCGGGAGTGTGTGGAAGAGAGAAAGGGGTAGTCTCATCATGCAAATGGAAGTCTACTTGTGAGACATTAGCTATCACCTAATGAGTCAGTTAGGGACGCGGGTGGTGCTGTGAGTTAAACCACAGAGCCTAGGACTTGCTAATCAGAAAGTCGGTGGTTCGAATCCCTGTGACGGGGTGAGCTCCCGTTGCTCAGTCCCTGCTCCTGCCAACCTAGCAGTTCGAAAGCACGTCAAAGTGCAAGTAGATAAATAGGTACCGCTCTGGTGGGAAGGTAAATGGCGTTTCCATGTGCTGCTCTGGTTCGCCGGAAGCGGCTTAGTCATGCTGGCCACATGACTCGGAAGCTGTACGCCAGCTCCCTCGGCCAATGAAGCGAGATGAACGCTGCAACCCCAGAGTCGGCCACAACTGGACCTAATGGTCAGGGGTCCCTTTACCTTTAATGAGTCAGTTAGCTAACACTCAATGATGTTTTGTTTGTTTTAGTTGTTACTTTTTTATTGTTAGCTGCCGCATGAGTCAATTTTGATTAAGAGTCAGGTTGTATATATTTTAAATAAACTGATTAGAATTCAAAAGCAATAAAATTCTATCTTGTGCAAGATTGTTCTTTGTATTAATGGCATTTCCTAGAATGTGAGCCAAGTTCATACAATAATCAGCCAAGAGGTTAAAACACTAATGTTTAGATTTTTATTTTAAGTTGACTCTTATTCTTAAATTTCAGTGTACAGAAAATATCTTGTTCTATGTAATCATCTAATACTGACAGATTTTATTAGCTGTTTTCCCCCCAGTTAAACCTAAATGAATGAAAGGGTATTGAATCCATTAACATTTCTGTACACTTGAATATATCAGTTTTTCATGTTGATTTTAACAGGATGCTTTAAAAAGCTATAAAACACCATTGTTAAAGGCTTACTATAGTTCCTTGGACGACAACAGGTACTGTTTTATTTTTAAAAACATCTTTGACACTGATGTTATTATTTCTTGCACCCTGTTTTTGTAAAATGTGCATTTTATTTTCTCTAGTAGAGTAAGGAGGGTATTCAAGACCCTTTCAGATTGCTCTTCCTCCCATTGAAAGATAGGGCCAGCTTGCAAGTTGACTTTGTTGGAGGAGTGGCTGACTGGAAGAGCAGGAAACTTGTTGAAAGACAGAAAATAACCAACTTGATTAGTTAGAAACAAAGCATACCATGAAAAAGAATACATGGGTGAAAAACTAGCGTTCACATTAAAGAAGAAAAAAACATGCTATTAATTTCAATAAAATTGCCAGTAAACAAAGAATTCTGACAAATAAAATTATTGTTCACATCTAAGCTACATTTAGGAAACCCATGCAAAGTATCTAACATGTGATTGTGCAGCATTAGATATGAAGATGTTATTAGGGTTTTGAAAATATCCAAATTCAGCATGAAGAGTGGACTTCTACTCATGTAGTGGGCCTTTACCTTCCTCTCCACCAACCTGCCAGAGCAAATTTTGAGTGTGTGCAGGGGGCTGCACGGGAAAGGAGAAGAAGGCAAAGTTTTGCTGTTTTGCTGTGCAAGTAAAAGTCCAATCCACTTAGGCACAGACAACTTTGGTTACAACCCAGTGAATATGAAGTACAGAAGTTTTGGATTTGAATATTTGAATTGCATTACTTTTAGATAAATACAGCATTTGTAAAATATGGCATTGACATTGCCCCAATTTTATATATTTCTAGGTTTGGAGTCATACTTGAAAAGATTAAAACTGTCATTAATGATGATACAAGATACACAAAAGGATGCTTGAATATGAGAACACAGAAATGCTATGCAGTGAAGCCTAATATAAATGAATTTCTTGATATAGCACGAAGAACATACACTGAGATTGTGGATGATATTGCAGGTACTTCACTGTTTATGTATTTAATTTTGGGTACTTTAAATATATATACTTTTTCTGCAATATCATAGCCTGTACTTGTTTGCATAATAGTACTTCCGTCAATATTTCTGTGATAGCTATGATGAACTTTACTGTGTTACATTATAAAATGTTTTTGTTTTACATCTTGCTATTAAGGAATGATAGCACAACTTGCAGAAAAACACAACCTTCCTTTGAAAACAAGCTTCAGTTCCGCACGAGGATTTTTTATTCAGATGAGTGCTGACTGTGCAGCAATACACAATGGTCAACTTCCTTCAGAATTTACCAAGGTACACATTTTGGAGCTGTTGGGTCATTATAGTTAGTGAATTTATGTTGAGATTTGATGGGTGTAGAATGCACCCTTATTTACACATCTAACATGCCAACCTTGCTGACTCGATTCATACTGGATAAATGGCAGCAATTTTTCCCTTTGTCCAGCCAAGATCCAGCTTCAGATGCACTACTACTTACTACTGTGCTTCAGGCTGTCTCTTCTCTGATGTTGAGGCTATCAGTTCTGATGTGCAGATCACTGATTCTGTAACTCTTCTCTATCCCCCTTTTGGGGCTAGCCCAGTGCTTACCATGCTGCTGTCCTAAGAACTACTCCTCACCACTATCCAGCCAGTCACGGTACTAGTCTCCATGCTGAAGTTACTGTCAAGATCATTCATGGGGGTTGTTGCTATTTTTAGCACTAGAAATACTAGATTGTCACACTCCCTGTTCTCATTTTCAGCAAGGTGGTAAGATTAAAGTGTCTTAATATTTAAGCTTTAAACTGGGACTCGTAAAGGTAAAGGTACCCCAGTCACAAACGACTCTGAGGTTGCAGCGCTCATCTCGCTTTACAGGCTGAGGGAGCCGGCGTTTGTCTGCTTCTGCACACAGTTGTTTTTCCGGGTCATGTGGCCAGCATGACTAAGCCACTTCTGGCGAAGCCAGAGCAGCGCACGGAAACACCGCCTTCCTGCCGGAGCGGTACCTGTTTATCTACTTGCACTGCGTGCTTTCAAACTGCTAGGTTGGCAGGAGCTGGGACTGAACAACGGGAGCTCACCCTGTCGCAGGGCCTCGAACCACCAACCTTCCAATGCTATTTTGGGGCATCACACTTATTAAAAGAAGCAAGTGAACCACTGGTGAGATAGCTGGTTCAAGAGGCACCTATGCTCTATCCTAACCCCTTCCCTCCAGCCGTCAATATTAAGAAGACAAGGCTGCACTCTTTGTGGTATTGAGAACCCAGTGAAATCAGTGTGAAAATGTAATTAATACAATTAAGTGAAGTCATGCTGATTTCAGCTAATGCAGTCTGGATCTAGCCTGTTATAAATAATATTCTTTCTATAACATCTGTAAATATTCATTAACTACCCTAACTTGCAACGTTACAGAAATGAAAATAAGGATTTTCTTGTATATATTCTAGGGGTTTGTATTGAGGCAATTCTAGGAAGAGTCTTACATTTCTGAATTGAATTGTTCCATTAAAAACAAGGCATCTTGAGTGGCTCAAGGACTCCCCAAATATCCAAGTGACTCTGTGGTCTCATGTCCAAAAAATGCTCAGCCGTTTCTCCCTTCCCCCAAGAAACTAAATCAAACAAGCTTGGGAAAATAGGTCTAGATTTTAATCACAAGTATTTTCTCAGGGTACTCCCTGCTCCCCCGAGGGATAGCCCCATTGATCCTCTGTGACCAATTCCAGTCGGGCTGGCAGACTGCAGTCCTGAACACCCTCCGGAAATTGGGTTTTGCCCCCCAAGCCCTTCTAAGTCTGAGTTTGGACCAGGCAAAAGCTACGGTCAGGCAAAGAATATTAGACACCGAGAGACAGCAGGACTGTGCAAGGTGCCCCAACTATAGAATTGGAGAAATCGAGAGATATATAGCCGCACCAGCAGCATATCTCTTCTTTCTCGTATCTAGGGATGCAAGAAGGGCCTTTACACTCGCCAGAAGCTCGGCTCTTCCCTCGCCGGTCCTGGATGGAGCCTTTAGAAGGGTCCCGTATGCTCAGAGACTTTGCACCTGTCCATTGGGAGAGATAGGAAGCCCAGAACACTTGTTCTTTAGATGTCCCTTTTATAAAGAGGCACGTAGTAAGATCATGGAGCCCCTACTGGTGAGGCTCGCCGACCTCCCGCAAAAGCAAAAATTTGACCTTTTGCTGTTGGGCAAAGATTAGAAAATGACCTGGATGATGATGATGATGATGATGATGATTTATACCCCGCCCATCTGGCTGGATGGTCGCCAGATTCTGTCTACAGATCTGTAGGTGCAGACCATCGCCCAACTCAAAATAGTCCGGCATGAAAAGCCCCAAATACTGTTCCATGGGTGATTCTGAGTCAACTCCCTGGGACAGTTTATTGTTGTACATTGTTTCTAAATTTAGTGTTGTATATTGTTTTAATTGTCTGTTTTAACCATATTTGCACAGCAGTTTTTAACATTGTGAGTGTCCTCTATTTAAGAGGCTTCTACTCTGCAGCCTCTTATAGTTGTTTTATCTGCGAGTCTTTTAGTTCTTGTGCTCTTACAGTTGTTTTAACTGCGTGTCTTTGTTGGTTTTTAGCTCTTATCTGTTTTAATTATTAGTTTTTTATCCATCCATTATCTGTGTTTAATCTTGTATTTTATTCGGATGTTTTAATGCCTGTTTCCTTGTCCTCATTTGCCCTAACAATTATCGGTCAAAAATCCCAACTGCTATTTTATCTATATGCTTTTCTTAATCCTGGTCTGTGACCATAATAAAGTTCATTCATTCAGGGTACTCCTAAGTGCAGTGATTTGCAGGAGGGATTGGAATTTGTTTTTCACGTCAAGTCAATCGAAATCCTGGAGATTTATAGTATTTATTCTATTTCCCCACCATCTCCAAGTCAATGGAGAGATCTCTATTGTATCCCTAAAAATCTGTGGGTACAGAAGCCCATCCCTGCTATTGGCCCTTCCTTGCTTGAATGATGCCACTTGCTCCCCCCCCCCCCAATCTTTTTTCCATCCTGCATTCCCTACACAAGTCAATAAAGAAATATATCTTTGGACAAGAAGCTATATTTACAGAAATCTGTGGTGGCACAGAATTCCAACCCCAACAACATTTGGTGAAGATTCTTCTCTGTATGCTGCATTCATTTTCTCTTCAGTAGTCTGTCATGTAAATGCTTATGACCAAAGAGGGTGTTTATAATCTGAACACAATTTTTTTCATTTTAAAGCCTAGAAATGTTTAATCTTACAGTGGGTTAGCTTGTGCTACCACAATTTAAACACATACAAAAGCACTTGCTATTTTAATAAACATTTATGGGGTGGTGTACATTATCCAGTGATAAAATATTTGCACACTAATTATTTTCAATTTATGTTTCTGCTTTATTACTATTGCTTTTCTCTTTTTTAAAAAATAATGAAGGCAGTTTACTCTCATGTTTTTCAAATTGCTCTTGCTTTGTTTTCTGGGAGTAGTTATTTATGCTTATCTAGCATCTCTTTTTGAAATTTCCCTACAGATTACTAAAATGAAAAATGTGTATAGCTTTACTTCACAAGACTTAATGAAAATGAATGAAAGATGCCAAGAGTCTTTGAGAGAAATTTATCACATGACATACTTGTAAGAATACTTCAAACATTTTTATTTGATATTATGCCCAATTAACATTTGGATATGAGCTTTTAAATCTCATTTTGTGGGTAGTGATTTTAAACTAGGAATTTTCACTCAAACTTGGAATTTTCACTCAGTTTCAGGTCTTAGATTCAAGCTTGCAACTTTCTTAAAGCAAGTTGTGCAATTCCTTACTGTCTTCCATGTTTTCCTCCTTCGACACTCCGGTCATAAAAAGGGCTAACCATCTCCCTGGACAGTTCGTTGCTTCTAATAAAATAATATTTTATTGTCAGTCTTAACGTCTTCAGTGATTATTTTTTTGCATCCCTTATTGTCTGCTTCCACTTACTTCACCAGACTTGGTGTTCCTTTTTGTTCTCCTTATTTGGGCAAGACTTACACTTATTGAAAGAAGCCTTATAGCTTCTAATAGCTTTCTTTATTTGGGTCATTAAACACACTGGCATCCTCTTGGCCTTGGTGAAACTTGTCCTGATCTGCAATATACATTCTAGATGACCTTCTGTTATTGTGGTTTTGATTAACCCCCAAGCATTATGGAGAAATTTGAAGCTCCTGAATTTCCCTTTCATTTTTTAAAAAATGAACCCTGTATTTTTGAGATGTTCACTCTTTTGAAGAAAACTGTGACTGTGCTGAACTTGCTTGGCAGTTGTCCACTTCCATATAAGTAGACAATTATACATTTAGTTGTATTTGATTTATTCTTAGTTGTATTGGAATACAGTTGCTATTTTAGACTAAAAGCTCAACATTTTTATAAAATATTTTGTCTATTGCTTTGAGGAATAAAATAAACTGTGCTATTGTGTGCTTTCAGGATAGTGTGTAAATTACTGAGTGAAATTTATGAACACATTCATTGCCTGTACAAACTCTCTGATGCAGTGTCTATGCTGGATATGTTGCAGTCATTTGCCCACGCCTGTACCCTTTCTGACTATGGTGAGTAGCTTTGTTATTTAGAAAAGCTTTTACTAAAACTTGCAGTTTACCTCCCCTGTCCCCAAACTGTGAATTAGTCAAATAATAGTGCTGACATAATGTAATTGGCAGATTCAAAGATTGCCCGCATCAACATGCAAATACTTCCCACTACTATAGCATCATGACATCACCAAACCATATGTAATATAGTTTGTTTAGACAGATTCTTTGACTCAGAAGTTAAGATCTGGGTGTAATATTCTTTTTTCTTCTGTCGAGCATCTCTGAAAATATGATTGGCTATCAAACTGAAGCTTCATTAATTTTTGTTGCTTTTTCATAAGACTTTAATAAGTTGCTTCACATGTCCTTCAATTGTTTCGTATGCATCTTTTAAATAGAAGCCAATAGCGAGTACTCATATACAGGACAAGCAAAATATAGCAAAAATCAAATATTATTTAACGAAGCACGCCCCTGAACTTTGTTGCATTAAAGTTACAGTTTTCAAAAAGTTACTTCTTTATATTATTCCTATCAGTGGAACTATTCTTAGGCTCAGACCCAGCACAATAGTCAGCTAGGTTAGGTGCTGCACCACCACTCACAACTCTGTCAGGCATTGGGCTGTTTCAGTGCTAGGTGGGTGGTGCCACCACTTTTGAATGGGAGCTAAGGTTGGCTCCTATCCACAGTGGCCACCAACCATGTTTGTTTACCCATTGGTGACACTTTGCTGACAGCTGCCTCCTTGGACTGCAGTCTTACCCAATTACCTAGCAATAAGCCGCATTTAAATTACTGGGACTTCTGAGTAAATGTATGTAGAATTATATTGTTAAGACATGAGGATTACAGTTTTACTCAATTTATTTGCCTATTTCGTTCGGAATTTATTGATTACTAGATTTCTCATAAACTAACATGTAACAAGAACAAGACTTAACCAAAGTAGGATTGTGATATACTTGTTATTAACAGCAACACATTTAAATATTATCTATTTTTTCTTAGTACGACCTGAGTTTACTGACACATTAGCAATAAAGGAAGGCTGGCACCCTGTTCTTGAAAAAATATCTTTTGAGAAACCTGTTGCCAACAATACTTACATCACAGAGGGAAGTAATTTTATCATAATTACAGGACCAAATATGAGTGGAAAGTCAACTTACCTAAAACAGATAGCTCTATCTCAGATTATGGCACAAATTGGTAAGCAGTTATTTGAACTTTCATTGTTTCTCTTATCCAGTGATTTTAGCAAACCAATGTGTTACACTTTCCTTTCCCTTTAAGTTCAGCAACTTTTAGCAGCCTTGATTCCTTCAGAGTCCCAAGTCTGTCTTAGTTTTAGAGGAGACCTGGTGAGGTTACTATCCTTACAGGAGGTCTCAGCAATTTCTCATAATCAGGAACTTAAGTTTCAAATAGCATTGTTTAGTTATCTTGTTTAATCAATTCTGATACAGTCTCGCCATCCCCACCCCTCTACAAATCTGTTCCATCACTCACAGTCTCTGCCTGACTTCTCTTCCTTTCCCCAGCCCAGAATACTTATTTCTTCTCTTTTGTTTATCTTTCATTCCCCAGACTGTGCAGTTTCCCATTATATGACTGCACCCCTTCTCCCTGTTTGTCTGAGTATCTATTGATAAGGGTGAGGCCCATACTGTCATCACCACACAAGACAATTTCTGACCAGAGAAGGCTGAAGACAGGAGTCACCTGTCAACAGAGCCTTACAAAGTTATTATTTAGAAGAGAGAACCTTATCATTTCCTACTATTTTAAGAATTTCACATGGCTAACATTAAACTGCAACAGTAGTAGATAGGTAGCCGTGTTGGTCTGCCATAGTCAAAATAAAAAAAAATTCCTTCCAGTAGCACCTTAAAGACCAACTAAGTTAGTTCTTGGTATGAGCTTTCGTGTGCATGCACACTTCTTCAGATACACTGAAACAGAAGTTGCCAGATCCTTCTATATAGTGAGAAGGTGGGGAGGGGTGTTACTCAGAAGGGTGGTGGGAATGGGAGATAGGCAGATAGCTGGGAGAGCCTGTTGACGACTCTTAACGACTGTAATAGGTCTTCCAGGAAAAGGCAAGGGGTGAGGAGGTGAGAAGTGGTTTAGTCATGTATAGTGAGATAAGAATCCAATGTCTTTGTTAAGCCCAGGTTTTTCCATGGTTTTAAGTTTGGTAATGAGTTGTAATTCAGCAGCTTCTCTTTCCAGTCTGTTTCTGAAATTCCTTTGTAGTAAAACAGCTACTTTGAGATCTTGTATAGAATGTCCTGGGAGATTGAAGTGTTCTCCTACTGGTTTCTCTGTTTTGTGATTCTTGATGTCAGATTTATGTCCGTTTATTCTTTGGCGTAAGGTTTGGCCTGTTTGTCCAATATAGAGAGCTGAAGGACACTGTTGGCATTTGATGGCATACACAATGTTAGACGATGAGCAATTAAATAGTCCCGAGATGGTATGTGTGATGTTGTTGGGGCCAGTAATGGTGTTGTCCGGGTGTATGTGGCAGCAAAGTTGGCATCTGGGTTTATTGCAGGCTCTGGTGCCAGTGTCTGTGTTAAGTCTGGTTGTAGTATTATTGTGGGTTAGGAGTTGTTTAAGATTGGGTGGCTGTCTGTAGGCAATGAAAGGTCTTCCTCCCAGAGCTTGAGAAAGAGAACTGTCATTGTCCAGGAGAGGTTGTAGATCTCTGATGATGCGTTGTACTGTTTTAACTTGGGAGCTGTATGTGATGACTAGAGGTGTTCTGTTATTTTCTTTTTTGGGTCTGTCTTGCAGCAAGTTCTCTCTGGGTATCAGTCTGGCTCTGTTGATCTGTTGTCTAACTTCATCTGCTGGGTATTTTAGTTCTGAGAAGGTTTGCTGTAGATCTCTTAGGTGAGAGTCTCTGTCTGTAGAATTGGAACAGATGCGGCTGTAACGTAGTGCCTGGCTATATACAATGGACTGTTTGGTATGTTTGGGATGGTAGCTAGAGGCATGTAGATATGTTTGTCGGTCAGTTGGTTTGCGGTATAAGGTGGTGTCTATGCGCCCATCCTGTATTTTTATAGTAGTGTCCAAAAAATGTATTTCTTGCATAGATTGATTCATTGTAAGGTTGATTGTGGGGTGAAAATCATTAAATTTCTGGTGAAAGGTGTCCAGGGTCTGTTGACCATGTGTCCAGATGATAAAAATATCGTCAATGTATCGCAGGTACAAGAGAGGTTTGAGTGGGTAGGAGTCCAGGAAACGTTGTTCTAAATCTGCCATGAAGATGTTGGCATACTGTGGGGCCATGCGGGTGCCCATTGCTGTGCCGCTGATCTGAAGGAACAGGTCATCACCGAATTTGAAGTTGTTGTGGGTAAGGACAAATTGGCAGAGTTTGGTGGCAAGGTCCGCTGTGGTTTTATCTGAAATGGTGTTCCTTATAGCTTGTAAACCATCGTTGTGTGGTTTCAGCTCTCTATATTGGACAAACAGGCCAAACCTTACGCCAAAGAATAAACGGACATAAATCTGACATCAAGAATCACAAAACAGAGAAACCAGTAGGAGAACACTTCAATCTCCCAGGACATTCTATACAAGATCTCAAAGTAGCTGTTTTACTACAAAGGAATTTCAGAAACAGACTGAAAAGAGAAGCTGCTGAATTACAACTCATTACCAAACTTAAAACCATGGAAAAACCTGGGCTTAACAAAGACATTGGATTCTTATCTCACTATACATGACTAAACCACTTCTCACCTCCTCACCCCTTGCCTTTTCCTGGAAGACCTATTACAGTCGTTAAGAGTCGTCAACAGGCTCTCCCAGCTATCTGCCTATCTCCCATTCCCACCACCCTTCTGAGTAACACCCCTCCCCACCTTCTCACTATATAGAAGGATCTGGCAACTTCTGTTTCAGTGTATCTGAAGAAGTGTGCATGCACACGAAAGCTCATACCAAGAACTAACTTAGTTGGTCTTTAAGGTGCTACTGGAAGGAATTTTTTTTTAATTAAACTGCAACATTACTGCTAACTTCTCCTCACATTAATTTGTCCTTCTCTTTAATTTGCAGGATCTTTTGTCCCAGCAGAATATTCTTCATTTAGGATTGCTGAGCAAATATTTACTAGAATAGGTATGGATGATGATATAGAAACAAATTCATCAACATTCATGAAGGAGATGAAAGAGGTATTCAGATGAGCTTAGTGTTTCTTTTATCAGTGGCCTTGATTAATATTTAATTGGCCCACAGGTTTGCACATTTTGCTTACATATAAATATTCAAGGACCTCTGCTTCTGTTTTTCTCCTTACAGGACAAAGATTAGACTAATAGGCTGCACATACCCAATGTTTTCATTTTCTTCTTCTTCAGCACACCAGTCCCTTTCCCATGCAAACACCTCCACCAACATACACATGCCACCTTGTAAGCTACCATTTAAATTCCGCAGACTGTGCATTCTTGTTGCAAAATAATAATGGCTAGGATCCATCAGAATCCTGGAGGGGATTCAAAGGGACTTCTACTCATACAAGGGGATATTCCATTTTCCAGTTCCCCACTCCAGCTGTGAGCAATTGAACCGCATCCCCTGCCATTTCTGAGGGGACTGGAAGAGGAGAGAGGGAACGCCCATTCAGAAAGAGGATCTCTTTCTGTAGTGGTTCAGCTTCTATGCTGAATATTGTGCCAAACCATATATTGCCTTTTACATTGACTTGTGTTACTTTATCTCTCACACTGAAATAACAATTAGATGAAAATATTGCTGCTGCTTCCTTCCTTCCTGTCTCCCATAAGCCCCCAAACCTATCTGTGGCTCTATCAAAGAGCTGGAGGTTCCCGCCTCTGGTTTGGGGGCCCTTTGGAAGGCAACAAAGGTGGTAGCAGTGGGGGCTCAGATATCGGTCCTGCTCAGTCCACACTTATGTACAAGTAATCAATCAGAGGCATTCAGTTGTTATTAGCTGACTGACAGCATCCCTAATGGAGCTGCTACCAGCAAAGAAGTTTGAAAAGGGATGTGTAGCCTTCTGTGTGCATTGAATGTGCATTCAGAACTCTTAGACTGAGCTGTTTGTGTTGATGGATGTTCTGTTTTTATGTGGCAGCTGGTAAAACATTCCTAAAGTAAATTTCCTGACTCTTGTTTTGGGCAGGAAATGAGAATTCTTATTAACAGATTTTATCCTCACATGCTACTGCTAGTAATGAAATTTGATGTCTTTCTCTCTAGATAGCATATATCATACAAAATGCTAATGACAGATCACTTATCATAATTGATGAGCTTGGCAGAGGTACCAGTGCTGAAGAAGGCATCGGCATATGTTACGCAGTCTGTGAATATCTTCTTAATTTGAAGGTATTATTAATATTTTAATCAATAAGTGCATGAAATTTCCCTAACTATTATAAAAGATAGTAATAGTCATTAAGATTTCTCTTTTCCAATAATTTATAGTCTATTTAATTTCTTGTTTCATACTTTAGGCATTTACACTCTTTGCCACTCATTTTTTGGAATTATGTCAAATTGATGCCTTATATCCCAATGTGGAAAACAATTACTTTGAAGTGCAACACGTGAGAAGTAGTTATGGAAGTAGGGAGAAAATTGCGTATACTTATATTCTTTCTAAAGGACACACGGAGGAAAAAAACTATGGTAATATGCTATATGGATTATTATAATTTACAGAAATAAACATATAGAACATTAATATGAAGAGATAAAACAAGAGTACCTAGATACCTGTTCCATTAAACACATGAAAGATGTTGTCTGCATGTGCAGAGGGATTCATTCAGCCACTACTTTCTGTATTTAGAACTATATGGTTTGTGCATCAATTTCACTCAGAAGCTTACTAAGATTTTTATTACCTACTTGTTATTACTGCTGCTGTCATTAGCCTCTCCACTCTGCAAAATGTTCCACTTCTTTTCAGTCTCTTGTATTACTCCACTGTATTTTCAGTACGATTCAATATAATATCATGAAGAAAGAAATGGCGGTATGGTGTTCCTCTTCTCATTCTCATTATTTAATAATTATTTAGTCTGTTATGGGGGAATATTATGTAAATTGAAGAAACCTTGTTGAGCCTTTTGAGAATCAGTATGACAGTTGATTCAACATGACAGTTGAACATGCACAGCTATTCTGATAAAAACCCTCTTTATTAGGATCTGCAAAGCTGCTTCAAATCTTGTTTAAGAAGAAAATTCTTGTTAACATTGATGCAGATGTAACACTAATCCATGGTTTAAGCTCACGTGGGAAAGGAGATGGGATTTTGGAGGGGAGGATAGGTGGAGTTTACGTGTCATCTTGTGACCTGCTCTGCTCCTAATCTTTTAGCTTTGGTTAAAAGACCAGGAGCATTACATCATCATTGGTCCTCATTGACTTTTTCATTAAATGTAACATTCTCTACCTCTGACAATTAAAAACAGCTTCATATGTTTTATATTTAGGACTTAAAGCTGCAGAGGTTTCTTCTCTTCCACCATCAATAATACAGGATGCCAAGGAGATCATAACTCTGATTTCTAGACAAATGTCGGTATGTAGTATTATCTCAAAACATTCTCTAGTGTTAGCTCTTTTTGTTAGGTGCTGATTTTAAACAATTTTGCTCGGAAGTAAATTCTGTAATTCATTTATTTTGCATTGTATATACAGGCAACATAGTGGCAGTTAATGCAGCATACCATAGGAATAAAACAATGATTTTAAAAAATTTAAAGCAAAAACCACCACGTATAACTCAAATTATCAGTTCAAATTGGCTCATCTGTCTGCATGTTTCACATTTTAATTTTCTTAATTGGAGGCCAATTGTTTTTTGTTCATGTTTTTAATAAATGAAAGTTCCAAGTCTAGGCCCCCTTGCTGGTGCAATTGGTCCAACTTCACCACTGATAGTGCAGCCTCGACATTGGCTGCCAATACATTTGCAAGCCCAATTCAAAGTGTTGGTTTTAATTTACAGCATTATGCAGCTTGGGATCACAAGACCTATCAGAATGCCTCTCCTGACTTGAACAATTTGGTTGTAGTCCCCCATCTGTGCAAAGTTTTCCCCAGCAAAGATTGCTGGGCACCAACACTTTTGGCATCTATCTTATTCCCTATACCGTATGTTGAGTTGGTTGTCATGGCTTATTCAATGGTGACATTTTGAGTTTTGCTTTTCTTTTTGGCGGTTGATGTGCTTTTGAAATGTTAATGTTAATTAAATGTATAATGTTAATTGTTTATAGCTGAAACTTTTGTAAGTTTAAAATCTGTTGTTAGTCCCCAGTAGATTGTTGGCATTAGGCAACTTAGTAACTAATCAATAGTAAATATAATGCTAAAAGTCTGGTTTTAATTTGTTCATGTCCTTTTAAATAACAGAAGCAACAAAGAAGTACTCCTGAGACATTAAAGAAGAAGGCTATATATCACTTAGCAAATATGTTAGTTCAAACTGCCCGCAACTCTCGACTGGATCCAGACAGTTTGCGAATATACCTAAAAGGTCTGAAGAAAAAGTATGAGACTGATTGCCTTGCTGCTGAACAAGTACCTACTGAAGACCAGCAATAATTTATACTATAGTCTGAAGCACTAATATAGGTAGAGCCTGAAAATATACATTTTTTTAAAAAAGGCATGATAGTTCTGGAGCATTCTGTCTTTCTGGTTTGCATGCACCAATTTTGCAGCAGCAAAACCAGATATACATGAACAGAAACAGTATAATTCTAGAACTTTTAAATTATTATTCTTCATTTCAAAACATTAATTTCCACAGAAATATATTTAAAATAAGTTGCTTATAAAAGCTTTTAAAATATGATTAAATTGTTTTTTATTCTATATTATTTCATTTGCCATATCTATGATATCCCTTCATATAAGTTTTATTGTTTGAATCTCTAGATGTGTTGGTTTGATAAGCTGACTTCTGGGTTGTTTCTGCTTCTTTATGGTGTTTTCTTGTGCAGTGGACAACACTTATAGTAATTGCAAGTATTTATTGTAATATTGATGGCTGCACTGACATTCTACATCATGTTACTAGTAAAAAAAAAAGGATTGAGCACTTTCTTTAATGATCTAGTATTTGACCATACTAAGAGCTCCATCATTCTGCATAGAACAGCTCTTATGCATATATAATCCCATTTCAGCAGGAAAGAGTGATCTGTTCTGTTTTCTCCTGCACTTCATTGTACCTAATGTTGCCTAACAGTATAGAGTTCCTTTTAAAAACCATCCACTTTAAAGGAATTTGAGGGTATATATTGAACAGTGGTTTTTTTTCTAGAAAAAAAGTGCTTGTACTCACTAGGAAGCAGGGAGAGGGCCCAGCACATGAGGGAGGGGTGTGGCCTGAGGCCAAGGCTGGGTGGTGAGGAAGGGTTAGCTGCTTAATGATCCCTCGCCTGCCCACCCACCTACCGGGGCACTGCCTCCCAGGTGAAGAGACTTCCCCTACCCAGCTTTGGCAGCAAGGCTTCCGTATTGTGTCAGAGCATTGCACCTCCTTCCCTAAGCAGGGCAAATGCTTCCCAGGCTTGGAGAAAGCGACATGGTGTGTTGACAGGGTCTGAGAGTCCTCCCAACTCCCCCCCCCCAAAAAAAGGTGGTAGTACTTCATACTGTTGCGTACTGCCAGAAAAAAAAGCACTGATGTTGAGACTGATGTCTGTTGAATGGAGAATACTTATAGATATGATGTGCATTTACATGAAGGCATGGAAAATGAGCTCAGATTGACAGTATAAACTGGATATTTCACACAGTGGTTTGTCAATATGCATAGTTCCCAAGTGAATTTGGAAGATGTAAATTTATCTGAAGAACTACATTCATTGCCAGTCAATATACATGGTCACTAAGTGAAGACTATGCATAATGTTTGAGTGATATATAATATTCTGTTTGTTCATGTCCGTTTTTACACATTCTTCATATCTTCTGCTTATTTCTAATTTCTGGTGTTTGTACAGTACATTCAACATAAATTTCCCAAAACATACATATTGCATTAAATGTTTATTTGTTTTGTTTTGTTTTGAAAACTTCTATCATATTAGATGGCCCTGGGAGGCTCTCAAAGCAATTTGCAAAAGATTCCCACAATATAAATCACATTCAACTCTGGCATCAAGAACAGAAATAACATGGTACCGCTGTGGTGTCAGAATTTTTCAACTTTCATTTCCTGCCCTTCCCTAGTATTGCCTGTCAGCCTCTGTCTACCAGGCAACAGTCTGACTTATGTTCTTTGAAGCCAGAGCATGAGGCTAAGCAGCTAGATCTCACTCAATTTGAGGGGGTAAATCTTCCCTGGATGGTGGTTGCCAGGCAACAGCTTTCGCTAATGTCCTCTTAGCCAAGGGAGTCCTGTAATATTTTCTGTTCTTTCTTTGTATACCTCCAGAGAGAACTAAAATTCTTGGTTTGTCAAATCTCTCATTGTCCTGGCATAACCCATCAAACCCATTTTGGGCTGGGGTTGTTCTACCAGGCAGATAAGTGCTGCCTGTAAGTGGGCACGTGGTCTTCTTTGGGTGGGGATATGTCTTCCGGTGGGGGTACTATACCAGGAGGGGGATGTGGGTGGTAGTGTGGTCTAAACCACTGGGCCTCTTGAGCTTGCTGATTGGAAGGTCAGCGGTTTGAATCCACGTAATGGGGTGAGCTCCCATTGTTCTGTCCGAGCTTCTGCCAACCCAGCAGATCAAAAGCACACCAGTGCAAGTAGATAAATAGGTACCGCTGCGGTGAGAAGGTAAATGGCATTTCCGTGCACTCTAGCCTTCGTCAGTGTTCTGTTGCATCAGAAGTGATGTAGTCATGCTGGCCACATGACCTTGAAAGCTGTCTGTGGCCACTCTCTTGGCCTGAAGCAAGATGAGTTCTGCACCCCATCGTTTTCTTTCACTGGACTTAACCGTCCAGGGGTCCTTTACCTTTACCTTTTATACCAGAAGAGCCGTTGTGCTATATTACATAAACCCCTCCAGCTTGATGGATCTGGAGTTTGATTGCACAGTATGTCAATAAATCTAAACAGGATTACACAACCTTTTTTCAATCACAGTAAAATATTTATGCAATGCATCCATTTTAGTCATTATGGATGCAAATGTTTATTACTTGTGTTCTTATAAGTATAGTTTAATTTTGATATTGAGGACAGAGAGATTCTAACAGATAGATTTGACTACATTCTTTTGAACACATTGATTAGATGAGTACTGTATTCTCTTCACTTCTATAAAAATGAGGAAAACAATTAAATGTAATATTTACCATTAGCTCCATATTTGTGGTAATTAAATCTACTTGTTACAATTCATTCTTGACAATCATGTGAACATAACATTTGGCAATGCTATTTCCCCTAAGAATAAAAATTGCTTCTTGATTTGATGGCCCCTAAATAATACAGTGCATATATCTTTGCCATAAGAAGCGCCCTGCTGGGTCTGATCAAGGGCTTATCTACTTCAGCATCCTGTTCCACTGAATTCCCAAGCAAAATTCATTCATTCAGCATTTTTTTACACACCTTTCAGGGCCACAGGGCCCCTGAGAAGCCAACAAGCCGGACAGGTGGACAGAGTTGTTTTCCACTATTCCCCAGCAACTGATATTCAGAAGATGTTACCTCTGATCCTGGAGATAGCATAGCAGTCACTGGTACTCTTGTTTTCCCACTTGCTAGCATATATTTTTGTGCTTCACTTTTGACCTTAAATTTCATGGTGACATTTTAAAAGCAATTTTTAAAACAAAGCATTATTAGCCTTTCCAACAGCTCAGGGCTGCTACAGTGATGAGGACAGGGAAGAAATTTCATTGTTTCTGCATTTTAATAGGGTTGTGACCATGAATCAGATGCTTCCTAAATAGATCAAACAAATCCCTGTCTTAAGCAATGACTTGATGGGGCATTATAAGAACAAGGCAATGAAATCTAATAATGCTATCCTTCCAACTGACATTGGAACGTTCTCATTTGCTATTAAGCTGCTGCGTGATAGTGAATTGTCTTGTACTACTAAACATAAGTGATTGTGTTATTAGCATGCAGAAGGATGTAAATTGTTTAGGATTATCTTTAAAAGCCCAGAATTTCAATTGGCTCATTATCGGTCTGCTTATTTCATGCTTGCTTCTATTACAGATTAAGAGACTCTAGACAACCTGTTTTTCCTTCCTGCCCCATTTATAAACCAGTATTTATTTTCCTGGTATAGTGCAGTGTAAATAAATAATGGGTTCAAGCAGAGAAAATGGAAGTGTGAGACCTACATAATAATAATAATAATAATAATAATAATAATAATAATAATAATACTGCAGAGAAAGGTTTTCCTGAGTCCCATTTGGCTGTCTCTTAATTATGTTAAGGTTAGAAGGAAGACAAAACTCCCCCCTCAAAAATATGAAATTAATATGGATTTTGGAATTTTTGTTGGCCCTATTAATATGGTATTACCCTAAAATGGATTATGGAGGTAAATCCCCCTACAAAATCCCCTAGACCTGTTTGTCTAGAATTTGGTGGGATTAATACACCATGGAAGGAATCCTATTTCATCCACTTGGGCCCAAAAGAGAAAATGTTATGGCTACTTTTAGACTCCCAAGTGAATGCCGAACACAACACTTTGTTTTATGTTGATGACCTCAGAAGCTGGAGAACAGAGCAAAGTGGAGAGTGCACTGAGCAACTCAGAAACAAACCAGAATGCTAAAAAATGCAGTTACAAGGCAAATCTTAGGGCATGTACACACCCATAATATATAGCTCCTGTCTAGCACTTTGTATTATCCACCACAGTGTCCTAATGAACATGCCTGGTTTAACCAGGGTATAATAATACAGACACTCTTCTGCAATGAGCTTGATTGTATGAAGGCTGCATGTTTCACAAGAGTTTCATTCAGTATATTGCATTATTACATTTAGTTCTTTCATGTCTCCCAAAATGTGGTCAGCAGTGTCAAAACTGACAGTGACATCTGCCATGTGCTGGGTATATGATTCTAATGTAATGATTGGAATGGCATGTATAACCCCAGGATGCAAAAATCCACCCATAGGTATTTCATATTTCATACCTACGGGACCGCCTCTCCTGGTATGCCCCACGGAGGACCTTAAAGTCCATATATAGCAACACCCTAGAGGTCCCGGGCCCTAAGGAAGTTAGATTAGCCTCAACCAGAGCCAGGGTCTTCTCAACACTGGCTCCGGCCTGGTGGAACGCTCTGTCTCATGAGAACAGGGCCCTGCGGGATCTGATTTCTTTCTGCAGGGCCTGTAAGACAGAGTTGTTCCGCCTGGCCTTTGGCTTAGAATCAGTTTGATTCCCTCCCCTCTTTCTTTTTACTTTCTCCTCCTGTGAAGAGGCTGCATCCTAATGTTTTAATGTTGTATTTTAATCTTTTTTTAAATTGTATTTTAATCAACTTGTTTTTATTATTGGTTGTTAGCCGCCCTGAGCCCGGTCTTGGCTGGGGAGGGTGGGGTATAAATAAAAATTCATTTATTTATTTATATAAAGCATTCACAATTCTCAGTACCACTGGGAATCTGCACACACAAGCTTTCATGTGCATGACTATTCCCTTTAACAGATGGTGTATGTGTGCACATACAATGTTTCATGTTTTGCTTCTTTGTCCTAAAAAGGCAGGTGGCACAGCTATCTAAAACATCTGCCACACAACAAAATAGTATTTTGCCCTGAATGCCTAATACTAAAACTTGCAATATATTTTTAACGTTGACTCAAAGAAAAATAGGTTTACTTGCAATATATTTTTTTGTTTCTCAAGTGTGTGGTTAAAAACAAAGTGTAACAGAATGGATTTCTGCATTTCATAGTCATGGATGGAAGCACATAGATACACCCAGGTATAGCACATAAAGAAAACTGGACGTTTTAATAAAATCTGACAATTTGACCTGCTCAGAGCAAGTTGTTGCCTTGTTGCTTAGAATTCTGTTTATCTCTTCAAAAGAAAATTGCCTTGACAAATGCTATCCAGGCACTTCCTGAGTACAGGGATACAATTATCCAAGGGACAAACGATTTCACTACCATCTCCTGTTACAAAAGGATTATATTACTTTTGACAGAGAATCTATTCCATGTACCTTGTGCCCAGTGAGGTCATTAAAAAATTGCAAGGTCACCAAACAATGAAAAATTGACTGTCCCAGTTGCCTTTTTTATATGTTCAAGTAACACAGTATTGTCAGAAGAAATGATAATCAAATTTTAATGTCTTTGTCCTCCAAATATCTTTCAAGGCTGTCTTGCGATGTAAGAAAGGGTCAAAAGCATGTAAAGATGTAACCATGGTTTACTACTTTCATAAAGCCCTGAAAAGACTACTGGTAATCATTACTCTAGATACTTACCGTACTAAAGGGAGCTAGATTACTGTAAAAGAAGTTCTTTATTACTTAGGTTTAGGCTATGATTCCCAAAGTGAATGCTTTCCATCTGCAGCACCCAATCCCCACTGAAAAGCTGAATTGCTCTTGGAAGGGTGTGAGAAATTAGTGATTCCCCTGAATGAGCAGATATGTTCTGTTAGAAGAGCAGTTTAAATAAAAAAAAACCCAGGTAATTGATTTTATTTATGATTCCAAGTAATTAAGCGGCCGACTAATTCAAGCCCCTCCCTCCGTTGATCAGCTCTCTGAAACTTATTCTTTAATGATTGTGAATCCTATGCATACTGACTCAGAAGCAAGTCCCGCTGAGTTCAAAAGGGTTACAGGTATACCGGAATATAGCCACAATATACATTTTGCAAAAACCATGGTATGGATGGCAGAAAGATAAAGAACAGCTTCTTTTAAAATGTGTGGTGGCTATAACCTTGTTTATCTTACTTATTGGAAAAGTCACCTTTAAGTCATCTTTTTATCAACTTTGGGAATACAAAATATTACAAAAACATACTAGATGCAAAAGGCCTTCGGAAATAAACACATTCATCATTATTCCTAAAAATCCAGATTTATCACCTTGCCTGGAGTTTCGTGTTGTTTGAAGAGCAATTCTAACTTAACTTTTATTCATCTACTAGTTTTGGACATAACATGAAGGGAAAATCCAACCTAAGTGTCCTTTTAATCATAGCCCAAAAATTCAACACTTTCTCATGCAAATTGTGAGATCCAGTTTTCCTCTCCACAAGAAAGCTTTCCTGTGGGCTCCATCTCTGGACTTCTGACTGAGGGTTTCTGGTTCCAGGAGTGACTCAGCCTGTGGGATGCAGCCGGTAGCATTAGCATCCCTGCAATGGCTTCCCTGTTGCTTATTGGGAGCATAGCTGTCAACGTTTCCTTTTTTTTAAGGGAAATTCCCTTATTCCGAATAGGATTTCTCGCAAGAAAAGGGAAAAGTTGACAGCTATGATTGGGAGGGGTGAGATGACTGTAAGGCACACTGGTGGGAGCATTGTGTTGGCTCCACTGGTGGAGCTGGACATTCACAGACTCACAGGAATGTAGAGTTGGAAGGAACCTCAAGGGTCATCTAGCCCAACCCCCTGCAAAGCTTGAACCCATGACCCTGTGATTAAGAATCTCATGTTCTACTAACTGAGCATAATAAGCAGCAGCTGTGCTGCAGCCAAGGGTGTATCCAGGGCTTTTGTTCAGCCAGAAGTCTCCGGAATGGCATTCCGGCACCTCTCAGCTGGGGCCTGGAAGTGTGGGGATCTGACTAGCCTCAGCAAAGCCCCCCATGAAGAAACCCTCCCTGGAGCTTGAAGGGAACATCGTCTACGGACTCCGGAGAGGATAGCCTCACGAGCCGGAGGCAAAGTGGGGCTTTGCTGAGACTCTTCAGCCGCCACAGTTGACATGTGGGAAAGCCACGCCTCAGCTGAGGGAAAGCAGCCCACAGCTGCTCCGGTTCACAGGAGCCAGAGAGGGGCTCGTTAAGCTTTTCAGCTGAGAAAAGAAGCCGCCTTGCGCCTCAGCAGAGCAGCCTCAACAAGCCTCTGGATGGAGAAGACCTGGGAGCAGCCGTTCCATTGTTTTCATGAGACGTAAGTCATTTTGGGAGCTTTTTTGGCCAAAGAAAGGGGTACAAATGCTCTAAAGAAAGAAATAAGGAGTCTTGGTGACGTTTGGCCTTTGGGCCTGGGCTTCCTGAGTTAGAGGATATAGGTTTGATGTCAGGGCAAGAAGACTATAAACACAAAAAGCTCTATTGTGTTATTATTAATATTATGTGGATGGCCCCACTTTCCATGTAAGATAAAGCTGTGTATTTTCATTTTATTGTGTGTGTGTGTGTAGGTGTGATGGGAGGGGGGGAGAGAGAGAGAGAGAACACAAAATGGTGCCTCCATAGAGTCGTAATATTTCGTTTCATGCTCCATAGCTACTAAACATTAAATATCCATTACCTATCCATGTGCCAGAAATTCCTCGGGACAACGTATCTGATTGACTCTATTTGTTGCACTGAGCTGGCAATTTGCACCGAGCTAATATATAAAATCCAGCTTGCTCCCGACTATCCCTGCGCACCAGATGTTTTCCATTAATAAGGCCCCCAGCTACCTCCTGCAGCAGAATGTTGCTTGTCTGCCTGTCACCGAGCTCCTTCATGGCTTTCCAGAGAGTACGGCACGCACCTGGAGCTGTGCAGATGCGTGGGTAAGACAAGTAAAAGGGAAATGCCGGGAGTGTAGAATAAATGCTGCATGCCATGCACATTTTTTTGACAGAGGCAATTGAGGGAATTTGGAATTATCAAGTTTTTTGAAAAGAACTACAGGCAGGGCCAAAGAATCGCCACACTGCGTTATAGCACTGAATTTGAGACCTTGCTCTTGAGTGGCACTGTTTTGATTACTCCGGGCAGCAGGGGTTACAGTCCCTAGTAATGCACCTGGCTCCTGATCATCCATGACCGGTATAACAATGGTCAAATCCTCCCCAAGGTTCCTGGTTCCTGGTTCCTGGACACATGATGTTGGATTGTTCGTGAGACAGCAGTTCAGGGTGTTCGTTCCAAATGGGTGATACTGTTGAATGATTTCATTGTGCCAGCTCCACCCATCACACTACCTACCAAATAACCCAAAGTCCAACCAGTGTGACTGATGCTCTTCCAAGTGCCTGTCCACCTCCCCATGTTTGCAGTCATAGACAGCGGGGGGTGGGGATGTGATTTCTAAAAGAAAGTTTTCAGCAATTTCTTTGAAGTTTCATACCTCAAATAAAGCAGTACTTCTGCTGTTTCCAGCTCCCCACTTGCTGTATGGCCAGCTCGAAAAAAGCATTTTTCTACAAAGACCTATGTACTTGCAATGGAAATATTAGTTTATTTCATGCTGAAAAATTAGAAGCCATACATGGTGCACACCTAACTTTCATTGCAGAAGGGGTCAGAAAGACTGATCTCTTTGTGCTATTGAACCTGGGCAATGTTGTTGAATTGCTGACTTCCTTTACCAAAGCTGTAATCGCCAGCAGCCAGACACGTTATTAATTCACATCACACACTGGGACTTGGGATCTCATCTAATCAGGACTCTGCAATATACTGTCATATTTATGGCCACTGAACAAAAAAATGATTCAAGGTAAAATTCTTTATGACATTTAAGCAGGTATGGAAATAGCTAAGTAAGGTTGGCAAAATAATGTTCATGTCCAACTGTCCAGTCATAAAAATGTATATATAGGACCAGACTTATTTTATTTGTGTCTGTTTGTTTGTATGTATGTGTTCCACCTGTCTTAGCAGCATGCCTTTCCAATCTCTCCTTAAAATGTTGTTTAAGCATGTTAATGGATCTCATACTTTTTCTCTCCCAGTTTGCCTTTATAAAATGCTGATCTGTACTCTTCCATGGTGGGAACAGGAAAGAGGAATAAGCATTTAATGTACTTTAAATTAGATTCTCTTTCCATCTTCTACTTAATGATAATTATACTTCCCTATTATTTTACTTCTTTCCTACTCTAACTTTGGCTTCAAACATATTTAATTCCAAGTGCTTGACTTCCAGAACTGCTGAGCACCTATCATCAACTAATGGTTTAAATTGCTATCATTGCTGGCAATCTTATAGGATAGTCTCCAAGGTTTCACATATGGAAATATTATAGACTCCCTTAGGGTATCCTTGGGTTAATTATATACTCTAAGTTAAATGAAAAAATGAATGGCCCTACAGTGTGTTATCATTGCTGTTGCAGTATATGAAATGGCAGGTTGTCTACCCAGAAGTAAGGCTCATTCAGTTCAATGGGCCTTACTCCCAGATAATTAGATATAGGACCCCAGCCTTAATGTTCATGCGTGTGAAATTAAACTTGAGCAGAATCAGGATTAATTCCTTCCCCACCCTTCAATCAGAAATTTAATTCTGAGAGCCCTGGGGAACTGAGTGCAGAATGACATTTTAAATAATTAATATGGACAGATTTTTTACAATGTATCACTAAATAGCAAAAATGAGGACAGTAGGTGGGTGTCAGGAATGGTTACCAGAAGGTAAGGACAGCAGTCAAGGGAAACTGGAGCATAACTCATAGCATAGGAATGGGAAATCTGTGGCCCTTCAGATGTTCCTGGACTACAGCTGCTATCATCCTTGACCGTTGGCTTATGCTGACTCCATCTGATGCGAGTCCAGCCAAATCTGGAGAGTCATAGGTCTCCCACCACTGCAGAAACATAGGCCTTCTATGGCTAATGGCACCAGCAGATCTGTCTGAATTCATGATGCAAGAGCCCTGCACTCTGATGAGCAAGAATAGCATTACAGCAGTACAGGTGACCTTGCAGTTCTGAACGACAGACAAGCATAAGTATAGGTGATGAAAGAGATGATATGTCTTTACTTCAAGCACCTATTCTAAAACAAGAATTCAGGAAGGCACGTAAGATCAGGCAAATTGTACTTTCAAACACCAGGTGAATTTCTTGCAGTCATGCACTGATGAACTGACTCCTGGGCTGAATGCTAGCCCCCACCCTTTCTGGCTCAAAATAGTTCAACCCAGATGGTAGATGCTTCCAAAATCACTCTAGCAGGGGCAGTAGGTACTGTTTCGCTGCTTGAGGAGAAACAGGAAGTGGTGCTCTGCCCTGCCACTGCTACCTGCCCCGCCTTTGCCACCAGCAGAGAAGATTTCCAATGCAATCTCTTTGATTTCCAGCAAGATGTCACACACCTGTGATTTCTGTGAGATCTCACAAAAAATTGCCAGAAATCAAGGTTGATGCTGGTGCTGCATCTCCAGGGCAGTGGAGGCAATGGGGTGGGCGGTGGCTCAGGGGTTTCTGCAGCCTGAGGCAGCAGCCTAATCCCACCTAAGGGCTGGGCCGGCACAGTCCTCTAGCCTAAACTAGTAACAGAAGTGATAAGTCAGGCTGTGAGAAAGATGGAATGTGAAAAGGAGTCGTGTCAGAAATAAACTATAGGGAGTAGACAGCCTTGTGAAAGGCTCTGGAAGCCTTGGGATGTTGGTAGGTCCTACTGAGCTCTGGTCTCCCAGAATGAACTGAAGAAGGATTTCTGCAAGACATATACCCTTCACGCTAGTGAACTACTGTCAGTAAGAAACAACTCAATTTGACACCCATTGTTATATTGTAGCTGAGAGCAATTACTATTCATTTCCCCACCCTAAATTCAAAATTCTTTCTAGATTGACTTTTGTGATAGTTCCTCCCTGAAATGATCTACTTAGTGCTACGGGACACACAGACAGGCACAGAAACTCAAGGTCTTCCCTGCCTCCCAAATCATAAGACTAGTTAAATTTGACATTTAGGGTTTTCTTTCTCCAGATTTATGATCCCTGGATGGCTTCTCTTTAGCCTTCTCATGTTACATTTGTCATTGTTTGAAAACATTTCTGGTTGAAATCCCCTTTTATGTCCTGCAGTGTCCTCTAGTTCAGGGTCATAACTAAGTCCAAGAGATGTGAGCAAGCACAAATGAAAGCAATATACGGTATCTACCAGAGTATTAATGATTGCCTAACTGGCATGCACAAATACTAGTTTTGTTACAAATCTTACAGTCCAATTAATGTGCAAGTTTCACCAGAGCAGAAAGAGGGCACTAGAGTCCTCTATGAACATCTGTGCAGTTTCTAATGTCTTTGCAACTGCCAGGAGAACACATAAAAGCAAACATTATTTTACTCTCTTTTTTGTACTGTATTGCGTCTGCCTTAAGGATACTTAGCACAAGACCAATTCCTTCCTTTTCAGAAATGGCATAAATTAGCTCAGCATATTTTAGCAGACGAACGTGTGTCCATTTTAATGCAACAAGTTACCCCCATGTAGAAGGCATTTCCTTATGTGACATAGAAGCAAACTGGGAGCAGATTAAAAGATCTGTTGATCCAGTTTGAGGGAGAATTGAATTCTTTTCTTGGAATGCTTTTTGGGAGACTGAAGCATTCCTTATGTTTATCCAAGGCAGTTTATGGCGTAAGCTCAGCTGGTGATCCCTGTGATCTCTTGTTAACCTGTAGAATTTGGAACCCCATCCACATGTAGTATGAGCTAAAAGTAAAAGGAGATTTGAAGCCATAAATTCTTGCCACCATAAGACATTCTGGGGATGGGACATGGATGTGAGTAACAACCTGATATTCCATGTCTTCACAGCAATGTAAAAGCAATTAATCCTTCAAGGAGAACTGTGTGAGTAAATAGACGGTTCACTTAACTTGCTGATTTCTAAAAACTATCCCTCTTTTATTAGGAAAGAACTTACCATAAAATGCAGGGTTAAATGCCTTATTGAATGCACTTGAAGCTATGGCTTAAGCATACAGAAAACAAAGCTCAATTAACTACTGTGTTTTCTTTTACGTAATATTTAATTCTTTTTCCATATAGAAGATTACATTTGTTGCTTGACAAATAACCTTTTATATAGACTAGAAATGGTTTCTATTCTTCTAAATTTGTATCTTTTATCAGTGCTGTAAAATTTGCCATGTTCTCATACTGCTGACTGTGGTGAGTTGGGGAACAAAACCTCAGCTTGGTGTTTGGGAATGGACAAGGCAAACAGCAGAGGTGGATTTAGGGCTGTGAGACTGGTTCTGCTGCATTGGGTGCCGAGCCTAGGGGATACCGCAGAGCACTGCTACTACTTGTAGTAAATTGAGCAGAATGGAAGACGAGAGGCAAGGGGTGCCAAATTTTGGCCTCGCAAAGGGTGCCACAGAAATTTCAAAGACCAAAGTCTGCATCTGCAGACAGGATATCCTTTGTAGAAAATATTCAGGGCTGTAGTTTGAAATACACTTTGTGGTACTAGAAGGAGAAGGGTAAGATACTTTCAGCATCATATTTGCAATTTGCAGGTTTACAGGCAAATTGCTGGGTGATTGATGGTTGAAAGGCAGTTGCCCTAGTGGCCCCAGGCAAGGGCTAGGCAAGGATGCAAAAGCAAGTAACAGACCAGGAGACAGAAATAGGTTGAAACTGGCCACAGCTTCATTAACTGCGCTGGAGACAGATTGTTATGCTAGTGGTGTTTTATTCTGACTCAGTGGGAGAATTTTTGAATCCATAGATCTGAACAGTGTTTCCTGTTCCATGCAAGATCCATAACTGCTTTCAAACCGCTTTTGTAATATCTAAAAACACTCTTGCTGCCCTTAAAGCTGAGAATACATGTCTTCTATAATATATGGCAAGGGTTTGCTATGGAAAACTGCATACAGATCATTGCTTTCGCATTTGAGCTGATTCTGAGGCTAACAAAGTATAACAGCTTAGAAGCATGTTGGACTCCTTCACTTTCTCAGGAAGCAACAGACAGCTCAAGGTTACCTGCAAGGTCTGAATACTGTATATAGTTCTGCCTGAAACTGGTTCAGCTCACTGCTGTCGAATTGAGTTTCCAAGCTTCCAGTCTAAAATGAAGTTAACAATGAAATATTGAATATGTTCCCTGAGGTCACCATGGCGAACTGGAGATGAACTTCTGTACCAGACAAATCTTCAAGACTGCAGGAGACTGAAGAATTATGCTGACAGAATTGTATTTGAGGATTCAAAGTGCAAAAATGAGGCCTGTGTCCCAAATCCCAAAGAGAAATTGGGCTATAGTGGCAGAAGGAGTTTCAACAAGGAAACGTTAAGCCTTTACATCAGGGGCGCCGACTTATAAAAAATATTGGGGGGGCCCATACCGGGGTCCTGCCGCTGGTTCGCTCGGGTAGCCGGGAGAACGCAGTTCGAGGTGGCGGTGTTGGGGAGAGACCCTCGCTCAGGGCGCCACTAGACTTGGCGGCCGGCGGCCTATCTGGGGGGTTTTGGAGCGTATTTCGGCGGAGCGATTGGGGAGGAGGGGGCTTGTTGCCGGATTCTTCAGCTGAGCCGGAGATCCGCTGCTGGGGGTCCCTGGGCCGAGTTGTGAGCACGGCCTGCTGAAGGGAGATCCAGCCGATTGCGCGACAGGGACGGCCGGGGCTCTCCGGCTAGGGCGCGCGGCTGGCTGGCTGGCGAGGGAGCAGGTGGGGAGGAGGCGGGGGTCCTCACTCTCTTAGGAAACGCACCCGTGCGCCCGATTGCCACGAAGTCCGAAGGGTGCGTGTGTGGAATTAAAAAGCAAAAACGAGATACGGGCAGGGCAGGCAAAGAGTTTTCTGCAAGAGGATGGAGGGCAGGTTGAAGAGAAAATCACTCAGGATGAGACAGTCAAATCAGCCATGATAAAATGGGCTCAGGATATTGGGTATAACATCATGTTTGAGGACTGGGAAAGGTTATGGACCACCGGAATGAAATTCACGGCATGTAATGCCTTGAAGGAAAATATTATGAAAATGTTTTATAGGTGGTACATGACCCCAGTCAAGCTTGCAAAAATATATCACCTGTCTGATAATAAATGTTGGAAATGTAAGGAGGCTGAAGGGACATTCTTTCACCTCTGGTGGACTTGTCCAAAAGTGAAGGCCTTCTGGGAAATGATCTATAATGAATTAAAAAAGGTATTTAAGTATACCTTTCCCAAGAAACCAGAGGCCTTCCTCTTGGGCATTGTTGGCCAGAAAGTGTTAAAGAAGGATAGAACTTTCTTTATGTATGCAACTACAGCAGCAAGAATACTTATCGCAAAATATTGGAAGACACAAGATTTGCCCACACTGGAAGAGTGGCAGACGCAATTGATGGACTACATGGAACTGGCTGAAATGACTGGCAGAATCCGAGATTTGGGAGAAGAAACAACGGAAGACTGGAAAAAATTTAAGGACTATTTACAAAAACAATATAAGTTGTATGAATGTTAAAAATTTACACGATTCGGAAACTATAGCTTCAGCAATTAGATTTGGGAAACAGGAAATTATATTTTAAGTAAGAAAAGGTCAAAATCTAAGGTAATACTATGTTTAATTTAAGATATAAGTAACTGATGAAAAGTATGTTAAATTTAGAGGTATAGTATTTGAAAAGTACAAAATAAGGTACGAAACAAGGTAATAATTTGCTGATATCTTTATTATAAAGAATGCAGGGTAAGGGAGATGCGAGGAAGTCCAGTTAGTTATATAAAAAATGTGTTGAATGGTTGGTTTTCTTTTCTTCTTTTTCTTTTTTTCTTTTTCTTGTTCTTTTACTTTTTTCTTCAGTGTATGTTTCTAACTTTGTATTTGAAAACTTAATAAAATAGTTATAAAAAAAGAGAGAGAAAAAATCCTTTCGCTTTTCTGGGGCGCAGGGAAGTCTCAGAGCCGGAGGTTGGGGAAGGGACCCCCTTTGCTCTGCCCTCTTCTCCCGTCTTAGATTCGCATGGGGGTCCCCGCCCGAGCTTGCCTGGCCACCGGGCCACACAAGGGCCGCGCTCTACGCGGCACACCTTGCTAGCCGCGCAGCTGTCCTCCGCGGCTGCGGAGCGGCCCTGCCCCGGTGCCCAGCCCCTCTGGGCGCCCGCTGCGCTGCCAATGACAAGCGGGCGACGTCGCGGGCGGGGAAGGCGTCGCTTTCTTTCCCGATCCTGCATCCTCCCAGTCTTCCAGCCCTTTTTTGGGTTGGAAGCTCGTCTCGTTCGCCCTTCTACTTTCTTCACCCTGCGCGCAATTTTCCTCCCTCGTCTCCCTCCCCATTTCTCCTTCCTTCCTGACTGACTGGCTCTGGCTCTGACTCGGGCTCTGGCTTTGGCTTTGGCTCGGGCTCGGGCTCGGGCTCGGGCAGCCACAGCGTCGGCGGTGTTGGCGATCGGCGGCGCGGGGGGATGGCCCTCCCGGGGGAGCCGGCGCTGCTCAATGGGGTTGCCAAGGAGACAGGCCGGCCGCCCCCTCCCCCGGCCCGGCGCCCCCCCGCCGCACCGGTGCCCGTTATTGAGCTGGTGCGCGCCGGGCGCCCTATAAAAGCCGCGGACGCGCCCACCGCCGCCCGAGATTATTGGGGGGGCTGAGCCCCCCCAAACGAATTTTTGAGGGGGCTCGGGCCCCCTCAAGCCCCATGGAGTCGGCGCCTATGCTTTACATAAATGGTAGGATTTTGTAGTCTCCTCTCAGCACTATAAAACATGTGCAAGGTTGGGGCTGCCAGAGATTCCAAGACAGCTGCTTTTCCCCTAGACACATTTGTGGTTTCTTTTATTATTAGGTACTTAATCTAAGCAGCTTGCCTCACTCTGAATAATGGTCCAGATGTTAGCATCTTCCTTCCAAATAGCAACTAGAACTTTTCGTCTCCAGAGAAGGTCCAAATAGTATTTTCTTCTGGAACTAGGCATTCCTTTTTATGCTTTGCCCATTTTTTTTTCTATTGAAATGAGCGTCTCCTTGGCAGTTTTTGAAATATGATTGTGTGCAAGAGCACTTCTAAAGTTTGGCTCCTAATTTGTGTGGTTCCTGTATTCTTGTTCTGACTTAGATGGATCTTGCTAATATATCCCCCATGAATGAGTTGATTTGGCACTGTAAAGGGGGAGTCCCACAGTGGATTATTATCAAGAACTTGATAATATTTCTGGGCTCTTATCACTCTGCATAAGGTCATTTTAATTTATATAAATGCATGCCTAAATTTACATGTGGTTAATTAGCAAGGGGGTGGGGACCCCCTTTTTTGTATATCTGGCATTGTATATGTTATAATTTGTTATTCTTGGATTATACTTGCAGGTCTAGGTCCTCCATACAGCCACTTGCTGCGGTTGTTCTGCCACTTTGGGACTGAAAATATTTGCAAAGGAGCATCTCTAAAGTGTCCAGCACCTCTGCAAATTAGAGAACCACTTGAGCTGACTACAAAGTTTGCAAGTAAAAAATGTTTTATTTTACTCTCTGTACATAGTCACAGGGACTGTTGCCTTGTTAATCTTTTAAACAAATTACTTATGCATTTAGCTCTTTAGGAGCATTTGCTGTATTCTACGTACATAATTATGTACATAATTACATATGTACATACGTACGTACAGTTCCAGTTAAAGAAAATTGGCTTACCAGTATTTGTCCATTTTAATCCCTCCTAAGGCCCATAGGACCCAAACAGGCAGAGGTTGTGTTTTCTCTCAGGAGCGCTTAGCTGGCTGTCACACCCAGGCACAAAAAGATGCTCCACAGGTTCTGGAGGAAAACCTGAATTGACTTGAGCTCCAGTTCCACTGACATATTAAAGTTGCAGTCCTAAATACACTTATTAGGCAGTAAGCCACAACGAAGTAAATATGCTCAGGATTGCACTGTGAGTGGGTATAAAGCAAGAACAAAGGACAGAGCTCTTAAAACAAAATATCCAAGGGCATAACCTGCCAAGGCTTTTGAAGAGGAAAATGGGTATGGGTGAGTGTAAAGCAGGAACTTTCCCAGGGTCCAAGTCAGGCCCAACTAAATGTTTCAAACACAGTTAAAATACTGTTAAAACACAAACGTCTTCTAGACGAGCACAAGCAGAGTCAACACTGAAAAACAAAATATTACAGCAGTAAATGAGTTATCTAAGGGAAGCTTAAAAAGTTGATTTATGAAGAAAGGTCCCAAAATCCTGGAGGGCAGAATTTAACCAAGCCTCTTTAGGGAAGACATTCCAGAGTACAGGCAGCATTTCAGAGGCTTTTGTTTTGTGTTTCTGCCAATCTAATATTCTGGCTGGAGGAATCATTCCCATTTGAACATTCCATTCCCTCCAAGCTTATGCCATATACATCACAGGTGCCCTGTTCCATTGAAGTGAATGAAATGGAATGGAATGGAATGTATGTGCATGAGACACAGAGAATGTGCAAGAGGGAGGGGTAGAGGGAGAAAATATGGCAATGGTACATTGTATGAGGATTGGGGCCCCTGCATCCACCCCCCTACTGGCAAGAACTGCTGCTTATGTACATATATTAACTTAGTCCAGCTTATATCAAAGGGCTGTTGCAAAGATATAAAGTGGGAGGGGAGGATAATGTACGCAATTCCTGAAAGAAAAAGCAATATACAAATATTCAACCACAAATACAGATGATGTAAAGAAAAATAAGCATGCAGAAAGTGAGAAAACCAGCCCCCCCTTGCTTTAACTGTGACAGTTCTGGGAGGCACCCCCCCCCATCCTGAATCCCAGAATTTCTTCCTCTGGTTTCTTAGCAACAGTGATTGATTAAGCGACCTTAGCAACAGCAGATTCTTAGAAGCTTGCCTCCACGTTTTGCTTTCTAGATGCCTCCATGTTTAGATTTCTTGCTGACTTCCTTTTTACAAAATTAGAGCCAAGAGTCTGGGTCCACCGCTGGCTTGGGGATGGTCTATGAACTCCTTATGCACACTTGTTGGCATCCCTGTGATTGAAAAAGACTAGAGTCATTTTCAAGTTTGTTAAAGAGGCTGCAGCTATGCATGTAGTTCATAAAATCGGTATAATAGCTGGTAAACCAATTCTAATGTAAGTTGTGGCTGTCACCTCATTCAGATTCTGTTCCTCTTGGCTTCAAATGTTGGCAGATTTTATGAGCCGTGGACATAAAATACCCCTAATGTGTTAGTTCTAGAATTAATTTAGCCAACATGTGTACTGCAGGAAATCTTCTTACTAGTTTTGCCAGAGCAAAAGTTTTGTTGTGTCTTCTAATGATCTTTTATTGTGTTGGGGCTGATTTAGAAAGCCTTGGGATAAATTATGACACCGGAATACCATAGGAGGGCTGTAAAAAAACCAAGCATTTGCTTATAAATTATAGTTTTTTGGAGAGCGCACATGAAAAATACATACTTGATGAAAGGCTGTTTTACTGCCTCCCAGAAATTGTGTGAATTATGGACAAATATAATATACAACAGCAGTAGCCAGCGTGAAATCCTACCATGCTTGCTTCTTAACCACCATGCTCATTCGTTTGTGAACAAATACAGCCAACAATACAGATGTGATAAGGATTGCTGAAACTCCAAATTGCTTGTAGCTAACAAGAGTTGCTTACTGGGGGAGGGGGTCATCCCAGCAGGGTAACCATTATGTGATGTCTGGGTGCGTGCATTGATTGGAAAATAAGATTCTTGTTTGGGATGTAAACTGGGGAGAGAAAAAACCATGGTTGGAATTGACTAAAGTGTTGGATTGAACCAAAATCATCACTATCTGCATAATAAACGCAGGGAGTCCAGTGGCTTAAAAAGCAGGTCACACCATTACTTTGCAGCACGGTTGCTGCTTGAAAAGAGAAAGGTCTAGGGGTTGTCCCACATGGGAAGCTATTTGTGTGTAGTGGCTATTCATAGTTTTCTGACGTTATTGGGACTACCCCCCCCACACATTCTAGAGAATATACACAAAATGATACAGGAATACAAAAGGGTGTCGAGAACGACAACTTTAAAAGGATATAAAATGCATGTTATGGTATGTATACACACACATAAACAAACATATATATGCACAGACACATTCAATGATAATGATTTACTTTTTAAAAAGAAATATTGCAATAAATAAATGGATTCTCATCCAAATCCCAGAAGGGTATAAAACTGTGTCAAAAAGAAAATAAAAACCGGGGGGAAATTAGTTAAAAGGTTTTATGTGGGTTTTTTTTTTTTAATTAATTCCTTTCTCACTCAGATACTGTTGCTATTGTAAGTGGCAATTCTCTGGGGACAAACAAACCCTGGATTGTGGTTTCTAAGTGCTTTGTAGAGGTGTTCAAAATGAAAGTGAGCAATATAAAAACTACCGTATGTGGGTCTGTGGGTCTTGGTGAAGGACAGGCAACATTCAACTCTCCATATAAAAGATGGGGAAATGATGGAGAGAAGAGACCGAGGTGAGATCTGGAAGGAAACGCTGCCACAAGTGAGAAGTCTGCTGAGTACCATCCAAAACATGTAAATTAATTCTGGTGAGCTTATGCGGAATGCCCTGATATGTGCATTTCAGGGAAGCTTTGACTCAACAGGAAGTGGTAGGCAAGCTACTCTACTGAGGTTTGCAGAGAAATTAGGCCTTTCATTGGGGGAGGATGGTCGTTTTGGTGGTTACTGTGGAGAGCTGGGTATTTTTTATTAAACTGTTGCAAACTAACTTCTTTAGGCTCCTGAGAAGGGCTTAAGTAGAACAGGCGTGGAAAGCAGGAAAGGATTGGGGGCAAGTAAAGGATTGTGGGTCTAAACCACAGAGCCTAGGGCTTGCCGATCAGAAGGCCGGAGGTTCGAATCCCTGCGATGCAGTGAGCTCCCATTGCTCGGTCCCAGCTCCTGCCCACCTAGCAATTCGAAAGCACGTCAAAATGCAAGTAGATAAATAGATACTACTCTGGCGGGAAGGTAAACAACATTTCCGTGTGCTGCTCTGGTTCACCAGAAGCAGCTTAGTCATGCTGGCCACATGACCCAGAAGCTGTCTGCAGACAAACACCGGCTCCTTCGGCCTATAGAGCGAGATGAGCATGCAACTCCAGAGTCAGGGATACCTTTACCTTTACCTTTACCTTTAAGGTATCATGCGTAGGGGGAAGCTTGGCATGAGTGGGGAGGGTGGGTTATGTGATGTACCCATTTAGAGGGGTTTGTATTTGGCCTCATAGAACTGACATAATCAGATTTTCAGTGCTATGCTGAGTGCTGTTTGATATCTCCATGGTGCCATAAATGTGTGGTATATGACACCTTATTCTGTTTCTGCTTTTCATTTGTATTCAGATGTTGTGGTTGGTGTGCTAGACAGGTGCCTGACAGTGGTAAAGGACAGGATGAAAGCCAATAACTTGAAGCCTATTTCCCAACAAGCTGTGTGTGGGTGATTCCTCTGTCTGGATAAGTGGGGTTCAGCCAGTTTTGGAGGGGGAAGAATCAGGTTCAGAGTGTGGCAGCACCAATGTATCAACTTATTTTGTTATCTACATAGTGCTCTATAGGTATATTTAATATAAGCTGAATCCAGGGGTTCAGTGTTTGGCACAGTTTAACTCCCCAAACCTTGATTAAGCAGACGACGATAAAACTCCTATATAGAAGCTAAAAACAGCGAGCCTGGATAAGAGGGTGGGAGCTGAAATGTAGAGAGGAGCCTTTGACAAGTCAGGGCCGAAAGCCTGAAGAAAAGTGCCACAGCTGTGAACTAAGATGGGCCAAGGGCATATCAACTCCAGGGAGTCCTTGAAAGCGAAGAGGGAGTCTCAAACTGTCAAAGCTAAATCTGATCAGGAAGGCTACACTCCTGCTCTGTCATGTGAGGAGAGAAATCCCATGCGGCGAATTCCAGTGGGGAAACCACAAAACCCAAAATGTGGAACTTCAATCTCACTTTGGTTGTTGAGGAGAAAAACGTATTCTCCTTTGAGTCCAACTTTCTTTCATTACCTCTTGGGAGACCCAGAGAGGAAGGAAAGGGAAAACAAGTCTTCCGTGTGGCAGTTGTCACCACATGACAAGCTATTTGAGTGCAGCAGTATATTACCATTCAAATCAGGCAGCTTTCTCCATTATGCTGCAGGCCACCTTCCTTTCCACTAAAGTCTGAAACGGGGACAAAGGCAGACAACTAGGAAAGTCCTTAGTTCAGTTGTAGTGTCCATTTAGATGCTCACAGGTTCAGTATTGCTGGTTAAGGAAAGATGAGCACTAGAAAAATGTTTTTATTTACCTGAGGACACAAAAAGACTTTACCAACCAAAGAAAGAAAATCTGATTAGTTGGACTAATGGTCTCAGTATATGGCAGCATCATACATTTGTTTATAAATATTAGTTTTGGAGAATTACAGGTGGCTTGAGAGAAGCACCACATCTTGGGGTATACACCTGCTTCTGTAGACTCCACATTTGCCTCTGCATGTTTTGAAACAAATTTTCCAAAACTTACAAACCCCATTCACCAGAGGCAAAAGCAAAATTCATTTGTACATCACAAGCAGGCAGTCCTTTTTTCAAGCTGCCTTCTGCTCAAAGAAAAAAGAAGAAACTATTTTCTGTCTTTGGACTTTGTTGAGTCACAACAGCGCCTACAAACAGCTTTCTTCTTCTGTCACCAGCACGAGTGAAGAGCCTTCTAGAAATGCACAGAGAGACTAACGCCTGATTTTCATGCTCCTCTTCTTGCCGGTAGTTTCCTTTTGCTCTGGTTACATGAATTCATCCATTGTGCTCTTTTCATTAAAATGAAAGTAGAAATTACATAGCACCAAGGCATGAAATCACAAAATCCAGATATTCAATCATGGATGGGGTGCTGGTTCTATGAAAGGAGTCTGGGAAAGCCATTACAAACTAAGTTTCAAAACACCATTAAGTTGCTTCTACAGTATAAAGAAGGGACGTAGGTGGCGTGTCTAAACCGCAGAGCCTAGGGCTTGCCGATCAGAAGGTTGGTGGTTTGAATCCCTGCAATGGGGTGAGCTCCCATTGCTCGGTCCCGGCTCCTGTCCACCTAGCAGTTCAAAAGCATGTCAAAGTGCAAGTAGATAAATAGGTACTGCTTTGGCAGGAAGGTTAATGGCTTTTCCCTGCGCTTCTCTGGTTTCGGTGCTCCATTGCTCCAGAAGTGGCTTAGTCATGCTGGCCACATGACCTGGAGAAACTTTCTGCGGACAAACGCCAGCTCCCTCAGCCTGTAAAGCAAGATGAGCGCTGCAACCCCAGAGTCGTCTGCAACTGGACTTAACTGTCAGGGGTCCTTTACTTTACAGTATAAAGTGAGTGTTCAACTCACCCTCTGGACCAAAGGTTTGATCTCTCCTTGTTGCGCAGCTTGGCACCTTGTGACGGTGTCCTGCTTCTTCCATTCCTCCAGCCCCAACCCTTACATTGTTGGCAGGAGACTACATGGAATTGGCTGAAAATTATCCTTGTAGATATTGTGTGAAATCACCAGTGCTGATCAGAAGGTGAGTGTTTCAGAGCAAAAGCTCAGAACAGAACAATAGAAGACTGTGGAATGACAAAGCTTTTACCTTTACTCCTGTGGAATAGTAAAATTAATAAAACCGCAATGAGGCATTAAAATAAAACAAACATTACCAAGCGAGGCAAATGATCAGAGTTCAAAGCCATGATCTGGTTCATTTATATACTACACTGTGCACAAATACATAGTGCTCAAAGCAGTTCACACAAGACAATTTAAGTGAAATAGAACCAAAAATATAGATGAAAATAATATGCTGTCATATGCCATTGATATTTCAACAGCTACAATTTATTTGAAACATATGAAAAGTTTACTTGAGGATGAAACATACCAACAAGACACTTGCCAGTATCCAGCATCAATAATATCAACATTATACTTCAATGACAGACTAGCCGTCAAGGAGAAAAGGGTAAAATTAACAGAATCAAACTACCTTTAGCAGCCACTAACTGCTCCTTATCCTCATTTAAATCAACTGGATAATAACAATGCACAGAGCTTCTGCTTGCAATATCCACATACGTTTAAGCTACGGTTCTGCACAATCTCTGCTGTGGAAATCTGACCCAATGCCTCATGGTGTTGCTTAAGCTAACAAGGTGGCATGCATTTTCCCTTCAAAGAGCATCTCCAATGAGACCTTTAGTCAAAGCCACAGAACGCCCTGGGACTTGGAAGTGCCTACAAATGAAGCTGCTGTCCGGATTCAGAATGAATTAGCTGCTGTATTTCAGCAATGCCCTTATTCCCTTTTTTGTTGATGCAAATGAGGCTCCTCTGCAGTGTCTCTGGGGCTCCCGGTGAAGGATGCGACATGCTGTGCGCAGCCTTTGCTCAGTTAACCAAGGCTGAAAGGAAGCAAACTGCAGGAGACTTCAAAGTGAAACTTTTTTCCACTGAGCGGTGCCTTCTTAATTGAATGCAAGTAGTTAGTCATGAGTTAATGAAAACTTTTGAGAATCTGCCTGATTGGCATGCTCCCTAAAGGTGCTAATTACACACATTCCTAATTGAAAGGACATCTGCTGCATCCTTTTAAGGCTCTTTCAAAATGTCTAAGGCCATATCTAAACTACAGGCTTAGGCTGTGCATACACTCCTGCATCCACTGGTTTGCGAAGCCACGTGTACAATATGTTAGTCGCAATCCATGCATTTATCCTGTTGTTTCTCATAAAATACTGCATTTTGATGCATTTCTCCCCACAAACCAGCTTCGACCCAAGTTGAGAAAAAGAACAACCTAGCTGCATTTTGAGTCGATAATGTGTGCACAGCTTCGTTTTAGTTTTATACCAGTGCAACTGGCTTCTTCCTGCCCTTCACAAAACAAAACAAAACAAAACAAAACAAAACAACAGAAAAGAACCCCACCCAACATCCTGGGGATTATAGTTTGACAAGGATGCTTAGACTTATGAGTTTCAACATGGCAATTCCCAGTAGAGAGGGGATGACTTTTAAATCAGTGTATGCCTGCAGAAAAAGTACAACTGGATGAAAAAATGAAGCTAGGAAATTGTGCAATGAGGCAGTGGGGAAAAGGGTGACAGTGCAACAAAGCTATGTAGCCAGTATACCTGGTAAAACTTTGGTTGCCTTGTGTGGCTAGATCACATGATCCCTGGCAATGTTATTTCTTTATTGAACCAGTTTCTAGTCCAGGGTCTCTCAGGTCCCAGGAACTGCATATGGCCTCTCTTCTGGTCCTTAGAGGTCTCCCCTGGTCATACATCACTCGCTGGCCCTGCCTTGCACCCCAAGTAAGTTCCCTGCCCACCATGTGTACTTCAACTCTGATAGAGCATCTTGTTTGGATGGAGGACATAGAGGGCTGTGTGTATAAACTCGCCTACTGTGCAAAGGTTGTTCTGCTCACATTTGCCTCTGGCCCCACTGACCACTGTCATGTGACCCTCAGAAATGTAGAAAGCAAAGATCACAAAATTAAGATAGAACAAAGTATGGTGCATCCTGTCAATATCCCAATAAAAATCCAGAATCAGTACACTGAAGCAAAACACACAATAATTCAATAGAAAAATCAACAGTCAGGAAATGCCCAAATTAACAAATGTATTTTTAATAGGCATCTAAAACATGCCACAGCTGATGCTTATTGGATTGCACAGGGGAACATGTTGCAGAGGGCTGATGCAGCTGTGGAAAAGGCCCACTTTTTAGACTAGATGGCAGTCTGCCAGCCACAGCAGACTCAAAGCAGAAGCCCAGCCCACCAACTTAATTTTCCAAGTCACGAAGAAACTAGATGACCTGAGACTTGCAGCTCCATCATCCCCTGCTGGCAGCAGTAAGGAAAGCTGCAGCCAATCAGCCCTGGAGGAATCAAGTGACTGGGGAAACCAACAATCCCAGCTCTACTATGAGCCCAGGTGAGCCCCTGGACTCGGGTAGCAGATCAGGAATGGTAGCAGAGCCATCCACCCACCTGTTAGCTATCTGCAACCTACAGCCAGTCATCTGCATTCTTGTCCATTGCTTCTGCCAATGTGCCTTTGCCTACCAATGTCAACAGGCTACTTCCCAAAAAATAAAGCAGGAATATGGGTATGCCTACTGATTGACCCATTCCCTCCCCTACAAGAAGTAGCCTTGGAACCCATACACTGGATTGTTTTGAGTGGTGCCATTTGCGTCTGATCCTGACAAGCCCTGACACCCACCCACTGCTAAAAATATTGCTGCAGATGGTCGCTTGGTCAGCCAGCTTGGCCTTGTCTGTGCATTAAATAATAATAATGGTAGAGTTTGAATTTGACATTAGCATTCTTTCTCTTTGCTGTAAGCTTTGTGTGTGCAATGGTGTTTGTCCTGGGTAGATAAAAAAAAAAAAAGCTCTGAGCAATGGAAATGAAAACAGCATTCTGTAAAGCAAATAAAAATAAAGCAGCCACATTACAGGAATGTAAATGTCACTGAAGTCACTCATGGGCCCCGTGAGTCAGCTCTGAAGATTCACAGGTCTGGGCTGACATTCCTCATGCACCTTCTCCTGGGGCTGCATTAAAACAACAACATTGCACCTTAGGATAATGCTTGTCATTTCTGTCTCCATTTGCAAATGCGATTGGACAGAAATGTGTCGGCTTTCCATCTATCAATTCCACCCTGATGCCATTCTGGTTAAATTAGATGTCAGTCTAAAGCCTGTGCAGTTTCCAACTGGAACCGAGCTTTTCCTTGCAGAAACTATTGGCGCTGCCAGTGTCCTTGTTCTGAGAGGTGGTTTGTTTGTTTGTTTGTTTTAAATGGGACAGAATTAATGGGACATAAATACAACTAAGCATTTTAAAAATATATATAATAAAGAATTGTATGGCTGCCATTTTTTTCTAATGCCTGACTGTGCAACATAGCTTCATTTTCATGCGTTATTCTGAAACTGTTAAAAAGGCTCTTTGTAGGAGAGTTAGAAATAACATTGCTTGGGCTACAGTTAGTCAGGCTGTGTTTTGGGTCAAACCTAATGGCAGAACTATGTTTTTGGACAATAAGAATCAGTCCCATGATGACCTTCCTACACCTCCCCACCACCACCACGTTTCCTTCTCTTGCACACTCTTCTTTCCTCCTCCACATCAATTTAGCTTGCAATTATGTCTGAACTGGGTAAATTATGATTTGGGGAAGCGTAGGTTATCTACAATCGAGGACCAAAACCCCAGTTCAAACTCTGCCAAAACGTGAAAGACCAAAACATGATTGGATGCAATTTCTGAACCAGCACATTGGCTTACTATACCTTTTTGGCTATTAATTACTGTTCTAGTGCATAATACAAAATTTCATAAAGCACAAAGAGAAGTGGAAAGGTGTTTATTGGTAGTGCAGTGGTACCTCGGGAGTCAAATGGAATCCATTCCAGAAGTCTGTTTGACTTCCAAAATGTTTGGAAACCAAGGCACAGCTTCTGAGTGGCTGCAGGAAGCTCCTGCATCCAATCGGAAGCCATGGAAACCACATCGGACATTCGGGTTCCAAAGAATGTTCGCAAACTGGAACATTCACTTCTGGGTTTGTGTGTTCGGGAGCCAAAACATTCAAGTTGCAAGGCGTTCATCAACCAAGGTATGACTGTGTTCAACTATACTCATTTACCAGAGAGTCAGTCCCACTGAAAGCAATGTTGCTTACTTCCAGAGAGACGTGCATAGGATTGCACTGTTAAGTGAGAGGAGAACTACTTAAATCAATGGACTTGTCCGTCACAGCTAACTGCTGCTAAGAAAATGAAAGTAATCACATAAACAAGCTACAGGGTAAAGTCTTATACCCAACCCATAACAACTGGGGAAATGTTTAACTCTATAATTACCCAATGCTGGCTTTGTATCCTGTCTTTCCTGAAAGACTGCTGCTTTGCCACTATACACCTCTGAATTCAGGTTAGAAACACAGAAACAGCTGTGAGCAGTGAGTGTGCAAATGCACCCAAAGCCACACAGACTAGACCAGAAAGGCCTTGAAGAAATTGCCTGAAGCAAAGCTCTGTCCAACAGAATAAGTTAGTCAGTGTTATTTCAGAAATGATAGTTTTTCAGATACTTAAAGGCAGTATGTAGGGCTATCTTTGCCTGGGGCTACATACATCTACCCCCACCCTATCCCACTATGGTTTCTGGTCAAACAGGGTTTTAAACAAAATTCTTATTTTATGATTTGTCAGGTATATACAACAGGTGAGGCCTGCAGCAAAATGTTGCAGCGTGTTCAGTGACAAGTTACATTTCTTTCCCAACGCTCAGTCTACGGCCTGTGGCTACTTATTGGGCTACTCTGTTTTGTTTGAATATTTTGCTCTCGTATGCCTTTAAAAGAGACATTTTTGTACTTCTGAAAACCCCAGGGTTTCCCCAGAGCATGCTGATACCACCTCCTTGTTTCTCAGTGGCCCCAATTTGCCTTAAATGCTGCTGGCATTCACCACCAGTAGAAGGAAACTATGGGCATCAAAATGCCTCATTGTGCTGCTAAAGTGGCCCATGTAATCAAATCACAGAATTGTTGGAAGGGACCGCGAGGGTCATCTAGTCCAACCCCCTGTAGTGCAGGAAACTGCCTAACATGGGGTTGAAACCCATGACCCTGAGATTATGGGTCATGTTCTACCAACTATAGGAGCCTACTCAACTTTCTCTTCTGTTCAATCATTCATTCAAAAATGTTTATGCCCCTACAGTTGCTCAAAGCAGCTTACAACATAGGCTGGAGAAACATTATATAAAATATACTAAACTCAATGGCTTGGTAGGTTTATTTATTTTTCATTAAATTTATATCCTGCCCTTCCTCCCACAGAAGCCCAGTGAAAAACAAGGAATAAAATAAAAATGTCAGTTTTTAAAAAACACAGTTTAAAAAGCAGTTGCAATACTGATACAGAATGGGAACAATTTCAACTTGGAAGGTTTGTTGAATGAGGAAGACCTTCTCTAGGTGCTGAAAATATGACAGAGACAGCGCCTGCAACACAAAAGGCCCGATTCCTACAGTGTGTGGAACGGACCTCATGATAAGATAGCATCTGCACAGCGCAGTTATTGACTGGGTGTATAAGGGGAGAGATTATCTTTCAGGTATCCTGGGTCCAAGGTGCACAGCCAGCACTTTGAACTTAGGCTGGTAGCTCATTGACAGGAAGTTAACTTAAGAAAGTTCACAGAAGGAAAGTTTCCCCTCCTTCCTTTCCCTCTTCCCGTTAGCCACGTGTGTCCCAAAGAGTTTCTCTGCAGGGTCAGGGACCCTCCTGAATAACACGGGCAGGGCTGTGTGGGCTTCTGAGGAGATGACAGGGCAGGAAACTTTCTGTTTGTGAGCTTCCCTTAGTTAACCTACCCGAGGATCCAAGTTTGCTTTTGGGCAATAGCCCATGTACCTGCCCCCCACATTGGTCCTGCCCCCCACAATTTGATCACCTCACATTGATCATGAAGACCCCATGGAAGACTTTTCCTTATTTAGTTCTTTTTTTTAATAACTTTTTTATTCAAAATTAAAACAAAACATATTATCCAGAAACATATCATCTTTATTCCCCCCATTTTTCCTCCCCCCTCCTTCCCCCCACAGAACCCACCCCACCCCCAACTTCCCTCAGTTCCAGTCTTTGATTTCTCTAAAAGTGCTGTTTTCTGCATGTTACACAGTTGTATAGATTCTCAAACTATTTAGCTGATTATTATCAATAAAAAGTTTGTGAATGTTTATTCAAAGCCAGCCAAGGAGTCCAGTTCGCTTTGTTGCATCTTCAAATACTTTGTAAAGGGTTCCCATTCATCTTTAAAGTCACAGTTATCCTTGTCCCGTAGCTTGTATGCCAGTTCTGCCAGTTCTGCATAGTCCCTCAATTTTTCTTGCCATGATTCTTTAGTTGGGGTTTCTTCAGTCTTCCATCCTTGTGCTATTAAAACTCTCATGGCCGTTGTCGCATACATGAAGATGATTTTCAGCTTTTTGGGCAGGTCTTTCCCTACAGGAAATGGAACATTTTCTTCAATTTGTTGTATATAATTTCCCAAAAAATTTTCATTACCTTAGAATCCCACCACCTTATTTAGTTCTTAACATTTCTCTTCTAACTTTTATCCAAGGAGCTTGAAGGGGTGTTCAACCAGGCCTTGGACTGATTAATATTCTACAGCCTTTTACATGTGTCTTTGGGAAGGGGGAAGTTATTGTTTTGCTGTTCTGTTTTACTTATTTACTTGTTTTTATCCTAATTTAACCGCTCTGAGTTCCTATGGTGAAGGGCAATCTAATAAATCAATAAAATCCTAAAGTGATCAGTCCAAGGTGACCCAGTGAGTTTCATGGTTGAATGGAACTTGAATCTTGCCCCCCACCCCCGCCGGTCTTAGTACAACACTCTGCTACACTCACTCACGCAATCAAATCTTTTATTATGGTCATAGACCAGCATAAGTAGGGTGGGGAACAATCATTTAAAATCTGCAAAACGTTTTGGAAAGCTAAAATTATTAAAACAAAGTATATATGAAAGACTATAAGAATCTAAAAGAGGCTAAAAGAATCTAAAAGAAGGGTTAGGAGCATTAAACGGATGTGGAAGAGCATAAAAGGTTAGTATATAAAAGGCTATGGCTATCAATTTACAGAGCACTCTGATATGAGTGTTCATTTGTGGCACAGGTCATCATCCGATGAATTTTGAATGCTGCTATGCAGAACCTAACAACATTGTATGTTGTAGCAGGGTTGGTATCTGAAAGCAGCAGGGGAGTATAGAATTGTCCTGTGCACCCTGGGTACTTATGGAGTAGTGGGGAAATGAGGCCAATACAAATGTCTCTATAATATAGGCACTGGAGAAGCACATGCTCTATTGTTTCTGTTTGTCCAGAATCACAGGGGCATTGTCCCTCCGAGTAAGCAATCTTCCCAAATCGACCTTCAATGACAGCTGAGGAGAGGGTGTGACATCGTGCCAGGGTAAAGGCCCTCCGGTGCTTAGGGACTTTGAGATTAGTTAGATATGCCATGGGCAGAATACCTGATGGATTCATTGGTAATAGAAGTTGGGGTCCACTCTGCTACACAATTATTATTTTTGTTGCTGTTGTTGCCCTTTATGGGTCATGGGATGCCCTAGATCATTGAGCACCTTTCAGCACATGTCATCACTTGAAGAAGGAACCGAGAAGATCCCATGTGTGTACACAGAATAATATGGGTGGAAATGGGTTTTTAAGTACTGAAAGTGGAAGGTACTTGTGCTACATAACTATCTCCCTTTCCTAAAAAAAAATCAGTCACAGGCACGATCTCTCTCTACATGAGGTTGAGCACTCCTGTTTCAAGCAGGATTTGCCTTTCATTTTCTTAGCAAGGCTTACGTTTCTGCGGCTGCCATGCTTCTCCTAATGCTATTTAAAATAATAATTTGGAAGCTACTTTTTTTTAACAATTCTAATTATCTAAAAGTTCATCTTGAACTATAAAATGTGTTATTGCCGATGCTGTGCAGAAGCATAAAACATACCATTAGGCATACTGCTGTCACATCTTGATAAGATGAAAACTGGGGAGTTTCAAAAATAATAATAAGAGCTTATTCAGATATGCTTCAGTGCCTTCAGAAAATTACAGACTATTTTTAAACTTACATTTCCAACTTATGAAGCAACTATACAATCTTATACACACCTACTCAAAGTAAGTCCAACTGAATCAGAGTATTATTTTCACAGTCGGGCTGTATTCTTACCATAATATGTGAACGGTCCAAGTTTCTGATTTCATACACATCTTAACATGAGAAATTTCCATTCATTCGAATGGCACGTGATGATTAGAGTGGAGGTCTGCAACAGAAGTGTTGCAGTGTAAAGTGCTTCCTTTCAGGCTTCCAGCTACTGCATACATTTTTCTCCTAATCTGACAGTCAGTCAGTCAGCATTTTTCCTTTGGTTTCATGTGACACAGGATGTATACTTGATAAAGGTAAAGGTAAAGGGACCCCTGACCATTAGGTCCAGTCGTGACCGACTTTGGGGTTGCGGCGCTCATCTCGCTTTATTGGCCGAGGGAGTGGGCGTACAGCTTCCAGGTCATGTGACCAGCATGACTAAGCCACTTCTGGTGAACCAGAGCAGTGCACGGAAACACCGTTTACCTTCCCGCTGGAGCAGTACCTATTTATCTACTTGCACTTTGACGTGCTTTCGAACTGCTAGGTTGGCAGGAGCAGGAACCAAGCAATGGGAGCTCACCCCGTCGCGGGGATTCGAACCGCCGACCTAGGCAAGTCCTAGGCTCTGTGGTTTAACCCACAGCGCCACCCGCGTATACTTGATAGGGAGCACCAATTTTCTGAAGAGTGTTACTGTGCTATTCACATGTTTACAGCGATGTGTCATATTCACATATAGGGCTGCTTCCTTTATCTCAAAAAACTGCACAAAACATAACATGTGATCACAACCTAACCTTTAAGGTAGTCAGTTTTCAGTGTTTACAAAGCAAGATGGATTGTATCCAACTACGTCATATTCAAAGCAGAACCATTGAAATCAATGCACCTAGGTTAGTCATTATTAACTTGTCTGTTGATTGCAATGTACCTACTACTCCATAACTTGGTCAGATACAATACATTATGTCCAAATAATCAGATGCATTTTTTCAAGCTGTTTTTTTCTAAGCAGGTCAGCTTTATTAGTTGCAATTTTAAGCTTGATAGCAAAATATATTATTTGTGTGTGATGTTAATCATGCCAATTGCATTGTCGTGAAAATTTAGTCTACACCAGAACATTCTGAGGCTAACTTAGCTGATAATTAAATTTCTTCGCTGTCTTGAAACAAAGGAGGCTCTTTATGCATTCATGATCCAGCTATCCTTTCCTCAGAAAGAAGTAACACACCATCATTCTGAAGTTAGGTTCTCTTATGTCTAACTTTTGAGAGAAACACTGAAGCAAATAGACTGTAGGAACAGTCATTCAATCCAAACAGCCAGCTGGCAAAACAGTAGAATTCCCTTCCATGCCTCACATCACTCAAGAAATGCAAATCTCAAATGGAATTTTCTCTACTTAGCACTGTGTTTTGTTTAGGATATTGGCTTCAAAGGCCACCCATTTCAGGAAGGCGTCTAGCTAACTTGCTCGTGCTGCTTTTATAGTTGCTGTGTTTTTATTTGTTTATTAAATGTTATATGCATTCTACCCGTGTAATTGTTTAATGTTTTGAGTTTCTGGGAAGCTTTATTTCTACCTTATTTAAGAGATTTTTAAGGAAATCCTCTACAAAATGGCTTACAAGAAGCTTCAAAGCCAATTTGCACATAAGACATATTACTATACTATTAACGACAGTGAACTAAAACCCAGAATAGGCAACTGTTTAATCACATCCATGCAAGCAACCTTTATTTACAACTCCCAATTAAAACCTACAGAGAAGTCTTCAAGGTTTTTTTTAAAAAAGACACGAGGCATTGATAGTGGATGCTTATGTGGCCCCTATGAAAAAAATGCTGATCAGCTATTTTATACCTTTATCATAGAGGATGAGGATGGAGTACAGATTGAATTATATACACAGAAGATGGAGAATGGTAAACCTTTTTGTCACACACACACACACACACACACACACACACATTCAACCTTCTTGATTTTGGTTTCTCTTCCCGATATTTCCCCCTCCCCCCCCCATTTTCTTTCAACTCCCGCCCCCTACAGCCCTAGTATTTATTTTTAACTGAGGGAACACAGGGATAAAGTTAAATTACTTTAAATCTAAATGTGGCAGGATTTACCCCATTTAACATATGGAGATTAAACAAATACATCAAAAGAAAAACCTAATGTAATCTTTAGATAGGAAACTCATTTCAGGATAACAGAAGAGACTTTTTGAAATCCTTCTCTGATAAGAAATTATGCTGCTGAAGTTAGTTCAGACCAAAAGAGTTGTGATACAGATCCAAAATGTCCCTAAGAAGTTTTACAGAAGAATAGAACTATCTAGATGAAGATTAATTTTTATAACAGTATATTTGAAGTTACTGAAATTAATACTACTGCTTTTTCTTCTTCAGATAATGGGGAAGAGGATTATTATAAATAACTGATTCTAAAGCAGGATAGGTTCCTTTAAATGGGGATGTGGTTTTTTTATCAATTGGGAATCACAGTAGATTATTTAGTAACATTTTTGATACATTTTTGAACACTTGGTCGGCTCTAGTTATGTAATAGTTTTTATTGTGAATTTGATTTTCTAATGGATTGTACCACATTCTGAGATCTCTTATGATGATGTATTGTGCTAAATATAGAAATACAGTAAGGAACTCAACCTATAATTTCAGAGGCGTTTGGAACCTCTTTCATAAATTATTTTTAATAGATGCATGGAGGGGCCATTTTCTGTTGGAACAGAATTACATCAATTTTTCTGAAAAGCATAAATCTTGCCTTTTATCACACAGAGAATCTTAAAGGTTATAATATATGTAAATATTATCTCTATAATATGAGTATTGTTTATTTGTTTATATCTTCTTCGGCGATTGTCTTCCATAATCATGGTTTGAACAGTGAGTCTATAAGTGACTGTGGAGGCCAATTCTGGATTCACACGTCCTTCCACAGTGGGGACATTGGTTTCCGGGTGGGAGTTGATCACGGTGTGAATTTGCCAAGCGTGCCTTCCTCTTAGCACATTTCTCCTTTGTGTCTTGAGTTCGAGTGTCTTCAGAGCCCATGACACCTTTGGTAAAGGCTGTTCTCCAACTGGAGCACTCGCAGGCCAGTGTTTCTCAGTTGTCATTGTGTATACTACATTTTTTTTTAGATTTGCCTTGAGACAGTCTTTAAACCTCTCTTGTTGACCACCAGCATTATGTTTTGCATTTTTAAGTTCAGAATAGAGTAGGTGCTTTGGAAGATAAGCATCAGGCATCCACACAACATGACTAGTCCAATGAAGTTGATGTTGAAGAATCATTGCTTCAACACTGGTGATATTTGCTTCTTCCAGTACACTTATATTAGTTCATGTGTCTTCCCAAGTGAAGTGTAAAACTTTTCGGAGACACTGTTGATGGAATCTTTCAAGAAGTTGGAAATGGCATTTATAAGTGGTCCATGTTTTACTTACCAACATGTAAGTATAAAAATAACTGCACTAAACTAAAAATAACTTTCAAAAACCTAAGCAAGAAGCTGTTCTTTTTCTTTATTTTAGCAATACAGTCTCATATTAATTGTTATATTTATATCCCACCTTTCCTCCAAAGAGTTCATGGTGACATACATGGTTTTCCTTCACCCTATTTCAGCCTCACAGCAACCCTCTGAGGTAGGTTAGCCATACATCTTGTGACTGGCCAAGCTCACACAGTGAGCTTCATGACTGAGTAGGGGTTTGAAGCCTGGTCTTCCAGACCCTAGTCCAACATGCTAACCACTACATGGCAGTGAATATGTTCATCTGCCTCATGTTTGGGACATAGTTAAATCACATATGAGGGAACACTTTATTCATGCAAGCTTTCTTTAAAAATAAAAAGAGAAAACCAGCATATAGTATCAAAGAATGTAGTAAAATGGGATAATAGCAGAATAAAACTCCCTTGAGGGTAAGCAATTGTTAAATGCTGTGACGAAAACATTACAGTTAATGAATCCACACAGCATGGCCAGAAGACTGCTCTGGTCTAAATTTTAGTTATTTGAATGCAAGCACTAGCTAGGAAAATTATTACTAAGGTTATTATTGCCTTTGGACAATAGGCAATAGCATGGCTTTGCACAAGTATATTTCAGTGAAATCAATGATGCTTAAGCAAACGTAATACAGTTAAACCCTTTCCAAACAATATATCCAACTTCATGGGGATCATGGGGGCAGGCTCACTAGGTAGAATACTGGTGATTAAATGTACCTAAAAATGCCAGGCCTATATACACAATAACAACATCAAATGTGGGACTAGGAGATTAATCAGAAAGCATGAAGTATTATCTCTGAAGTCAAGTCATGATGATCCTATGCATCTTATGCTCTAATTAAAAAAAAAAAAAGTGGACTAAAAGCCGTAAATCAGACCAAACCTTTATCCATCTGTTATAACCAGTTGCAATGGTGGGGTGTTGCATATTTTGATTTCAAGAAAGTTGGAAATAGTTTCTAGGCAGTTTGGCTTGCAATGCCTTGAGAGATCTTAATAAATTCAGTAAAGGGACCTAATAAAGCTACAAACAGCTTCTATTAGTGTTTATGGAGAGTAAACAATAATAACCATTAGGCTCTACAGGACCCCGAAGAGCTTTACAAACAACTTTTTTAATTAAAAAAAAATCATCAGAGATGATGGACAATTGTATTGGTTGGGTAGTACAGCTCTGAGTTAAACCTCTGGACAAAACCAGTGTTCACTGTCATTTAGGTGGGGATTGCTGTGGTTTACATTATAAAGATTTTATCACTGTTTGTTCTTATATTGTTTCAGCACCACCATCCCTGAAAAACAGATTAACGGTAACTGGGTAGCTTCCTGGGCAGGCTTCCTGGCCAGAGATTAAAGTTTGCTTGGGTTTTTTTGTTTTTTGTCTTGCAATGTGTAAGTACTAGAATTTTAGCCTGGTTTACAGAAGTCACTCTGATTCAGAAGTCACCACAAACAAAATTACAGTTAGAATACAGATGTGTGGCCCACACAGCATGTTAAGAAGATAAGGAGAACCTCCTGGATTGGGCCAATGATCCAACAGGAAGCCTGACCTCCTGTTCTGGCTGGGTAAACACCATATATATAAAGCACATTTAAAGCTCCATCAGATTTTGGACACTGTGGTTTTCAAAGCTACAATTCTCAGCACCCTTAACGTCATTTATTATCCATATGTTATACACATTTGCACTGAGACTTTGTTGGTGGTGCCACCACTAAGGGGATGCCTGGTTGGTGTTGACTCATGACAGGCCTTTTCTGCTCTTGTTTATTGCTCCTGGATTGCCCTCCCTAATGAGGTGTGCTTGTCTCTAGCATTATGAAATTTCAGGAGGAATTTTGAAACATTTATGTTTTTACCCAGGCATTTGGCAGCTGAAGAATACTGTTCCCGGCAACTATGAGATCACTGAATGAAATAATGTTTCTAACTGTAACTGTTTTTAGAACATTTTGTCTGTTTTAGGATGCCTTTTTAAAAAAAAGAGTTTATGTGAGGTTGCCCTTAAGAGTAGATTCAGATCTGTAGCTGAAGCAGAAGGTGGCTGCTAAGTTTCTCAGTGAGGCTTCCTACGATGAACATGTTACATCTGCGCTGAAAGAGTTTGAACTGGCAGCTGGTTAGCTGCTCAGAACCTATAATTGGGAAACGAATTCCATTTATTTATTCCATTTATCCATAAATTACATTTAGTTATCCATATATTTCCCAAGGATAGGTTCCGAGCTTCCTGGAAACAAATGGAATGGAATTTGCACACGTATTCTTTCCGGTAAGAACAGCAGCATATAAGTAGACACACTCAGGGCAATGCGATCCGGCGTGTGTGTGTGTTGTGTGTTGTGTGTGTGTTGAGTCAGGACTGAGTGAGCCTCTTTCTACCGCAGGCAGTTCTGCAGGACTTTCAGACAAAGGAAAGTTTGTTCTCCAGACGAGGAAAGACTGCAGCGTGGCATTTAATAAATGTTTGCAGATGACTGATTTGTGTATGTGTGTGTTTGTGTCTGCGTGTGTGACCCCTCAACTCCTTGTAAACTGACCAACGCAGCGGAGAAATGTTCCTTTAAAAAAAATAAAATACTGGAATGATCGGAAAGATAATTTAATGAGCAACTCTCTAAAACCCAGAACATCTGCACAGTGCAGATTTGCTTTCGCATACCGTAAAGGCAGAGAGAGCATCCAACTGAGCTTTTCCCTCTTAAATTGAAAAAAATAAAATCCCCCAGCTAGAGCCATGAATCAAACTTAGTCATGTGACGGAGGGGAGGTACTGGGCTGGCTTGCAGCCAGTGGCAGAAGCTGATGGGTGGAACAAACAGGGCATGAAAAGACTAACATGACTAACGGATCTTAAGAATTGTGGCTCCTTCTCTGGATCTCCAGGAATGTAGGCACGGGCACCCCTCCGCAGCTCTCCGGCCAACCTCCTGCCTCAGACTGGATCTGTTACTCACAAAGCAGATCTCCTTCTGCTTTGCGGGCTGAGGAAGGCTAGGGAAGAACATGGCCTGCATTTTGAAGGTAAACCTCTATCTGTTGCTTGAATGGCTTGCTTAGAGAAAGAGAGAGAGAAACCCGTTTGCTGCTCTGTGTATGCAGTCCTTACATGGTCCTGCTGCAGCTTGGTCGTAATTGTACATTTCTGAGCATTGATCCCCACCCCCCACCCCCACCCCCCGCCTCCAGCCCCGATGGAATAAGAAAGACCGAGAGATTCAGAATCGCCCAGCTGTGGCTCATTTCCTCCTCTGCCATTCTTGTCCTTTTTTCCCTTGCATTGTTGGAGCTGCAGGCGAGCAGCTTGCGGGTGTTGGGAAAAGAGGGAGGGAAGGACTGTGCGCAGCAATGATAGGCTAGGCTAAGGAGAGAAGCGCCGGCTTCGCCTGCCTGACTTTCTTGTGTTTAGGTTTAGGAATTGCTGTAGGAGCCACAGTGGGGAGAGAAACAGCATTTCGACTGGGCCGGAGAGGGTGCCGTCTTCTTCCATCGGTGAAAACACCGGAGATGTTTTTCTTCTTCCTCTTCTCCCCTCTCACCCTGCTCTCCTCTTCTTTGGGAACCGACGCTGCAGAACTTACTACTCCTTGCAGATTTGCAACAACCGTACAAGTTGCTCCACAAGCACACGCGCCGCCCCCCCTCAGTTTTCAGCAGAGCCCAAACCTGGCCTTAAATCTGTTTGAGACGGTCAAACTCCACAAAACATCTTCTGGCTGGCTTCCTCCCTCGCTGCCTACAGGCAGCAGCGACATCCTTCTGGGTCGTTATCACCTTTACACCCAGTTCTTTTAGATACAGGGACGTGGGCAGGCCTCTATGCAAATAAATATAGCAGTGGTGGTATATGTGGATCAGGGGGCCTCCCAGGAGGCAGACGTGAGGGGTAGAGAGAACACTAGTTGCCTCTCACAAACCACATTTTCAAGATGCATCCGCACAGCCATCTGAGGCACCTTCTTTCTGGCTTCAAAGTCTCTGCTTTTGCTTTACCTGTAAATGCATGCATGGCCTCTGCAGGCAACACACTAGTCTGATTGCGTGAGTCCTTTCCCCTTATTATTCTTGCCCCTTGTTATTAGCCCCCAAGGTTCCTTACTCTGCTTGGTTCAGCTCCTCAGGGTTGTTTACTGAAACATCTGCCCTTTGGGTGGGATAGAACCTGCTACCTTGGCATTCTCAGCACTGTGCTCTAACCAGCTGAGCTATCCAGGTTCTGCTTCTCACAGTGTGCCCTAGGATTAAGATATGCCCAACTTCTTGAAGTCCTTATTAGTACATATGCCAAGGAGGCTGTTTCCAAGATATCTCATTAAGAAGCACAGTTCCATTTATGGCAATAGCTACACAGCTGGAAGAAACCTTATGCTGCGCCAGACCATTGGCCTGTGTAATTGACTACATCATGGGTGAGGAATCACCAGCCCATGGGCCTGTAGCACCTTTTCATCTGGCCTGCAACCTGCCCTCTTCCCCAGGGGCAGAGGGAGGCAGCCACTTCAAGGAACATTTGCTGGGAGGCAGGGAGTGGCCTGTGGCCTGTTGTGACTCTCCAGTGGGACACACTGTCCTGTGAAGCAAGACTCCACTGCCAGCCTAGTTAGCTTCTGCCTGTGGAAGTGGGAGCGGGCACTGTCTTGTTCTTTGCCCCAGGCAGCAGAATGGCTTTGACTGACCCTGCCTGCCTGCCCGCCCTCCCCATTACAAAACTCCTATTTGTGCAAGTAGGCTATTCCCCCACCCCAACCTCAATACTAGAAGTTAAAATACTAGAAATTAAACCTGGGGATTTCTGTGCCACGGAGCTGTCGGCCTTCACTAGGCATTAAATCTACAGTCTCAGGGTTAATAGGAAGGCACCCTTACCTACTGAGCCAAAAGGCCCACTGGAGGAAAGCAGCGTTGCAACAAAGCATTGCCAAAATGTGATGCTGAATTTGAGCTGTCCACATTCCACATTTGGCATTAAGTAGATACCTTCTCCTATGTTTCAAACAGAAGCAAGAATGTGTATCTAGTTTCTGTGCCTTTATAATGTTCACACCTGACCTAGATTAGAATACCTAGAATAACATGTAAGAAGGATTCTTATCAGACTTGGAAAGACGATCTTGCTCAGACCAACCTCCACTCTCCCCACCTCCCCTCTTCCAGAGGCAATTCTTAGACATCACAAAAGTAGCTAATCCCCTTGCTTTTAAGGCTCTGGGCTAATTTAATTATATAGATGGCTATCAGAAAGATGTGGAAAGGTTAACCAGAGCCACTGGCTTAGTCACTGCTACATTGTTCTAAGAAGTTTCCAAATGTTATGGAAACTGGTTAAAATAAACAGAAGTATCTTTAGAAGTGGATGAACAACTCAGTTTCCCAAGGACTCTCAAAGGAGTCTGACAAGGGGCAGTGAACTGGCCAGGCCTAAATGTGTCACCTCAGAAGCAAGCCCTGTAGAGTTCAGTGAGGTTTACTTCTAAATAAGTGGATATAGATTACAGTCTAAAAGTTATTTTTCATATGCCACTGTTAGATATAGAAGTTTAGGTCTTCTCGGCAGATCTTATAGGTTACCCCCCCAACCCATTATTTAATAGTACTATCAAGATATGACCCTTTCCCAAGCTATTATTTTCCTTCACTGAAAAAGACCTAACAAGCAGGAATTGTGTAACCAAACCAGTATTGGCCAGGCTAATGCTTAATCTTGTTATTGCAGGAGGGTGTGAGGATAAAAGGAGGAAGGGATACTGGGAGATTAGCCACACCATAAGGCAAGCGGCAATGTTGTTCCAGTTAAACATCACTCAAGGAAAGTGATCTCAAATAACTTCTCTCCAATGTTTACAGAATTGGCTCCAAATAATGAAAACTGAGTTTACATTCTATGGGGTGGCTTTTTGCTCCCCATGATTACGAAAATGTCCCACCCAATCTCTCCAGTGAAATTTATCGCTTTTCTCCAGTAAGGGCTTTTTATTTTCTTGACAGATTTTATTGCAGGGGTCAGCATACTTTTTCAGCCATGGTCCAGTCCACCATCCCTCAGACCATGTGGTGGGCCGGACTATATTTTTTGGGGGGGAAATGAACGAATTCCTGTGCCCCACAAATAACCCAGAGATGCATTTTAAATAAAAGGACACATTCTACTCATGGGCCAGACTGAGAAGGCGATTGGGCCTTCGGTTGCCTACCCCTGTTTTATTGCAGTGGCATAGCACTAGGCTATGATGGCTGGCTTCTGTGTTTCCATGATGCTTTCAACTGCAAGACAAGCAAAAAATAAATCTTAGACTGCAACGGACAATGGTGTAGGAAAGGGCAGTGAAACAGCAAAGTTGTTTACATGGTGGCAACTTTTATCTTCCCACTCCTTGCACATTTTGGCTGAGAGGTGCATAGTGCATAGTCTCTAGCCTCTTTGAAGGGGCTCTGGTAATGTCTTGCCAGAAATGCCAGAGCTTTGCTCCTGCCTCATCGTATCGCTGGTCAATGCCCCAGCACCTTGTACATTGACTCTATGCCCTATTGATAACTTATTTCTTTTGGTCAAAGGAAGTTAGGCACTTACATTCTGATTATTGTCATTGGATTTATGTCCGCTCACCTTTCCTCTGGGTTGTACACAACACAGGTTCTTTAAATATGTGCAGCTGACAGTGGTTCTTACATCAAGCAGTTCTGCACAGCAGTTCTGAAGAGAGCTGTAGACACATCGATATGAGATGTGTAATTCATTATTTATTTATTTATTAACTGAATTTGCATAGCTTCCCAATGGCCTAAGTTCTCTGGGTGCCTCATGTAACAATTAAACCATTAAATCAAGCTATTAAACCTAAAAACACAATTAAAACTTCAATGTGTAACTGGGAAAAAAGAACCAAACAAACCATATCTACAAAATTTTCCTCGCCTGCCCCGTACATCATGCAAGAGACAACGGTTTGCATGAGGCTGTGGTACAATAGAGACGTGGTGCCTTAGAGATATGGGCACTTCTTTTGTTCGCTGTCATCTGTGGTAGAACAGGTTTTGCAAGCCTTTGAAAAGTGACAAAACTTACAAAATCTTTTTACTAGAAACAATTGTGGAATGACTGTACACACCACAAACATTGATGCCTGCTCCAGATCTTCTCCATCATTCTGAGGCAACCATTGCATGCCTCTTTTGATAGACTTTGACCAGCCCCTTCTCATGCTTTAAAAACATGCATATGTGGCCACTTCCCTACATTTATTTCCAAAAATTCAATTAGGGAATGGTTATGACAAAACTGACCCTTAGTATGATGACAGGGTACACAGATCTGAGTTATAAAGGATCTGACTCACCCAGTCCTGACGGTTAACATCTGCTGCTAAGTTCGTCATTCCCCTTTAAGATTAATGGGAGCACAGTCTAAATGGAAAGATGTGAAACTTGTTTTCCTTGCTGTTCCAGCAGGTTTTGTGGAAGCCACATGGCTGTTCAAAAAGCTTGTTTTGTGGTTTCTGAAACCATGAGAAGACCTCTGACCTTGCCTTTAAGAGTAGTGCTTGCAGTTACCTGTAGTGCTTAAACATCTGGGGAAGCTGAGGTGTAGCAACATTGTATTTATGCATGGGGCAGTAGTTATGGTGACAGTAACTACTTCATAAACAGTGACAGCCCACGACGTCCTCAACTGTGAGTGAGTGCCTATGTGCTCCTTCTTCCCCCATCCACCCCTTTCCTGGCTATTGTCACTGCTTCCAGGTTTGAACATAACAAGAACTCTGACTTAACGCAGTCTAGGATCTCCATTGCAAAGCTAGTGTGGAATGAGGGAATACAAGGCGTGAGTATGTGTCTATGGCACACATACCATGGTTACTGAAGCTGTGGATGATGGTCCAAACACAGCCAGCGAGTTTTCAAGGGGTTACTTTGCAGCTCTCTGTAATCTGAGTCTATTTCCAATTTTTAGGATTTTGTGCATGTTAGTCTATGGAGGTCTCAAGAGATATTGCCCTTCCACCAGTTGATGCGTTGGTGGGAAGCTTCTTTCTTCTCCTCCACCCCTTAATAAGAACACTCAGGCTAGCAAATACTGTGTACACCCAGCCTAAATAACTTGTGACTCATGAGGTCAAGCACAACCCACCAGCCATATATTGTGGTCTGCCAAGTACTAGCCAACTCTCTGCACTGTGTTTTTGCAAAATTCCAGACAGGAACTCAAAACAAGTGACTTGCCACAGGTCCTGAGGGCCAACATAGATGGATGATGAGCTGTGGTCAACTTGGTGGGTCACAACTACTGCAAATCCATTATAAACCATGCACTCGTAAGAATAAGTACCGTAGTTAATTGCCTGGTTTGCATGTCACATTATATTAACCATGAAAATAATCCATAAATCTTAATGTAAATATATATGTTAATATAGGGAGTCTATAGTTTACCTCTTCAGGACAAACCACAAGCTATAAATCAATAAAAAATATCTTGGTTATAGCTCATGGTTAGTCTGGAGATAGTTAAACCATGGGCCTGAGTTCAAGTGAGACTTTAAGTCAGTGATGGCCAGACTTGGCCCTCTAGCTGTTTTGGGAAAACAACTCCCATCATCCCTAGCTAACAGGACCCAGTGGTCAGGGATGGTGGGAATTGTAGTCCCAAAACAGCTGGATGGCCAAGTTTGGCAGTCACTGCTTTAAGCCAAGCTATGGCTTAACTCAGTGTGCAGCAGTAGCAAAACAATCAGAGAGGAGCAGAGTGGCTGCATTTTCCTCCCTGGGAGCTCACATACTTGTGCATCCACACTAAGCCATGGATTGACTTAATTGTGATATGCAAATCAGACCTGTGTCTATAGTCTTCCTAGCCTTGACATCGCCACAGTCTTTAAATCAGTCTCTAAACACAGAATATTGTTTCTCCTTTTGCACAGCCAATCTATGCCTAAAGGAAAGGGTAGTATTTTTTTTAAATGGAAAGTACTATGGCTTATGTGTATTGTCCTTTTTATATTGGCACAGATGCTTTCCTAAGTTGGAGCCAGATCAGAATATGTCTTTAAGAAAAGCAGGACTTTGTTGAGAAAAACTTGCTCAGTTTGGGTGTTTCTCTTAACTTCAGCAAATAGATTTAGCCAAAGTAACCCCTGGTACTTATGTGATAAAGAAACCCAGCTGGTGTGGTATTGTCTAGATATAATGAGGGCATTTTTCATAGATTATACACTTCCTTTTCCAAGGCTAGCATTTTCTTTTGTAAATCAAATTTCTTGTTCTCCTGATGTCAGCTTTTCATATAAATACAGCAGAGGATTACTGTATAAAGATTAGTGTCTGATCTTGGACGAATATGTAGGTTGGAGCTAAACTGAGAATCCATAAATGTGTTTTCATCATATTTTAGATTTGGCCGATGTGTGCGGTGTCAATAAAGAGTTGGCAGTGTTGAGAAGCAAAAGTTGGTGGTGTATTGTGGTTGCTCCCTGTTCCTTGGTATTTGAAAACTGAAGTTTGAGATAGTTATATATATGACATAACCAGCATTCATATGAAAAGCCTTGAGTTACAGTGCAATGCTATGCATGTTAAATCAGAAGTCAGCAGCAGTGAGTTCAATGGGGCTTTATTTCATATAAGTGTGTATATAAAATTGCATCTTAACTCACTCCCTTGCCAACTCTGTTTTTCTTGACAGAGACATCTCTAAAGTTATGGTCCATTGTAACCCTTTCATGTGGGAGGTATTCGGTTATTCTTATGGTTAGCTGAAGCTACCAAATTTACTGCGGGGACAATGTGTTATTCTTTACAGAATACATAACTAGTTGGATTAATTGCCACAAAACTGTTCTAACATTTGTCTAATTAAACAATCCACTGGCCTTTTAAATTCTGTGTATATGGCGTATTGTTTTTATTTGTGATGCATTTTTGTGTGTGGTCTAAACCACTGAGCCTAGGGCTTGCTGATCAGAAGGTCGGCAGTTTGAATCCCCGTGATGGGGTGAGCTCCCGTTGCTCATTCCCTGCTCCTGCCCACCTAGCAGTTCGAAAGCACGTAAAGTGCAAGTAGATAAATAGGTACCGCTCCAGCGGAAAGGTAAACTGCAATTCTGTGCACTGCTCTGGTTCGCCAGAAGTCATGCTGGCCACATGACCCAGAAGCTGTACTCAGGCTCCTTCGGCCATTAAAGTGAGATGAGCACTGCAACCCCAGAGTCGTCCGCGACTGGACCTAATTGTCAGGGGTCCTTTTACCTAATTCAGTAAGACGGCTGGTAGGTTCAGTATTGGTTATTGTGTTGTTTACAATCCGCCTATCCTGAGTGAGAGAGGCAGTGGCTGCATTTCAAGGTAATGCTAAACTGTTGTTTAATGTTATATGAATGAGCCTACATAGTTATTTCCTAGACTTGTACACTCTCTTCCCCACCTCCCCTCCCCTCCCCTCCCCTCCCTACTGCACAGTTTTGTAGTTCCAAAACTAATGCTTAACTGTGGTGTGTCCCTTTATTTAAACCAACAAACTATGGTCAATGCTAGCTATGGTTAGTTTAAAAGAAGTTCGCTTCAAAACAAGGCTTATGAAATGGTTTTGTGTACAAGCTGTCTTGCATTTAATGTTAATTGCTGTTTCTGGTTTGGGCAGACATTGGTTTAAGTGAAAGTGATGGCAAAAGTTTTCAAACATCTGTCAACTCCAAAGATAGCACCTCTGGAGTTTAGCTCCACAGATATCATTATAGTGCCTGTAATAGAAGATGGAATGTTCAAAATAGATTGACATTTAGGAATCATACAAATTTAGAAAGAAAATGGATTGTTTCGTTAGCAATTTTTGAACCTGATGAAAACATTTCAAAAAGTTGGTAAGTGGCCCACAATCCTCATGCTCTTCTCAGAGTGGCTCTGCAGGAATTCTGCTTGCTGACTTTGCTTTCCTGGGGCTGAACCAATCCTCTTGTGTGCTGGCTTAAGTAGAGGTCTGCTTCCTTTATGGGTGATTCTCTGCCTGTTAATTTTTCTTTTTTCTTTTAAAGAAAGAAGAACCAGGCCTCACCTTGAATTTTGTTACTGCCCAACCAATTAAAAACACACTTTTACATGATTTGCTCTTTGCACTATATTTAAATTTAAGGACTTTTCATTACCAAAACGATGGAATAATACAGCATCAAGGAGTGACAGCGTATGCTTTATTGGCTCATTACTGTACAATCAAGTAGGGCTGTGAAGCTTCCCCAGGCATGTATTAATAGGCCCATAAAATCACTCCAGAGTATTTTCAATAATAATAATGACCATTATATTTTTTGTGAAGCTAAGAGAATGCATTTTTCTCCCTGTGCATCGCTTGCCTTTAAACTCCACCATTCCCCCTGCAAAGCAAAAACCCACCCACCCCTTTTATTATGTTGTAGCATGGGTTGACAGTGTGGTGCCCCTGGGCACACATGTGCCCTCAGAGGCCTTCCCTGGTGCCCTTAGGCTCTCATTTCCCTCACTTGAAAGAGAGCTTTTTTAGCCAATAGAAGACTTATTTTCAAGCCCAATTGCAGTATGGGGTCAAATACGGGACGCTTACAGCTGGGAGAAGGGAGTGCTGTGGCATGTATGTGGTGCCCACAACAGTTGGAATTGGAAATGTGCCCACAGGCTCAGAAAGCTTAGTTACACATACCTCAGAGTATTTATGGAAGAGAAGAATGTTAGCATTCCCAGAGGAGTTGGCTCTTCTTGCAGACACAGTGGAGAGATAGAAATCAGAAAGTTGTTGATAACTGTGTTACTCTTAACCCTTGCTACATGACATAACAGTCCTCTGTTCCTCTCTCTGAAACATGCAGGTTGTTATGCTGGCGAGAGATTTAAAGGGAGTCAAAGGTGGCATGATGGAACCATTTTTTAATCATGATGCATATCCACATTCCCTCATATCACGATTGTTTTGTAGGGAAGGCACTAGATAAACCTCTTCACAATAGAGATATGTACAGAAAGAGTGCACAACATGACTATGAGCGACACTGCTAGTTCAGTAACATATTTAACATTTTTTGTTCTTCTTTTTTTAAAAAAGCCTGTCTCCAGCCTCAGGGTTCCTCAGCAAGAATCATAATGTTATTTACTTATTATGCGTTTATTTTTTAAATGTTCTCTGGGTGTCATGCTGGAATATGGAGAGTTCTGTTCACATGCTTCTCATGTGCTGGAATGCCTTAATGAAGAATGCTGCAAATTTCTTTTTTTAGGAGCCATGACTAATTTTAGGTTCAAATACTAAGGTTTCTAACACAAATCCTCCACACGAGGGTTGGATAATGACGCAAAGTCTCAAAAGGGGAAGAAAAGTTTGCCTGAAAGGCTTCTACTGAATCCCATAAGGTGGGAATGTGTTGTTCTAGAGTCCTGTTGCCATGTTCCTTCAGAGACTGAGATTACAGTGTTGGATAAGCTAATCGTTTTTTATTGGTTCTGTGTGTTTCGGTGAGGGTGTACAAGCTTTCCAGTTTCTTCCTTTGTCAAATTCGCTTCCCATCATATCTGCCTTGATTTGAATTGTATCAAAATTTAAATGTGGCAACTGTGTATTACCAGGTTCTTGTTTTTTATGGCCATGGCTAGGTTCTGTAGAATTACGTCAAACCGCTGTTTATGCAAATAGCTAGGAAGAAAACATGGTCAGAGGGAAAAGTATGAAACTGAAGTGGCAATCCCTAATGACAGTGCTAACAGTTTCAGAGTAATTGGGTCACCGGGCAACAGAGCTCATTTGGGATATGGAGGCCTAATTGTCTGAATCTTGCCTGAGGAAATCTTAACTGTTCTTTTGTGACATAATTTTCCTGATCTCTCTCTCCCCCTCCCCCCCTCTCTCTCTCCTCCCCCCCCCCCACCCACAGACTCTCTCTCTTTGCAGTTTGAGCACAAAGTTCTTCAATATTTCTGTTCTGAATACTGGTAGCAAAAGCTGTCAGCCAATACTCTCAATTTTTTCACATATTCCTCCCCTCATCTTCAGTTCTGAAAATTCTGAAGTCTCAAATGCAAACCAGGGAACAGGCCCTGTGGTGAAGAGAGAACTCTGCCTTCCTAGTCACCCTGTGTGCTCAGTAGGTTGTGGACCTCAGGAAATGGAGTGTGGCTGCTTTCAAGAACAGCATGAAAATGTTGACAGTAAAAGCAAAAAGATGAAAATGACACAGCCCACCTTCCATTTTCCTCTGCTTCTGAAAGCTGGCAAAGTGTCCCTCCCCACCCCATGTCAAGAAGACCAAGGCTGGTGATGCATCCCAGTGATGCAAGGAACTGTGACTGACCGTGCTTTCCTAATGGCTCTATTAACACTTACTGCCTCAGCTTTATCTGAAAAGTGCCCTGTGAAGCGTTGCATGAACAGAGGCAGAAAGCACTTCATGGGGAAGTGTAATCCATTTATGAAAATACATATCCTTCTAGGAGGAGGCAAATGGAAGGTACATCAGTAGTTCAGGTGTAACCAAGGAAAGGCCTTGTATATATATTTTTTTAAATCACAACATACTGGAGTTATCTGAAAATTCTTTGCAGATTTAAGAAAAGCCCAAACGTTTTCTAACATGAGCAGAAGTACTGTAGCTTGTGTAAATGAACACAGTTTAACAGCGCAATGCCTTCCTGAAGTAAGTTTCATTGTGCCTACTGACCAGGGATAGCTCAGTCGGTAGAGCATGAGACTCTTCATCTCAGGGTTGTGGGTTTGAGCCCTAAGTTGGGCAAAAGATTCCTGCATTTCAGGGGGTTGGACTAGATGACCCTTGTCCCTTCCAACACTACAATTCTATGATGCTATGATTCTATATCGGCCCATCTTCCTGGTATGTGCATTTGGGATCATGGCCTTATTCTGCAATACCAAACATACTTAAAGAGTAACCCTGTTTATACTTACAGTGGTACCCTTGGTTGCAACCAGGATCCATTCCGGAGCCTCATTCTCAGCCTGAGCAGAACGCAACCCGTGACTGCGCATGCGTGGGTCGCAATTCGCTGCTTCTGCGCATGCGCGTGATGTCATTTTGAGCATTTGCACATGTGCGAGCAGCGAAACCTGGAAGTAACCCTTTCCGGTACTTCCGGGTCGGCATGGGACGCAACCTGAAAAGATTTAACCCGAAGTGTCTTTAACCCGAGGTATGACTGTATTCAGAAGCAAGTCCCAGTGAGTTCAGTGGATGTGCACAGGATTGCAGCTTTACTAGGGAGTTGTTTGGAGAGCAGCCTTCAGTGCCCTGCATTGTTTAACACAGGAGTTCCCAAACTGTGGTCCATGGAGCATCAATGGCATGTGAGATTCATTCAGGTGCTCTGCCATGTGCCTACGGATTTGTGATTGAAGAGCGGTAGACAGCATTTCAATTGCATTAAATAGCCAGATAGATATTTAATTGTGTTTTTATTGCTTTGCTTTCTTATATTGATTTTTATTGTATTACACTTTGAATTCTGTGGAATTCAAATTGTAATATAACAAAATACAATATATAATAAATAAAAGAAGCAATAAAAATACAACTAAAAATCATGCCGCATCTAGAGCAGCACATTACAATTGCTACATTATTAGTCTGCCGGGATCTTCAGCAATTTTGAATAGTTCTGTGGTGGAAGGGGGGGCTTGGGAAGCACTGGTTTAATAAATGTTGTAAGATACTTTTTGAACTCTGTAAGGATGTTAGGCAGAAACTAAAAAAAAAAATCAAATTATTTTCCTCTTTTTATGACTATCAAAGGCAGAATATATTAGGTGGAATAAGCAAGTAGACGCAGGTGGGAATGTATGTAAGAATTTGGGTTAATTTTGCACCATTATAAAGTAGACGTAAGTGCAAATATACACAGTCCTTCCTGAAGTAGCTGCTGCCTTTTAGTTTTCATTGTTTTATGATGGTTTATGTTTTGCTTTTATTGTATTTTATGATTGCTATTATTGCCGTACGTTACCCTGGGATCTGTTTCAATGACGGATGGTTTAGAAAAATTTAAAATTACACCAGTGATAACACTAAAAACACATCCACCCCCGTAAAAGCTCCAAGATCCAATAAATAAATATAACTAAAACCATTTCATAAATTCAGTAACTCAATAAAAACCTGTTTAAGAGAATCAACAGTGAACAACTCTTTTTACAGTCTGCGGAGATGGGGCCATGATGTACCCACATTTGCAAAACAATCCACAAATGGGAGGCACCTTCTGGGGTGTGGGGAACACTCTTGCTTCTGCCTTAAGGCTTCTGCAAACTTAAGGCTTGTACACACCTTAACAATGAGCACAGCTACAACCTGTCTCTACACATGTATAAGTGTTTGCATGAAAATCTGTACACTTGTTGATCTGTGAAGCTCAATTACTTGCGAGCATAGGAGCACAGGTTGTGCACTCATTGAATGTAACTTGTGAACACCCCTTCTGTTGTTCTCAGAGGCACAAAACTGTGAACAAGGCTTGTACGGATGGTCTCAAAGTGCAGCTCACAGCTTTATGGGCTTTTCAAGGGAGGTGGTTCAAAGTTGATGCTTTTCAACATCTACATGAAGCCGCTGGGAGAGATCATCAGGGGATTTGGGCTGGGTGTTCATCAGTATGCGGATGATACCCAGCTCTACCTCTCTTTCAAATCAGAACCAGTGAAGGCAGTGAAGGTCCTGTGTGAGTGCCTGGAGGCGGTTGGATGGCGGCTAACAGATTGAGGTTGAATCCTGCCAAGACAGAAGTACTGTTTTTGGGGGACAGGAGGCGGGCAGGTGTGGAGGATTCCCTGGTCCTGAAAGGGGTAACTGTGCCCCTGAAGGACCAGGTGCGCAGCCTGGGAATCATTTTGGACTCACAGCTGTCCATGGAGGCACAGGTCAAATCTGTGTCCAGGGCAGCTGTTTACCAGCTCCATCTGGTACGCAGGCTGAGACCCTATCTGCCTGCGGACTGCCTCGCCAGAGTGGTGCATGCTCTGGTTATCTCCCGCTTGGACTACTGCAATGCACTCTACGTGGGGCTACCTTTGAAGGTGACCCGGAAACTACAATTAATCCAGAATGCGGCAGCTAGACTGGTGACTGGGAGCGGCCGCAGAGACCACATAACACCGGTCTTGAAAGACCTACATTGGCTCCCAGTACGTTTCCGAGCACAATTCAAAGTGTTGGTGCTGACCTTTAAAGCCCTAAACGGGCTTGGTCCAGTATATCTGAAGGAGCGTCTCCACCCCCATCGTTCTACCCGGACATTGAGGTCCAGCACCGAGGGCCTTCTGGTGGTTCCCTCACTGCAAGAAGCCAAGTTACAGGGAACCAGGCCTTCTCGGTAGTGGCGCCTTCCCTGTGGAACACCCTCCCACCAGATGTCAAAGAGAACAACAACTACCAGGCTTTTAGAAGACATCTGAAGGCAGCCCTGTTTCGGGAAGCTTTTAATGTTTGATGTATTATAGTATTTTAATATTCTTTTGGAAGCCGCCCAGAGTGGCTGGGGAGGCCCAGCCAGATGGGTGGGGTATAAATAATAAATTATTATTATTATTATTATTATTAGTAGTAGTAGTAGCTTTGAAAGGGAGGGGAGGTTTAAAAGTCCACCCAACAGCTCCCAGAGTCTTTTACTGATAAAAGTTGACAGATATTTTCATAGGTTGAGCCTTTTTATCAGGGTAATTTGATCATTAGAGCTCCTACTCACGCAGCAGAGACTCAGTTGAGACTTGACCCATCTTCTCTGCTACTCGGATGGTCTCAAAGTGCAGGCGGGCGAAGAACCTCCATGCCAAACTACTACTACTACTTCTACTACTTCTTCTTCTTCTTCTTCTTCTTCTTCTTCTTCTTCTTCTTCTTCTTCTTCTTCTTCTTCTTCCACATGGATGTCTGCATGGAAGGGCTCCCTGCTTTGGACAGTTGCCCCCAGTAGGATAAACCATCATGCTTGCCGTTGGTGCCTCCTTCAAGTGTTTACAACTCCTGAAAAGGGCTTGAGAGAAAATTGGATGTTTTTCACTTGTAATGGGGGCACATAGCCACATATGCCCTCATATCCCTTATTTCACAGTGGGTCCTCTTGTCTCTCTTCCCAACCCCTGCTAATATAAATGTTGTATATCTGTTCAGTTTGAAGCATTGATAACCAAGAGTAGAGCAGAGTAGCTCACCCAGCCTCGGTTGAACACCCCTTTCAGCAGAGGCATTGTTGAGGAGTTCCTTCCTTCAAAACCATAGCAACATGCCAAGTCTATGGGTTCTACTTGTGAATACCAGCAGCTGCCATTTTGGCATATACCTTTCCAGATTGGTGGGCCCCTCTGTTTCACTTCCCAGTTTGCACTATGGGAGCTCATTCATCAGTATGCTTAACCTCCACACACAAACAAAACAGATTATTTAGTGGTTGCTCTCTCATAATTGCTTTCCTTTTGAACACAACCTTTCCCATGCAAGTCACAAAAGGACGTAATGGAACATAATAGGTGTCGTTCTCTGTCTGAAAATGCAGCAGGAAGTGGTTTAATTTAGCCGATGTTGTTTCTTTGAAGTGTAATGGCAGGTTCAAAGAGTTGCAGCAAAGGAAGTTTAAGGCAACATATGTTTTGAAACTCCGGCTTCAAATATCCATAATTAATACCACATTAAAAAAAGAGGCTTGTGGCTAAAACTTCCTTCTGGAGTCTCTGAAAGAACAGATAATGAAGTTCAAAGCCTGACTTTAATTTATATTTTTTAACTACTAGAATGCCTCTCCAGTCCCCATGGATTCTCTGAGTTTATATTTATGCTTATAATGGGTTTCACCTGCTACTTCCATTTCCTGATTTATTACATATTTTATCTCAAGATGATAAAACAGATGAGCTGTTCCCATCTTTGCTATGTTCTTGTCATCTGATTCAGAATGAGGAGTCTGAATAAAGTCCTCCTGGAGATACTCTCTTAGAAGAATCCTATTATATGGAAGCCTCTTTAACATCTGGAGTAGATCAGTTTTCACATTTAGAAGGCTGGAGAAACTGCACTCATTAGCAGGAAATCAAATTACGGTTACTTAGAAACTGCTGCTTGACAGGTGTAAAGAGATTTTGTACTTACCAAAATGTTAGAGACTTTAGAACTTCAGTCAACATGATTCAAAGAGCCCAAACTAGTTCTGATTCAGCGATAAACAGGAAAATTTATGGATTTTCTTTTCCATATAGATCAAATATGAAATGCACTTAACCTTTGCATCATCTTTCTTGTCTGCTGAATTTCAGAGCTTCTTTCATGACAAGATTCTTTGCAAAACTAATGCAAGCAGGCACACTTTCAGCTTAAATCAGAAATCCCAATGCTGCAAAATGCCAGTTGTGAATTCATTCCTGACTTACAGTGTTTGGTACAGAAAGCCACGCATCTCAGTTCCCTCTCTCTCCCTTCCTCTTCTTCTCTCCTGTGGTCCTGTCACTTGCTGACTCACCACCAAGCTGTGCCATCCTCCTTTCTTCTGCCCTCTGCTCCCCGCCATAGTCACTCAACTCTCCTCCCACCTTGCCTGACCTCCACACTGCCCTGCTTTCTCCTCCACATTGCCCCCAGTCAGTCTGTTCTCCTACCACCCATCTCTCCACATTCCTTTCGCCTACAACAATTAGTGGCTGGCAGTTCTTTCTCTCTTTACATTTTTATGGGGTGTCTGGGTCCACTGTAAAGCAAAGACCACCAAGGCTCCTGCTGTCTGCCTTCTTCATCTTACACCAGTGCCTCTGGGCCCAGATGGAATTGCTACAAGCAGATTTGGTGTAGCATTGTGGGTATTTTGATAGTACTTTTCAAGTACTCAAAATGGTTCATGTATATTTTCTCAGCAATCCTGTCAAAAGCCCTCAACGGGTAAGATTTGACCTTGTGGCTTACACATATTTACACCAAAAGCATGTATTATCCCACTGGCCTGGCATCTTCCTTTCAATACGGAAAAAATATAAAAATAAAAATCAGCTAAATTCCACTCCTTTATTAATGTCTAACATTCAATAATTATGAGTGCCTTTGCACTTCCAAGCTCTGTAACCCTAGATCTGTAACAGAAATAATAAAAAGAAATTGTAGTTTTCTAGAGAGAGAAAGAGACTTTTCTAAACCCACAGGTTTCTCTGGAGATCTGGTGTTAGAAAAGCAATATCTCTTTGCCCTGCCTATGCTGTCCTTGTATATTTGAAAATAAATCAAGTATTGCAAGAACAATGTGTCTCCAGTTCTCCACCAAAGGAAGCCAAACCCCAAAACCTTTTTACTGCTGGAGGAAGTGAGATGTGTGCAAAGGGAAAGGAGAAGAAGCTGCCCGGCCGCGCAGTGGTTTAAATAGTGTAAACCATGCCCCCTGGTCGACTGGATAGGTCGGCCGCGGGGTGTGACTCGGCCGGGACTCCCCAGTGACGTGGGTGGCATCGCCAGCCACCCCCCACTGTACATGTGTCCTGCCTGAAACCCCACCCCCCTGGGAAGGGGAGCGGCCCTGCTGAAGAAAGGCAGTGACATTGCAAAACGTCAGAACACTACTGCTCAGTGTATTGTTTCTACAGCTATCATTGTAACATAGTGAACAATGCAAAGCTAAAAAACATCAGGCAGGGAAGCATGTGCAGTAGACGTGGCTGAGTTTTGTATATGAGCAGGTTGCACACTCAAGAAGCTTGATGGGTGGCCTTGGACAAATTCTCGTTATTGTCTCGCTCTGCCTTCCGGGGTGACTGTGAGGATAAAATGTGATGGAGGCACTGTAATCCCAGCTTAATACTTGGGATAGGGCAAGAGGGAAATCTTAAAAAGATTTGACTTAAAGGAACTAATTCATGACTCCATCCCATTGATTACAGTCTAAGCCATAGACATCCATATTCCACTGAAAACAAACCAACCCTAAACTTTAGCAGGCAAAACCTATCCTACCCCCATCATGCATCTTATAAAACTGCTTGAAACTGCAGCCAAACTTCTGCTCCACAATTCCAAGTAGATGTGATTCTTTCGGAGCCAGGGAGAAGCTGGTAGGAGTTTGTGAGCTCAAATCTCTGAATTAATATGCTGTTCTGGTTGCTGGTCATGAAGCTGATAAATCCCTCAGCTGCTTCTCTCTCTGGAATGGAGCGATGGAACCTTGTGAGTGCGAGTGAAAAACTTTTCCAGAATCAGTTCGCTGATTTGCAGCCATTTGCTGCTCTGATTTTCCCCAGGGCTCTCTTCAAAGTCCATATTCAGGTTGATTAAATTTCTCATAGAGAGAATATGACTTTGTGAAATTATACAACAGGGAGTTGGCATGAGGGAGGTGTGTAGCTCATTACCGACAGACCATTTCCATGATGTTTCTTAAATATTAAGCAATGAATAAGGAAATGCCTGATGCGTAAGATCTGTATTAGGACTGAACTAGGGTGATTGGATCCAGCAGTCTGTTCCTGCTAGAAGCTGTGCTTACGAGCTCTGAGAAGTCTGAAGCAATTTTATTTCATCCTTAAATAATTCTGGTTCAGCTTTTGCAAGTATATGTTTAAGCCCTGTTGAGTTTTGCCTGTAAGGCATGTTATACCAGAGCCAGTCGAAAGCCATTTTATACTGGAAACAACAGCAGACTTGACTGGCACCTTCAGATATCTGCTGGCACATTTCTCACATATCATGTCTGTTTGTTGTCTTATAGCTGTCATATATGCCTAAGTGAATGGGTCTTTTCTGATCACAGCAAGACTTGTGCTTGAAAGTAAGTGTATATGGAAAATATGTGAGTTGTGCTAGCCAATCTCACGTAAATAAATCCACAGGATTCCAACTGAATTTTCAGTTGGAAAAATGTATACTTCAGTCCTGTGTAGATCAATCATAAACATGTTTACTCAGAGTAAGTCTCATTCAGTTCAGTGGGATTTACTCCCCAGCTCTTATGTTTAGTATTGCAGCCTAAGTTGCTGAGAGGGTACTTTAGGATAGAAGTCCAACGGTGATTTAAATGTTTTAATTTTGAACCTCTACTCTTAGTCTACCACTGCAGTGGAGATCTGAGCCCAGTGCAGTGATGGAAAAATCTACCCATCACAGTGCTGAGATGAAAGGAGAGGTTTAAACCTTTTTTCTGAACTGAGTGCTCTGATAGAGCAATTTTCCTTTTCTTGACAGCACTGCCCTGGGAGGAGAGGCATTCCTCCTCTCAGTCCAGGGCTGAAAGATTGGGGCAGTACCTTCTCTCAGCCCAGGTTAAAAGATCGGGGCAGTACCAATGCAAACAAAACTGATTTTGAACATAAATGCATCAAGTTTATTTATTTATTTTAATTGTATGATTAAAATTTAATACAGTATTTTGTCATATATTTTCATTTTAAACTATTAATTTTCATAACCATCAGTGATTAGTAATAAAAAACCAATAGCATTATTAATAGCTTTATTAATAAAATTGGGTACAATAATGTCATAGCTGCACCTGCTGTCTAGGTAAACAGTTTTACTGGGCAAATGCTATACTGTATATCTGACAGAATTGATAATATACTATATTGTTATGGGAGCCAGAAACTAGCAGGTCATCATAAGACACTTGGATCTAGCCCCTGACTCCAGGGGAGGCTATTCTGAATATCACTACAAAGATCATCAGTTGTGATCTTCTGGGTGATCTTCCATTCTTCCATTCTTATGCTCTTCAACTACCTGACCCCAGAAATTTGCTCAGTTGTGTTTATGAATCACTTTACTCACTGTTAAGGACAGCCTAGGCAATATTCAGTGCAATCTGTGCATGTCTTCACAGACAAATGTCCCAGTGAATTCAATGGGACTTACTCTCGTGTAAGCGGATGGTGCTGCATTGTTAGAGGACTATTGTAAATGTGAATAGTATAGTTAAACTGGCTAGTATAACTATGTGGATAACTAGCCAGTTAAAAGGTCAGTACAGTGGTACCTCAGGTTACATACGCTTCAGGTTACATACGCTTCAGGTTACAGACACTGCTAACCCAGAAATAGTGCTTCAGGTTAAGAACTTTGCTTCAGGATGAGAACAGAAATCGTGCTCCAGCAGTGCGGCAGCAGCAAGAGGCCCCATTAGCTAAAGTGGTGCTTCAGATTAAGAACGGACCTCCAGAACGAATTAAGTGCTTAACCTGAGGTACCACTGTAATTGCCATATTGAGAACTAGGACTGCTCTCTTCTGCTTCATGGGCATTCCTTTACAGATCTACAAGCAAGATTTCCTTTTGAAATGCTCTTTTATCATTTTCATGGTAATCATAATCATTATATGTTTAGGGAAATTTTTTTATGACTGGTGTTTTAATGTATTTTTAATCTCCTGTTGGATGCCACCCAGAGTGGCTGGGGAGAACCAGCTGGATGGGCGGCGTATAAGTAATAAATTATTATTATTATTATTATTATTATTATTAGTAGTAGTAGTAGTAGTAGTAACATTTATAACTCTTTAGTTTAACGGACATATTGCTGTGTGAGAGAGAAATGTCTATTTAACATTTCTAATGCATTGCAAGTTGACGTGTAATAAGCAAAGTTATGTGGTAAATATGCAGTGAACTATGTAAGCTGAATTCTGGTAAGATGGAAGTCAAACAGGTGAATGGTTTTGGGAAATAGATGAATTGCCTGTTCTGGATGGAGTTGCACTCCCTGTCTGAAGGAGCAGGCACAATAATCTTCAGATACTTTTAGATCCATATTGTTGCTGGAGGAAAAATGGAAACAGTGGCTAGGAGTGCCTTTTACTAGCTTCAGCAGGGATATCAACTCTTCCTAGATGGGGATAAACTGGCCACAGTAACCCACACATTCATAATCTTCAGATTGGATTACTACAGTGCTCTCTGTGTTGGGCTGCCCTTAAGCTTGGCTTGGAAGCTGCTTCCTGGCAGCTAGCTGCAGCCTGTTGAATCAGGCCTTCCAAGAACTATTTGTTCGGATTAGCTGACAGCTGTAGAACAGTGAGCTGACAAAGGGAGTTTTGGTGGCTGTCATGTTGGAACTTGGGTTCCCATCTCTGATCAGCCATCTGGGATGACTGCAATGCTCTGCGGAGTTACCTGGGAGTAAGCGCCATTGAACTCAGTGATGTTTACTTTTGACTGCAGAGGTTTATTTGGTAGAACACAATGTACTTTCACTAAAGATCTTCGGCTAGCTGAAAGCCTTTTGCTTTTAATTAGAACTGCTAGCCTGAAAAAAGTGCAGGAGCTGCTCTGTTCACCACCATTTCTGGTCCACCACACCACCAATGTTCATCAACACCCACACCAGCCTGGCCTATCCCTACATCCTTGCTCAAAGTCGGATGGTAGTGGTGGTGATTTTAGGTCCTGAATTGCATTCCCCTGTTCCTTATATTTCCCCCCTGTAAAGTCTCTTCTATCTGCTGTCGTGTGAATATAATTCAAGATTATCAGCCCAGGATATTTTGCTGCCAGTGGCAGAGCAGCAGATCTCACCTTCCCTCCTAAATCACTGTATATAGTATCTAAAGCTGGTAAAATGATTTGGCAATGGAGGCAAAAAAACCCCACAACTGCCTCTCTTCCTTGGCACTACAAGTGTAATTCCAATAAATAAAGTAATTTAACCATTTGTCGCCATTTCGTGGCATCCAAAATTAGCTGCATGAGGCAGCCATCTCACTGTCTAATAGTTGGGCCAGTCCTCTCTGGCTCCACGTTCCCACAGGAAGACAGGACTTGACTTAGTTCAGCTTGCCTGCCGCATATCAAACTGTATGGAGAGGCCAAATTGAAATGACACAGCATCAACACGAACACGTTCCCAGGTTCAGGCCTTGGCAAGTCCATGTGGGGCAAGGACAAATTCCCTGTCTCAACTCCTGAAGAGCCACTGCCAGATAGCCTATGATAGGTAACACTGAGCTAGATGGGCCATTGATCAGATTTGGTATAGGGCAGCTTCCTAGTATTAACAGCTGCATACAGGATTTGGATATGACAGAGGGAATGGTGTAGCAATGCCCTCATAGTACACATATGTACATACCAAGCAGAGTAGTACCTGCCAGTGCCCTAATCCCTTTTTCCGATAGATCCCTGCTCTCAGTACAGGAAGCATGTCATTAAAGTAGTCGCCGTACAAGCATCCAGAGTAATCATTTGGAGAGAGATGTCTTCAAGCTACTTAGCTTCGCTAAGAAATATGAGAAAAACATACTTCTTACATGCTGGCGAATCTAAATACAGTAGATCTCCAGTTGTCACAACTTGATGAGTCTCCCCTCCCCAAAATCTTGCCTGACTCAGTTCTGAAGATGCTGACTCAGTATAAAGATGTTTACTTTGCTGCCTAAAAAAGAAGCAGATAGCTTACTCATCAGAGATGTCATTGTATGTTTTTTTTAAAAAACCCACCTGAAAACAGAACAAATGGCAATACATGCCAGTACTTCCCTTTGACCATTAGCCCTCCAACTCAGTCTTTTCTCTCTCTGCTCATCCAGTAGCCATACCTGGAGATGCCTGGGATTTAGCCTTCAACCTTTTGCATTTACACTGACAGGGCGCTTTTGTTGAAAAGCAGTTGAAACATTTTAAAATAAATGATATAGCCCATTGAGCCATTCCGTAAATTGAATTTATGCGAATTTATTGATTCAGTTAGAGTAACATGCACAGGAGGACTGTTTTATCATTTCTCCCATTCTTGGATCACATTTAACAAAGCATAAATATCTGGCAGGATTCATTTTCTCCTTTCCTTTTCCCCAAGTCTCCTTTGTTTCCTAAAGCAAGTTTGCAATGGAATTTTGTGGGGGGGCTGGTGTTGGGTGTCCTCTCAGCCCCACTTCACCCCACTTCATCCTTATGGTTCTGCAAGAAGAACCATAAGGATGAGGAGGAAGAGGAGAAAATAGAACTAATAAAGTTCTAGATAAATACATATGAATATTCTGACCACCTGAGATCTTTAACTGGCTATGCCAGGGTTTTAGCAAATTGTACATGGAAAGCATGTGCTCTGTCTACTACAGAGCCTCTCAGTGTTATTCTTTCATGACCTATTTTTTGTATTGGAAAAGTTCAGAATATCATGGACGTCGATGGAACTGTGAGCACTACAAATTCTCCTCAATTTGCGATCGGATTTCTCTCAGGCTCCTTGCCCATGTATGTGTGTTTGTACAATTATATGTGCTTCTTTTGTCATAGTTAGCTTTAGCTTGGTTGCATGGAATTCATTAGCTGCTCTCATGTGAGGCTTAAATTTCTGTGCATGTAAGAGAGTATCCTATTTCTTGCAGAATAAATGTTCATTTCTTGGCAGAAGTGTAATAAAAGAATAGGTTCCCCCTCCCCTCTATTCAAAAAATCTTCTGTTTACAGTAAAGGGAGAGAAAGCCACAGTAACTGGAAATAGCTATGCAAAATTATTCATGGGCAAGGATTGTTGAACTTCAGGAAGTTGCTTTCCAGGAGAGGCATACATTTCTCTTCAGTAACCAGACTACTGATGACGACGGCCTAGAGACACCATTTTGCTTTTCCATATTTTGCCAACCATGAAAGTGCTAGGAGGTATTTGATGTACCTGTGCCTCTTTTTTAAAAATACAACTTGCTCTCAGGGAGGGAAAAAATCCAATTTAAACAGAAACGAAAAAAATAAAGAAATAAAGATAGTTTGGGGATATGCGCAAACTGCAGCCAAGTGTTTTGGTATTCAGAACAGATTATGCCTACTCTTTGTGAAGGCTTTTGCAAACAGGCTGGGAGATTTATATAAACTGGCACACAATTTAACAGGCAACAAATAGATGCCTTAAAAAAGAAAGGTCAGGGCTTTAAATTCCCTGTTTCTGGATAGTGAGGGTAAAAGTTGGAATTATGCTGGCTGGCTTACTGGTATAAATGACAGAGCAGAGGCAGACATTGCTGGTGTCTTAGTGCAAAGCATTAAGGAATTTTGTGGTGTGGTTGTTGACTGACTTGTTTCAGTGTCATCAGAGCAGGCAGAAAGACATAGAGAAGATGGGTAGAAGAAGCACGAGGCTGGGAAAGGAAGAGGCAGCAGGCAAAGGGATGGTCTAGAAGACTGAGGAGAAGAAAAATGCAAAGGGATATGTCTGAGGAGGAGGAGACAACAGCTAGCAGAAGCAACAGGCAGGCAGAAGAGGCTAAGAACTTAGAGGTGAGGAGGGCTGAAATCCAATGCAACCAGTTTACCATCAGGAGTATGAACCTGCACAGGCTTGTGTTGTTCATTCTCTTTTTCCTTCATACATGTGTGGAGGAGAAAACATGTTTCTGCTTTTGCCTTCGAGCTATCCACAGTTACTTGACATGTCCAAACTCAATAAAGTGTGGTTTCATGTAACTTTAGTTACTTAAAATAAACCAGACTCAAACTCTTTAAGACCAGCATTAGCAGCCAGAACATCTAGGAAGCTGAGGAAGAGCATTTTCTAACATTGCTGTACGTGCCACTTCCGTTTTGTCGCTGTCAGCCTCTGCTGGAGGAGAGAGCCAGTTAAGGGAGCCAGTTGTGAACCTTGGACTATAGCAAAAAGACCCCAACCCCCAGAACAATATTTAAGCCAGGCTGCTGTGGTTCCTTTGAAGGAAAGGAAGGGCCAGATTTTTCCAAATGTATACCAGGAGAAGACATGTGAATACATAAAAGAAACAAGAAAGAGGTCAAAGGTAAAACCAACGTTACTTGTGTGTTCAACAGGAGGATGGTAACACTAAGGTTGTCTACATGTTACTCTGAACACAAGTGCAAGCTGCCTCTACAAAAGTACAAGTGTTTGTGTGGAAGAGTATACATTTGATGATTAGTGCAGCTCATTTATTGTGTACACAGGTAGACCGATAATACACTCCTTGTATGTTGCATGTGAATAACTGTGCAAACTCACCCATTTGCATACAGGTGTACAGATCATACACTTGCTGAATGTAATATGTGAACACCTCTACTGTCAATGGATATGACAGGGGGAACTTAGGAGGAAAGATGAGAAGTTCATTGAGACGATAGAGAAGCATCCATGCAGAAATATCAGAGAAGCAGCTAGAGATGGAGGGTTGGATAGAGAGGGAAAGTTCTGGGATAGAATGACAAGGCTGGATGCCATCTGCATATAGTTGATATTGAAAGCTATGGGATTTGATGAGATCACCAAGGGACAGTGCAGAGAAAGAAAAGCAAAGAGCTATTTTTATAAACTGTGTACAAAAAAGTTTTTTTTTAACTGTGTCAACCCTAACATTACATGTCTTAATGTCGTACTTCAGAATAAATAGTTACTCATACACATTTAACTCTATTTAACTATATGAGCATGTCTTCTATGTTTAGCTGTATGTCTGTAGTGTTTTATATGGAAAGTTACCTATTACTGCAGTAAACAGCTTCCTAAGGCTGGAACTGTATATATAATCTATGCACAGGCTGTTTTATAAATGCTTCATTAAGCAGTTGATCAATAACTGCTTTACAAATGAATTTACGGCATTCACTAAAATTCTAAGGGCTGTCTACTTCATTATAAATGACTTATTGAACATCTATAAAGCAATTTTAGAGAGATGTGCTGCCTTTAAAATAATGCATCTCTAGTAGTGATAGTTATAATAAATACTTCAGAAATTACAGCCACAGTGCTTGGCAATTCACTGTTTATCATCTAAAAGTGCTTGTTTATGAACAGCTCTTTAGCATTTATTATTTAGTAATCTTTAAAGTACATATGGTTGAGATCTTGAAAACACTTGCACTACTGTGCTCTTACATTTCAGTGAGACTGAAGTACAATGAGAGCATTGAGGACTGGGGCTATAGTACTTCAGGCTTTGTCAAATGGGGCAATAAAATGGGGTTGTTTGATTTTTACTTCAGTTTTTGTATTTAATAACATTATAATACTGTACTGGCTGCGAGAAGGGCCAGGGATTTGCGATACATTGCGTGATTGGAAATTTTGAAATTGCTCTTGGGATTTTAACTTCAAACAGGTTTCAGGCAATGTATTGATAAGGGCCTATTTCAGTCCAAATGATTTTCTTCCTAGGGAGGCTACCACTCTTAAGAAATGGTGCACAGTGGGGTCCATTTTCAGATTCTACAGTCTTTCTGCAAGGAGATGTCAGTTGGTAATTGATTACAAAGCATCGTGTGTCATTTGCACATTGCTTATCATCTAGGCAGAGGATGTGTAGCACAGGAGGTTACTTGCTGTTCTTCATGCACAGACAGCTCAAATGTCAACTGTGGAGCCCAGAGCAAATTCCTGTGCAGATTTAATCGGCAACATGTGTGGCTCAGATGCTTGTATGTACGCTGAATACAAAAGCATTTTGAGGAAATTTCCCTTTTTCCGCACAAGCTTCCCTAACAGACCTCGTAGATACCAGCCATTCCATAAGGTGTAAACCATAGTAGTAAAAAAAAAAAAAAAAAAAAAAAAAGTTACTTAACTTTCAAACATGGAGGTGTCTCTCTTTTCCCATAAAGCAGCAAACCTTTCTCTTATAACTGTGCTTCTGGATACACATTTTACTTGGATGGCAAGATAGTGGGTAGGATGAAGAAAACCATCTAAGAAAAACCCCTAAGAAAACCATCTGCTTGGAAGTTGGTGAGTGGGGTGACCCCTAGAGTGACAACATTAGCCTTGTTGGTATATCACAATCTTGGCCACTTTGCTCCCCCTCTTTCAAAAACCACGGTCCTTGGCTATGTCACATCCCAACCCGGGGCTGTGTTTTGTTATACTCCCCCTAAACCACTACCTGGAACAAAGTTTTGTTCTTGGATTGGTGACCATGATTCATTGCACGAAACCAATGAATCTGATCCTAGATTTGGACATTACACTCAGCCAGGCCTCATGCGCTACCAGGGATGTGGCAAACAGCCCAAAAAGTTGCATTCACAGCAAACCATTAAACGTGTTTACCGTAAATGGGTGAACTGGACCAGCGAAAGGAAAATCAAATGTCCAGCTTGAAAAGCAAACACTTAAGGGAACATTTCCTTTTGATTAGCTGCAGAACTCTTTCTGTGTTAGAACTGTGGCAATCTGAGGTGTGCAGAATTCTTTGTCATGCAGAAGCCAGCATATGCTTATACAGCAGCTTTGGAAATTGCAGATGTATGAATCTGCCTTACACCAAGTTGGACCATTAGTCCATCTAGCTCAGTATTGTCTACACTGAATGGAAGTGGCCTGTCAGGGTTTCTGGCAGGGAATCTTTCCAGGCCTACCTGAAGAAGCCAGAGATTGAACTCTGGGTCTTCTCCATTCAAAGCAGATCCTCTGCCACTGAGCTGCATTCCTTCCATGCTTCTCAATCATTTTTTGAAAAAACTGGAGATACCAGGAATTTCTGCTTACCCCCTCCAAAAGCTGGGCGGGGTTTGCAACACTGCACAGGCTTCCTGGGACCAGGGAGCCACTCCCTGTGTTACAGGGTGGCCATCGCCCTGCCCCCATCTCGGCAGGCCAATGGGCTGCCAACTGGAGGTGGGGCGAGGGTCGGGAAAGGGGCCAATGCTCTTTGGCCCAAGTTCGCTTGTTTTCTTTCCAGGAGATACCAGGAATTGAATAGGAGATGTTCCTCATGCGAAGCATGTCCTTCGCTGCTGATCTGTGGTATCTCCCCAAGGAAGTGCCAACAGCCAGATGCGCAATCAGTCTGAGCTCTGGCTGCTGACACTTCCTTACAGTGTCCAAAGGTGAACTGAAGTAGGGGAAATGTGCAGCAGTCAGCTTGCTGCATGTTTAATTAGTGTTGCTTCTTGGTCCAAAAGACAAAGAAAACCAGGCTGTTTCAATAAAAGACAGTGCCCAGGTGGGTTGTTTTAAGCCATGATTTAATTCACCCCCAAATAAGATTTATTTAAATGATGCATGTATATTACTATTTCTCTTTGGGTTTCTCCCCCTCTTTTGTGGCCATGTGGGCATGCTATCTAGGGACGCGGGTGGCGCTGTGGTCTAAACCACTGAGCCTAGGGCTTGCTGATTAGAAGGTCAGCGGTTCAAATCCCCATGACAGGGTGAGCTCCCGTTGCTCGGTCCCTGCTCCTGCCAACATAGCAGTTCGAAAGCAGGCCAAAAAGTGCAGGTAGATTAATAGATACCGCTCTGGTAGGAAGGTAAACAGTGTTTCCGTGCTCTGCTCTGTGGACAAACGGCTCCCTCGGCCAGCAAAGCAAGATGAGTGCTGCAACCCCAGAGTCATTCATGACTGGACGTAACTGTCAGGGGTCCTTTATCTTTACCTTTACCTCTTTAGGCATGCTATCTAGTTGCTAAACAAATCATTTGAAACCAAATAAGAGCTTCCATACAGCCTAGGCACATGTCACAAAACACATCTTTAGAGACAGATTCTGTTTGGGCACTTGGTACACCTACAAGGGTATGAATATCACTTCCTTGAAGACTCTGCAACCTGATTTATGTCTTCAGGTATTAATGTTAGTGGGCATGGGGAGAAGAATAGAGGCTTACCAGGAAGATTCCGCATTCGAAGTTTGTTTATGCTTTTATATAATTTTATTCATGCGTATTTTATTTATTTCAACATAATGTTAAAGAAATATTTTAAACGACAATAATGGGTCTTGCAAAATGAGATCCAGTTTTTGCTTCAATATGATTTTATTTGGGTTTATAAATACATTTTATTTGTTAACTTCTCTATGGATACATAGTTTGCTTTGTTAGTTTCCTTTGTCATGGCCGGATAACTGGATACCATCTAACAAACATGAACCTCTGCCTTTTTATTTCAGACAGTTGTATCCCACCTTTTGGTGTCACTGCTTCCAGGCTAGCTAACAGGTGTATGAAAAACAATAAAGCCATACATCAATTAATTGGTGTAATACCATTGTAGCTCAAACAAAAGCAACAAGACAAATAAAGACCCCATCCCCACTGCAGCCAACTAAAAGAATCAATGTTTAAGAGGCTTAGGAAAATAAAAGTGTTGGTATTTGCAAAAAAAGTAAGACTGGGTACCAGGAGACCCTGCTTAGGAAGCATGTTCCTAAGACCACATCTGCACCATAAACCATAAACATTATTATACCACTTTAGCAGTCATGGCTTCCCCCAGAGAATCCTGGGTACTGTAGTTTGTAAAGGGTGTTGAGAGGAGACCTCTGTTTCCCCTACAGAACTACCATTCCCAGAATCCCCATGACTGTTTGGGTATAAAGGTAAAGGTACCCCTGACCATTAGGTCCAGTTGTGACCGACTCTGGGTTTGCGGCACTCATCTCGCTTTATTGGCCGAGGGAGCCGGCGTACAGCTTCCAAATCATGTGGCCAGCATGACTAAGCTGCTTCTGGCGAACCGAAGCAGTGCACGGAAACGCCGTTTACCTTCCCGCCGGAGCGGTACCTATTTATCTACCATATTTTTCGCCCTATAGGACGCACTTTTCCACCTCCAAAAATGAAGGGGAAATGTGTGTGCGTCCTATGGGGCGAATGCAGGCTTTTGCTGAAGCCTGGAGAGCGAGAGGCGTCGGTGCGCACCGACACCTCTCGCTCTCCAGGCTCCAGGAAGCTATCCGCAAGACTTGCGCACCCGGGGGGAGTTCCCTCCAGAGGATGCCCCGTGCTTCACGCAGGTGTCCGCAGCCTGCCACCCGGCGCGTGGAGCGCCCTGAAGCAGAGCGCCCCTCGTGCCAGGCAGACATCGCGGCAGTTTGCGGATAGCAGCCTGCCGCCCAACGCGCGGGGCACCCTGAAGCAGAGCGCCCCTCGCGCCAGGCAGACATCGGCCAGCCCCACAAGCTCGGGGGACAGCGGGGAGGCGCAGTGCTGCCATCCCACTGTTCCCCGACCTGGTTTTGGGGGGGGAAATAAAGGGAATTTTTTCCCCTTTATTTCCCCCCCAAAAAAGTAGGTGCGTCCTATGGGACGAAAAATATGGTACTTGCACTTTGACGTGCTTTCGAACTGCTATGTTGGCAGGAGCAGGGACTGAGCAATGGGAGCTCACCCCATCGTGGGGATTTGAAACACCGACCTTCTGATCAGCAAGTCCTAGCCTCTGTTGTATGATATGGATGTGGCATGAAACAAAATACAACAAAGACCTTTCCCTGCCTAACCTCTAAGTGGAAAGTCACCTAGAGAAAGGCCTCCAAAGATAATATTAGTGTAGCTTTCCCTAACCTGGTGCTCTCTAGATATTTTGAACTACAGTTTCCATAATCCCTGACCATTGGCTCTGCTGCCTCGGGTGGTTGAAGTTTTAGTCCAAAACATCTGGAGGTCTTCAGGAAGAGCATTGTGGGCAGGTTCACGTGGGAGAAGACACATTCTCATGTACTTTCAGGTACCAAGCCATACCAGCACTTTGAATTGTGCTCAGAAATGGACTAGTATCCAGCAAACATACTTCAGAATTTGCAATGTATGTTCCCATTGTCAATTCTCAGCTAGCAACCTTGCAGTTGTATTTTAAACTAATTGACATTTCTGAACAGCCATCAAAGGCAGCTTCATTTGGAAGAGCAATCTTGCTTCCCGGTAAAAACCTGCACAGGATCAGGCTTTGTCTCCAAAGGGAGTTTGGAATTTTCAGCAGAGACCTTATGAGAGTCTTGGCTACCCTGCAAGGCTATCAGACTTTACCTGCGAATTTCAGCAAGTTATGTTAGGGACTCTGGTCACTTTGTTCTAGAAATTTGATCTCATAATGCTTCATCAAAATGAGATGTTGTTGTTGCTACTGAAACTGCAGTGCAAAAATCTTTTAACAGGCTTGTAACTGAATAATAAAATTTGATTGATTGAGTGCAAGAATCTACGTATTGAGTTTGTTGATTTGCACAGCAGCGCGCTCTTTCCCCCCTCCCTCTCCCCCCCTCTCCCTCTTCCTCTCTCTCCCCGCCCCCCATCCTGTGTCTTTCACTATTGGCAGGGCATTTAGCATTTCTTCTCTGGGCGATTTCATGTAGTACCATAAACGAACACTTGTTAACCTTTTGTTTTTGTCTTGAGTGCTCTAATCATAACCATTCTCCAAGGTTATTCTTCTGTTATAGACCCCTTTTAGGTTCTTGTTAGGTTCATTGTTAAAAAGAGAGGGGAAGGTGCATGACTGAAAAAATGATACAGTTTTGCCAGGACAGTTGAATGGCTATTATTTGTGTCCTCCAGACAATCCCTAATGGCAGTGTTTGCTCTTGGTGTGCTCTAAACCTTTTGCTTCTATTCCTGGGATGGGAAGTGCACGTATGTCTCCTAACACCTGTGGTGTGTCACCGTCTAAATGACCTATTTGAAGTGAGCACAAAACTGGGTTTTGTAGGAATGACACTGAAACTTCTGAACCTTCCCCAGCACCCCTAGTGTGTTTCTTAATGACCTTGGGACTTTTGAAGTCAAGAGCCTAGGATTCAGTTTTTCCTTCCTGCACAAGCAGAATCAGGTCCCTGCAGTCTCTTAACAGTGGGATATTGACTCCTAATTGATTCCAGAAACTGCTGGATGGGAATGTGTTGAGTCTTTCAACTCTCCCTCCAGGGTGTCAGCCTGAAAGTAGGTAGCTCAGTTGCCTAATGTGCTCCCCAGATTCATAATAACCCACTAAGCAGATGTCTAGGGAGGAACTGCAGATCACCTTGCCATAACTTCTCTCCCGAACAATTTGCAAGCTGTGATGCAGAGCTACAGCCAGGATTTTACAAGATTAGGAGAACTTGGAAGACATATTGGAGGGATTTCCATAGTCTGTTTATATAGGAAACAGTATTTAAACCATTGAGGTTTGAACCCAAGAAACACATGTAAACACAACCCGTCTTCATTTTTCTTTCATTTGTTACATTTGTGTATACCACCCATGTAACTTAAGTTCTCCAGGTGGTTTATGGAGCCATGAAAAAATATAGAAGCAAACCAGTATTTACACCATGTAAACACCTCTAAAACTAATTATAAAATGAATCGCAAGAGCTGTAACCATTGTAAGCATGTCAGCTAAAAACAATATAAAACCAGAAAGGTGAAACTTGGTGCAGGGAGGAGAAGTCTGACACGCCAGACAGATGTAGCCATTGTAATGAAAAATCATGGGCGAACAGAAAGTTCTTCACTTGGTGCCCAGAGACCATAGGATATAGATCACCACGGGGGCCATCTAGTCCAACCCCCTGCAATGCATGAATCTTTTGCCCAATGTTCCTTAAGATATAAAAGCAGGGGTCAGAATTCCTTGAAGAGGAGCTGCAACTTGAGACTTCACAGGAGCATGAAGTTGTTCCAGCAATTAGTCCCACTTACCTGCCATGCTTTGAAACAGAAGCAGCGGGGGCGGGGCGGGGGGGGACTGCAGCTGCTTGCAAGAATGTCTTTCCTTCCAAAAGCTCCTGGGCTGAAACCTGGCAGTCCTTCTTGGGGGCTGGGTTTGCTCCTGCCTCTTAATGCACCTCTGTTCCTTGGAGACAATGCTTGCCTTCCCTCCTTCCCTGACAGCTCAGTCTGTGCTGTGGACCCACCCCTCTTGCCTGGCAGAGAAGTGGCCTGCACAAAGTTGCATGGTCCTGTCTCCTCGCCCTTAGCCAAGGAAAAGGATGCTTGTGAAACTTTCAAAGGGAGAGTCTCAATGGAGGACACTGAACCCCAAGTTAGAGGCTTGAGTGGGAGGGCTCTGATCCATGTCCCACTTCCACCTTTTTGTCATCCTTGTCAGAGTTATAGAATAAAATAATAGAATTGTAGAGCTGGAAGGGACCACGAGGGTCATCTAGTGTTTGGGAAGTGCCCTGACAGATGGATGGAAAAATAAGTCTTTTCCCAATCCAGTGGACATAATATACTCCACACCTAACAAATGCAGCATTCGTATTTCCAGTAGGATTGATGAAGCCTTATATGTTTTATTGATTAGCTATCCCAAGCTGTTCAAATTTGTATTTGTTTTGTAAAATGACTTGTTCCTCTGTATTTAAGCCTATGAGAGAAACAGCAACTACAACACATGGGCATTCTTTTTATGACTGCAGTGCAATTACAATTCATAGCTTTAATATGACCTCTGCTTCTGACCTCATCTTAAGCCCTTCTTTGAGTCTGAACAGCCAAATGCCTTGCTTTCTGAATTGTCAAAATTCCATATGCTTGAATTGACCTAGATTTTGTTCCCTGGCAGAAACTGATAGAGACTGATCACCTGGGGGAGGGGAAAGGTGAGCTAAGCTGTTTTCTATTGGAGTCCTAAGTCCCCCCCTTTTTTAATGTTAGAAAGATTATTACTACTTATTTTATTGTTAGCAATTTTGTCACTGGAATCAAGGTCAGGTGACTTAACAAGCCCTTCAAGTCCTCTAGCTCTGAATCAGTGACACCAATTCTGTTATCAAATTCAATGCTCACTGCTTTCTTTTTAAACAGAGGGGATCTCTGCCTCAAGACAGCTTTTCAAAGGTGACTACAGGGCTTTCAGTTAAGTGCTAGGAGACTTGGGGGTAGAGGGAAGCACCCTCATGGGACTTGAGATTTCTGTAGATTGTGCTGTAAGAAACTCAAGATGGATGCATGAAGTAATACTTGGTAGCTGCTGGAATTGCCATTTTGCTGGGGCTGACATCTGGCATAAACTAAGGTGGAAGAGAGGAAGGAGTAGTTCTCTCGTTTGGTCTGGTAGTTTGCAAGTGGTCCTATGCCAAATATGATCTGAAAGAGGTCACCACTTGTCTCCGTAGCTTAGGAAGATCTTTTCCTCCTGCTGCATATGCAAACATGCTTTCTGTCTGGGTGGGTGCCGCAGAGTCTCCTAGCCAGCTCCATTCTAGCAAGAGCACATCATAAGCTGACACAATCCCTCCAATTGCACCCCCCTTTTTATTCTTCGACTTGGCCTTGGGCCAGCATGTACATTTGAAGTCTTCAATGAAAGGCTTGCAGGTATTCCTGCCATCCGAGATGAGGGCTGTCCTCAGTGGCAACGGTCCCATTTCTGCAGCACTCATAAGCCCGTGACCCAACAAGCCAACAACAGCAACTATGAAGACTGTAGCATTGGCCCTAGTAAGGACATTTTGTATAGCTACAGGTCATCTCAGAAGTTCATTAACTTTCTGTTCCAATTTTCTCCATGGATGTTTTTCACCTTCATTAATAATAGCAATAGCTTATTGTTATTGCTGATATTCAAAGAAGAAGAAAGTTTGTCATTCCAGAAAGTTCAAATACCATACTGGATACTACACTAAAAGAATAAGGAAGGCAGATCTCATTCTCCCTTTTCAGACAAGGTAAAATAGAGGACCTGAACAGAATCAAAATGATAGGTTTAGGTTTTTTTAAAAAAAGCATTGCAAGTTTGTCAAGGATATGGGAAGGATTGTTGAAACTTTTTCTCATGACCTAGATATAATTTTACCATGCAGTGAAGCAAAAAAGGCTGTTTTGAAGGTATTGTTGCTTCCTCTAGTAATATGAGTATATTTAATAACATTGCTGCTCCGGTTAACAAACAGACTAGGAGGGCTTAAGTTAGCTGTACCTGTGATCCAGTGTCTGGAAAAAACCCTTTCATCTAAGCCCCATCATGACCTGCCCTGCACCTTACAATCATACCTCATGTTATGTCCGCTTCATGTTAACGTTCTTTCAGGTTACATCCCGCCATGACCCGGAAGTACCAGAATGGGTTACTTCCGGGTTCTGCCGCTCGCACATGCACAGAAGTGCAAAATGACGTCCCGCACATGTACAGAAGCGGCAAATCGCAACCCGCGCGTGCGCAGACGTCCCGCTGCGGGTTGCGCTCTTTTCATGTTGCGAACGGGCCTTGGGAATGGATCCCGTTCGCAACTAGAGGTACCACTGTTTATGACATCAGGGGCAGGGCAGATAAAGGCAGGACTTTTTTCAGTCAGAACTCAGTTCTGGCACCTCTCAGGTGGGCACCATTGTCATCCTAAGAGAAAAAGGTGCATTTTGGTTCATGGTGCATTTTGGCACCATGGCTGGCTTAATTAGGCTCCCACCCCTGAACCAAGAGAACAATCCTAAACTCAACTGAATGGCCTCAGAAAGCAGTGGAAGTGCTACTGTGCTATTAGAGATGGTCGTCTGCTGGTGGTAGAACTGCTGGAAATCCCTTGGCATACTAGTGGAGAGCTCCATGGGTGGCAATCCATCAGTTGAGAGGGGGAAATTTAGGAGATGCCATGTACAAACCCCTTTCATTTCCATGCCATACTCAGAGAACCAGCATGCACACCCTGGGGCTGCTGTAGTTAATTCCCTCTCGTTGACTATGATGGGAAGGATGAAGAAAAGCGTACCTTTACCTTCTGCCCTTCCTGCAGTGATAAAGCAGGCCAGTGGTTGCATGTATTTCTCAACCAGTAGATCTACCCCAGCCCCATGAATGAGCAACAGAATTGCTCATTGCAACAGAATTGTTCAGGTACTCGTTGGATGTAACTCCATTCCTTGGGTTACGATATTAATTTCATTATTTCAGATTTCATACTTGTTCAGATTTCATCTACTGCTTTTAGAATTGCTTCCCAGAGATACCTTCCCCTTCACTCATTCTGCCTGTATAATTGCAGTTGTTTCCACTGAAATAGGTGCACCTGCCTCTGTAAATCTGGCTTTGCTTTCGCTGGGAACAGTTGTGAGGCCTAATGAGCACCTGCAGTTTCGGAATCCATGGCGTTAGTCGATATGTTACCTCGGGGCTACTGCCGCTGAGCCTTTCAGTTTTCATTTTCCTTTGTGCCAAATGATGCTCTCTTCAGACATCCCTGAGTAAATAGGCCATTATTCTCTGGAAATCGCCCACTGAAACCCTGTCTGAGCCGAAGATGGGCAGCAAAAAAAAGCAGGAAAGCTTCTTGGTTTATCTCTATTGTCTAAGTTATTTCCAGTCTGAAGAAAAGATTTGCTTTGCTTTATTTTTTATTGAGACCTGGGATATCTCACTGTTTTGGCCTGTAGGATGGATGACTCCCACAGCACTGAATTGAACCAGAAAACCTTGATGAAGTCTTCTGCTGTCGCAGGGGGAGAAATAACACAGAATAAATGCTTGCACAGTCTTTGCCTCTGCCTTTTCTCTGTAATTCGTTCACATTTGTGAGGATGCAGAAACACAGCGGAACAAACTCGGGAAATCAGGCTAGAATAGCATAGCACGTCAGAAGGAAGGGAAGATGTGAAATCAGAAGCGACAAGCAGAGAGCAATTGTACCTGTTTTGCTGCCAATATTACATAGTGGGACATCCTGGTAGGTGAGATGTTGTGGCACTTCCTCACACCAGAGGGCGCTCTTGGAACTTTGAAAGCGATATTAAGAAGAAATAATTCACAGGGCCTTATTGAATTTAGCCTTGCTTAACAAGCTGAACAGATTCTATTGGTATTGCTTTTGCTTGACACTGGTAAATAAAAGTGGAAGCTTTAAACCACTTTGAGTTCTCAGAAATGTATGATTTATTTTATTTTCTGCACTGGCGCAGGGCAATTAGAACTTTGGTGGTGGTAGGAGAGCACCTGTGTTTCTAAGTACCAGATTTGAACGGAGAAATCTAACCGGTGTTTCAAAAGTGTTTTGTATCCATAGCATTCGTGTGGCAGCAGTTCTGGTCAAGTAGGTTAGGCAAAGCTGTCTTCTTGTCCTGGTTTGCAAAGCATATTTGTATTTTCAGCTGTTTTTGGACTACAGTTCCCATCACCCCTGACCCCTGGTTCTGCTAGCAAGGGAAGATGGAAGTTGTAGTCTAAAACAGCTGGAGACCCAAGTTTGGGAAACCCTGACATATTTGAAGCTACAGGTGGGGAAACTGTGGCCTTCCAGATGTTGTTAGGCTTCAAATCCCATCAGCCTATAGGCAGTTGCCAAGGGATGATGGGGATTGTAGTTTAGCAACATCTGGAGAGCAAAGGGTTTCCCTACCAGCGCTAAATCCAAGGCTGTGTGCTGACTGGTCCTTGACATAGAAGGCATTGGGTAGCTCATAGCTTGTGTCTGTGCATGTGAGACATGTGCAAGTTGCTTTTTTCAAAGTGGTAGGATTAAGGAAGCATGGACAGAAGAAGCATGATTACTTTGCAGTTCTGTTTCAGCATCTTTTGGGATGTCCTCAGCACATTCCACACAGGCTTTGTCACTGCATGCAAGAAAATATCAGCCTTGTTACCGACTAAGGTTCTTTGGACTTTTGCGAACTGCAGCTGAAGAATAGCACCTAGCAAGCGCAGTTGATCAATGGCTTTTTATAGTGGCGTATGAAATTGGTGAGAACTTGAGCTGTGTGTGTTGTTAGTGAGAGGAGAGAAATGTGCCTGGGCAGAGAGAGAGGGAGGGAGACATGTATATGTGCATGTGAAGTGTGTGTGTGTGTGTGTAAGTGTAAGTGAGAGGGGCTAGGTGCATGTGTGTCTGTGGACTGTATGTATATGGTGAATTCATCTGTGTGCTCTGTGTCTGTGTGCAAGAGAGTGTGGCCACCTTCTATGCTTTCCCTGGTACCAGTGAATGCTCCCTACTGTGTGTGTGTGTGTGTGTGTGTGTGTGTGTGTGTGTGTGTACATACCACTTCCAATGCAAGCATTCGGGGAAGAGTGGGCAAGCAGCAATGACTAGTGTCTCTAGTTTTGTGCTGTGTTGTACCCTTACATTGTGTGCTATGCCACACACCCCATGGTAGCCTTTTTGTAACTGTTATCCTTGGTACCAGTCTCAATTTTTTAATTATTTATAACTCGAAAGGATAATCTATAAAACAGCATACATTTTTATTAGGTATTTTCTCAATGAAGGGAGCCTGAAATCGCACAATCCTTATAGCATGTGGGGTTCTGCAAAAAGTTTAGAGGTTCAAAAGAGGTCCACAGCCTGGCAGCATCTCTGCCCACTTGGCCTCGCCCTTCTTTGCTGGATTCCTCCTCTGGGGACTAGTCCATGCCCTTTCCAAAGGTGAGATTCTCCAAAGATGGAGACAGGGTAACTGCTGGAGGTAAGGGCTTGGGGTGTGTGTGAGAGAGAGAGTGGAATTGCTCAAGGTGGTCTGTGCTTGCCCCAATTCTGCTCACAACACTTTGAGCAGAGATGCTCACTTACAATTCTGTCACACCCCTGCTTTGAACTCTTGGCTGATCTGTAGCAATATGTCTGGGCAAGTGAAAAACTCAGTTGCTTTGCCTGCAGGACGTGCTGGGTTTGATGCCACCCATTTCCAAGTATGTCTGGAAAGGGCCTCCTCCATCTGAAATCTGCTGCCAATCAGTGCTGACGATACCGAGTTTTGGATCAATGGTTTGACTTGATTGATGCAGTTTCCTTTCCAACTGTTTTGGTTGACGTTAGAAGAAGGAGACTTCCCATGCTCTCAGGTTCCGCCCCACCTCCCGCTGCTGAAAGGAGAACATACAGATAAGAACAAGTATTTATTATCACAAATTAAACCATCAAGCTAGAAGACCTGATAATTCCCCTCTCCCTCAGATCTATAGACTGTTATGCCTTAAATCAGCCAGGCTACCTAGTTCTTATTATTTCTGAAGACACTGCATGTTCTTATTCATTTGGGTCTCATCTCCCAGGAACAGCTACTAATCTACTCAGGCACCCCCCCTGCCCCCATCCCCAGTCTTTTTAATAGAATGCTGGACTTTTGCAGCTGTTCCTCTGAAATAATTAGGGTTTTTTAAATAACAAACACACACGGTTTTGTGCTGGTTATCTATAGATAAATGGATAGATGTATACTGGAAGTATACGCCCTTTGCTTTGACAAGAGAGCTTCAGAACTAATGGTGAAATATTGGAAGTGTCTTGCAAACTGTCAGACCTTCATTTATAATTCTGTCAGCTATTTATGCCAGCCACTAATGACTAGAGAAGAGAAGGCATTTTGTTACTGGGTAAAAAAAGAAAAAAAACACCCTAAATTATATTCCAGACAGGTTGACACTGATGCCCCAAAGTGCAGGTTTGCAAGATAATTCCTAATCTCAATAGAAAAGAGGTGTCAAATTCAATTTCACTGAGGGACTGATCGCAATTTGCCTTTTAACTCCAGAAGTCCACTGAAGGAGGGAAATGGCTTGATTTCCCCCTCAAGTGTTTCCACAGCAACTTCCCTTCTGTCTGCAGTCTGTGCACAAATATCCAGCCCTCTGTATTCATGGTTAGGCTATGCTCTGAATCACAGCTCACTCTTTGTCTTCTAAATGTGAGGTTGTGCTGTCATATCGCATCCACTTGTACTGAGATAACACCTACAAGTTCATTTTGTGGACTGCTCTCCTGAAAATAACTCTGTGAAGTTTCATTATGGGCCACTCTTGAGATTTTGTCAGAACGTTTTGCCCCCTAATCTAGTGCTTTTAAGGGATGCAAGGCACTGACAGCTCCCATTTCATAGCAGTGGTTGGGGCAGCACTTTGGGGTGCACAAACATCCTTCTTCATTGAAATGAAAAGGCAATTCATAGCACACAGGACCTCCCTCTGCGGGTCTGTGCGTGTTACTCTGTGTTGCTTCTAAGATGTCAGAAGGGAAGATACCTACAGCTGCTGCCTTGTTAGTTTGATAAAATGAAAGTCATTGTCAAATGTGTGTGTGTGTGTGTGTATGTGTATACATATGTGTGTACAGTGGTGCCTCGCAAGATGAAAAGAATCCGTTCTGTGATTCTCTTCGTCTAGCGGTTTTTTCGTCTTGCGAAGCAAGCCCATTGAAGGATTAGCGGATTAGCGCTATTAGCGCTATTAGCGGCTTTTAGTGGCTTTTAGCGGCTTATCTGCTGATCGGATCAGCTGATAAGCGGCTTAGCGGCTTAGAAAAAGGGGGGAGGAAAAAAAACCAGCAGGAACTCGCAAGACATTGTCGTCTTGCGAAGCAAGCCCATAGGAAATTCGTTTTGCGAAGCACCTCCAAAACGGAAAACACTTTCGTCTAGCGAGTTTTCCGTCTTGCGAGGCATTTGTCTTGCGGGGCACCACTATATATATATATATACCGCATATAATACATCTATGCTCAGAGTGGTTCACATAACTGAAACAGTCCAAATATAGTATAACAATGCAATGGTGATACATAATAAAAAGTACATCGTTACAATTCAACAGTAAAAAAACAAAAACCCTACACGTAACAATTAACAGTTAATCACACACACCTAGAGAGATGAAATGTCCTTGGATGTGTGTGTGTATGCAGACTCACATGCTTGTGCGGGCGCGTGCGGGCACGCACACACACACACACACACACACACACACACGTGGAAGGAGCCTTCTCTGCTCTTCTGGCAGTGTGCAACTTCTTCTTTCCATCCCTGGGATACAGCATTTCCTTATTCTTACAACAAAAGTCTGACCTCTAACAGAAGATGAAAGATTTTAGATGGGTGCTGTGATTCATCTGTGACTTTTTTGAAGAACCATATGGTGTTTCCAAGCGTGCATGCACATTACTCATTTAAATTCAGGGATGTAGTATCATGCGAGGCAAGGACTCATGGATTCACGATTAATCAGTCTGCACAGATGTTCCAAGATGATCAGCATCTAAAATGGGTATGTGAGGATTTGTGAGGTTCCACTTGAGCCTTAAACCTGCTTTTCCCAACCTGGTGTCCTTCAGTTGCTGTTGGACTACAAGTCCCATCATCCTTGGCCATTGGTACACTGGTTGGGGAGTTATAGTCCAAGACATCTGAAGGGCACCATGTTGGTGACAGCTACATTGCATGGTTTATGGCTAGAAGGGTGTATTAAAATGTATGTGAAACCTTTCTTTTCATAATGCAAGGCCATGCCTTCTCAAAAAGGCAAGAGGAGGTAAGAAACTACCCTATACAACTACCCTACGTCTAGACAAAAAGAATCTTCCAAATTTCCCCAGGTCTGCAACTTAATAGACAGGAGCAACCTTACAGGGAATACCAGAGTCTCATTTTGGAACTTTTGACCAGTCTTTGTTGGTCACAGCTAGAAGAGGACCAGGCTTATTCCAGTTAGGCAGAGAAGAAATAATTCACAGGGGCCTGAATCTGTTATTTCAGAGGGAGGAGCACAGGAACTACTAACCCACACTGCCTCCTTCTTTCCATGGTACAAACTCAATTTATTGTACTTTATCCAGGCCATCATTGCACGCAAACAACAGTCCAGACCATGCACAGCCTCCCCTCCCTCAGATGTTATGGAGAAGTGGAGTTGTGTGTCATTAGTGTATGCCAATTACTACACTTCATATAGATGTTAATCAACATTGTGGACAAGACTGTACCTTGAAGACCATGAAACTGAAATACGGTCTTCCAATGCTAGCCTCTCTACAGTGGAACACCTGTAAAACAGTGTCCCCAGTGCCCATACCACAGAGTTCATCATGGAGGACACCAAGGTCTATGGCAGGGTTTCCCAAAGGTGGGTCTCCAGCTGTTTTTGGACTACAACTCCCATCATCCCTAGCTAGCAGGACCCAGTGGTCAGGGATGATGGGAATTATAGTCCAAAAACAGATGCAGACCCAAGTTTGGGAAACCCTGGTCTAGAGTATCAAAGCCACAGAAAGATCGAGAAGCAGAAAGAGTCATACTCTCCTGTTCTTGATAAAGCCATCCATTATGGCAATGCAAAACTGTGCCTGAACCCGGATTGAAATTGAGGTAATTTGCATCCTCGGGGAACTCCTGTAATTAGGGAATTTACATTTCACACACCACAGTCTGTCAAGATGTAGCAAGTGCCTCTGAAAGTACTGAAAGGACTCTTAGCTGAACTAGCATTACATAACAAACAAACAAACAAACAAACAAACAAACAAACAGGGAAGGAGTGGGGGATTCTGCTGATGGGTGACAGACATTGGTCCCCACATGAGATGAAACAGACACTCGTGTGCATGTGCACACACAGGTGTGCAATCAAAGAAAATTGTACTTATTTTAGTCCTGAGAAAGATGGAGCTCAGCTAAGCTGATGAATATTAAAAACCCACCCCATTTCCACTACACCACTGTCTGTTGCCAGTGCCTTTGCTGTGACATTCAGATCATACCAAGAAATTCTGGAAGTGCCAAAACTGTCATCTCATGCGACTTTTTGTCATCCTCCTTTGTCTCGGCACTGAAAGGAGCTAACGGTTTGCCCTTCCCTCCCTACAGATTCACAAGCTGCAGCAGAAGGCTTGCCCTTTCTGCTGTTGAATAGCAGCACCAACTCTTCCACTTATTTGCAGTATGACCTTGAACAGCTCATTCATTTCTCCCCAATTTGCCCAACCATGTGTGTTTTTTTAAAGGGAGGCTCACTGTAGCATTACTCTGGTATTGTGTGGGCTGATTAGTTAAATTTTGAACAGCACTTTGAATGGATAAAGTGCTATTATAGTGGAAGCTGAAATGTCAGTCACTCTTTTTTAAAAAATATAGAGGAGATGAAAATTAACCTTTGAAATCTGAAAGCCACCTTGGTTGCTGAATAGATTTTTTTTTTTTTGTATTAAAAGCTTTGTTCCACCTAGAGTTGGCTCAGCAGGGATAAGAAAAGGTTACTTAGCCTTGGCAGGAATTGCATAAATATAGGGTAATATTAGTAATTACATACATGAAGGCAGTATCCTTTTGTGATGCATCAATGATGGCTTAGCATAAGTTATTTGAGCTTATATTGCCTAAAGATACCTTGAAATCTAGAAAAAGAATATATTCCTTTCTGTTAGGGTCTGTATGCTAGCAGGGATGGAGCCTAAGCAATAGGGGAGCCCAGTGTTACTTGAAACCAGGGGATGCTGGCTTGAATCAAGTGGAGAGCCTTTCTAGGGAGAAGACATGGTTGCATGGGAACAGAGGAGTCTGAATGGAATGGAGTGGCGAGTCCTCATGGGAGACAAAGGCAGGGTTACTTGGCAGGATTGGTAGGAGGCTAGATGGCATGGAGTGATGAACAAGATGAGGAGCACCTGGAAGCAGAGCTGAGTGGATACAGTGCACTGCAGAGTTCAGTTAGGAAGCCACAGTTTTTGGCATTGAAGGTCACCAGAGTCAATGAAATCAGGAGGTTAGTGTCGGAAGCAAAGCAGGCAGCAGGAGATTACTTCACACACACTTCTTTGGTTTTAAGTAAATGCGTGAATGCGTCAGTGGGGAAGAGCACTCTAATTCCACCTCCCATTGGCCTCCATGAGTTGGAGCGTGGCCTTGTGAAGAGAGGAGGCTGCTGCATTCATGGAAGCGCCAGACTTGTTTTACAGTCATGGAAGACCAGGGTTCTGAAATGTGCAGAGGCTCCATGCAGCAGGAGACTCTTCGTTTTTGAACGTCACCCTCTATGAGTTGGAACTAGGCAACATGGACAGTAATGTGGCTCATCACTGTGCCGCCGCTCCCCCGCCCCCATGTTTACACATAAAGAATACCTGGAGAGGGTTTTGATCTATTCCAAAAGGGTTCTCCTTGCACATTCACAGTAATTTGGGAAATTTATTAATGCTTGTAAAAGAACAAATTACTGGAATTCTTAAAAAAACAAAAAGAACAACCAACAACGCTACCCTGGCCAGGAATACAGTATTCCTAGTAAGACATATTTTTCAAGAGTGGCTGTTTTTATCACAGGCTTTATAAATATTCAAAGACGTCTTGTCTGTAAGCCAAAGGCTTATCAGACTAAACTTGGGTAAGCCTAAATTAAAGTGAAAGCAAAGCTACCACATTAATGCTTAAAACGATGACATTAAATTACAAATGTAAAAGTCTTTATGAGCAACCAGAACTAACATGCCTCTATCAACCTGCACAGTCTGAGACCAGAATAATCAATATTTTCATTCAAACCAGGCAGAGCAATGCAGTTCAACTTTAGTATCAATTATGCTTCTTTCTGCAGCAGTAAATGGTTTGGGGTGTATTGAATCGCTCAGTGCAACTCACAGAATTAAAACTCAGTTGATGTTTGAGTAAAACTGTGAAATGGCCCATTAGAGGGGCACAATTCTGGTTTGTTTTTTTTATAATAATATTTATTAGTTTTCCAACAAATTGAACACAACACTACAAAAAACCAAGAAAGAAAAAACATACAATAATACAATACAATACCAAAAAACAACAACTGCAAAACACTAACCTACAACTAACAAAACAAAACAAAAACCATTTAAAACACAGTCCAATTTCAATATCTTATCTTTCTTTCACTAATTTCCACGACCTCCTCACACCTCCCTTTTTGTATTCCACTTCTATAAATTATTTCAGCAATTCCTTTCCATCTTCCTCTGTTTTCTATCCTATAATTGTCTTAACACATTCTAAGCTTATTTTTCCCTTTAATGCTCTAATAATTTATTTATACTTAATTCCTTATGACATTTCTACTAAAGCCATATAACTTCATTCCAACATCTTTCTAACATTCATCCAACTCTATGATTGTATGTAATTTTACAGTATTTCTGTAAATAGTCTTTAAACTTTTTCCAGTCTTCTTCCACCGACTCTTCTCCCTGGTCTCGGATTCTGCCAGTCATTTCCGCCAATTCCATGTAGTCCATCAACTTCATCTGCCATTCTTCCCTGGTGGGTAAATCTTGTGTCTTCCAATATTTCGCGATGAGTATTCTTGCTGCTGTTGTTGCATACATAAAAAAAGTTCTATCCTTCTTTAACACCAATTGGCCGACCATGTCCAGGAGAAAGGCCTCTGGTTTCTTAAGGAAGTATATTTAAATACCTTTTTCATTTCATTATAAATCATCTCCCAGAATGCCTTAATCCTTGGGCACGTCCACCAAAGGTGAAAGAATGTACCTTCAGTCTCATTACATTTCCAGCATTTATTATCGGGCAAATGGTAGATTTTTTGAAGCTTAACTGGTGTCATGTACCACCTATAAATCATTTTCATTAAATTTTCTCTTAAGGCATTACATGCCGTAAATTTCATACCTGTGGTCCATAACCGTTCCCAGTCAGCCATCATTATGTTATGTCCAACATCTTGTGCCCATTTAATCATAGCTGATTTCACCGTTTCTTCCTGAGTGTTCCATTTCAACAGCAAGTTATACATTCTTGACAAATTCTTAGTTTTTGGATCTAACAATTCTGTTTCCAATTTTGATTTTTCCACCTGGAACCCAACTTTTTTGTCCAATTTGTATGCCTCCATTATTTGATAGTAATGGAGCCAATCTCACACTTTGTTTTTCAATTTTTCAAAGCTCTGCAATTTTATTCTCTCTCCATCTTGTTCTAGAATTTCCCAATATTTCGGCCATTTGGCCTCCATATTGAGTTTTTTCTGTGCCTTCACTTCCATTGCTGACAACCATCTTGGGGTTTGTTGTTGTTTAGTCGTTTAGTCGTGTCCGACTCTTTGTGACCCCATGGACCAGAGCACGCCAGGCACTCCTGTCTTCCACTGCCTCCCGCAGTTTGGTCAGACATGTTTGTGGCTTCGAGAACACTGTCCAACCATCTCGTCCTCTGTCGTCCCCTTCTCCTTGTGCCCTCAATCTTTCCCAACATCAGGGTCTTTTCCAGGGGGTCTTCTCTTCTCATGAGGTGGCCAAAGTATTGGAGCCTCAGATTCATGATCTGTCCTTCCAGTGAGCACTCAGGGCTAATTTCCTTAAGAATGGATACGTTTGATCTTCTTGCAGTCCGTGGGACTCTCAAGAGTCTCCTCCAGCACCATAATTCAAAAGCATCAATTCTTTGGTGATCAGCCTACTTTATGGTCCAACTCTCACTTCCATGCATCACTACTGGGAAAACCATAGCTTTAACTATACAGACCTTTGTTGGCAAGGTGATGTCTCTGCTTTTTAAGATGCCGTCTAGGCTTGTCATTGCTTTTCTCCCAAGAAGCAGGCGTCTTTTAATTTCGTGACTGCTGTCACCATCTGCAGTGATCATGGAGCCCAAGAAGGTAAAATTTCTCACTGCCTCCATTTCTTCCCCTTCTATTTGCCAGGAGGTGATGGGACCAGTGGCCATGAACTTAGTTTTTTTGATGTTGAGCTTCAGACCAATTCTGGTTACTATGTATATTATTCTTAGGTTCTTCAATGCATTTCTAAGGGTCTAGTTGTTTTATCTACATGTAATTTATTACATGGGCATAAACCACATGAGAGCTGTTACACATTGTAAAAAATTCCAGTACATATAATATTTGATTGAATGGATTTATAAAGTGCACCCTCTTAAAAATCAGATTGGAATATACTTTTATATATTAGTTATTTTATATAAGATGATAGACTTGTCCTCTCAGCCAGGTATGTCCCTAACCAGATTCCATAACATCCATTGCATTTATTCATTGTTGTGCTAGTATTGTCAAAAATAAGACTGCAAACTGACACACTGATCAACTAAAGATTGAGTTGGTTGATCTGGCTACTAAATGGATTAAAGACTGTAGCCCTCCATTTTACACTCGGAATACTGCATTCTTTATGAGCTTATAGGCTCAACTAAATACTTAGTCCTGGTTCACTGCTAAAAGTGAAAAATCCAAAGCATTCTAAGTTGTAGCATGTTTTATGGTGGTGACAACCACTCTCAGTGTACTTAGTGTGATTACTCTGCTACCATACATCATGCAATAAATACACTGGATGATAACTCATGTCTCCCTTAATATGCTTTGGTGAAATATAGCTCTTAGTCTGATCAAGCAGACTTCCTCAGAGGGTATTTCAGTAGATATTATGCATGTAACAACAACAACAACCGCAGCAGCAGCAGCAGCAGCAGCAGCAACAGCAACAGCAACAAATAATAATAATAATAATAATAATAATAATAATAATAATAATAATAATAATAATAGAATGCCATTTCCCTCCTCTTTGCTTCAAATTTACCTCTGAGAAGGAGACACAAAGCTGAATATGTGGATCACACCAGACTTGGTATTTTGCTGCTATTGACACCACTATAAGGTATTTTGTTCCAGTTTAGCAAAATGCCATTTCAGTATCACCATTTCTGAAGAACATGTCTGTGAGGTATTATAGTAGGGACCCAGATCTGCTAGCAACAATTTCAGATTTATTTTTATTTTTTGCTTACTTATTACACACACACAGAGAGAGAGAGAGAGAGAGAGAGAAAGCGTGAGAGAGAGAGAGCACTTAATTACTTACAGTTGCCTCTAAGCAATGGACAAAAAGTTCTGCGAGTCCTGAAACTGAGTGGTATCCAACTCAGTTTTACTCCAGACCCATTGAAATTAATGTACCTAATTTAGTTATTTTCATAATTTCAGTGGGTTTATTAAGAGGAAAAAGTAGTTGATTCCCACCCTTAATATTTTCCCTGGAACTTCAGCCTAGATTGATGTCCTCTCAACCATCTTTGATACCTTGGTGTTCTCAGAAGGACTTCTGGAAATCAGGTTTTAGGTTTTTAGTCATTTTTATTTTGCTTCAAAAAAGGAAAGAGAAACCACACTTGCTGTATAAACAATGAAAATCATAGTTTAAAAAATGACAAGCCAGGTTGATTTATTGCATGGGTAGGCAAACTAAGGCCCGGGGGCTGGATCTGGCCCAATCGCCTCTAAATCTGGCTGCAGATGGTCTGGAAATCAGCGTGTTTTTACATGAGTAGAATGTGTCCTTTTATTTAAAATGCATCTCTGGGTTATTCGTGGGGCATAGGAATTTGTTCATCCCCCCCCCCAAAAAAAATATAACCCGGCTCCCCACAAAGTCTGAGGGACAGTGGACTGGCCCCCTGCTGAAAAAGTTTGCTGACCCCTGCTATTAGGAAGGGAGCATCATTGTTTCATCATTAAAAAATCCAGAAATGTATATAATTATTCTAACCTCTTACCCTTGTTGAGGATCTAGCTGTACTTTATAACAAATTACTGTTTTCCAGAGATGATTTGGATACCCTTGCAATGTCTGCTATGCCTTGAGATTGAATAGCATTGGACTTAATTATGGCTTTCATTATGACAAATGGCTGATGAGTATGTTTCATACTACTAAAATCTAAGCCTTTTAAACAAAAATGTGTGATTGTTCCCCAAGCATTTGTCCTGTAATTGTTTCCTGTATTTTTCCAATGATGCAATCAACAGAGTGATTCTGTGTGACTTCTAGGAAAAAAAATACCATCCTTTTTAAATTTGTTTTTAAAGCATCATGATTAACAATGTGTTATGTAACCATCAGGAGGTGATAGATTGTTCAGTTGTATGCAGGTCTGAATAGAACATTGTATTAGATTTCTGTGAAATGTGCCATTTATGCTTTTCTCTCTTTTTTGATGTTTATGCTCAACGTTATTCTTTTCCTTTTTAAATAGGGTAGTAAATGACACAGTATTTAATTTATCTACCTTGGAGTAAACAATGACACCACAGCCACTGCTTCTCAAACATGGCACGTCAATTTCTTTTTAAACTTTAACTAGATGCAAAAGAAACTTAAATCCTCTGTTTATTGATCCTCTCTCCAGATTTTCCTCTAAAGGTCACTTTGCAATCCCCACGTAAGGTAATTTTATAATTTTTTGTTGTAAAACAAGCTCCATAAAGGGGAAACCTGACAGTCATTTTGTATATATTTCAGCAGCAGCACAATCAAACTAAAGGAGGTTCAAAGTAATGAAAATTTTGTCTGATGTTTTCCAGAAAAACAAGCTCCTCTAGAGGTCTGGCCACTAATATAATAGAATGTCGTTACCTGCAAGCTGTGCCGTTTTTAGTGGTTTATTTGTATTCACTCAAAAATGGGACAGCTCATCAGCAGAAACTAGATGAAATGGAAACATTCAGACAATATCTGCATTGCTTATGTCGTTCTCCCAGTTTTTACTTTTGGGTTTTAATATAATGTAGGGCAGAGCAACTTCAGAAGAACATGAGACTCCTCCATGCATACTGAAAAGCATCGATACATTGAATGTCTCTGATCTTAAAGTCCTCTGTAAATTTTTTTGAAAGGGTACAGGATACAATGTTCATGTGCTGCCTGCATCTTACTTATGATTTTGCCCCATTTCAGCCATTTCCTCAGATCATCTTCATCAGTGATAAGGGGATGTGATCTAATTAAGCCTGGCAGGACAGCTTATTCTATGGTCTTATCACCTTCATGCATTAATTGGGCATGTTGGTTATATGAGGCTGATTATCCCACACTGTGGCTGAGCGGAGACTTGAACCAGTGTTACCAGTCCAACATACTAGGCTAGTGTGATGTAGGTATGTTGGCTGCCTCCAGTGTGCTTGTATTTTGCAGGAGGGGTTGAAGTACATACCAGAACTTTAGGTTTTCCACAATTTAAGTGAATTAAATATCTCTGTTATTCCTCAAGCAAAGCATGGGAACCCATCAGGGAAAGTAACAGGGAAGAGCAATGCTGAAGATGGAAATTAATGCGAAGTAGAAGGATACTCTCCATTTTGATACAGCATGAGCTGTCCTGTGCTTGGCATATTATGTACATTTAGTATTCAGCGGCTATCTCCTGCAGCTCCACTTCATAAAGCAAGTTAAATCCTGACCCCATGTCAAATATCTGAAGTGATGACCTTCAGACCAAGGAGGCTTTTATAATTTCATTTCCCATCAGTCACCCATGCATCTTCTTTCTGGCAGAAATACTGTGTAAATCTTCCTTAAGTTTGATTAACATGAACCTGTTGCACAATGCACAAAGAGAATTGTACCTAGAGAGGAAGCAGAAGGACACCAGGCAGGGATATCAGCTCTGGAGAACACTGAGATTTTGTAAATTCAAGGAAGAGTTTTCCCAGACTTATCTGTAGAGTAAAGCCTCATTACCCCAAAGCCAGTAAGAGGTGCCAGGGAAAAATTTTCTAGCCACAACAACTGATCAGCAGCAAGGACTATTTAATGAGTTTTAATGAACATAGCAAGATTAGTTCAGTAGTAGCATTAGAAGAAATATATCCTCATGAGTAAGTGAAAACAGGGATGGGTTTAGATCACATATCTCACTGATAAAGGGCCCATGTGTCTCATAGGCAATCATCCTATTGGCCATTGTAGAAGCCAGAAGTGGTGTCACCATTATAGGCCTTGGGAACAAAGGCTCAAAATGGTGCTATAAATCAAAAGTTATCCAATAATATACCCCTTATAAAATACTGAAAAGCCCAACATGTTTCTGTTGAAGACAACCTTCATGAATTTGATGATATGGCACAAGTTTAGTAGCTGCTTCAGCATGTATATAAATGCACTAATATTTGAGATACCTAATTAGAAGTGGGTTTGGCAAAAAGTTTTTTGTAGAAATTGGCAAATATCTAACGAAGTTTTTGGGATACTGACCGTGTCAAGTTTCTCTTTTAAGGTTAATTAGGATGTTCTCTCCCTTTTACCATGAAAACCTTACTGTTTTGTAGGTAATGGCATTCCAAATGGAATGATCAAATCTTCATGTCAAACAAATTGTTATAATTAACATGCACTATAAATTGAAGCCCTTATTTTGAACTACTGTACTCAGAAATTAGCAACGAGAAGCTCAGTGAAACAAAGGCAAATTGTACTGTAAATGAAACACCAGATTATAGGAGTGATCTTTGAAAATGATTCTAGTCCTGGAGTTGCCATATGGTCAATGACACATTGCCAATATTTTAGCAAGAAGCTGTTGCAGAAATGTTCTCCTTCCTCTGAGCTTTAAGCTCCAAGGTTTTTGTTTTTGTTTTTAGAAAAGAAAGAAATGAAGGGACTCAGAATTGATTTGCTGTCCACCTTTCCCCTTCAAACAAAGTGCAGTGTCACAGAATGAAGGGGGGAGGCATGGGGAGAGATGGTGTACACGTTTCTGCTTTGTGTAATTATTATTATTATTATTATTTTCATTTTTGACATGTATCACTTGTTTCACTGATGCAAAACATGCTTCATTTGCTACGGGAGTGTGATCTGACAAACACGGTTCCTTTAAAAACAAATTTCAGATAACATTTATTACGTAGTTTTCAACTATGCCATTGTGGCAAAATTCCCCCTCCGAGCAACTGGTGGGGTGAGGCAGAAGCCGCCATGTTGTTTCAAGCAGGTGTGGCACTGTTGCTTATGGGGGGGGGAAGGGAGGGGCAATGTGATGCAAGCACACTGGCAGGCACTGGATTGGCTCATCTTGCGACACACCCACTGGAAGCTAGCATAATAGGTCCATCCCACCCAGCAAGCTTCCACTGGAGTACACAGCTGTCATTTCATTTTACCCTCAAAACAAAGTCGCAGAGGTGAATTTAGGGCAGGTCAACCAGTTCCGTCACACTGGGCTTTGAGCCTGGGGTCGCTGCAGGGCACCGCAACTATGATGTGTAGTGAATTGAGCAAAAGGCAGCGGACACTGAATTTTGGCCTCACAAAGTCTGCCCCTGCTCTATGGCATAACTTAGGCTGAGATAAAGAATCTGAGCCAAAGTCATCCAAGGATCTTAATGACCAAGGAGAACAAGAGCACCAGCATCCCAGGTCCAAAACAAACCCTCTTTCCTCATGTCTAGTACTTTCTTTTTTAGTGAGGTGTAATACTCGCATCCCTTCTCACACCCCTGCTTCTTCGTTTTCCTCTAGCACTCCTATACACAGATGATATATATGGATCTACCTCTATCTACGAATCATTTGAGTGCTGGCTGCATGCTGAGGCAGCAACCCAGCTGTGTCACAATCTGCACTGAGTCATTTGAGAATTAACTGCAAATGAACTATGGAATCTACAAAGCAGACCGATGTGACTGCCTGGTATTTGCATAGGTTAAGGAGCCAGGTTTTCCCATGCCACGCCACCCCTGATTTGTAAGATATTTTATACTACCCATGTACTCCCCATTGCCAGTTGCAATGCAGCAGCAACCCCCCAAGAGCAAATGCATCTAAACATAACACTGCCACTGATGTTACTTCCCTTATTGTCTAGTTCCCCACTAGGCTCTTGTAATTCATTGTCATTTCGTTGTACTGTCTCTGCACAAGACCAAAGCTTTGTAAGGGGAGTGGGCGACTGGAACAAGACACATCTTAATCAAGAGGTCAGTTGCGGGATCTTTTCCCAGAAATAACTGAATCCTACCTTCTGCCTCTCAGTCAGATAGACTTTTCATAGCAAAGCTGAAAGAAGAGAGGAGAGCAATCTGGTTTTGTCTTTGGCTCTGGTTCGCTAGAAGCAGCTTAGTCATGCTGGGTACATGACCTGGAAACTGTACTCTGGCTCCCTCGGCCAATAAAGCAAAAAGAGCGGCGCAACCCCAGAGTTGTCTGCGACTGGACCTAACGGTGAGGGGTCCCTTTACCTTTACCAGCTTGTAAAGCAAGAGTGGGGAATCTTTTTTCATCTTGAGAGTGGCTGTTTTACCTTTTGGACCTGGGTAGTAGCAGCTGGCAGGGCTGTGTGGACAGGGCTGCATTGCTCTTCTGACTTCTCAACACTGTGCATTGCTGCTGCTTACCAGGAGAGGGAGATGCGGGTGCAGTGGTGAAGCCAATGCAACACTTCTGCTGCTTCTGCACTCACACCAATCTCCTCCTTGGTAAGCGGCAGCGATGCATGAGTTGGAAATGCAGGAGAGCAAAGCACCCCTGTTAGTTGCTACTGCTTCTGGGGGTTACATGTCTGTTGTGGGCAGGGCCAGAGGCAAAAGCGAGTAGAGCACCATATGTGAATGTTACCACTCTCTATCCTGCACCCAAGAAACCAAGAGGCACTACCAGAGTCCAGGAACACATTCCAGCCAGGCCAAATCACTCAAAGCAGGGCAGGTGAGGAATTTGCCCTGTGGATGGGGTGTGGCCTCGGGACAGTCCCAGGAGCTAGATAGAGAGGTCTGGAGGGCTGCTGTTGGCCCCAAAACCTGAGATTCCCAGTCCCTGTTGTATAGGCAGTGGATAGATTTTCAATGCAGCTGTGCACAATTTAACTCTGAATGAATTCCCACTGTAGCTTGCTACCAGGTAAGTGTGCACTAGATTATAGCAGGGGTGGCCAATTCCCAAGAGACTGCGATTTATTCACAGAGTTAAAAACTGGCAGTGATCTACCCTCTTTTTGAAGGTTCAGGTCAAAGTTGTTAAGCTTTCTTTCAGGAGGAGGAAGGCAGACCAAATTTGTTGAGCTTTTTTTAGGGGAGCCGGTGATCTACCAGTGATCAAATTATAAATATTTTTTTTCTTGCAGCACAGGACTTTGGCTTGAAGCCACTGAGATGTTCTATAGCAAGGATGTCCAACTGGTTGACGACGATCTACTGGTCGATCCCTGGGCGGTTTGGGTTGACCGCGGTCGATCGTGGGCCTTTTTCCTTTGTGGGGAAAAAATAGGATCTGGCCCTGTCCCCTCACCCCCTCCTCCATTCACACATGATTGCTAGAACGGAAGACAAAGTTTTTGCTGTGGGGCTGTTTTGTTTCCTGATTGATCCCCCAAAAGAAACCCCCAGAAAAGGGCAACATACCTCCCTAAAAATCACTCAACAACTTTGCCTGAACGCCTACAAAAAGGGGTAGATCACTGCCAGTTTTTTATTCTGTGAGTAGATTGCAATCTCTTGGGAGTCGGATGTCCCTGTTCTATAGGGTTTTATTTTTTGGGGGGGGTGGGGTTCCTTTAAGATGAGCTCCATGTTTTTTTATACATGAAATTTATAAACTGCTTGATTGTTAAAACAAAAAACACCTCAGTACAGTTTGCAAAAATAAGACAATTAGATTAACGGTTATCATCATCATCATCATCATCATCATCAACAACAACAACAACAGGTAAAAGCAACATTCCGAAACCTTCAAAAATGGTTAAAATTGGTGATAAGCTAAACATCACAGTAAAGCACATGCCAGCATTCTTCATGTCTGGATAGTGTTGCCTAAACAAAATTGTTGCAAGTGGGCACCACAAAGGGTAAAAGGAAGATGCCTGTCTGATGTCAATAGGCAGGGAATATGGGTGCTTCCACACTAAAAGATTGATTTCTTACAAATGTGGAATGACTATTATGTTTCACCTGTAACAGTACCAGTTCTACAGATCACAGCAGTCACAGGGGCATATACGGGGCTGAGGTGATCTCACTTTCCCTTTTTAAGAGTATAGGGTCTCTGGTTGCCCTATCCTGAGTGATAGCCTTATAATAAAACTCTTCATTAAGTGACGTCATATTCCTGGGCATAGCAGAGGCAACCTTCCTCCCCCTCCAATCTTGGTGCGGTAATAATTTGATGGCATTGGATCCAGAAGGCAATTATTGGCAGTCATTTGTAAAAGCAACCACTTGGCAAACATTCTGGACAGAATAGCAGTATGTCGGGAGACATAAGGAAGAGAGTAAGAGACCAACCCCTTTCTTTCAATAAAATATCTGCCATTCCAATTAATGGGTGCCCACACTGTGCTGAGAAAGCTGTGGTAGTAATTAAAACTGTTTCCAGCAGCCACTGCCAAAACAAATCACACTGCTGTCCAGCGCAGCAAAAAGTAACCAGCAACAACCCTCCTCCTTACTGACAAGGTACCCATTCTCTCTTAATGCCTGGTAGAAGGAAATTACTGCTGAACCAGGTGGCCTCATCAAAAAACACCCATCTCCTTATTGTCGGACAGGAGCTCCAGCTGGTTATCAACAACACTGCTCTTGGCCTGCTTCTTCGCAGCAAAAATCTGGGGTTTCACAACATTGATGTTTGGCTCTAGATCAAATCTTGTTTCCATGGCTATTAGTACTTTCACTGCTCACAGCACTATAAATGTACTATAGGCAGACTCACTGATGGCTTTGGCCGGTACAGTTTCATTGTTACTTTGCAAATTTAATAAACCCTTTAACTTTTATTACATGGTAGCTGGTGGAATATACACTGCAGTCTTTTTAATGCCTAACAGGGAATAGGTTCTATTGAACATTGTGAAACGTAATACTAAGTAAACATGCATAGAATTGAGGTGCGTATCTTCAGCCAGCATCTGAAGTAGTGAGCGCTGTCTCTGGTTCAAATTGCATTGCAGGCATGAATTTAAAGTGCAATACTATAGTGCAATACTATAACACCATAGTAACTTTAGTACGTAATACAATACTGAAAGTAAATTCCACTTCAGTTATTTGCATGAGAATGCGGCCCTTACCTTAGAAGAAGAAGAGTTTGGATTTGATATCCCGCCTTTCACTCCCTTTAAGGAGTCTCAAAGCGGCTAACATTCTCCTTTCCCTTCCTCCCCCACAACAAACACTCTGTGAGGTGAGTGGGGCTGAGAGACTTCAGAGAAGTGTGACTGGCCCAAGGTCACCCAGCAGCTGCATGTGGAGGAGCGGGGAATCGAACCCGGTTCCCCAGATTACAAGACTACCGCTCTTAACCACTACACCAAACTGGCTCTACCTTACCTTAGGGCAAACCACTCTTATTTGTGTTTACCTGGAACTAAGATCCACTGCGTTCATTGGGGATTATTTCCAGATGAATGTGCACAGAATTGTGGCCTACATAGCTATCTGTAGTAGGGGACTAATAACGCTGGTCTACCCTGGATTGTTATTGTAAGAATTACTGAGATAATGCAGATGATGTGAAGTTGTCTGTCAGTAGTTCTCACCTGGGCTGCAGAATAAGCAGGAACGTGAGCCTCTTGGTCACAGTTGTCTTCACTAGAGTGAGATGCATTTTTATTTACATTACACCAATTATTTCTAAATCTGCATTGTTACAAATAAATTAACATGTGCAATCTCTTCCCCACCCCACCCCACCCGCCTTTATTGATGATGCATAAGTGGACATCCTCAGGGGAAAGAATACTGGAATTGGGCCAGGAAAACATGTTAAAATGCTGCTCAGCTACAAAAGTGCATTAATTGTCCTGGGCCAGTCAATATCTGTCAGCCTAATCCACCTTGGGAGGTGCATTGTGAGGATTTACTTATTTATTTATTTAAAGAATTTTTATCCTGTTCCTTCAGCAAAACAAAAATTAACTGTCAGTGTGATTTATAAATATCAGTAATAAGACATTCCCTACCCCAGACATGACACAGAAAGAAAAGCGAATGGGAGGGTAAAGAGGGAAAAGCAAAATGGAATCAGAATTTACTGCCCTGAATGTATTGGGGTGTATTGGAGAAAGAGGGAGTTTAAATGCAATCCATAAGTAAATTTCAGAGGCAATGAATCTGCGAGGTTTCTCTTCCCTTTAACCCCTACAACTTTGGATGTAGGGTCCTCACATTTTAGAAACATTTTTAATTAAAAAAAGAATGGTGTTCACAGGGAGGATTGTTCAATGTCACTGGACAACAAAATGATTTCCAAAATGCAGGAATAGTTCTGCCACAAAATTGGCATTTTTCTTTATATATTTTTTTTAAAAAAACTCTGACAAAGGAAAGCAAATTTATTAGTATAAATTCCAAATTAAATCCCTGCTGAAGGGACAAAGCTTCTAAAAAGAACGTTTTTCTAGTTAATATGCACGATCATGATGTATTTTATGCTTCAAAGAGCTGAGAATTAATACTGGCAGTAAGGCCTAGATCTATATGGGGGTGAGTGATAGATTAAGCACAAGGGATTCTAAAGTAGATTAGAACTGCAGATGTCTGTATTATTATACATCAAAGTTCTGAATGAAGTTGCCGTATGTCTCCTATAAAAGCAGAGCTGATTATATTATATAGTTTATTCTCTGTTGGTCGGACAGCTGTCCATTTTAAGCAATTCACTTTGGTGTTTCATATTACCCATTGTGCTCTTCCTCAGGTAATAAATGCAGGGGCAGACTTAAGGTTATGTGTTCAATAGGCCACCTGAGCTAGTTTTTTGTTTTTCTAAATGCACAATAGGTACAATATAGATAGACCAATATTTAGGACCCCCTTCTCTTGGACTAAGAGCATGCAGTATTTATAACTGCATTAAGCAACAGGCAGAATGGAGTGGATTTAGCTATAAACATGTATGAGGAGAAGGGACTGTCTCATTTGTCCTTGGACTCTTCAAAGAAGCACAATAAATGTCTTTTCATAGGAATGGAAGGAACTGCCATTGTCAGTCAAGCCATCTAGTTCAATACAGTCTACACTGACTGACAGAGATTCCTCAGAGTTTCAAACTGATGATCATTCCCAGGCCTATCTGGAGACGCTTGGGATTGAACCTGGTACCTTGTTTATGGAAAGCAGATGTTCTACCTTGTCAGGAAACTACAGATCAGTGCAAAATTTTCACGTCAATCTGTCCTCCTGCAGGCAGGTATATGCTGTTCTATAGGCCTTTGGAAAGGTATAGGCCTTTGGAAACAAATTTTTTTTTAAAAGGAAAGGGTTTTTAACTGTGCTGTGCTGTTTTTAATCATCTTCATTTTAACATATTTGTTTTCATATTGTTTTAACTCTATCACAGTTTATTTGTTTTTAATGATTATCTCTTATATGTGTTTTGTTTTAGCTTTTTGTATTTCATCTGTCTTGTTTTGATTTGTGTAAGTCGGTCTGGGAAAAATGGTGGGATATAAATAATAATAATAAATAATTTTGAAGCCTTGTAAAGAAACCCATAAAGACTCAGAACTGGTTTTGTGCATAGGTTTGTGTGTGTGTAATTCTAGACTTTGCTTTGGGCACCTAAATCAGTGTTTCCCAACCGGTGTTCCGCGGCACACGAGTGTGCCGTGAGACATCGGCTGGTGTGCCGCGAGATGCCTGGAGGGAGGCGGGCGAGTCGGGCGGCGAGAGGCGGGCGGCGGCGGCGAGGAGAGGCCGCGCCTCCTGCTGCTGCCTGGCGCTCCTCCTCGCAGCCGGCAGCGCTGCCTGGGCGCCTCCGCACCACTCTGCCTCGCTGGGTTTGGTCTCCCAGCAGAGACGGGTCACACGCGCACCTCCCTCCCTCCCTCAGCCTGCGCGGAGGGAGAGCCAGAGAGAGGCATCGCTCCTGCGCGGCGGGAGAGGGAGCAGCCGGAGCGATGCCCCAAACGAGCTGAATTCCGAGCGAGGGACTGAGGGGGGAGGGAAAAAACTTTCACTTTCGTGCGTCCCTCCCGGCGTGACGCTGCGCGCTGACGTCACGGGGCGGGGCTTTAATGGTGGTGTGCCGCGAGATTTTTTTTCAGTAAACAGGTGTGCCGTTGCCCAAAAAAGTTTGGGAAACACTGACCTAAATGACAGTACAACAGTGTCTAAACAGGGATGGGTGGTTGGGTGCATGATCCAAAAACATAAAATGCAACAACTTAATCGAAGTAAAGGAGATTTGGCTGTTGTTCAGTGCCTGGGTGGGAAATCACTTGGTAATTTTCAGGTTCCCTTGAGTTTCATTATAGAGGAAAGGCGGGGTATAAATGTGCCACATATATACAGCTTCAAGGTGGTCAGCTCTTGACAGTGATGATTATCTCTGGAGGGCTGACGCCACATCCTCCCTCCCAAGGGATTGTCAGTGTCAAAACTAACAGCCTCCATGATCTGTATAGGAAGAAAGGTCATTGCACTTATCAGCACGTGTGCAGCTTGTAGGAGGAACTGGGAACCTCTGGCCTGGAGCCAGTCTGTTTACAAAACCTAATGTGGCCTGTGGCGATACACCAAGGATATATTTTATTGTTATTTATACATTACAGTATTCTGAAGGGACTTAAAAGATGGGAAAACAAGCCATGCCTTTTGGATAACGCAAAATAGTGACCGTTGTGACAAATGCTTTAATGTTCACTGCTCATGTTCTGACCTCTAAAACTGCCCCAAACTTCAAAAGTGCTGCTAAGTTAAGAACACACAAAAAGAGAGAGAACATATTGTGTGTGTGTGTGTAGCAGAGCCAGTTGCTATTGGAATAAAGTAGTAGATGTAAGAAGGAATTCTGCCTGACTAGACTTAACGGAAACGAATACCGACCTATTAGGGAGAAAGCAGGGAATGTACCTCAGTGCCTCACACGATTCCTGTTCTGTCACACCCATTTTTACAGCCTTGATAAGGGCAGGCCAGATAGCTGTGTGAGATCTTGATTGCCTGTGGGAATGGTGCCTTATGAATCATTCCTACCGTGGAGTTCTTGCCGCTGCTTAAACCTCCCCTGGCCGTGGTGAAAAATGTCAGCTAGAGCTCCTTTTCTCCCAATACTGAGCAAGCACGGAGCTGCTGGGAGAGGAGCTTATTAATTTTTGGGGAGTAAGGGACCATGTTCCTGTCATAATGAAGCTTTCAGCTTTGCTTGAGAAGACAGATTCATTCCCTTTGCTGGCTGCCTGACAAGAACTTTGTTGGGCCGGGAGCCAAGTGATACACAGAAGGATGAAGCCCTTCTAACACCTTGGATAGCTCTAAATTAAGGAATGTGCATCACACTTGTAGTAGCCTCCTTTCTCCCCGATCTGCACTCAAGCCCTTGGAACTTGAAAACTGAATTGCTCATGTTACGCAGGGCTTTTTCCCCCAGCTGGAAACTCAGTTCTGGTACCTCTCAAGTGAACACCATTGCCATTCTAAGAGAACGAGGGGGGTGTTCACAGTGAGTTTGGCACCTCTTTTTTTCTAGAAAAATAGCACTGATTTTAAGCACATTTGGGGGTGGAAGGAACCTTCTGCAGTTTATTCTCATTAGCAAAAAAAAATCTCAGCCTCATGTGCAGGATTATCCCTTGGCAGTTCAAGGGAATAATAATAATAATAATAATAATAATAATAATAATAATAATAATAATAATAATAATAATAATACAAACAAAGCCACTGGTCAGGATAATTGTGGCAGTAGGCCTTCCCTCCTCTGGTGGGTAAATGTTGTGGCAATGAAACAGGCGATTGATTATGTATACATAAACCAGATGAGGAGAGTTAGTTGCTGAGTGTTGCTTTGCTTATCTTAGGTTCAATTTATGGGGCACCTGAAAATGCAGCTTTTTATAAAATCACAAGGAGCTAGCACTACTCTGAGGGAATGATTTACCCATTATAAGCTTACTTTTCAGAGATTGTGGCAGCATATAAGTTAGCAGTGATGTGTACAGATGTTCTCATTGTGTTTTTCTGAGGAGTACTGTTGTAATATGTCTTTCAGTAAAGCATGTGAAATGGAGTCAAAAGGAAAGAATGCTTAGGAAATATTTGGCTTTGATGTGGAAATGGGATTCGTATCTTGCCTACAGGTGTGTGGGGGGGGGGGAAGAAGTGTTCATTTGCATGTCGGCTTATTTACATGTATATATTATGAGCTAATCCCAAAAGCTCTTGTTCTTGATTTTATGGTTACCTGCAGTAAATTCTGAAGTCTGAAATGCAGGGTTGTAGCACCAATGTGCATGTGAAGCTTGTGCCCCTGAGCCACAAGCTATAGTGATGGAAGTTATAGATGTAAATTCCTTGGCAGAAGATGGCCTTTAAAATCTCTCTTCCCCCCCCCAATCATTTTTTTAATAAAAAATTAATCTATTTTACAATAGGCTGTTCCGTGCCCAGCAACTGTTTCTTGTGGATGGCTTATGTCCAATTATTCATTTCTCATCTCCGATTTAACGGCATTTTCTTTAGGTTTATGATTTTATAATAGCTTACCTTTTGCCTCTGGCAGGTTTGGTGCCTGGGATAATAATATAGGCTATGTAAATATATTGTTGTTGTGTAGTAATGTGCCTAATTACTGGCAGAAGTCTCTCGTAAGCTGCTGTACGGAAGGCTTGATCGGCGAGACACTATACCTGGACACAAATGTTTGTTTAAAACCTTGTTGCTTTGGGAATGAAGTTAAAGCTAAAAGAAGATACAACTGCCTAGACTGCATGCACAAGGTGGAAACACAATTTTCAAGCTGGCATTTCGGTGCTTTTCATTTAGGTGTTTGTCTAGTATTCCTAACACTACAACTGCTAGCCACACCAAAATGCTGCAGTATGGACTGCCACCTCTGTAAGATTCCAGCCACATCATTCCGTTTTGTACCCTGACTGGTTTGCGGTTTCCCCCAATAGCCAATTAGCATTTTGTGTCTACTTAAACACGCCTGGCTATTTTAGGTCATACCTCCATTCCTTGGTGCTATTGAACTCAGTGGGACTTCTGGTATCCATGTGTAGAGTTGCACTGTGAGCACCAGTGCAATCTGGGCAGCGTGGGGCTCCTATAACCCCTCTTTGAATAAAGTTGAAAATCCCTGAATTCACTATTCAGTTCTCCAGAATGGCTGCTTCTTTTCTTTTTCTTCTGAGGTGGGTGGGAGAATGAATGCAAGGCAAAATTATCCTCCTACATTTTACCAATTAAAGTGGCAACATTAATCTAATCAGTGCTACAGTTTTCTTCTGACTGGATGATTCTTTCAGTACTTTTAAAAAAACAACGACAACATGAAATCCCCTCTATTCATCATGCTTTACTGTTAGCACGACCTCCCCACAAATCTTTCTATTCTTCTTTTCATCCAAACACCAGTCAATTCCTATAAACCAAACTTTTTGTGTGGTCTTCCATGAAGCGAAAAGAAAAACCTTCCTGATGTTGTGTGTCAGAAATGACGGATAGTGTTCCAGAAAAAAGAAATTGTGGGTTCTTAACCTGCCCCAGCTAAAATTAATGGCAATGCTCTGATTGATTTCAGAGGAAGAAAGATTGGTCTGGTATGAGCTGTGAGGTATCTCGTAAAACTGTTTCACCAGCCTTTTTTTCAGCTGCCCAGGTTGATTAGTCCAGAATAAAGACCAAGGAAAGTTCCTTGGAGATTTCTTGAGAGACACTTGTTGCTGTTTGCAACTCATGTAACTATGCACTGGGCACCACATCCATGGTTCAGTTTCAATTTGGTGTTGGGGCTGATCTGCTGTGTGTCAGCAGTGCAATAAACTCATCTACAATGTGGAATGGGCACGCCTGCTGGTTCCATTGCGGGATTGGTGTATATGCTGTGACAATTGCTGTAAATGTGCTGAGTTATCCCGCACTATATTGTACTTCTTTAAATAGTACTGTCACAAAGAGAACAGAAATTACCTAAGAGAGATGCAGCTGTAAGTAGTAAGCACCGCCCCTTATTTGTTGTTTTGTTCAGAGAGGTTTATCTTCCATTGTGCAGTCTGAATCATGATGTTGTCTTTATTAGGGTTTCATGAGGAATGGACTGAGCCAATTGTCTCTTGTTTTAAATGGGACGACCCAGTTTGTACAATCCCTTTGCACTTGCCCATGTGAATTAAGCCTGCAGTGCGCCTTGAGTTTGCACTGAAGTGATTGCATGATTGCAAAATAGCATCACTGCCCTGCCCATGACAACTTCAAAACTGGTTTGCAGTCAACATTGTGATAACCGCTTCGTAATATTTGACCTGACTATATATTGCGAATCATGATGTTTGCGTGTATTATGTTAAAGATCACGACATGGGAAAAACTGTGAAGCTGGCCATCGCTTCTCTCAAGATTCCTTGTCACCTTTGTTGCTCTATTCTGTAAAATAACAGTTGTAACAATATGTTAAAGGTAAGTAAAAATGCATCAGTTTTAGACTCCTAAGTAGTAGCAGTTGCGAGGGCATTCCATCGTTCGTCTCTACATAGTTTTGTCCTTATTTCAGACATAATGATTTACATATGATAGGTATATAGTTCAAAATAGTATTCTCCACTGAAAGGTTTAACTTTTTCTGCAGTCATAGTTATACAGTCCAGTAAAATTGAGCAAATTGCAAGATGAGCATGGGTGGTGTTTACCGCATAGAAGAAAGAAATGGCAAATTTGAGACTGTTCAGGATTTTCATTTGTTTAGTACAGTTTCCCCATGCCAGTTTAGTGCTTTAGTTTGTCTTAAGGGGATACTGTTTAGGAGACAAAAGTCCAGAACTCCCTTCGTCTGAAGTTATCAAACTGTAAGTATGGGAAACCGATGTGCAAACATGTCCAAAGCCATCAAATAAATATTAGATGCCTTCATGGTTCCTACTCAACCTGGGGGGGAATGCAGACTGTGCAAAGCAAAACATAAAAACTGGATAGTAGGAAAGAAATATTTGCCTTTTGGCAAGCTGTAAAAACAATATTCCTGCAGTGATCTCTTTCTTGAGCTAAGCTCAGTTTATTACTGTTTTTCTCCTTATCTGATGCAACACCAATCTTCCAATAAATAAATAAAATTAAAATTGCAACATTTATCTTCATAACATTCTGCTCCAGTATTCTTACTGCTGCACTTTGTTAAATGATGCAAAAAAGAAAGAAAAGCTATGGTTGAAAACAAGAAGAAGGAAGAAGTCTTGGGGCAGCTTTTAAGTTTCTAAGTCTTCTGCGTAGTTTCAGCCTTTTCACTGACTCCTCAACAGAAGCCACACAACACACATCTCATTATCTCAATTTCTGAGCATCTATATTTATTCCTTGTGAAAGGCTAATCAAGTTCCCTTTCTATTTGCTGGTATAAAAACAGAACAGATGACTTTATTGGTGCAAATATATTACAGCTGCCCTGACATTTATGTTTTCAACCGTGATAGCTGAATTATTTCAATCGAAGTAAATCATGTGCACAAGACTAATGGTGTAAAGCGGCACAATATGGTATTTACTCCCACTCTGGCAAGCGATTGAGAGTTTCAAATAATTTTAAATTTGACTTTTAATATGATTCTCCACCCCTAGAAGCGTTAACCTTAGGATCAAACACAAAATATTCCTATGACGGGTGGGAAGCTCCAGCAGAAAGGAGGCCAAATTTCAAAAGGGTTGCTTCTCTCCACAACCACTGAAACTCTTCACTGTATATTACTTCTTGATGTTCCTCCCCTCCCTTCTCCCCATCTCCCTCTGTACCACTGCCCAGTGGCTACTTGATAGGGAGTAATTCTTTCTGAACGCTGTACCCTCTGACCATATCTCAGTGAAGGAATTGTGTTTTTAAATGAACCAGTGATTCAGTATTTTGGTATTTTACCTGTCCCTTCCAGAGTCTTGTCTGTAGATAGTGCCCCTGGTTGGTTCAAAGGTTTTGTTTTCCTATCAAAGTTAGTTGCATGGTCCCATTGAAATGAATGGAACCTATGTTAGTAATTGTTAAGTTGTGCTTAGATTTCAGTGCGCTTGAAGTTCAACAACCTAGTTGAAATGCAGACTGTAGGCTCCTCCAGATGAGCATTTCCCTTTCTCTCCCCCCACCCCAAATCTTCTCAGGGCGGTCAAGAGAACCCTTAGAACAGGGTGCAATGGGAGGATAGTTTCAGCTGGCAAGCAGAAAAACTTTTATTGATGCAGTGCAATGTTGAATTGATGCAGTGCAATGTTGAATTCCACCTAGAGCTACGATTCCCAGCACCTTAAACTACAGTTCCCATGATTCTTTGGGGTCAACAATGTGCTTTAAATGATATGTATACACATGTTCCTATAAAAGGATTCCGTGGGAAACATTAACTTCTCCATATGGCTAAGTATTATTTTATCGGCAGTTAGAGGAAGTAGTTAAAGGAGTTTTCTGCCAAATCTATTCAAGCTTTTGTTGTTGTTGTTGTTTATGTGCAATAGTAGCTTTAATGTCAATACATCTATTCAGTTTCACAAGTCTCCTGACATTTCCCATACGTTTTTTATGCTCCCTATCTGTGATGCTACATCAGAAGCTATTATTTATAGCTACCCAGTATTCAAAAACACTTGCAACAAATCTCTAAGGCCTTTGTATAAAGTAAAAGCACATAAATATACATTTCTTTAAAATACACATAATTTGTTTGTTCTCTAGGGGATCATTCTCTAGCGCAGGGGTGGCCAGTGTGGTATCCTTCATAATTTTGTTAAACTACATTTTGCCCCATCCTTGGCCATTGGCAATGTTTTCTGAGGCTGCTGGGAGTTTAAGTACGACAGCATCTGGTGGACAACACATTGGGTACCCCTGTTCCAGAATCTTGAAATAAAGTAAAACTGCCATTATGAATAGTGTTCCTTCTACCTGCTATTCACTTGACCTGCAATGAGCTCGCTTTCATACATTGGTGTACCAGGTACCAGGGTGGCAGGATAGTTAAATGCTCTACTAGAAGGTTAGAACCATAGAACTGTTGAGTTGAAAGGGACCCTGAATAACACCTATCATCCAACCCCCTGCAATGCAGGAATATGCAATTGTCCCATACAGCAATCAAACCTGAATCCTTGGCATTATCAGCACCATGCTGTAATCAGCTGAGCCATTTGTCCTGGAATCAATGAGCACTGAGGACACTTTGGTTATTCTGCTGTTCCCACTGGATTTTCTGAGCATGTACAGTAGTGTGGCAAAGCCAAAAGCTGCATGTCATCTAAGTGCATATTGGCAGAACCAGTCTGCTATAGTTTCTGACTCCTGGGGTTGGTTTCAGTTGTTGCAGCCCAAGGATTTAGACAAGAATAAAGAGTGTGATTCTGCTTGACCTCTCAGAGCTTTTGACACCATTCATCATGGTTTTCTTCTGGATTGACTCAGGAGGTGGGAGCTTTACAGTGCTCGTGCTTCTGCTCCTACTTGCATGGTTGTGACAGAAAGTAGTACTAAGAGATAGTTGCTCGGTTACATGGCACTAGGATGGTGGAGTCTCACAACGGTTCATACGTTCTAAATGAAACTGTTGGGAGTTGTCTTTCAGGAATTTGGAGAATGGTGTCATCAGCATGTTGATGACATGTAGCTCTGTCTCTCCATTCCATTGGATTCAGGTATAGCCCAAACAAAAAATGAAATTACCTGTATTAATGTGGTGTCAGGTGCATGACAAGGAAAGCTGCTGTGCCAAATTCCAACCTCTGCATAATTCTGGCGCCTTTTTTCTGTTGCCATACATTTTAAAATTGGGTACACAGGAGGCTGCTTGCCTCCTCTAGTAGCCCACTTAACTTCTGTGTTGGGCATAGAGGAGGGTTGGAGTTCTCTTTTCTCCCCCAGAAGCCCACCCACTCACCTACATGCTATTCATGATCACCTAAGTCTACCAGGCTAGTGGTAGACAAGGCTGGATGACATGGACCTTTTGCCCAATGCAATAAGATGGCCCTAAAGTTCTGTTGAGGTTCTGTTGATCTCTAAATAAGTCCACAAAGTTTCAATATTTACTGGAAGTCTAGGTAATGGGTTGAACTTTTGACATTGGAGGTATATGAGGTCTTCTTATATTGAAATCATGGTTCATAAGCCTTATTTCCAAGGCATCACACTAAGGCATCACACTAAGAAAATTAAATTCTGCCAGTTGAAGTAGTGCTTTGGAAGAGCTCCAGTTTTGTAACACCACTGACCTGTGGGAAACAGGGAAAAGGACCAGGCAGCTGAAACACAAAAAAGTAGAGGAAAAGCATGAAAGGCCAGAGTAGTAAAGCACTTTGCTAAATGTCAGCGAATACATTGAGACATTAAAATTCAGAAAATGGGTTCTGTGTGCGTGTGTGTGTGTGATAAGAGTGGAAAGCAACAGGAGCAGCACATGAATCTGCTGCAAGACAAAGATCAATGGGGTAAACCTTTTCTTAAAAGCACAAGATTAAAAGCCTAATAAATGTCTTTGCAAGCAAAGAGGGAGTGTTAGTAATTAGCTATTCGGTAATGTGTGCAAAACATCAACCCAATAACTTGGGTTTTCTTTCACTGTTATAAGGGCTGCAAAAGTGAAGAGTGCATGTGGTTGACTAATGCTCATGTTTCCAGTCACCACTCAGTTCACTGGAGTGCTGGTTGGTGCAGCATGGTATTCAGCACAGATCCACTGAGATTTCATCATTCAACTGGACCCATTCAACTGGTGTCAGCAGCACCAAGGCTATTTTTTGTTTATATTGTGCTTGAAGATGCCTGAAGTAGCTTACAGAATAAAAATGTAGATAAAACTCAAACGAAACCCCCAAACAAACCCAAGATAGAAATATCAGCGTCGCTCTCAATCAGTCAATAAAAAGAAATATAAAAAGTAGCAATTAATACGCAAAAGCTGATAAATAGCAAGGAAAGCTCACTTGGCTCCCTGAAATTAATAAATTAGGACCAACTACACCAGACACAGATTTTTAAAAAGCAACCAACAAAACATAAATTTGTGTTACTGTAGAGCAGGCGTAGTCAACCTTTTTATACCTACCACCCACTAATGCCTCTTTCTTGATGGTAAAATTTCCTTACCGCCCACCAGTGCTTGATGGAAGGAGGATTCAGCTTGTGCCGTAGAACCTCCTACCGCCCACCTAGAATCCTGAAATGCCCACTAGTGGGCAGTAGGGACCAGGTTGACAACCCCTGCTGTAGAGGATCTGACAGCAAGCTGGATTTTGACATTAATTTGGCATTATTGGTCAAATCCAAATTCAAACAGTCAGAAAATATAAATAATTAATGGGAATTTACAGTAGCAAAGTTTTGATCATTGCATGCCTTGTTTCCTACAAAACTGATAAATATCCATCATTTTCAACATTCCCCTCCCCCATCTATTGCCCATCCATATCCATTCTATTTAGCCACAACTTGTTATATCCCCCGCTTTTTTTTCTTTTTCTAATTATTCCCTTTGGTATTGATGCAATGAAGAGTTAACAATACATTTCCTGAGTTCTGTTGACTCCATGTCTGAGATATAGATGTAGCCTTGCCTTCAGCTTCCAGTCTCCTCCAGAACCTTGGGTTTACTCACACATGCAAAGATTTTTTTTGGGGGGGGGCGGGATCTGGGTCTAGAGTCAGTAGCAAAAACTCTTAATTCTTATGTGCTATTCTTTATGAAAAGACTGGGAAAGGGCTCTGGGTGGGAGGAAGTCCGCCCTCTTCCTTCTCACCTGAGATTTCACCCATTACTATAGATTCTAAACTTTAGAAACTCTGAGGAAAAACTGCAAACTTCAGATTAAGCCCCAAGGTTTGGCAAGCTGAAATATGGGTAGATTATATTTGTGTGGATGGGTCCTTAATATTTCCTGACGGTCTTCAGTTGGAATCTAGTTTGCTGTTTATTTTAATAGGATATATGGCTCACTCACCCTTGCCTTAGTTTCACTTTGTTTCACTTGCCTTGGATGCACTGCCTATGATGACTCATGAGTCGTAGCATATAGATTAATCATTTTGTCGCTATCTTGTGTCTTTTCTGCAATTAAGGAAATTGGTATTAGCCAGTGTTGGATAAAGGATACTACTAGGCTAGATGGACAATAGCTGTGGCCCAGGAGGCATGCATAGTTCAGAAACTAAAACTTTTGCTAGCTAAATTTAAAACTAAGCATTTGTCTGCAATCCAGCAGTGACCAACAAGGACACCAGGTAGACACTGCAACATTGATGCAAATGTTCCCTTAAATACTGTACTGGGTTTATTCAGCACAGTTTTGGAACCAGATGGCAGTGAACCTGAACTCTTTTCTCGACAATTCAATATAACATTTTAAATGTGGCAGAAGTAATTCCAGCACTGTCATGGTTTGTTTTAAAGACAGATAATGTGGGTTCAAACATCACACAAAAATGTTTATTTGCTTCCATGCTAATTGTTGGATTCTAATCAGTGAGATGTTTTGATCCTGTCAGCTTACTTTCTTGCTTCCACAGTACAAGGCAACATTTGCTGCTGAAAGTAAACACACACACCCTGCCGTCCAGTTCTCTGCATGCCAGGAGCATAGGGATTCAATGTTGCTTCCTGTTGCTTTAATTTCTCTAAGAATAATATTAAATTCTATTTTCTAGCAAGTTTCTCCTATTTGAACAAATAACTAGCTGAGCCACACTTATAATTGAAGTTATTTCTGGATTGTTGATTGAAGGTTGAACTCGAGATTTGTAACTTTATGTCAGGACAGGTAACTACAATTCAAAAATGTGAAAATAGAAAAATTCACCTGGAGAATTAACTCCTTCGCCAGAGAAGGGTAAAACCTTGAAACGTCTAGTTCAGTACTGATATATGAAAGAAAATAACTGAAATGCTGTAATGAAAATAGCAAAAGAATGGGAACCTAAGACAATGTTCCCACACAGGTGGATTAGTGTGATTTCTGATCCAGCTGTTGCACTTACATGCATGTAGTCCACCAGGCATGATTTGCCATCCTGTAAAATTTATCCTGTTGCATTGGAGCAATAGAATGTGCAAACACAACAATGCATTGCTTTCACACAAAAGCATGGCTTTATTATTCTAAGTGATTGTGCGGAGTATTGGGAGACTACCAAGACTTCTCATCTACATGTTCTTGTTACATACATGTTGCAATAACAACAAGCTTTTCTTGCTTGATTGTAGATTTCACAGGTGAACAAATGGTAAGAGGCCAAGCCATTTAAGGCACATTTAAGGTTGTTCCCAGAAGGTAAAGGGACACTGATACAGATGGCAGATTACCTGTGTGATATCTTTGCATCAGTCCTGTCCTATCAGAAACAGGACTAATGTTCTGAAATAGCAGCAGGTTCTTAAAAGAGCAGCTCTGTGTTCCACCCATTGCACTGCAGTACTGAATACTGTATCTTTGTCTGAGGGGCAATATTTCTAGTGCATTAAAGCAAAACAAGTTCATGGCACCTTTAAAGACTAACTCTTTTATTGTGGCAAATCTTTTAATGTGTCAGATATCCCTTTTCGATGCAGGAAGTGGGAGCAACAGAGCAGCTAAATGTTCTGTTTTGAAGGTGGTTGCTGTCATATGAGTTTTTAGCCCAAGTAGGGCTTCCAGCAAGAGTTCAGGTTCAAGTTAGCACCCTGGACAGCTCCACATGAAAGCTCAGGCTGATGAACCACATAAACAGACTTTGATGTTCCTTCAAAAAGAGAACTTCATAGACTAAAACTTAAATATGTAGAACTGCATCTTAGCTTAGTTAACTAGTTCTGCCTCTGCTGGAAGAAGCTTTCAGTAGTTGCAGAGCTCTCGATTCTATGACTGTAATTTCTGGTCTGTAGTCTTCAGGCTCCAAGGGTGGCAATGAGGCTTCCTCATGCTGGGAAGGTAGTGGCAAGATGGGCCTCTTGTGCTGGGGCTTCTGGGAAAATGGGGTCATCCAAGATCAGGGCTCAGAGGAATTCCTTCTGGCACTTCACAACCGGCTCCAGGTCCATAGCCTCATTCCTCAAGCATGGGGCAACTCACCTCAAGGCGTTAGTACTCAAAGTACCCATGTGAAGTTGGCATTCAGTAGGAAATCAACAGCAAATTTGACATGGTAGAATTTGACCATAGCCAGTTTTGGGAGTGACTAACTCAACAGTACAAAGCAGTAGTCACTAGTTACGTGGTTAGACAGTCTTGCTATACCTGTTCATCATAACTAGATGAGCACAGCTGATAACTGGGGTTTTCTGTGCTCTTTCCCTCTGCATGCCACAAAATCATTTCCACTGTGAACCCTGAAATAGTAGCCTTATAGATTATCTTACTTTTTAAAACCTTTGCTCCCCCTGTACTGTCATGGGAAGCAGAAACTCCTAACCTGTTGTGATCATAAATCTCTGCAGATGCTACTGCTGAAAAAGTTGTGTCTTCACTCTGTGATGGTCTGCTTTTATTATGTTCCATCATTTGAAAAGTGACTTAGCAGTGCTCCTGCTTCAAACACATACGATTTCCTGCATCCATCAAATGAAATTTCTATTATACTCATAGCAAGCGTGTACTTGTGTAAGGATCACTCTATTTGCACTTTCAAAGGATTGAGTTGTCTGACTGTCAGAAGATCCTTCTATCAATAAAAAAAAATCCTGTAATTCCCTTAATCCCCAAAGTGCTATGCAAGTGAAATAATACATGTCATAATGTCAAGTCAATCACATTCACAATTCAGAAAAATTCATCATGAGCCCGATCTCATATGGGGCTGTCTAGCCGACAAAAAAAAAAAAAAAAAAGCAAGCAGATGCAATTATCTATTTAATAAGCTACATCAAATGAGTGCAACTTTTAGAAATTAACTTTAAAGACAGATGACAATTCATAAAGCTTTTAATATTAAAGTTTGAAATGGCAAAGGATTCAGATGCACAATCAGTGTGACACTTGTTGAAAACATGAGTGGCATTGTGCAGAGGTGGCTAGGGAGGAAATAAGAAGGACTCCTAATGTTCCTAATGTACAAGCAGCAGTGTCTACATCTTCTTTGCAGACGATCACATGTTTTAGATGTGGATAGAGGTTATGCAACTTGCCATAGGGGTGATGCATATGTTCCTTATGCAGTTGTGGGACAGTGAAAAACCTGCAAAGAAAATGTGTTAGTCACATGTGCTTTCTCATTCTTCAATGGTTCTACATAGCATGTGGAACTGTTGCAAGTAGGTCTCAAATCTTGTGACTTTGAGTAGCATGCCTCCTTCATGATTAATCTGCTGTGTCACTGGAATCAATAATAGCTTTAATATGAATGTTAATCACATGGAACATGGGTAATTCAAAGCATGCCTAATGCATCTGGTACAGAGAGCACGAGCAGCTTTCAACAAACCACGTGCCTGATTGCTAGGAAAAAGCAATTAGTGAGCTAGAATATCCTGTGTTAATGGTAGGCAGCATAGTGCCCTTCAGTTGTTGCACTCCAGCTACCATTACACCAACTAGTACAGCTAGTGGTCAGGGCTGATGGGAGTTGTAGTTCAACAACACCTATTTTGCCCAAAAAGCTCAACAACTTTGCCAAAAACAGCTCAACACCTTTTCTGTATGGATTTTCAGTTTGATATATGATGACCCTATGTAAACATGCAATGTCAGAGAGCACACAGGCTCTCTTAACAGTCAAGCCAAGACTGTTGCATGGTAAGTGATGAACTATTGCTAAAACACTAAGAAGTACTTTGCAGGATCAGAACAAAGACCACCTAGTCCAGAATCCTTTGCAAGACTCCCAGTAACCAAAAGACATTAGGTGTTCCACCATAAATTGATGATCTACGAATAGACTGTGATCTAGCTTTTGTTTGTATCTTTATCTACATGACCGTAATCATGGAAGATGTCTGAAGTTCTTTCTCATTCCTTTCTCACTTGAATTGCAGTAAGAAATCTTAATGCAATTCATAAATAGTTTCACAGGATGCATTCCATTTGAAATTAGATTTTAAATAATGCAGTGTCGAAAGCAATCTCTAATGGAAGAAGATTGCCCATAAAAACTACCAGGTGGTAGTTTGTGCAAAATTCAATCACTGTCTAAAAAAATAAATAAAAATGATCAAAATAATTGTATGTAATAGACAACTATCCTTTTATTTTATTTTCTAAGAATAAAAGTGTCAGTGCCTGGTAAAAATGCAAAGAATCTCCCACCCCCCACACGCAGCTAGCCTGCCAACATTTCACTTATAATGAAATGGATATTATACCTTATGTTATTCTGTGCAGTTTTTATATGTTCATAGTTCATTTGATGAGGGAGACAGAGGGGAAATTGAAATAGGAATAGATAAGTTCTCATACCAGATTCTAAAATTGTGTTTGTTTTAGGCACCAGCCATAACAAAGTAGAGTTTATTAAGGATAACAAATGGAACAACTTTTGTTCAACCTCTTAGCTCAAGAGGTTTTGTTAAAGCATTGTTATTTTCCCTGATATAGCTACTACTACTTTTACAAATATTCATTGTATTTAGGGGCATTGGCTAACTAGGTATGGAAACAGTCCAGTAGTTAGAAATCTGGGCTGAAAGAATTAATTAATCAGTGAGATTAAACTGCCAATGGTTTGATTGAAGCTTTTAAAAATAGATTTCCTTATTAAATTGAAGCTGATATTTCTGCTTTCCCACTGCTAGCACCTTGACCTGATTGGCGCGTCGGGGAGTTAACTGTCTGTGAGAAGATTTGAACATGAAGTGAGAACACAAACTTTGTTCAGGAGCAGCATAGAAATATAATGTACAGTTTTTGGGTGCAGCCTATTGCTCCTCCAGCGCTCTTGGCCCCCAACCATACCTAAACCGTTATAACTCTGTTTTCTTTATTATGGAAAAACAGCTGACAATGATACTTAGAAAGAAGCGGTAGTTTGAATGGGAGTTTGTTTTGTACAGAGGAGAAGGTGATCCTCCCTCCACTACCAGTGCCGAAACACAGACTGCTAGCCTCTTAGCAGGATAGTCAATTTCTTCTTCCAGTGGGACTGGAATGGTGAGAAGAAACAATCCCGTCAGTCCTCTGTCAGTTCACTGACTTTCTATGCAGACTGCAGGGGAAGAGGCTTTCTCTCCCCTGTGACTAGCTCAAAAACAAAGCAGGCTGGTGGAGGAAGGGAGGGATGCATTCTCCTCCTCCGCTTGAGCACTCCCTCACCTGCATTGACTTCCTGGTCAACTTTGGCCACCAGGTGAGTTGCGAACGCAAGGCTGTAATATTTCCTGTTGCTATGCTGCACATTTCTTTGCTACCTGTAGATGCTTTCCTTCCTACCAAACTTAGCTGAATAATCTAGTACAGGCATAGGCAAACTCGGCCCTCCAGATGTTTTGGGACTACAACTCCCATGCTCCCTAGCTAACAGGAACAGTGGTCAGGGATGATGGGAATTGTAGTCCCAAAACATCTGGAGGGCCGAGTTTGCCTATGCCTGATCTAGTAGAAAGATTCTGCATGTGTAGATTTGTAGTACCTGTTTTCCCAGCAAACTGCTGAGGGTGTGTGTGTTTGTGTGTATGTGTATAAAGATGTGGGAATCATTTAAAGATAAAGGTAAAGGACCCCTGACAGTTAAGTCCAGTCACAGACGACTCTGGGGTTGCAGCGCTCATCTCGCTTTACAGGCCGTGGGAGCCGGTGTTTGTCTGCAGACAGTTTTTCCGGGTCATGTGGCCAGCATGACTAAGCTGCTTCTGGTGCAACGGAACACCGAAACCAGAGCAGCGCATGGAAATACCATTTACCTCCCGCCGGAGTGGTACTGATTTATCTACTTGCACTTTTGGGGCGTGTTTTTGAATTGCTAGGTTGGCAGGAGCTGGGGCCGAGCAACGGGAGCTCACTCCATCACGGGGATGTGAACCACCGACCTTCTGATTGGCAAGCCCAAGAGGCTCAGTGGTTTAGGCCACAACACCACCCGCGTCCCCTCATTATTTAACCTTAAATCATTATTTAACCTTAAATATATGGAATCTTGCTTGAAACAAGCCAAATATAAATTCCATGGGACAAACTGAATTGCCAAAACCTTTGCATACCTATTTACTAGAGCTAATTAATGAAGTTTATTTCAAGAGGCTTTTCAGTGCCGGGGTACAATCTTATTTTTATGAATGTCCTGGCACTTGACTCCATTATGTAGTGTAGTGTGTGTGTGTGTGTGTGTGTGTGTGTGTGTGTGTGTAAGCTATGCCTTGCATATGCACACATTACATTTAAAGCTTGTATTGGATACTGCTGATGGTTGTTGCACTGAATACAGATGCTGCAATCTAGCTAAGAAATATTGACTCTGCATTCTTTAAAAGGTCATTATTGCTCAGGACTGTGACACCAGATTCTGCTCAATTGGCTGAAAGATTCCCTTCTTTTCAAGCTATGTGAATGCTGTCTCAATTTACACTTCGCTAGAGGGTGGGGGGAGCCCAACAAAAAGCAGAGCTGAAGGTAACAAAATAGGTAATTTTCACTGAGCATCTGAGAGCCTCAAGGCAGGCCCTTCATAAGCTCTGCAAAAATGACATTTTAAAAAATGAATATAAATTTCTAGTGGAGGAGCATGAAGTTAGCCCGAATAGGCAGCATCATGTTTTGGATTAATAGAAAAGATTGTGCCTTTGAAGAAACTGAGCCTTAGTTAATGGTGGTCTAGCTAAGTTCTCCTACTGTTGCTACTATGATTATTTCTAAATATTTATTGATTACTTAAAATCCTAACAAGAGCCTTGCTGCATCAGACAAAGGTTTTATCTAATTCCAGCATCCTGCCAGATGCCTCTGGAAAACTCATATGCGGAACATCGTGACCCAGTATAGTATATAGTGTTTCGACTGCTTGACTAGAACCAGGGAGACGTGGGTTCAAATCTCCACTTGCCAGCAAATGTGAAAAGTATTTAATCAGGCAAATACTTTGGTCTAGTGTTCCTTCTCTTGATATGTGTGTTTGTACTTGCTTTTCTTTGGATAAACTTGTATGCTGCATGGGAGCTGTGAGCATCACTGAGTCTGTTGCACAGAGCACCTGAGAACCAGATATCACATGGTTTCAGTAGTAGGGTATGAACCCATGCCTCCATTCCTTCAGAACCAGTTATTACACCTTCTGTACAAAAACTTGCTCCTTCTTATCCCGAGCTTTCTTAATTTTAGCAAGGGGAGAGTAATTTCGTTTCTGCTATTGCCAAAATGGTTTGGATTCAGAAATCCTTGCCCACCTATTGCAAATCACCCAAAGTCCCACCAGCAGATCCAGATCTTCTGCCCCCAGCCCCTTGGCATATACAGTGGTACCTTAGGTTACATACGCTTCAGGTTACATACGCTTCAGGTTACAGACTCCGCTAACCCAGAAATATTACCTCAGGTTAAGAACTCTGCTTCAGGATGAGAACAGAAATCGTGCTCCGGCGGCGCGCCATTAGCTAAAGTGGTGCTTCAGGTTAAGAACAGTTTCAGGTTAAGTACGGACCTCCGGAACGAATTAAGTACTTAATCTGAGGTACCACTGTACATGTGCAAGTTTCTGTGGAATGGCAAACAGAATTAAAATGCCAGTTTTTTTAGGTAGGAGGAATGAAGACTTGGCGGGCGGGAAGAGGAAAATAAGATGCCAGGGAGAAAAAAAGGTGTGAGGGAATAAAGCCAGACAACATATAACAAAAGCAGAATCCAATCTACTAATAAGGGAATTGTCAAGACAGGGAAAGGGAAAGAGTACAAACCCGAGACATGGAGCTTGTGAGAGAGCACATAATGAGACAGGGAGAAAACCAGATTCAAAATGAAATCTTGTAATAAAAGAACTGTCAGGCATATAATGAGCTAAACCAAGACAGAGAACAAAAGAGCCTAGAAAAGGGAAAAGTGAGGTTTTCTTTTAAGGACTGGGGGGGGGATCAGAAATAACCTCTGGAGGCAGTTTTGGAGAGAAGGATGCTGACATCTCATGAAAAACTGGATATCATAGGTAGGTAGGTAGATATAACATATTAATGGAAAATAATTGTTTAAGGGACAAATAGGTAATTCTTCAGCATGAAGACATTGACCTAAAAGGCTGGGTAAGAATGTATCAAATAAATAAATGATAAGGTGGAGTTTCACTGGAAACCAGCTCACTTCAGATAGTACTAATAATTTTTGATTGAATGAAAAATAAGTCTCCTGTTAGCACATGAAGCCTTTATACACATACCTGGGAGTAAATCCAGTTGAACTCAATGGGGCGTGTGACAAGCCCTTCTCAGTAGCGGCACCAAGAAGCTGAAATTTTGCTTCCCAAGGAAGTTTGCATTGTTTGCTTGTTTTTCATTTTGTGGGCAGCAGACCTAGACACTTTCATTGCAAAAGATACTGTGGATCAGCTGTTTTTGGTGTGATTTATTTAACTGCTGGTATTTGCTGTTGGGTCTTTGTTTTAATTTGGGTTTCTGTTTTAAAGTTTTGTTTGCTACTTTGTGGACTTACCTGTGGGTGAGAAAGCAGGATTGAAATGTGCTAAATTAATGAAAGAACAGTCACGTGTGGCAGTGAGAAAATTGGTTTCAGAGGATACGAAACATACGTTGTTGTGTGAGGGATCTGTCGAAAGCGTAGGCTTTGTTTTATGTACTTAAAGGTGGAAAGAAATCTCCAGGCATTTTGCAATTTGACATACAGTAAACCCACAACTTGCGCTCACTTTACTTGTGCAATCGCAACCTTACATTGGGGGTGGGGGTGAGCTAGATAAATAAATGGAGAGCAGGGGAAACCCACCTTGTAGGTTCCTGGGGTTCCTAACGTTGCACAATTTTGTCTTTGTGCACAGACACACACACACCCCGAACCAAATCCTTGCATAAGTGGTGGGCCCACTGTGTGTGTGTGTGTGTGTGTATGAAAATGCATGATCTATCAAGCAGAGCAGAAAGAATTCAAAAATATAACCATATGCCAAAGCCATAAATATTCATGAATCAGATGCTATACCTGAAGGTAGGGGTGGGGGTGGGGGGGTTGTAGATATGTATCCAGTTTAAAAAACCACTTCTCTCCTGTCTGCTCACCAAAGGAAATGTCCCTTAGCACTACTCCCGAGAAGAAGCCGAGTTATTGAGGAATTCAAACTTTGGGGCTCAAGGCAATACGTGTCATATTTGGAGATGAAAAAGTTAAAAATTTATGTGGCTCTATTGGAATAAAGCTACCTGGAGTGCCGTGTGCTTTCAAAGAGGACAAGAGGACTGCATGGAGAATGGTTCCTTAAGGATTAGAACTTTTGATGGTAGCAATAAATAATGTACAAAATTCAAATGCTGAATACGAAAGAGACTGAAGTTGCTTACCTCTTGCTGCGACTCCTTTTCACATGCTGCTATTCATGTTTTTTTCCTCTCTGCTGATATTCTTAGAAGCAGCAAGGCCACCTCGTGAGAATTTTATTGCAGGATTGTATATGCATTCCAGTGTGGTATGAAAGCAAATGTCTGACTGATGACAAAAATGCAGGAAAATAGGATCTGGCAGGGTTAAATCCAAAGATTAGGAACATTACGCTTAGTTACCATAATAATACAGTACAGAAGATCTTCAAGGAATTGAAAGTCACTATGGCATGGGTAGCATTTACACGTTTGTTCTTTTTTAAAACAACTACGACTAGCATTTTAAGAACTTGTCCTAGCCTTATGGCCCCTGGGTGTACGAAGGTATAATGCTGGGCTTAAACTTTCTTTACCTACATTTTTAATTTATAAGATTCCTTACCCCTCCCCTTCATTGGAAAGGACAGGGGACAACAATATAATAATAAAATATTAAATCAGTTGAACAGTTTACATCAGAAGAACAGGGTCCCATGGTGGCCTACTATGCTTACCCAGTCCTATGTTGCTTCACATCCTCCTTATGGTTTGGATCTGAAGAAAGAGAGATGGAATTCTCTAACACAGGCATCCCCAAACTCAGCCCTCCAGCTGTTTTGGGACTACAACTCCCATCATCCCTGACCACTGGTCCTGTTAGCTAGGGCTGATGGAAGTTGTAGTCCCAAAACATCTGGAGGGCTGAGTTTGGGGATGCCTGCTTTAACACAAATCCTTGGCTTAGAGCAGAGTGTTTTCATATCAGCCCCAACCAGTTGACTTCAATCATTCCAGTTAGGTACAGAATATCACAGCACTGGTGATACTAGCTTTATTATTCAATATGTGGCATTGGCACTTACACATAATTACTAGAATTAGCACTGCCTCTCCGGCTGCTCTTGCCTAATTTGGTCAGTTACAAAGCTACGTATTATTTTAACTCTTTCCCTGCCTCATATTTGCACAATATTTGCCGACCAAATGTGGCGCTGCTGTTATAAACTGGGTCTGGGGCTGTCCAAACGAAAGCACCCAAACTCCTCAGAGCAGAACACGTTCTTCTCTGGAGCAGGAAAAAAAATGTGTCATAATCATAAACTGAACCACAGCATCCTTTATAAAAGGAAATGGGAATCCTTGTAAGGAATTTTTTTGACATTATCTGCGCCATCTGCAAGTCTCTGTGTTATGGCCTTCAGAGGGTCAGCACAGTTATCAATCAAGTTCCTTTATCAGAACAAGCCTTTCTGTTCCCGAAGAATAGTCTGTTTTCATCTGAGGGATACAAAAGTGTTTCCTTTTCTTTAAATGCACTTGTCCCTGGTTTGTTGTACGCTAAGGCCAGTTTGTTGCTTTCATGCATGCCAGGAAGCAGCACTTGAGATGCATATACGGTACTGTATCTTCGCAAAATGTTTTTGCTCGATGCCCTTCAGCGGTTGTACAAATCGGAAATGTAAGCCTGGAGGTTGTAATCCTTTAAGACAGCTTTCTCAATCTTCTGGGCACAGGTATAATCAGCAGTATTTCGAAAATGCGCCGAACCACCAGTTGTGAGTATGCCTTCCACTGAATACAATTTAAGCCCTACTATTCCAATGGTTTGCTGTAAACATTCCACACTCAAATGCTAATTGAAGAGCATCAGGTTTCTCCTGTTCTCATTTCATTCTCTTTAAATTAGTCTTAACAGGAGAAGCATTTAAGAAGCACGCTAGCTGAATCTGGGTAATCCACAGCAGTTGCCCCTGGTGAATTGACTTTGTTTTGCTTTCATTAATTCAATAGCCAGTACTTGTGTAGTGTTCTCATTTCTCCCTTGTTTGAATCAGATCAGCTACCATTCTCAAAACGTTTTAATGCATCAGGCATTTGTAAACACATTATTGCCTTGAAAATGCACTTAGAACATCCAGGGGAATGTCAACAGGGCCATTCGATGCATGTTTGTTTGGCCCTAAATTCAGGATTAAAAACAAATCAGAGTTTTACAAATAATAAACGGTTTACAGCAATATCGCTAGCTACATTTACACAAGAGAAAAGTTCCACTGAAATCCAATAACTTGCACTCATGTAAATGCGATTAGAATTGAGGAGCTAACATTGTTTTTAGGTTTTCTATTCCATGGCATACCCGCCAACATTTCTTCAATGAAAATAGGGATGTCCTATTCAACAACAACAACAACGGTTTTATTTATACCCTACCCATCTGACTGGCTTGCCACAGCTGCTCTGGACGGCTTCCAATATATATGAAATCATAATCAAACCTTCAGAAGTCTTCTAAAGATTGTATAGTTACTTATCTCATTGGCTTCGGGTTGCATAACTGCATACCCTCCAATATTTCTCTGATGAAAACAGGAATGTCCTAAGGAAAAGCGGGACATTCCAGGATCAAATCAGAAACTGGGATGACTTCTGTAAATCAGGGACTGTCCCTGGAAAATAGGGACACTTGGAGGGTCTGCCATGGTAATGCTTAGTGAAGAAACAGATCCTTGTGGTTAGGGCCTATTTTCTATGATAGCACTAGTTCTAAAATCCATATAGAGGTGCTGTATGAGCTCTTAGCAATATGTGCAATTTCAAAATTTCAAAAATATATAGCAATGCTGCCCAAATTAGATATGTTTTGTTGCTGTTGACTGAATACACTTGCTGTTAAATTTTTACAGTGAAATTTGCTTCCAAATAGGCATTGGCTAGAGATATTCTATAAAACACTGCTTTGCAAACTTACAAAAACTGAGGCACACTGATTTTTCTGAGTGAATGTTGAAGGCACAGTTCACCCATACACCCCTAATGATTTACTTTCCAGGAGGGAAAGTGTGACATTAATTTTGATTAGTAGAGTTAATAAATTAGTTCATTTACTATAAGTATGAAACACCTGGCTTTTCTGCACATTATAGGCCCAGTCTGATCTTGGAAGTCTTATTGATTCCAATGGGAGTGGGATTGCCAAAAGTAAGGAAATTCATTCAATCCATACTTTCTGCATTCATACATTTGCTAGAACTGTAGGTCCCGATTCAGCATTCTCTGGACTGATGGCACAAGTGCTGTTGCACTAGCATAAGGGTGAGAAAAATGTTTGGGAAAGACTTCTGCTGAAAACATGGAGATCTGCTGCCAATCAGCGTGTAGACAGTACTGAAGCAGGTGGACCAGTGATAAGGCAGTTTCTGACGTACTTACACACATGTGATTTTTTTTAGGTTGGGTGGAATACTCAGGCTGTGTACATGCTATATCTTTTTTCCCCTCAAAGAATTTGGGACCCTGTAGTCCCAAATTTCCACCAACCCTTAACAAACTACAGTGCCCAGAATTCTGTTTGTTATCCCAGAATTCTTTGTGGGAAGTAATGTGCTTCAAGTGTGCTTTAAAGGTATAGTGTGTGTACCCGTTTCCCCTATCTGTCTCTCTCCTGACAGTTCCCAGGCCAGGCTATCCCATCTTTTCATTTCTGTTCAGTAAATGCTTTGCCAGGTTGACATTGATATATGCACATTTGCCAGGGAAAAGACAGAGTAATGAACTATTCATTTGCATTATTTTTGTAACATTAGACATCTGTTGGGATTTTCTGTTTTTAACATAATGATCTGTGTTGCCCCCTCCCCACTACCAAAGCTCTTTAAGTGCAATGGAAGCAGAAACAGCTTGCTTAGCAGCACCCTAGCCTAAGGAAAAGAATGTCTAGCCTTCCTGAACCACAGTTACAGACCAGGCATAACTTGTCTCAAGGATTTCAAACACTGCTTGTCTTGCCCTGGATTCTTAGGGGCTCCCATAGAGACGTGCTCTGCTAAGAAATGCCCACGTACACCTCGTAAAAATATTGCAGCTATGCATTTTGTTTTCTATATTTACACACAGCAGACAGACCACACATCTAATTTAAACCTGTTTCAGCCTGTCTTTATGGGTGTTTCAAAAAGAATGTGGTGATTTGGAATACCCAGACATAGGACCAGAGGGAAGGAGGAGCAAGAGAATATTTAATCTGTCTCAGAGCTCTAGATATGGACATTAATAATGGTTAGCTTATTTCATGTGCAGTAGTACCACCACCAGCAACCAGCAGCATCATGATCATAATGAAGAAAACTCCTTTAGGTTTATGTAGAGTGCACTCCTCCAATTGCATTAGTAATGACAAGCCACCACTATGTTAGGGAGATCAGAACTTTTGGGTGGAAAAAAAACAACTGTCTGGCAATCTTGACCGCCCCCCCCCCCCAGCATTTTGTAAATTGACACTAGAGCATGATCAGCTACAGAAGGAGGTTAAGCACAGCACAGGTTGCATGACGGGCATGCCTAGAGCTTCTGTTCACTTGCTCTTATTCCCCGAAATGGCTTTGCTCCAACTGTTCAGCTCTTACTGGACTCCAAGTAACATCACCTAGAAAGAAGCCATTTCAGGTGTGTAAAACTCAGAAGTCCAACCTGTCCTGGCAGTGTACCCAGTGCATACTTTAATATGGCTCAGCACCACCCGCATGCTGACACGCCAGCCATACTTCTGTCACAGTCTTTCATTAGAGAAGCTGCTTCCTTAGTGGACAAAATGGAGAGAATTCATGGATGGAAATGCTCCCATGTTAGATGGAGAGGGAAGTTTAACCCAGCACTAATTTGCAGTTCACTATGTGTTCCCAGTTCGAAAAGCTGCTGTCTTGAGCTTTGGTGTGTCCCTGTATCTGTAGGGCCATAGCTCGGTGGTGCAGCATCTTTGTTGCATGCAAAATGTCCCTGATTCATCCTTCGCATTTCCAGGCAGGACTGGGAGAGATTCCTGCCTGGAGAGCAGCTGGAGTCTGTAGACAAGACTGAGCTAGATGGACCAATAGACACTGCAAAGTACAGCTTCCTGCACCCTATGTCCTTTTTGTTGTTTGTCCTTTGAACCCAACTTGCCTTTCAGTCCTGACTTCTGACTTTGTCTCTCAGCTCCAGTCTCCTGGCATAGCTCCCAGCTCATCTCAGAGTTCTGCCTACCACTCAGCCCTGACAGTTGGGAAGCAAGTGCAAATCATACACACAGCCAATATATCCTTATACCTTCTTTGCTGTGAGACCCGGCCACCATTTTCTGGCTTGCTTCCCCACATTTGCTTTTCACAATGGAGTTGGTTTGGAAGGATCCCTAGGTTGGTGCACAACAGGGATGCTTCAATTTGTTTTGAATGGGTGCTAGGCTTATTTACATCTTCATAAAATCAAAGCGGGGACTGCCAATACATTATAATATTGTATATGACTCAATATAATATCGTTCTGGTTAGAGGAGTGTGTTCAAATTAAATCTCAGCTGGGTATTAAAAACTACTTTGATGGAGTGGTAATTACTTTAAAATCTCATTCCAGTGAAGTTGGAAGGTTTATATTTAGGGAAGAGACATTAAAGATAAATGGCTCCCATGCCATTAATTACCAGGGAACATCATAATTAAAGCATTGTTCATACTTTTAATTCAGCCTTGGAAATAAGGGTTGAGCATTGCCAACCTTTTTCATTTTCCTTCCCCACCTAGCAGGGTTTAACACCACCTTGACAGGCAAAAATGCACCAGGTGAAGCACTTCCTGGCTTCTCAATGCAAAGCTTTGCCTCCTGACTTTCTGCATGGTTGAAGCACATGAGGGGAAAGTTGGTAGCCATTGAGGAGCAACCCTTTTCATTCTTGTCATTTTATGACTTTCAGATAACCCTTAGAGAAGTATATGAGGGTTTGTCATGTGAGTTCATCCTTCCTAGTGAAGGGAGAAAGGAATACGACAGGGGTTTCAAACCTCAGGCCTGCGCGCGTGCCCCCCCCCTTTCTCTGGCCCTCAGAACTCTGCCCTTGCCTTGCTTCACACTCCCAAGTGTTTTTCCCTGGCTGGAATGCGTCCTTGAACTCAGATAATGCTTCTTCCTTACCTGGATGATGAACAAAGAGGGTGTGTGTGTGTGTGTGTGTGTGTGTGTGTGTGTGTGAATGTGTGTAGAAACTAGTCTACTGGTATAAATTTGCATCTGTTGCCCTGACTTTTTTGCCTCTGGCCCCACCCACCACTGACATGTGGCTCTTTGAAAATTGCCCAGAAGGGAATGTAGCCCTCTCACTGTATTCCTCAGCTCTGGAATATAAGAACCAAGGATGTTCAGATGACACTCTACATATCCTCAGTGAATTGTGAGGGGTCAAGTAGAACTATGCCTGATGGAATCACCCCAGCATAAATTTGCTTCCTGTGCCTGTCATCTATAAATTAATGTGCAAGTAAGGAGAGCAAAGGAGAATGCCCTTAGAAGTGCAGACAGTATGAAGCTCATTGCTGAGCAAATAGCTCCAGAAAAGTTGAGATGCAATATAAGGAATAGGGAAGAAGGTCTGAATCTTGTATTAGAAGGGACCCCAAGGGTCATCTAGTCCAACACCCTGCAGTGCAGGAGTCTCAACTAGATCATACATGACAGATGACCATGCCAGCTCTTGTTTAAAAACATCCAAGGAAGGAGAGTCCTCAACCTCCTGAGGGAGTCCTTTTCACTCTTACTGTTGGAAAGTTCTTCCCAATGTTCAGCTGGAGTCTCATTTCTTATAACTGGTGTGGTTTCTAGCCTGCGGAGTAGGAGAAAACAAGCTGGCTCCATCTTCCGCATGACAGCCCTTGAGATATTTGAAGATGGCTATTGTATGTCCTCTCAGTCTCTTCCAGGCTAAACATACCCAACTCCCTCAAGCATTCCTCATAAGGCTTGGTTTCCAGACCCTTGATCATCTTGGTTGCCCTCCTTTGCACACATTCCAGCTTCTCAATATGCTTCTTAAATTGTGGCACCCAGAACTGGACTGCATATGAAAGGATAAATATTTTTCTCCTCCTTGTAGAGCTAATATAGCTTGCTAAAAATTGAAACGGCCCTCAGAGATAAGAACAGAAGAAGAACTTGATGGACCTGGTCCAGCATTGTGTTTTCACAGTGGCCAACCAGATGGCTGTGGGAAACCCCACAAGCAGGACTGCAACACAAGAACTCTGTCCCCTCCTGTGGCTCCCAGCAACCAGTATTCCGAAGCATTGCTGCCTTCAGCTGTGGAGACAGAGCTTAGTCATTGTGGCTAGACTTTTGCAATAGCCCTCTATGAATTTGTCTACTCCCCTTTTAGAGCCTTCTGTGTTGGTGGCTATTACTGCCTCCTGCGAGAGCGAGTTTCATAGTTTTAACTATGCCAGTTTTAGGAAGCATGTAATAATGCAGTGCATAGTATTAATAAGAAGGGTAACTGCAAGCCCAAGGGAAGGTGCAATGGACTGTGCTTCTGTAATCTCGTAGTTTCTTTCTCCCTCCCTGTCTCCCCACCTTCCCATAACTGTCAGGTCAACACTGAAAGAAGAAGGGACTCGGGGGCATTTTGCTGCCTGGAATTCCGTCACTGTTTATCATGTCAGTCTTAAGGTTCTTTGAATGATGGAGGCATCTGAGCGGCATATTGTGAAGAAGTAGCAAGTGCCCCTTGGCCTCAATAATTAAAGCCCAGCATTTCTTTATTGGCTTCCCTGAGCTGTCGAAGCAGAACTCCTGTACTTTGGCTGGTTTCAGAGCATCAAGAAGCATGTCTATGATTTCCTTCCATGCACAGATTTTTGCTGCTTATGGTTGCCGCAGGCCTTTTATTTTCAGTCAAATGTGTCTGCTTTATTGTTTGGAGCTAATGAATCTCATGACAAATATGCAGCACCAAACAAAAAACAAAAGCAACAACCCCAAAACGCAGAGCATTTCAGGAGTGAAATTCTGTGTGCCCAGGTGAATATAGGTGGATTATGGTGACAAAACACTAAGCAAATATTTTCAGATTTATAGAAACAAGGTGCATAGTAAAGGTAAAGGGACCCCTGACTGTTAGGACCAGTCGCGAATGACTCTGGGGTTGCGGCGCTCATCTCACTTTAGTGGCCAAGAGAGCCTGCGTAGAGCTTCCGGGTCATGTGGCCAGCATGACTAAGCCACTTCTGGCAAACCAGAACAGCACATGGAAACGCCATTTACCTTCCAGCTGGAGCGGTACCTATTTATCTACTTGCACTTGACGTGCTTTCGAACTCCTGGGTTGGCAGGAGCTGGGACCAAGCAACGGGAGCTCACCCTGTTGCGGGGATTCGAACTGCCGACCTTCTGATCGGCAAGCCCTAGGCTCTGTGGTTTAACCCACAGCACCATCCGTGTTCCAGATACTTTCAGATTTATAGAAACAAGGTGCATAGTTTGATGCTATTTTAGACTTATGTGGGCAAGGTGGGCAAGATCCACAAGCTTTGGATCTTGGCAAACGCTGTCTAGCTGTTTTCTGTTTTTGAAGTTTTGGAGGTACAATAACTCCAAATATTTAGTCCCAGTGCTCATATGTATTGTTGTTTAAGCTGATCTACCAGTCTGTTATTCAACATTGATGGTCCTTGAAAATGAGCAAAACCAACCCCCAGACCTCCACAGAAGAATATGTTCTCCTGCCCAAATTTGCTAGGGAGGTTGTACAGGTAACATTTAGGAAGGGAATTTGTGGCTAAACTTGTGGTCATTGGAATGTTTAGTGCCCAGAAGTATCATTGGATCTGTGCAAAGGTGCTGAGTGTGCACTGATAATGTCACTTGCCCACCCTGCTGTCTGGACTCCTTTGTGTAGCATGCAGAGTGTGGATAGGACTCCTCTGCTATTAGTGCTACAAAATTACCAGGAGAAGCAGCAAAGGTGATGACTCAATATGCACCAGCCAGCTGGAGCTTCTGAAGGGAATACCACTGCATAAATAAAAAGCATTCAAGAGTTGTGCTGGGCAATGGGATTTGCAGGTAGCATGATTCTAGAGAATTTAGAATGCTGTGCGTGATTGCAGGAAGGAACATAAGTGTTTCCACAGTGAGCACTTATTGAAATACTCTTTTGGGCTCCCATACCCAGTGTGGAATTTGATTTTGGGCTCAGTTGTGCAGCAGCTCTCTTGCCATGTTGATCTGTCCATGGTTTGTTTAGAACACCCATTGCTATTGCTATGGGAAGAACCATAGTTCAGCAGAAGAGCATATACTCTGCATCCAGTTTTAATCGCTGGTATCACTACTTTAAAAAATGGTCTTAAGCAGCGACTTAGGAAGCTGCCATAAGCCAGAATATACAACAGGCCAATGGTTTGACTCCATATAAACAGCTTCATAGCCTGTTTTACAGACATGGGATTGCTAGTGAGGATGGTGTAAGAAAGTAAGACTACTGATTAAGAATAATTGGACTCAGTTCTGCTCTGTGGCTGTCGTAATGTGCATTTTGCATGTGTCTGTAAAATTGGCTGCAAAACCAGTGCATGTAAGGACTCCAGCTTGTAGAAATGTAATGACTGAACCACAATAAGTTGCCAAATGTGTGCTTGTGCATCTTTAAATTCTCTGCATTGTTAAAATGGACATCTATTAAAATAAAATATGATACATGCACCACATTACTAGACCTGTTTCATGTTATGGGGGCCGTGTTTTAATGTTAGCAGATGACTTTCTGGATTGTGACATCTGTACTGACAGTAGTTTCATCAATTCCCATCTGGTAATTTTTTCGTTGGCCTTGTTTCGAGATAAACACCATTTATTGGGAGGTAGTTGATTCCCCTGAATTTCAGACCATAGGTTTATTTCCCCAAGAGCATGTGTTAATCATAATGTATATGGCTAAAGCCAAACAGAAGGAGAACATACCTAAATCAGAGATGTTCATAATGCCACCACTATCCATTTAAATTTGATTAAGCCCCACCTACCCATATGCTATTACATATAGACTTCCAGTACACAAATATGGGTACCCCAGTATGCCATGAGAAGTGTTCAGTGCCAGCTCTATTTTGGGGAGCCCCTAGGCAAGCTGGTCTCATTGGGCCCCTTCTGTGAGTGGGCTGGCTTCCTCCTCAGCACCGATCCTTCTATGTATTCACTTGTCTTCTTCATCTGGATCAATCTGTCCAATTGCCAAGCAGAAGGACAAGGCAAATGAAGGATGCTCTTCCATCTATTCATTCCTGTTAATGCATACATGATTTGGATTGGTGATTAGGTGATCAGGCAGCAATAGCATAGAGAAGGAGGAGCAAGACCCTGGGGCTCTGGGTGTCAGCAGTGAGTCCCCTGTTGGGAGGTGCCCAATGATTCCATTTTCTGACACCTGTCCTGTGAACATAAGAAGCTGCACCCCAACAAGGTGCTCAACGAGGGATATTCTGCTGGATGAACAGTTCTCCTTTTCTGTGCACTGTACCTAACAGAGTGTCCAAGAAGGAATTAACTATTTTGTACTTAGATGAATTATCATTGCACCCCCTCTTTATTGGATCACAAACCTTTCCCCACTTGTTCACGTAAGAAGGATAAATCAGGTGTTATCTTTAATGCGACAGACTTATTTCAGGAGCTGACTGCTGTTGTACTAAGTAACTTTGGGTGGTTTCCGTATAACCCCTTTGGCATCTTGTATACTGTACTTTTAATATTTTTAAAATAAAAAATAAAAATAAATATTTTAACTCAGCTCTTGGCAGACAGTGGAGAAGATAAATTATTTAGTGTGGACATTCCTCTTTTACCATATTGTACTGTGACTGAAAAATAGGTTATATAATTTGACGCGAACAATACTGTCCTGGTACAATCTCCACATGACAGGTTTCCCCAGGAGACTTTCAAAGTACCATAGCTCAGATAGAGACAGTGACAAGTTGTGCTTTCAAAGTATTGTCTGAAGTGGTGAAATATTTAAAGGCAAGTACTTTTTACGAGGCTTCCTCTGTATGTGTGTGGTGTGTGTGTATGACAAAAATCATGTAGCTCCTTAAGGGACATGTTTCTTGGAAGAATTTTGCATCCTGCAATTCTTGCCCAGCAATGTGCCTCTTTTCTCTTATCTCATCTTCTGGAGGCTAAATGATGGGAATATCTGCACTACTTTGACTGTGAGCCACTCTGCTAACTTACACACCAGACAGGGATGAGAATCCTGTCATCATAGTCAGTGCTATCGCCATCCAGCCTGCTTACACACTAAAGTGTGTGGGAAACAGGTACGACAACCCAAGGATAATAGTAAACCTGAGGACAAGGATGGGAAATCTGTGATCTTCAGGTGCTGTTGGACTCCAATCAACCCTAGCCAGTTTGGGTCCAGGATTACGGAAGTTGTATTCCCCTTTCTGCATGAGCAGGACCCATATCTTTATTGGAATTTAACCAAGCCGAAGCAGATGTTTCCTTAGAACTTTCCTAGGTTTTGGCAACCACAAATCTCTCTCTGGCCAATCAATAGAAGTAACCAGTTCATATGAATTAGAAATAATGGGTTGTTTCCAAATAAGTCCTACTCCGGGTGGACCCATTTTAATTAACAAACCTAAATTAATCATGTCTCTTAACTTCTGTGGGTCTGCCCTGAGTAGGACTAGTATTGGATACCACCGACTAGACTGTCCCCAGCTATATTGTACCCAGAGTAGACCTATTAAAAGGAATGAATCCAAGTTAGTAATGTCCATTGATTGCAATGGGTCTACTCTAAGTAGGCCCAATACATTTTGACACTTGAGGTAGAGGAGGAGGCGTTTGGATTTGATATCCTGCTTTATCACTACCCTAAGGAGTCTCAAAGTGGCTAACAATCTCCTTTCCCTTCCTCCCCCACAACAAACACTCTGTGAGGTGAGTGGGGTTGAGAGACTTCAGAGCCCAGGTCACCCAGCAGCTGCATGTGGAGGAGCGGGGACACAAACCTGGTTCACCAGATTACGAGTCCACCGCTCTTAACCACTACACCACACTGGCCCCCAAATGTCACTCCCTTCCCTGCCAAGGAAGAAGGGTTGATGGAAGATCTTATTCCTGCTGCCCGAGGCAGTCATCTCACCTTGCCTCATGGATGGGCCAGCCCTGACTCTAAATAGGACAAATACTGGATACAGTGCAGAGCTTCTTAAAACACCACAAAGGTGTTTTGCTGTGTTGTCCAGTGTTGGTCCTTATTCCTTATATTTCAGCAGGAGAAGGCTAAGCAATAGCTGTTTACAACAATCCTACAGTTTATTCTACTCATACCCTATCCTGCCCACAGTACAGATCCCACTTTTCAATCCTCCTTCAATTAAGTATTCTGCCTCAGCAAATTCTGCTCTGCTACTTTGAATCTATGCAGTCACTTTGCAAGATCAGACTTCACTTTGACAGGAGGAGGGGAAATGCAGGCAAGGCAGTAGACTCCAGCAACTGCCATCTGTATAGGAAGTGACACGATCTTGGTGGTGTTTTGTTTTGTTTTCAAAAACACTATCATCTATCTATCTATATCTATCTATCTATCTATCTATCTATCTATCTATCTATCTATCTATCATCTATCTATCTATCTATCTATCATCTTATCTATCTATCTATCTATCTATCTATCAGTCATCTATTTGTATGTCTTGAAAGTCATATTAAACACTTCTAAGTTCCTTTGGTTTCAGTAGAAGAGTTAAGCACATGGTAAGCTATTACTTCAATTGAAATAAATAGGATTTAAATGTGTTTAACTTCGGCTAAATTGTGTGCCTTAGGATGATCATATAAAGAAATGCTGATAATATTTGGGGATAAATGAACAGTGCAAGTAACTACAAAGTCTCGTAGCAAATATTTGCAATATGGGGGGCCTTTTGCGGGAATGTTTTTTTAAAAAACAACAAGAAGAAAGCTAATTTTTGCAATGTTTTAGAAACTAGAAACCTGGAATTGAAAACAGAAAAGCTTTGTAAGCTTACCTTCTAGGGTTTGTTGCGCATATGAAAATAAGAAAATTGGAAAAAAGAGATCCTGATTGCTAGCATATTCAATTTTAAGATAAAAAATAGATCTAATGAAAAAGGAAAGGCTTCATTAATTTTAGAAGTCTGCAAGCAAATGAAAAATGATCGGCTGATGAGTGATATGCAATTTGTTCTCTAACTTCTCTAATAATGTGTGAATGTCACATTACATAACAGTTACAATGATTAAACCTGGTGATGAAATAAGATAGGATAGATCTTGTGTTCTTTCTCTTGACTGGTGGACAACTTGTCTCATTAATTTCTCTCAGGGGAGTAGTCTTAAATTAAATAAACAGCATTATTTGTTGAGATTTATGGCAAAGAGGAGACTTCCAGACCCATGAAGGAAATCTTCCCTACTATTTTTTTGACCCTGGAGGATAGTTTTGGAAGATTTGTGATGATAGAGCCTGACCATTAAACACTCCTGCTACTGGTAATGAGTGTGCAAACTCATTTGAGATCTTAATAATTTGACAACAGAGTTGAATGTGGTAAATTGCTAATGCCTGTGTTCACAGGAGGTTAAAGAGCCTGCTTTCAGATTTATTTTTCTTATCTGCAACTCCCACTTCAGCACAGGATGTCTGTGCAAAAGCTACACAGTGATAATGATCAAACGAAGACATTTGGTTAAATATATATATAGTAGAAGCAGTTATTAAGTCTCTGATTCCAGCTGCATTTACATAAGGAAGAAAGATTTACTTTCAAGTTAATGTGCTTTTTGGAAGGACCCATAGCAGGGTGAAAGAGTGTAACTCAGGTAAAATCCCTGATTATCTCCAAGGAAAAGTATCTCAGATAGTAGGGCCAAGGAGGATCCATGCCTGACATCCTGGAAAGCTGCTGCTAGCCAGAGGAATCAATATAGGTTAGATTGGCCCTCCCCTACCTGGTGCTTTCTAGATGTTTCTGATTGCAACTCCCATCAGATTTCCACATGGTCACAATTAGACCCATACCAGTCACAAAATGTGCCTGGCGCCTGGGACATTTCTAGCACTGCATGCAAGTCTATGATTAAAAATTAAGAAGTGAAGTTAATATTTATTTTGGGGTTCCATGTCTGCAAAGGTGGGTCTTGGGATTGACCTATAACTAAGGTTAATCATTTCATTAGGCGAGGGAATAAAGTAGCATGGTTTTAGCTGAAACGTTCTTCAGTATAACTCCATTTATCACACTTCTTCAAATACTGGCATCACACCAGACTGATGTATTAGATTGAAATAGCTCTTTTGTTTTATTAATACTGAAGAGTCATTGGAACGATGGATGAGAGGGTCAATTTTTAAAGAATATAAAAGGCGTGGTGTGTATCATGGTCCCTTGCCGAAATTCAGTGCACTGAATCTTAAATCTGAACTTTGAGCCGAGTCTCTCTCTCATTTTGGGACAGTTGACCTATGGCAGAATTTTACAGTAGCAAAATGCAAGCAGGTGCTTGGCAAAGGACTTTAGAGAGTACCGTGTCCACAAAGTACAACATATTTAAAAACAAACAATGTTTTTTATACTGCCCATCCTCTGAAGATCCCAGAAAAAAATACAAAATGAGGATGCATATGCTAGGATCAATCCTGAAATTTTGACCATTGGGGCCAAGGAAGGTAACTATGCTGCAGAAGTTGTAAAAAGCTGTTTTGTTCTGTTGTTGGACAACAGCACAAATAATATAACCCTGCACAAATAATCTATCTAACAAAGTAACTCATCCCAACCAATGAAGTATAGTGTACTAGCAATGCAGGGCTTTTCATGAAGACAGAGACTGGACTGTCAGATTTGGTAAGAGTGATGGCTGGTCAAATCTGATGAGTGTCAGACAAGTTTGAGGGAGGTCCTTTCCCCACCTTGCACGACATGGGTATTCAAAATGTTTGTATTGCAGAGGCTGTTTTGGTCTTACACCCAATTCACATAATGAAGTGCTCGTTCCAGATTGGAAGCAGATACTGAGTTGACTTTCTCAGGAGTGGCCTCGTCAAAAGCACGGCATCAGAGACTTCAATTCGGGGTCTCAGCCAACGGAACCATGGAGAGAAGATCTGCCCAACACACACCCTGTCCTGTTATCTAACACCTTTCTTGTTTCTCCTGCACCAACCTATAAAAAACTTCTGCCTCCCTCTGGTCATGCGACAGGCACAAACTTGGCTTGACAAGGTGCGCCAAAGATACTGGTACATGGACTTGTTGGCCCACAAGGAGAGCCTCTTACCAGAAACAGAGGAAGGAAGTGCATCTCAAACTACTCTTGAAACTGAAGATTCCCATTGGATGTTCAGTTTGACAAAACAATGGAATTGCTAAGGTACTTTTTGTACCTGCAAGTAGCTAAAAGTACAATCAAAAATTGGCTGAGTTGGAGAGTTGAAGAGTTAGAAATGTGTGAAATTGATACACTTTGTCATTTTACACTGAAATTCCTTATAGATTTTTTTTTCATTGGAGGAACCATCCAATTTGTTTTGAATTTTGCTTTTGGTCAGGGATGGGGAACTTGTGGTTTCCCAGATGTTGCTGTACTACAACTCCCTCTCATCATCCCTGATCATTGGCTATGCTGGCTGAGACTGATGGGATTTTGCATCCAACCACTAGAAGGCACTCCATTCTGTAAGGAAAGTGGTAACTGTGCATTGCATGTGCAAGGAAGTGGGCAGCACAAAGAACAGGTGGTGGTCCTGCCCTTTGATTCCATTCCATTCTTCTATCTCCTGACCAAGGTTCTGTCTCCTGATCAGGCAGGTTGATGCACTCCTTCCAGTCCAGACAGCTCCCTGACAGTTTGGAGCATATCACAACATAAGTCAAAATCCTTTGTGTGCAGAAGACTAACTATAGTTTACATGTGTCAGTCCACTGAAACATTGAAGAAGAAAGCACTCTTTGTAAGTGAAAGGGCTTTCTTTTGTTGGTTGCTAATTGAATTAAAATAAAATCATAAAGTGAATATGATTATGTGCTGTTAAGGGTAACATCCCAGGAAGCTATAGTCTTCTGTAAAAAAGGGGGGGGAGGAATGTAAATCTTTTATCTGATTAGCTTAGTTCTTCAGTAACCCATGCTGAATAAATCTATCTTCCCTTTGCGTGATTTGTCAGCGTTTATAGCTGGTTTGTACACACAGCTTTCACCATTATTTTCAAGGCAATAAAGGCAGCCATGCAGAAAAGCCACCCATAAATGTCAGGAAACAGAGATATTTTGTTGCATTCCAAGGGCTCTGAAGGTCGAGTTCAATTCAGTTAGCTCGCCCAGAAGGATAGTGGTGTGATATGATGATCGAATATGTGTTTAGGTGGGATATATATGTTACCAGACTTCCACTGTTCTGTCAAGAACAGTGAGAGATTAGCCTTCACTACCTGGAGGAGTTTCTCTGGGAGAACTCTATTAAACGTGGTCTTTTCTCTTGTTCAGTGGAAATCATTATAAGAAGTAATGAAATCATGTTTGCACCCTCCTCAGCAAGGCGGCACCTTGCCTTTGGGCCTTTGGGCTGTTGTCATGATTTGAAGAACACATGAACTAATAAATAGTAATGGAGGGAAAATATGCTTATATATCACCTATTAAAACAAATGAGAATGCAGGCCCTTGCCACACATTCCAGACTTAGCTGCACTTCATGCTGGCAAAACCAGCTGCAACTCCTGCCATATAAGCACAAATAAGGCCAGCTGGAGAAAACAAGCACTTGAGAATATTTCAGAAGCCTTAATCAAGATGTTTCCTGCAAGAGAACTGAACGCTGCCTTTCACACTCATCCTCCATACCTGTCTACATATTGGGGAAGAGTTTACTATTTCCTTTCAGATAAGCCATGCCATTGTTTTTCCTCAGTGGGCCTGCTAGGAGGTGTGAATCCCTGCTAGCCATAAGGCCTTGGGTTCAAGCCCTCTGGGACACCTCCCAAATAAGAAAGCATCATAACTTAATGGAAGAAAACATATTTTTCATTCAGACCATCCCAAGTTCAGTCCTTGGCGTCATCTTGAGGAAGGGCTGGGGAAAACAACAGTCTGAAACCCTAGAAAACTGGTGCCAGTGTAGAGCAGTGTTTCCCATACTTGGATCTCCAGCTGTTTCTGAATTTTTCTTTTCTTCTTTTCTTCCCTGACCACCGGTCCTCCTAGCTAGGGATGATAGGAGCTGTAGTCCAAAAACAGCCAGAGCCCCAAGTTTGGGAAAAACTGGCGTAAACAATACAGAGTTAGGTGGGTCAACAATCTGATTTGGTATAAAACAACTTCCTATGTTCCACTTCCCATGCCTATGCTTGTTGCCCTAAATCAAAATGTGGATATCTTTATCCAGTGAGATGCAGGCATGCTCTTTGTATTGGGAGATAATTGTGGCAGAGGGTAGATGCAGAAGATCTTCAGACTTGTAAAAAAGCTACAGAAGAATGGCATGAAAGTTCCTTTACTTCCTGCCTTTCACATCTTGTAATGCACAAAGCTGCTCTTGTATACAGTTAGCATGCATTGTACAGTGCCTGTCTTTTCTCAGAGTGAGGCCCAGGCAGGGAGTTGGAGGTCTAGTGAGTTCAGGGTGGTGGCAGTTCACTTCTCCCCTTTTCTTGCCACCTGAGATAACGGTCTCATTCTGCCTCATCACTGGGCCAGCCCAGTCCACACTGGTATGCTGTATTGGCCTGAATATAAGCCTCAGTTTCCCCCCCAAATTCTGACCATGATAAGTTAAAGTGCGGCTTATATTCATGACCTTAGGTATGCAGCCAGGAGCATGGGGCAAGCAGCACCAGCAGCATGGCAAAGCGGCCCCACACATAGTCCCCCTGGCTTTCCCCCAAGGCTGGGAAGGGAGAGAGCAAGGAAGGGGAAAGGCCACCAGCAACGCAGTGTGGTCCCCCCCTACCCCAGTATGCAGACAGGAGCAGTGAGGAATGGAGTGGCTTATTTGGGGGGCATTTCTCCCCCCCCTCCATTTTTAAACGTGTGGCTTATATTCAGGCCAATACGATATGATTTGGGGTTTCTGAGGCATTATGTGGGCCAGGGGTTTTTTGTTTCGCCTTCAAGGGCACATTTAGTCTTCTGATTCTGTCCACAGAAAAGCCCTGAAAGCCTGAGCACTTTTAGCAAGCATTTTATCTCCTTTCGTGCATTACTAGTGTGATGGAGTGCTCACATAACTGAGGAGCAATGAACTGTTCTGATGGCAATATCTTTGAGGTCTTCTCCATGTGTGATATCTATATGTTAGACCTTGACATCCTGATGGTGAAAGCTTATATGTGCAGATCTCTATGCACACAAAGCTCCTCATGAGCTAGAACCTTGACCAATGGTAGGATTCTCCCCACCACCACCCCACCACCCCGTAGTCTCTCTGAGCTATTGTGTGACATTACTTTAAAATGATTGAAATTCCTGAAGCAATTATGATAGCCAAATTTGTTCTGGGGTTGGCCAATCTTGTTTGCATAACAATCTGAGTTTCACAGTACAAACCTACACATACTTAATTCCAAGTAAGTATGCATAGGATTGCTGCCTTGGAGATTTACATTTCAGGGAACATTCAGGTTAAAAAATAATAAACTATACAGTTGTAGAATTAGGTAAAGGTAAAGGGACCAGGTCCAGTCGCGGATGACTCTGGGGTTGCGGCGCTCATCTCGCTTTACTGGCCGAGGGAGCTGGCATACAGCTTCCAGGTCATGTGGCCAGCATGACTAAGCCGCTTCTGGCAAACCAGAGCAGCGCACGGAAACACCATTTACCTTCCCTATTTATCTACTTGCACTTTGACAGGCTTTCGAACTGCTAGGTTGGCAGGAGCAGGGACCAAGTTATTGCCTAAAACAGTTATAAATGTTAGGCCGGGACATAGTGTGAAAAATGCAAATCCTACATGAACAGCAGCTTCACTTACAGTTTTGTTATAAATTCCTACTTTGTACAGGCTTCAAATTATGACTTTAACAGATAGACCAGAAGCTGGAATGCAGCTAGACCTGAAGTGATGAAATGTCCTTGGATGTGTGTGTGCATGCACACTCACCTGCTTTCGCACGCATGCACGCGTGCACACACACACACACACAGAGAGAGAGAGAGAGAGAGAGAGAGAGAGAGAGAGAGAGAGAGAGAAAACAAGCAAGTAAGATGAAGGGAAAGAGAAAGAACGAAAGTGAGTGTCTATATTTCACACAAAATATGGCAGCTTTTATCCTCAGATGTCTACTAAATCTGGTTGTCTGTCAGAGAAATATGGCTCTGCCAATTCTTTTTGAAGCCATAATAATCTTTTTGTTTTATTTCTTTTTTCGAGTCAAGGGTGCTGCTAAAATGGCCTCTTTTTCTCCCTGGGCTCTGAGAGCGAGCAGCTAATCTGATGGACACTTGAAACTCTAGCAAGAGTGGTGCTGTGTGGGATATGAAAGTCAGAAGGAAAAAAGAAAAACGATTACCTGATTTTCTTTCATTTCAGCGCTCCCAAATAGTGCCTCACTTCTATTGCTGAGGTTAAATGCTTGGAAGAATTAGGGCTTGTTTCTACCCCAAACACAATGTGATGAAGCATCACGTGTACATCTGCATACCACTTTATTTGTTCATTGCTCAGACAACATTATTAGCCATAAAAATAGAATCTATGTAACACGTTGCAATGCAGGGTATATTCATATGTATGCTCAGTTCTTGTGGCCCTTCCATCCCTTTGTAAGGGAAGAAAGAGGCCAGGATTTCTGATCAGATGGAAAACTAACAACGAGATTCCAGAGAAGTTAATGCGACTATTTTACCACATGGCTAATGAAGGCTGCTATGCACTTTTTTAAAAAAAAAGTTGTGCAGGAATAGTGGCACTGACTTGCTCTTATAAGGGAAAGTCATGCAGATAAGTCATATGTACATATATACCACTATATATACTTATATGCCAATATATCCATATCAAATATTGCATATATTTCAGGAGTATGGGCAATAAACCCACTTTTAACCACACAGGGTTTCTGGCTGATAGTTTTGTAAACTGGTAACTAGCTGCCACAAGTATTGGCTTTTCAAAGGAAGGATGTGCACTGCGCCTTTTTCTCGTTCCACTTTTGGTAGGAGGGGAAGGGAATGGAGAGTAGTTCCAAATATCTTGCCAAACAGCAGGATTGTGAAAGTCCTCCTTGTTTTTGAGTGGCCTGTAAATGTAAAATGAAATGGGAAGCCAGTTTCTATTGTTAGCGTCAAATCAGACGTGCCTTCTAGTGAGTGTATCCAGAATATTTAAAGGAAAGCAATCTTGCCCAGCTGGCAGTAGGCAATTTAGTCTCACTTGCTCAATGGTTCTGCTTTTCCGATGCAGTTTTCCCAGAAAGTACAAGCCACTTTCAGTCAGGAGGCTGCTTTCTCAGCCACAGAGTGTCCTCAGGTAAGGGAAATATTGGCAGGGCACAGTTTATTCTCATGTTCTACAATGACAAGATTGCCCTCAGGTTGTTTCTCAAAATCAGAGCATAATATTGACTAATGGGGGTGGAGAAGAGGAGCTACACTGTTTTAAGCTGTCTTTAACAACATGTATACAAAGGAAAGGTGTTGGCTTTCTGGCATAGTTCAAGGAGCTGGTGGGGTTTTTAAATATAAAAACAACAACCTATGCATCCAAAATCATTTGACCCAACATACCTGTAATGGGTTTAGGGGTTGTTCGTGAGTAAGTTGCCGCCACTGCTGGCGAGGTTACCTGGTTAAACCCTTTCTGACTGAACAGCCTCCAGCATCGTGACTCAGTCGCTGGCAGAATCCGTCAGTGGGCGTTTCTTGAACCTTTTCCAGCATAAAAGCTGTTTGACGCCAAGTCTCCTCCTACTCTCCCTGCGCGGAAGTCTTCTGCACAGGGAGGGTGTGGGCAGCGGAGTACCCGTACTCTCTCCGCTGATCTCCGGCGAGGAGTCTTGGAGCCTCGAGTCCGATTCCCCCATCTGCCCCCCTTCTCCACTGGTGTTACGCTGATTTCCTTCCCCAGCAGATGGGCTGCCTCTCTCCCTACTAGGACCCTCTCCGGCATCCCTCTGGAGCCTTCCCTCCACCTCTAGCTCCGATGGCAGTTCCCTGACAATACCTTCTCCTTTCATGTGTTGCATTACAATTGGGGCAGCTAACGGCGTCCTCCAGATGTGGTTAACCTCTGGTTATACAGTACCCCTCATGCCTGACCATTGCCCATGCTAGGTGGAGCTGATGGGAGTTGTAAGGCACCATGTTGGCTACCCCTGCAATACAATACAATCTCTGGATCCAGGAAGGGCACAACCATCCCCAATCTGTTTCCCTTCAGATGTTTTGGATGACTACAATAAGCTCCAGCCATCGTGGCCAATGGTCAGGCAAAATGAGAGTTGTAGTCCAACATCTAGAGGGCAATTGAGGAAGGCTGCTCTGGGGTAGATATCCTAGATGACTAGATGTCTTGACTTCTCCCCCTAAAAATCAAAGCTTTAAAGCAGCTGTGAAGAGGGGCTGTATGTTTCCCTCAGGGGAGTTAATGGTGACTTCAGAAACACATTAGGTAGGGAAATGACATGGTGGGAAACATCCCCTCCCCCAATGCTGATGCTCCAATCAAAGTCACTGAGAGCTCTAGACTCAAATATATACTGCATCATATCTGCCCCTTCTTGCTACAGGTTCAGGTTAAACAGGAACAGAAAGGGGCATCCTTGCCAAAGCCCAACCTTGAGCACCTTCCACAATTGTTGTAAGGCGTACCTGTTTGCGCTTCACCCATAGGCTTTGTGTTGCATTGGCCAAGGGTGAGAGAGAATGCCATGTTGAAATATGATGAATTATACAGTGGTACCTCGGGTTAAGAACTTAATTCATTCTGGAGTCCCCATTAGCTAAAGTGGTACCTCAGGTTAAGAATAGTTTCAGGTTAAGAATGGACCTCCAGAACAAATTAAGTTCTTAACCTGAAACTGTTCTTAACCTGAGGTACCACTTTAGCTAATGGGGCTTCTTGCTGCTGCCGCACAATTTCTGTTCTAATCCTGAAGCAAAGTTCTTAACCCGAGGTACTATTTCTGGGTTAGCGGAGTCTGTAACCTGATGCGTCTGTAAACTGAAGCGTCTGTAACCCGAGGTACCACTGTATTCAGTACAGGTGGGACTTGTGATGAAGTGTTGCAGTGTGGAGGGATGCTGTTCAGAATTCCAGCTAATCCGTTCCATTTCTCCCCTTCCCCACAATGCTCAGTAGGCATTCCATGGTGACTACTGAGCGTGCTCAGTCCTCATTGGGCTGCTTTTAGGGTTCTGCCTCTTAGGTTTTTATTTTAATGTAATGCGGTTTCCCTGAGGCTCCTGATATTGTCCCCTTGAATGTTTGTGGCATCATTTTGGCTATATAGGCAATGGAACTCTACCACTGATGACTGAAAATTGAGGGAACGGTGGCTTGCTCTCCCCCTCCTTTTTCACCCTCTCCCTTTCAGAATAGGCAAGCTATAAATCTAAATAAATGTCCAGACCTTTAAAGATTATTTTAAAACTGAAAATTAGTAATATTGATGTAAAAGGCCTCTTTTGGAAGGCATTTTATTTCATACTGTCAGAGCTGCTTCAAGATCCTAGCTCACAGAGGATCACGCTAGCCAGCGGTCATTAAGTAAAAGTCTTTATTGAATTACAGTTTCCATTCTCACGCTGCTGTCTGCAACTCTACGTCTACTAGCTAGATCGGCGAGGCTCCGTCTGAGTCTCCGCCCCGTGCGCACCAACTTAATATCCTAGCCTTGCTCCACCTTTTCCTCCTGACTGTCCTCCTCTGGGTCCCTCTACCCCCCGGGGCTTCTTCCTTCCGGGATTCTTCTGACGCTGACCCGGACCCTTCTGCCTCCTTGCGCCGGGCTTTAGGACCCGGTTCCCTTTCGGGGCTGCTCACTGCGCCGCCTTCCTCTGCATTTGAACTTGGCGCGCGCGCCCAACCTTCCACTTTCCTCTTAACCGTTTCCTCGCTCCCCGATGGAGGTGTGGCCACTCCTGACTCCTGCCCTCCCTCCTGTGGTGAGCTGCCAGCGCTTCCCTCCTGGCTCTTTTCCTCTTCCCTGCTTCCTGGCGGTGACGCTGGTCCCGATTTCCAGCTGCTCCCCCCTGAGTCTCCTCTGGCTCTATCTTCCTGGGGTGCCTCCCTAGACTCCCCCCTTGCCCTGGCCACTGGTGCTCCTTTCTGTGAATCCTCTGATTCACTGGAAAGACTGGGAGATCTCGGGTCGTCGTCATCACTCATCCTTTCCTCTGTCTCCTCCCCTTCGCTCTCTGTTTCCTCCCTTGCCCGTGCCTCTGCACCTAAACCCCTGACATCCATCCCCCCCTCGAAGCCCCCCATTCCCCCCTCCCCTCCTTCCGGTGCTGGAACTGGGTGCTGCTGTTGCAAAGGGACGAACGTCGGATATCGGTCGCTTCCCGTGGCAGGCCTCCAGCGGAACTCTTCCAGGTCTTCCCCTCTGCTCTCGTTGACGACAGTCACCTCCTCTTCCATCTCTGTGCCGCCGTGCTCGAAACCAGGGTCGTCCCCGAAAATGTCCATGTCCGTCTCTCCCGCACTTCCTCCAGGCGGCGTTGCTCGGCCGGAACAGTCCAGCCACTTCCTGCGGAACTGCTCCTCCGGCCTATCGTCCCACCAATACGAGGGTTCTGAGACCGATCCCGAGGGTGACCCCTCCGGGGAACGGACGTCTCGTGTTGGTTCCTCGTCCGAGTCGAACCCCCTGAACGTGCTGTCCGAAAGCGTGGGCGTGAAAAGCCAGTCGTCGAAAAAGTCTGCTGGCATAGGTCTATGTGGGAAGAGGGCATGAAACTCGTCTTTGAGCAGAGGTTCGTCGAAAGCGTAGCCCGGCACCCAGCTGTTCGCACTGGCCGGGGTGCCCTCCCTGGCGAGAAAGTATTCTACTCCCTCTTCCCCCCATCTGGAGTCCAAAATCTCCGTGACTTCGTTGATGCGCTCCTCCTGTGCCACTCCCGCGTGCCCCGTTCCTTCTCTGAGCGGACTCGGCGCCGTTCCGGGTTCCTGGAACCTGTGCGGTGCCTTGTAGGGAGTGAGCACCGATCTGTGGAACACCGGATGCATTCTGGAACCCTCCGGAAGCGCCAGCCTGAAAGCCACCGGGTTGACCTGCTCTTCGACTTGGTAGGGCCCCAGTTGTTTATGCCCTAGTTTCTTCTTGGCCAACGACCTGGCCGGCACTGCGTGGGCTGCTAACCAGACCCAGTCTCCCACGTGGAGCTCTTCGCCAACCCTTCTGTGTTTGTCCGCTTGTACCTTGTATGCGTGTTTAGCCAGCTCCAGGTGGCGCCGCAGCTGATCGTGGACTTCCTGCAGCTCCGACGCGAACGCATCTGCTGACTGCGGCTCCCCTTCTCCCCTGCATTCCAGTCCCGGAAAGGTTCTAGGGTGCCGCCCGTTGTTGGCGAAGAACGGCGTGACGCCCGTGGATACGTGCTTCGTGTTGTTGTAGGCAAACTCTGCAAGCGGCAGGTAATCTACCCACGTCGCAGGCTGTTGGTTTGCATAACATCTCAGGTACTGCTGCATGATGGCATTGGCTCGCTCCGCTTGCCCGTTGGTCTGCGGGTGTCTCGCCGACGCCAGATTGATCTTGACGTTTAGGAAGCCCATCAGTTTCTGCCAGAAGTTCGAGATGAACTGCCGCCCGCGGTCGGACAGAATAGACCGTGGCAGACCGTGAACCTTGAACACGTGGTCTATGAACAGTTTGGCGGTTTGCTCCGCCGTGGCCACCTTAGCACACGGAATGAAATGCGCCATCTTGGAGAACAGGTCCACCACCACCAACACTGCCGTCTTGCCCCTTGAGCTGGGCAGATCCGTGACAAAGTCCAGAGCCACCCTTTCCCAAGGTTCGACCGGAGTTTGCAGCGGCTCCAACAGTCCAGCCGGCGGTTTGTGCACCGGCTTTGCCCTCTGGCAGGTGTCACACCTCGCTACGTAGTCTGCGACCTCCCCTCTCATTCCAGGCCACCAGAAATCCCTGGCTACTAATTCCACCGTCTTCTCCTTGCCAAAGTGCCCGGCCGTGGGTGCGTCGTGCAGCTGCTGTAGCACCTTGGCTCGAAGTTCGTCACCCGGCACGTAGATGGCCCCTTTACGGATGAGCAAGCCATCTCGTAGCTGGAAACCGTCGGCCGCTGCCTTGCCCCCTCGCACCTCTGCCATCTTCGTTCGTGCGAAGGAGTCCCCCTGCAACGCTCGCCGCACCGCCTCTAGGTCCACGGTCGCCGCGGCGCACGCCCACACTGTCGGTGCAAAGATGTGCATGGCGGCCGCTGGTGTTGCGTCCTCCAGATACTGTGGCTTGCGGGAGAGAGCGTCTGCCATGATGTTGGTGTCCCCCGGGACATACTCTATTCGGAAGTCGAAGTCCGCAAAGAACTCAGCCCAACGTATCTGCCTCTGGTTCAGGAACTGTGCCGTGCGCCAGTGTTCCAGATTCTTGTGGTCCGTGCAAACCTGCACCGTGTGCTTGGCGCCGATCAGAAAGTGCCTCCACGCCTTGAACGCTGCATGAATGGCCAGCAACTCCCTGTCCCATATGGTGTAGTTCTGCTCGGACTTGCTGAGCTTCCTGGAGTAAAACGCTCCCGGCCGCCACACGCCCTGCGGGTCCTTCTGCAGCAGGACCGCCCCCACTGCTCTGTCCGAAGCGTCTGTCTCCACCCTCATCGGCATGCTGGGGTTGACATGAAGCAGCTGCTCTTCCGACGCGAAGAGACGCTTGAGGGCCTGAAAGGACTGCTCCGCCTGCTCTGTCCAGATGAACTTCTTCTTCTTGGAGCTAAGGGTGTCAGTGATGGCCGCCGTCTGCATCGCGAAGCCCTTGATAAACTTGCGATAGAAGTTCGCAAAGCCGACAAACCGTTGGACCTCCTTCCGGTTGCGTGGGCTCTTCCAATCCAACACCGCTCGAACCTTGGCGCTGTCCATGGCGAGCCCCTTGGCAGACAGCTTGTAGCCCAGAAAATCCACCTCCGGCACGTCAAATTGGCACTTCTCCAGCTTGGCGTAGAGCCTGTGTTGCTTTAGCCTGCCCAGCACTTCCTTGACGTGCTTGTCATGTTCTTGCTGCGACTCCGAAAAGATCAGGATGTCATCCAAGAAACAGACGCACGTCTTGTAGAGAAGTCCCGCCAACACGTGATGCATAAATGCTTGAAAAACGTGAGCGCCATTTTGCAGTCCAAAAGGCATAACTCTGTATTCGTAGGTACCCAGTGGCGTGAACATGGCTGTCTTCCACTCATCACCTTCCCGCATGCGAATGAGGTTGTACGCCCCCCGCAGGTCCAACTTGGTGAACACCTTTCCCTTCCGTACCTTCGCCAGGAGGTCGTCGATGCGGGGCATGGGGAAGTCCGACGGCTTGGTCACACTGTTCAAAATCCTGTAATCCACTACGAGTCTTTTTTGGGGCGTGTCTCGCTTCTTAACAAAGAATACAGGACTGCCCCCCACTGCCTTAGACTCCCGGATGAAACCGCGCTCCAAATTATGATCGATGAAGTCTTTGAGTTCCTGCAGTTCGTCCTCAGACATGGAATACAGCTTCCCTTTAGGCAGCGCCGCCCCTGGCAGCAGGTCAATTTTGCAGTCATATGGTCTGTGAGGGGGTAGCCTGTCCGCCTCCTTCTCGCAGAAAACTTCCAGAAATTCTGCGTACTTGTGGGGAATCGCTTGCAGCGTGCCTAGCAGCAGCTGTGACTCCTCTTCCTCTCCTTCCTGCCTGGGTACGATGCAGTGTTCAGCACAAAAGGAAGAGCCGAAGACCAGCTGCCTCTGGAACCAAGCCATCGTTGGGCTGTGCTTGTCCAGCCAACTCATACCCAATACAATGGGCGTGTCAGACAGTTGAGTGACGTTGAAGCTGATGACTTCCCTGTGATTCCCAAGTCGCATCACCATTGGTGGCGTCTGCTTCACCACTTGCCCCCCTAGCAGCTCCCTGCCATCCACCGTGACAACCTGCAGGGGCAGTGTGGCCGGCAGCAACTGCACAGCGTGCCTGTCGACAAATTCCTGCCCTATAAAGTCCGCGTTGCTGCCGGAGTCGATGGTGATTGGCACGTCCATGGTGATTCCATTGGGCAGCTGGAGAGATGCTGTGAGCCTCACTACTGGTTTGGGCGGGAGGGGGTTCACTGGCTGTAAAATTTCTGGGGACTGCGTCACTAACACGTCTGGCTGGGCCCCAGTGCCTCTTCCTCCAGCCAGACATCGTCGTTTCCCTGCTGTGGTCCTCCCTGCTGCGTTGCTGCAGTCACCATTGCTGAGGCTGCAGTAAGCTTGTGGGGCCTCTGGGGACACTCTTTCGCCATATGCCCTGGCTGCTCACAGACGTAACACTTCCTGGTCCCTCTAGGAGGCTTCGCCTTCACTGCTGCCGGTGCTAGGGCTCTGGTTGCTGACTGAGCCCTTGCACCTCCAACCTCCATAGGTTCGGCTCCTCCTCCTGGCGGAGGCGTGGATTGCGTTCGCGCTGCTTCTCTGGGAAAGAAGGAGGGGCCCCCGGCTGGTTCGCGCCCTCCACGTCCTTCGTCCTTGCTCCACGGACGTCCTTCCAGCCTCACCCCCACAGCCAGTGCCCTCTGAACGACCTCCTGGGTGGTTCGGGGTCTCTCCCCCCTCGCTATCTCATCTTTAATCGAGTTGTGCAGTCCCTCCCAAAAGAGGTCTCTTACAGGAGCCGAATCTCTGTCCCATTCCAGGGCGCTGACCAAGGCGAAAAAGCGTGCATGATACTGTCTGACGCTGGCCCTCCCTTGTCTCAGCCCATGCACCTCCTTCCGTGCAAGATCAATGTCAATACTTGATAAGAAACACCCATCCATCGCTTTAATAAAGGCATCCGCATTCTGGAGCGCCGGATCGTTATCTCTCCATAAATTGCGCAACCATGCTTTCGCCTCCCCATGCAGATGGGACATGATGAACCCCACTCTCTCCTGTTCATCTCTAAAGTCTTTATGCAACAGTTGCAGTGCGCACAGTACGTCGGCTCTAAAGTTGGGATACTGTTGCAGGTTCCCATCGAAGTGAGAGAGCAGCCCGCCTGTCCGTCTCGCCAACCCAATTCCCTCCTGCCGGGGTGGTTGCTTTGCCAGTACGTCTAACCTGACCTGGAGATCCCTGCAGGCGGCAGCTGCCTCGTCCTCTCTCTTCCTGGATGCGAGAACCTCGGCGTTCAGTTGTGCCACTGCTTTTCTGAGGTCCTCTATCTGCTGCTCAGCCGTCATGTCTCCTGCCGTTCGTGAGCTCGCTAGTGGGCGCCTGTTTCTCTCCCCTCCTCGAGGCTGCAGATGCCCACAATGTAGAGACGGAGCCTACTGTCAGAGCTGCTTCAAGATCCTAGCTCACAGAGGATCACGCTAGCCAGCGGTCATTAAGTAAAAGTCTTTATTGAATTACAGTTTCCATTCTCACGCTGCTGTCTGCAACTCTACGTCTACTAGCTAGATCGGCGAGGCTCCGTCTGAGTCTCCGCCCCGTGCGCACCAACTTAATATCCTAGCCTTGCTCCACCTTTTCCTCCTGACTGTCCTCCTCTGGGTCCCTCTACCCCCCGGGGCTTCTTCCTTCCGGGATTCTTCTGACGCTGACCCGGACCCTTCTGCCTCCTTGCGCCGGGCTTTAGGACCCGGTTCCCTTTCGGGGCTGCTCACTGCGCCGCCTTCCTCTGCATTTGAACTTGGCGCGCGCGCCCAACCTTCCACTTTCCTCTTAACCGTTTCCTCGCTCCCCGATGGAGGTGTGGCCACTCCTGACTCCTGCCCTCCCTCCTGTGGTGAGCTGCCAGCGCTTCCCTCCTGGCTCTTTTCCTCTTCCCTGCTTCCTGGCGGTGACGCTGGTCCCGATTTCCAGCTGCTCCCCCCTGAGTCTCCTCTGGCTCTATCTTCCTGGGGTGCCTCCCTAGACTCCCCCCTTGCCCTGGCCACTGGTGCTCCTTTCTGTGAATCCTCTGATTCACTGGAAAGACTGGGAGATCTCGGGTCGTCGTCATCACTCATCCTTTCCTCTGTCTCCTCCCCTTCGCTCTCTGTTTCCTCCCTTGCCCGTGCCTCTGCACCTAAACCCCTGACACATACTCTCCCCCGCCATTTCAATATTTGTGATAGATGGTAGCATTTGGGTGAGAAGACTCTAAAGGACAAAATTAAATAAAACAGGTTTTACATACAGTAGTTCTTGAAATGAAACAAATTTACTAAGTGCAGCCATTATTGTTTTCAATGGATATTACACATGAGTAAAAATCAAATGAAGCCTGAAAACCTGCACCACTTTGACAATAAAAGTACTATAATGTGCAGGAGTATTAAAAAGTGATTGAGTTCTTCATTACAGTCATAAAAATAGATATTGCGAAACCGGTACAATATTACACCATATCATGTCATCTAAGAGACTCAAACCTTTTGCATTAATCTTTACCTTTGAATTGTCCTTCTAGGTTTGTCGTTCTCATATATTCAGGAAAATTGCAGATAAAATAGGCCAATAAAAACCAGCTCATATTGTGTGCGTGTGTAAGTGTGCGTGTGTGTGTATGTGGTTACTCCCAGTGTACTCCAATCACTGTGATTTAAAGTTAAATAAACAGAACCATTCTTAATGCAGGTCTCCATTCTCCAAGTTTCGACGGAGAGGGGAGAGTGGCCTGGGGGTGGCCCGCCTCTTTCCCAATCATTCTTTCCCTTAACAAACAATTAAAACTCATGACCCTCCTCTTCTTTTTCTTCATGGATAATATTTGTAGGACCAAAAAAAGTCAACTTTTTATAACAGAGGTAAAAATCAGCTGGCGCGATAGTTCCTAGACAAATTTGTCTGAACTTTGACAGGGTTCTTATCCAAAAGCACTTTCCTCAGGCTCACATATTCAAACTGAGTGCCCCCCCAAGGGGTTGAAAACATTATTTCTATTTCCCATCATAAAATGGTGGATTGCTGTGCTTATTTTATGAAATTAGGTAGGCTTCATCCCCTCAGAAAGGGCAACCACGTCTGTAATTTGCATCCAGTTTTGGCAAAAATACGAACAAGTATTGTATGTATGTATGTATGTATGTAAAGGTTCCCGTCTTGAAGATCCCTGAATAAATCTACCCAAAATTTGGCAGTCTTAATCCATTTTGGAGGGACTCCTTTGCCTATAAATTCCATTAATTTATATTTAAAGGGGGGGGGGAATCCTATAGCTGATCTTAGAATCCCAATTATATTTAATGAGACAAAGCAGAGTTTCGGGTTTAACAAGTAACTTTGGACCTGAATAACAAATCAAATAAGAACAACATACAGTGGCTCTGAAACAGATGAGGCTGATTCCAAATGCTACAGATATGAGGAAAATCTTGTGGTTGCTGCATACCCCTAAATTATACAGTCATACCTCAGGTTGAAGTAGCTTCAGGTTAAGCATTTTCTGGTTACGCTCCACAGTGACCCAGAAGTAACGGAGCACGTTACTTCCGGGTTTCGCCGCTCGCACATGCGCAGATGCTCAAAATGACGTCATGCCATGCTCGGAAGCAGCGAATAGCGACCTGCGCAGATGCAGACGCACGGATGCAGGTTGTGTTCGCTTCAGGATGCAAACGGGGCTCTGGAACAGATCCCATTCGCATCCAGAGGAACCACTGTACTGCCTTGTCTAAGGCCACTTAGCATGTTCACAAAATACTTTGGCAGAGGATTCAGACAGAATCAATTGTCCTACATTCAAGAGTATGGCTAGGCTTTTTGGAACAGTCTGGGCACATAGTAAAGAGGTGATTCAGTTGCAATTTACTTCTCTACATCCTATTTTGCTGCAGGTAAATTATTGACTCTGCAAGCGACTATTAATTTCTACATGCAATAGATATTTCTTACCGACGCAACATCTGCTCTGTCTGTGGGATTGCTTTGAAGATGCTGGGTTTCCTCTGAGACCTTTAAATTGTTGCCACTTTAGGCTCAGCACATTCTGTAATATAGATATATTAGTTAAACCTGCCAGAAATTAGAACACGGAAAAAATAGAATTGTCATTTATAGAATACATCAAGTCTTAAAAGACAGATAATTCAATAATTAATTCAATACACCATAGTTTCCATTACAGAAATGAAACTAATGAATAACTCATGGTAAATACATACCTAATTAAAAAAAAATCCACTGTGAAGTGCTGCATTAAAATGAAAATTGAAAGAAGGTGGTTAAATTGAAACTCATCTGTTGTGATCACAAATTTTTGGCCTTAATCAACCCGTGTCCATGCTTAGCCCTATTTTAAAAATTGGCAATTATATTTATTAGCTGGTTGGGGAAGAAAAAGCAGATGGAAGGGACTAACAGAGCAGTAGCCCACCCCCACCCCTTTGCACCAGTCTGGGGTCAGTAGATTTGAATTGAGTGAATGTATTTGTCCACCTCCCACTGCCTGCTGTCAGCATCACTGAATGTGCAAGTGGAAGTCAGGAAGCAAGAAAGCAGCAATTTCCATACTGACCTGTGTTTTTCACAATCAGTGCTGTTTCCACTCAGTTTTTGCTAATTAACATAAATCACACAACTTACTCAACTGTTTATGTAACTTACACAACTATTTACAAAACTTATGTAACTTACATTCTTTTCAATGTAAAGGTAACATCCTTAGATGGGAGGCTTGCTAGTGAGACTGCCCCCACTGGTGGCAGTCTGTGGACCCCCCCCCCCCAAAAAAAATATTGTGTACTGATAGTGGGTAGCAGCTAAGCTGGTGCAGGGTCCATTGGATCCCAAGACATCAAGACTAGCACAGGGATCTGCCTGCCCCTCACTTTTTGCTTTGACCACTGTGTGTGACAAGACTGGACATGGCAGGGGCCCTGCCTCTCTGTTCAGCTCTGTTGTGGCAGTGGATGCAATTAGGATTGCCCCCTATATTTCCCCCCAAACAACTGATCAGCACAGTTCACAGTTTTCTGATTTTCTGATGCTTTTTTTTTTTTTTTTTACTCTGCTACACATGTCCAGCATGCCTACTGGTTTAAAGAGGGGGACTATACTACTATTTACACATGCAGTTCCTAACTGAGATTGTGAACATACGCAGAAGTCTGCATCTTAGCTGGAGCAGACTAGATGATGCTCAGTTTCCCTTAGAAATACTACCAGTAGAACTGCAGGACAGATTTTAAACTATCTTGTTCTTTGTCTTCACCACACATAAATTTAATCCTAAAAAGAGTGATTCATCATGTCTTCTTATTGATTTTGATATACGTGCCGGGCAGAATGATTCTGATTGCATAGTACTAAGTGAGACAAGAATCAGGGTTATCTTATTATTGAGATTGGATTTTTAAGATTGCTAGAAAAATAGGGAATCCTGTGTGGATTGCCAAGGCATGCTAGATGTGCCTGCAGGTTATTGCATTGTATATATTAAACAACTTTATGTTCATCCAATTTTACCCTATGGAAGAGATTAGACAGAGAGCTTCTGAATTAATGTCTGCTTCAGTTATTCAGAAGAAGTAGTCATAAAAGAAAGAAGAAACCCAAATTCAACCATAGTTCGACTATGGGTGCAATAATTTTCTTTTAACAGGTTGAATGGTGGTGTGTGTTAAAGGATAAAAGCATATTAAAACTATTATTATTATTATTTGCATGTATTCAAGCTGTAAATCTGTAAGTCATTTTATAGTACCTTCTAGGCAGTGGTAGATTTTACAGAATATGGGCACAATTCACTGGGAACTTTCCCTGTATATAAAGTTCCATTGAAATGAGTGGTTGATTCATCGTGTTTAATGTCCTCCCTCTTCTTGTCTGAGTGGAGTTGTTGTTCAACTTCCATTCATTTTAACAGAGCATGGCAAAGCTGATATCTCAAGTGAAGCATGCCCAGTTTTCATTCACCAAAAATGGACCAGGTTTTCTGTCCTTTTAGCAAACACAAATTTAGCTGCAAAACATTGGTTTTGCAATGTTCCAGATGATTAGTTTTGTGGGTGTTTATGCACACAGGCTTAAGACTATCATTTGCACAGTAAATTATAAATACGCATTGGTCTCACTTGATAAAGTATCCTATATTAAATGAGTGCAACATTTATATTTCATTAATACATAGATGCCAACTTTGAGCAATAGGTGTTCAGGAAGCAAGCAGCATATTAACATTCCGCTGAGTCTCATTGAACAATGATGTGTGCCCTTCTTCGGTGTCATTTCTTGGGTGCTTTTTCTAAATTTGGGCTTTAAAATTTAGTAAGATAAACTACATTTGACCTTTTCTGGATCCAGCCAATTTGAAATGTTTAGGCATAGAAGTACCAGTTTGCTAAGAAGCATTGCCAGTTCTGTATGCACATTCTTCAACACCTACTCTCACACCTGTATAGGGATTGCGCTGTGCTCAGTGAACACATTGTTCTAGCAATAATTGCATGCGGTGTCTGGTGGTCGAACTTCAAAAGCCATCATTAAGACATAATGTGCACTTTAAAGAACACTGGTGTTTTTAAAAACTCGTTTATTTTAGTTTTCCTTATTGGAGCTCCTTTTCTGCAGTTTGCAATCATGAAATTGCTTTCAGTACCGATGGTTAAATAGCAGGCAATGCAACATTGCAATATGAGATGCGATGCAGGTTGACCCAGGCATGAAAAATTGACAGATCTAATTTACACTTCTCCTACTCCATTCTCACTCTGCCACTCAATTTTACTCCATCCTCCCTACCCCCATCCAAACAACATTCCTGTAGCTCTCAATATTGGCACCCTGCATTCCTTGTCCTCTTGGTATCACTTGTATCTTTTTTTTTAGCTCATCACCCTGAGTCATTAAATAGTAAAGACCCTTGCTCTGTTGTTTTGATCTGTTCAGCAGTTGGGATGTTGTTGCTAGTAGTTTCGGAAGAGACAGATTTTGCAGTTTGTAGTCACTTGTAGATATATGACACAGGTTTTGCTTGCTCAAAGTGAATTTGAAGACCCTGCAAGAGGTCACATTTCCATCTGTGCACTACTAACAAAAAGGGGGATTAAAACTAGGTCTATTTTTGGTAGGTTTTTTTTTTAAAAAAAATAATGAACAAGAGAAACTATCCTCATAAAATACTTTGCCCCCAAACCAATTACTTTATTTTTGATAACTATGCAGCTCTTTACTTTCAGAAACATCTGCCACTTTAGCACTTTAGGAAACCCTTGCGGTGTTTTCACATGAGCGTCATGATGCTACAGCGGGGTGATAGCTGGTTTTCAACGTTGTGATGATCACCAGCTAAACATCACGATATAGCGATATATCATGATATGTGAAATAAGGATAGAGCTATGCAGAGGCATTGGCTGGCTTCACAGTTTTTCCCACATTGGGATTTCTGCATCGTGCACATGCGCGCATGCGCACGCACACACAAATAATGCTTGTGATATATTGCCAGACCAAAAATTATGAAAAAAACATCACAATATGGACTTCTAACCAGTTTTGGGCAATATATTGATATATTGTCCCGCGCTACATGATGCTTGGACCAACTCCAGTGTGTCCGTGTACATGGAATGGCTTCCTAACACAAATACATATATGTGGAACAGGGAAGTGATGTGTGCATGCATTTCTTTGTCTGTGCAGCCTAGCTTCCTTTTATTGATATGAGCAGGGATCTCCACATGTGCAATTTCTCCCTGTGAATATCAGATCATATACAGCGATGTTGAACATAGGTTTGGGTATTTTCTCCCTCGCATAGGTTGGAAAAATCTTTTTTAAAAAAATTCTCTCTCATTTGCAGCGCAAGGCTATTATTGTGCTTGGTTTTGTAACCGCCTTTCTGCTCCTGATCATTGCCCGCCTTACAAACGAAGTCAGCTTTCCTCTGATATTCAGCTGCTTTGGACAAGCAAGTGCCAAGTGGATGCCATTTTATACACAACGGCAACCTCTGAGGACACACTATGGATATATGAATGTGAGAACCCAAGAGGTAAGAATTCACATTAAAGCCTCTTTAATGTACATAATTTATTGTATTATCAGCAAAGCTAATGATTCATATAATTTAGAATAGTCCATATTTTGTCTTGTCCAGTAGAAAGTGACAATAGCCATATATTTTTAAAATCATGAGTATTTAATTGGTTAACCCTTCTCGCATGAGGATTTGCAGAGAGCTAGATATCTATGCTTAATGGTGCTTATTCCTGAGTAAGTGTGTTTAGGAATGAAGCCTTTGCTATTTTTACTGAGCACGGAAGCAAATAGCAAAGTAACTTCTGATAGCTTCCAAAAGCAAAATAACTGTTTGTCTTCCTGAAGGCCCAAGGGGCATATCATATGGAGCATAGCATCTTTCTTTTCAATAAATACAACCTTATCATAACAAAATATAATTAATATAATTAAATGTTCCCATTCATATTTAGTATAAATTAATTTCAGAGAAAACATGTCGTGGTTAACTTTGATTAAAGCTGTGAATGATACAATGCTGTTGCTATGGTCTCTTGGAGCTGTAGCTATAGCAACAGTTGTAAGAAAAGTTTTATGTAAAATTTTAAAAAGTATGAAATCCCCACTGCAGAATCTTCCCCCAATGATGGAATCCAGTGTGCTTCTAACACTGTATATATAGAAAATACTAGCACAAGCTAGCATAAATTTTAAGGCAGTCATTCCCAATAACTTGCCCTCCAGATGTGTTGGACTCCAACTCACAACAACTCCAGCCAGGTGATTTTCCAGGGTTCAAAAACAGTAGCATCCATGAATACAGGGGAGTTTTTCCTGGGAAGATAGCCGCCTTTGAATACATAGAGGGTGATGGGGGCAGAGGCAGAGTTAGAAAATTTGTGAAAGCTCATACCTTCTTGTTTGCTCACTTAAGCCCCAACGTTAGCACCTGAGCAGGGCTTACACTACAAATGAAAATTGCTCTAAATGACAATTACCCCCCCTGTCCTTATTTCTGGCAGCTTTCACTTCTATGTATATATTTACAGTAGTTGTGTTTTAAATTGCACTACTATTTCTAGAATTATCTTTCCCTTATGCCAGTGGTGGGAAACCTGTGACCATCCAATGCTATTCAGCTCCAACTCCCATCAACTCCAGGCAACATGGCCAATGGTCAGGGATGATGGGAGTTGTAGTACAGCAACATCTGGAAGGCTACAGGTTCCTTGCGCCTGCTCTGTCAGCAACAATTTATGACAGCAGTCATACTCTCAGAATAAAAGCTTGTGGATGCTCTAGGTTAGCCACTCACCTAGCTTTGACGTAAAATGTTGTGTCCATTCAGTGAATCCAGGAAATACCCCCATGATTTGTGATATTCTCATATCTAGGTCAAGATCAATGGCTAGCAAGGGGATGGAGGGGGGTAGGAAGGGGGTTGAGATTGTATTTTGTAAATACGCATTTCACTGTCCAGTATGGATGATAACATGCCACATTTAATGGTTCTCTTAGGCTGCATGGAGCATAAGGAGAGAGATCACTGTCACTGTTCAGCCAAAGAGTTGAGCGATATGAACATTTTAGGAGTGCCCTCTCTCTCTGTCTTAGTTCTTCACTGAAGCTGCACAGAATGACCAAGGGGCAGGATTAGGCCCAGTAGGGGAGCAGATAATTAGGAAAATTGCTTCTTCCAGTTTCCACCCCTGAACTCCTCTAACAACCACTTTGTTTGAAAAGCAGAGAGGAGAATTATCATTTTGACCCATTACCATGATGCAGAAATGGGGACAGAACTGAGAATGGTAGGGCCATCCCGCTCCCCAAAGGCATCTGGTTAGCTGCTCTGGAAAGCAGGATAGTGGACAAGATGGGTATACTGGTCTGATCCAACAGGACTCTGTTTATGTACCTACTTACAAAGTTTTTTTCCCCCATTTATGTTTTTAATTTTACTCACATAGCTACAACACTGGATTGGTTAAGAGAGTGCACGGTGAGGATGTGATATGAGAACTCTTGAGCCACCAATTAAGCTGCAATGGTGAGAGGCAGCCAGGAGCCATGCAAGGTTGCTGTCCTCATAGCTTCCTCCACCTATGCCAGTTATTGGTATAAGGGACAGCATTTGTGGATTGGTATATAGACTCTAGCATCTTTCATCAACAACAGCATCTCTAATTCAGAGATGCCTAATAAATAATTGTGGAACACTTAGTACTTGTCTGTTGATCATACATCTTCCGTAAGATATATGTAGCACTTAAGAAGGTGAAATGTAGCGGCACACCAAGGTGGTGATTGATCGACTATAGCACAGTGAATCAATGTTTCCGTATTTTCTAACCATTCGGTAATTTTCACTCCAGGTTAAAAAACGCTTATGTCAGCAGAATGGTTTCATAATTTCACTGGAAGTTTAGAAATATAGCCCGTTGAAGTTATAATGACTTCCATTGGTACAAGTTTGGAGGTTCAAAAGAACAAAAGAAGAGGAAATAGGATGCATGCTATTCGTTATGGCACCTAATGGGCACCTGCCACTACTTCTTGTGTGTATAATGGATATGGATATTGTGTACATATATGTTCACTCTAATTGCTGTAATTTTCTCATGTCCCAAAATGTGTACCATACTTTGTACATGCAGTGGCATGAATGCACATAAGCCTACATTCTTACTGTGTGGTGTATATTTCCAGCAATGTGAACTGGCTCTAAGGAATTATTCATCCCGGGTTGCCCTTTGTGCAACTTTCGCAGTGACTGAGAATGTCAAAAGCACTTCCATATTGTCTGATGTGGCAGATGACACAGTAGGTTCTTCTAGGATTTCTATAGCATTATGCTTCTTCAGAGAGCACACGAAGAAAGGAAAATACCACTTCTAGCCCTTTCTTCGTGATTCAGGGGGACTTGAAAGAGGGGAGCAAAAGTGTTTAGAACTTTTTGATTCAGAGAGTGGAAAGGAAAATTTATTTCCACTTCCTTAAAGGAAGCATGGATGTTTTTATGTTCTTTTATCTAACTTTCCTGTATATTATCTTCAACCATTTGATTTTCTTTTAAAGTCACCTCTAGTTCGTTTGGTTTTTCTCATTTCTCATTTTCCTTGCATTTCTTCTCCTTTTTTCTGTTCTATACTGGCTGGCTTCCATTATCCTATAGCATCCAGTTCAAATTTATTTTGGTAGCTTATAAAGGTCTCCATGTTCTGTCTCCTCCTTATCTTTCTCTTCACTTATCTCTTTATACTCTACTCCCTCTTGTTTTTATGCTCTAGTGGTACTTTACTTCTTGTCAAACCCTAAATCTCATATGTTATTTCTACACTGCACCTTTTTTGTGTGTCTTGCTGTTACCTATCTCTGAAATATCCTGCTCCTGCTATTAGGACATCTTCATCATTTGGTTTTTTTTAATGGTGGTTGAAGTCACAGGTGCTTCCGTTTTTCTTTATAGTTAACTCTCCTTGATTTTACTTCACTTTCAACCCTTCCCTATATCTCCATGATTTTTAGCTTGTGGCTATAGTTTTATTTATGATGCAGCACATTATTTGGAACAACAATTAACATTCCCCCCCCCCCATAATTACAAATGAAATGCTGGATGGGTTGCACTTAACTTGCAGTGCAAACCAACAGATGTCCACTTAGAAGTAAGTTCCATTGAATCCAGTGATATTTACTTTCAGTTATGCATGTAGACCAGTCTTTATCAATCTAGTGCTCTCCAGATGTTTTGGCCTATGGCTTCCATTATCCCCAGCCATCATGGGAAGGAATTATGGGAGTTCTAGTCCAAAATATGTGAAGAGCACCAGGTTGGTGGTGGCTGGTGTATAGGCTTTTCAGCCTTAGGGTATAATCCTCAACCCATTTATTTGGGAATAAGTCATAGGGCACTAACTTCAGAGCCAATATACACAGGGTGATAAAGTGTGCTTCCATGTTATAGACAGGAAGAAGCGATATGAAATCAAACTGGACTGGATTATTAGAAAGTTAAGAGATCAAGATAAGATTGCATCAAGATTAGGAGAGAGGGCAGTGGAATTTTGATGTGCCTGAGCTAGATGGGCCTTTGGCCTCATCCATCAGAGCTCCTCTTGTGGTCTTAAATATTGTTCTTCATGGAGTCTCTCCATTTGTCATTCATGCTAACTCCACCCAACATCCCAACACACTCCCCTGCTGTCAAACATTCCTCCACTCACTCTTCTGTTACAATGCTCTTGAAAGTAAGTTTTAAGAAAATGTCGAAGCTGTTTCTATATAAAACGTAGAGTTTGTATAGATTAGATTTATGTCATCTGGAAGCACAGACCCTCCAATGTCCCTATTTTCCAGGGACGTCCCTGATTTTGAAAAGCCGTCCTGGTTTCTGATTTGATCCCAGAATGTCCCACTTTTCCTTAGGATGTCCCTATTTTCATTGGAGAAATGTTGGAGGGTATGGAAGCACTTGCCCCTTAATAAACACACAGACCCTTTTCTGCTAGGAGATTATGCGCTGTGTAAAAAAGCTGTCCATGGGAAGAAGCGTAAGCGGCCTAGTTGCAAATTATCTTGCTCCCTATAAGAGAGATGGAAGGTAGCTGGAGTTTGGGCTGGCATTTTAAGCTTCCAATGTCATCTGAATTATTAATGTTATTTATTTATGTAAATTTGATTCCTGCTTTAGCTTTAAAAGCCTGGGATAGTTAATACGTTTTCCAAATAGATGGAACACATGAAAATAAAATGAAAATAAAATACGTTAGGGCAGCTATCGTTATCCCCTGAGCCACACTTCTGTTGTTCACTGTACTGGCTTTCTGACATGGAATTAATATAATGACTGTTTTACCCTTTCTGCCCTTAAAATAAATGCATCGCTCTCAACATTACAGAGGTGAAAGATGCAAGCGAGCATTTCATGCCAAAGGAGCTGAATGGCTATCCTACAGAGGTCTAGATTGCTCTGCACCCTAGTCTGTGGCCTTTTGTGCTCCAAATCTTGTGTTCTCTGAGCCCTAGACATCTGTTCACTTGCAAGGGCTTCTGCTTCCCTCATTCCTTTAGCACACGGCCCCGGTTGGCACCTAGCTTTCGCTGCAGGCCACTTTAAAAGGATGGCAGGTAGAAGAGGGCCACGTCCACTCTTCACCTCCTTACCCTTCCACAATGCTTGCCAATAAAACCAGCATCACTTGCTATCTCCATTGCCCAAATCCAGTGGAGTGAGAGGCATCTGGGAGGGTGTGAAATTGGACTGTACCCTGGCAACTTTCACACCATTGATTTGTTTGGGGGTAGCCACCTGAGTTGAAAGTAGTGTCTAACTTTCATGCTTTGCTGTTACTGCTACCCTGCATGAAGACAGTCGAGAGGGGGCAGGTGCACAAACTAGGAGTGTCATTTCTGAAGGGCTGCTCCCAATGCATTTTGCTCCCTGAGGTGATGACCAAGATGGTGCCCTCACCATTCCAAATACAGGAAACTATCTGAACTGGCAATGGAGTCTTCGCTGTGAGAAGTGAGGTTACAGGGAACTGGCCAGAGGGCCTTCTTAGTAGTCATGCCCACCCTTGGAACACCCTTGCACCAGACGTTTAGTGCTTCGTTGGAGCAAACATCAATTCAGGTTTTCTGCAGATTGCTGCTTGCTCCGATTGAGCTTTAAAGAGTAGATTTTTGTGGGGAAATCTCCGGAGCAAAAAAGAAAAAGAAAAGAAAAGAAGAGAAAGGAAAATGTGCTTGGACACAGTGATTTAAAGACTGGGCCTGGAAAGAGTGATGGGAAGATAAGTGTGTGTAAGCCCCCACTCTGCCTAAAGACAGGGCTGGCCCTGCCTTGTTGGGCTGTTGCAGAGAGTTATTGAGCACACTTCAACCTCACAGAGGAGCAGCACCAGCCAGGTAAAAAAGGAAGTTCATGAGACAGTTGTGGCCCTGCTTCCAATGCATCCATTGGCCCTGCACTTAATGAGTGTGCACAACAGAAGAATAATCTGCAGTGGTGTGAAAAGATTCTAGAGTGTGCCTTGGTTTCATGTCCTACCCTCCTGGCACCCTTTCTACTTCATCTCCTTGAGACAGAGAGATTGAGAAATGGCAGGCACTGGAAGGCACATTTGAGAGGCTAGTTGTGTCCTCTACCCCCACTCACTAAAACGGTTAGTATATAAGAAGAGCTGCGCTGGCTCAGACCAAAGGTCCATCTCATCCAGCACCTTATTTTGTACAGTGGCCAACCAGGTGGTTCCATGAAGCCCATAATGTATGCAGCATTAAAGCAGTATCTTGCAGCTTTTTAGTACCTATTTTTCAGTGGCGTACTATGTTAGAAACTGAAGGTTGCCTATAACAATGATGTCAAACCTTGGAATAGAACAATGTTCTTCAATGTTGGGTCCCTAAGTGATATTGGACTACATCTCCCATCACACCTGACTATTAGCCAAGCTGGCTGGGAATGATGGGAGCTGTAGTCCAACAACATCTAGGGACCATATCTGAATCCAGAGATCAAGCTTCATTCAATAGAAATGTAGTGGCCTGTTTTACATGTAATGCAAGGTGAATTCTTTGGAAGAACCCTATCCCCCACAGCTGTGTAAGTGAGAAGGGCAGGCTCTTTAGACATTTCATTAAATCAATAATAAACATGAGCTTCACTGGCGATTATAGAAAGCTGGCTGAATAATAATACCTGAAACATTTTGCTGACATCAATCACTCCCTAGCTTATATAAAAAAATTATCTCTGTTGCTCTTTAAGAAATCTCACACATTTTTACTGAAGTGGAAAATCATCTTTCATAATTTATTATCTTTCATAATTTAACCTCCCATCCCTAAGGCATCTCTGGTTTGCGTTGTTCTCCCATCACATTTCTTTATCTTCAGAAATCTCCATATTACTATAATTGAGACAGAAGCGTACATTGTACAACATTCCACTAAGTGTAGTCCTGTGATTGCTTCATGAGTTGTGTAGATTGTGGGGTGGAGGGGTGGGGGTGGGGATAAAGAGCAAAGCTTGCAGCATGTTGCATAGCGAGTCTTAATAAATAACCCTGGAGATGTTTAATTTAAGAGTAAATTAGTCTGTCAAGCTCAGTGGAGTTCAAACTGCTCTGCAGTAAGCTTGAAGCTTACCCATCAAGTAGTAAACCCCATACAGTGTAATTGCATCTGTTTTGAGAACGAACTGCAATAAGAGGTGAGTACAGGACCGTAATAATAATAAAAACGCAACTATTGCCCTATAAAAGAATTTAAGGGAACAAGGAACAAAAACTCCACATGATTCTTCTGAGGCAATTGTTAAATGTTAGCATTTTGACATTTTGGACCTGTTTTCTTCATCTTGTTTAGAGGGCTAACGTGCATGGTTTATGTAATGTAATGGGAGAATGTAAAGAGGGAGAAATCCAGTTACAAAAAAATGGAATGCCCTCTTGTTAATCTGCTAAAAGGTCTCTTGCAATATCAAGCTAAGAATTGGCTAAAGATAGAGCATTGTGGAATCTCTCATTCACAAACTGGTACCCAAAAGGATTCCCCTGAAATATATTTTTAAAGGCCTCTTGAACATAAGATAACAAAATAATAATAATAATAATAATAATAATAATAATAATAATAATAATAAAGATATGGTTCATGAACATTCTGTGATCAGCACAGTCAAGGCATTTACACTGGAATCTTACTAGATATCACCACCACCATCATCATCATCATCTTACAGATATTTGTTCAATGCCTTGTTGTCTCATGCCTATTTCAGTGTACAAGAAACATTCCCAGAAGATTGCACATCTGCTCCACATTGCCAGGCTTCCCTAAATTCATATATGTTCCAGGACAGAGAAAGCACTGGTCTAATTAGCATCATTGATGAGTCGTTCACTTCATCCTGACATCATGGTAGTGTCGGTGGCGATGATGATGATGTGGTGCCCGGTATCATTAAATTCTGATTTGCAGTTACTGCTTGTTTGACAAATAGTGGCAGAGCTTAGCCAGGAAAGAGTTCCTCTTAAATGAAGAGAAAACGTCACTCTAGCTGTGGAGGATGCTGATACTGGAAAATTAGTATGGAGGGAAAGTGACAAAACAAAAGCATTTTAAGCCATATTCCCAGCAGTAGGTAAAAATAATGTTGTGCCACATTCAAAATGATGGTTCTTCACTGCCTGGCAGAACATGAGCTAAATTTTCTGATCAGTAGAATTGGAGTACTTGTGGTGTGCAGTTTTTCGATTATCATCTGGGAACTAGCATCACAGTTCTCCTTCAGATTGCTGTTAAATGCTTTGCACCCATGCCAGTTAAGTGTTAGTTATTCTCTTGTTTTGTTTCCTGGGGAAGGAATGGCCTTGCACAAGGTCATTCCGCTTAGGGAATGCATTCTCTCAATACAATCCTGAGAATAATGCAAGGGCTACAATATAAAAAGCCTTCAGAATTCCCAAGCTCTTCCTGAGTTAAGAGAAAGCCAGCATGTTCCCTTGAAGTAGACGTCTGCTCTTGCTCTCCAGTCTTGCACAACGACAGTGGTGCTTCCCACATACAATACTGCTCCCTTTAGCCGTCCAGTACTGTGGCTTGGGAATGCCATTTACAGCTAGCCAAGAGGAAGCAAAACATTCGGATGTTGGGTGCATGGCATTGTGGTTTATAAACCTGAGTCATGTCCCCATTGACTGCTTTTGGTGGAGGGTGGGACAGGAAGTCCTTCCTACTCATCGGAAGGTGAAGTTGTGGCATTAATTCACAAGGTGTTTTACAGCTTGGGTCCAGGATACATCAAGCACCACCTGATCCCTTGTATCTCTGCTTGGTCATTGAGGTCGTGGGAGGAGTCACTGGTCCCCAGTGATTTGGATTCACAGCTGTTATCTACCATAAGCCATGTGTTCAGTATTGTGGGCCAAATTTTGTGGAACTCCTTTCCAGTTGAAGTCACACAGGTCCCCTCCCTGGGTACCTTCTGGTACTTGCCAAAAACTTTTTTTGTATTCCATCATGCTTTTTAATTGAATTCTGATTTTGTAGTTAACTCATTTTAGTCGTATTGTATTGGATTTCCTGTATACAGTGGTGCCCCGCAAGACGAATGCCTCGCAAGACGGAAAACTCGCTAGACGAAAGAGTTTTCCGTTTTGGAGGTGCTTCGCAAAACGAATCTCCTATGGGCTTGCTTCGCAAGACGAAAATGTCTTGTGAGTTCCTGCGGGGTTTTTTTCCCTTTCCCCCCCTTTTTCTAAGCCGCTAAGCCGCTTATCAGCTGATCCGATAAGCCGCTAACAGCATAACTACTCACTCCCCATCTCCAACCCAGGTATACTCTATATTGGTTGAGTCTCTCACATTGAGTAGTATTAAGCAATTTTATAACTACAATAAATGTACAACCCAGACTCTTGCCCTGGGCAGGAAAACCACAATTCTGTTTATCAGTCAATAATGCATCACTCCCTTTCTCCTCACTGCCCTCACCCTTGTAGTGACTGCAAAGGGAAAAGCTAAAGAGAGGCCATTGCCTTTGGTGTCTTTTCACTGGAGTTGCAAATCCTAGGGGCGTTGACCTAGTGTAGGCAGCTCACCCCACTACAGCAGTGTTCTTCTCTAGTCCACACTGGGATACAAGTTAGTGAGCTGCAGCTGTTTACATTCTCCTACTCAGGAATCAACTCCAACTTAGCATCAGCACCCTGGCTGGCAGGGCAACCAGGAAGAGAGTGGGCAATGAGATGAAACGGCCTCTCCCCTGTTCCGTTGTTCCTTAATTCAAAGCAAGTCAGCATCAAGAACAAATTTGAGAGCAGGATTAGGAGCTGCAAAAAAACCCAAAACCTTTGACATCATAAGAGGAGACCTACAGAAACAGTCAGTAAAAAGCATGTTTCTAAAACTTGGACTGTCCTTGAATGGCCACAGAAAAGCCTTATGACATCATGGAGACACAATTGAGGACCCCCCCCCCAAGGATCAAACAATTCTTTTAATGACAAATTTGAGAGTTCCACAACACTCTTTTCAGGGCCCCAGAAATTGTTCCTGGGATGCAAGTTAGCCATCTGTGATCTATGTAATGAAAAATACTATACTTTCTTGTTTTCTTGTTTCTTATTGATTTTTGTACTTAAAGACTTTCTGGCAAGGTCTATTTTTTATCATCATAAAGACATTTGCAATCTCTGCTGCTGGGTTGGTTTGGCAGGCTTGCTCACTTCAGGTGCTAGTAGTCAATTATTATTGTGCAGAATATTATAAGAGAGGAGGAGGCCCCTGGCATTCATATGTTTTGTGTGTGTTGGGAATGTTCTTTTAAAGTGTGACTGTTGTACAAGTTTTGTCTTTTCAGTGTGGGATATGACTTCCCTGCCTCAGTTTCGCCGCTGCTTAATTAATTTCAACCTGCATCTCATAGTTTTTGAAATAGCATCTGGGATGTGCCAGTTTGACAACAGCAGCCTTCTGGGTCTGTCTTGGAAGGTCTTTGTTTTGGTTGAATACATTTGGACCCTAATCAAGAGTGAATTAAGACAAGCTACTTGAGTTGTGTGTGAGTTCTTAAACAGCTGCAGCAGAGATGAGCAAGGGGAACTGAAACTGGTCTTCTTCCTCCCCACAACTTATTTTCATGCAACTCCTGCTAATGGGCTCAGAAATCATGTGTGCAACACCTGTTTTCAATTCCCCATCCAACTTGGGATGTAGGCATGGAAGCTAGAATAGGACACTAGGCATCATCAGTTGCATGTCCTATTTCTATGTCAGTTAATATTTTCATGCCCCTGAATCCTGTAATTATGCATGTTTCAGTTTAGGTAGCAAGATGAGAAGACATTCATTTGAATTATGGTCACATTTGTTGCTGCACATGTGGTCTTTGAAATTCACTATTTATCTCCTGATTATTCAAGATAATCACTAATATTAATGTAGATCCTCAAGTGCTATTTGATGCTCAGTTTAATTTTAAACCTCAAAATAATCTTGGCGTGAGCTTTGATCCTTGTATAATAACTTCCTGAAGGCTTACTCTGTGTCACTTTCAGTGGAATTTTAATCTGAGAAGGTGCACTGGAAGCTATCTAGAAATTCAACCTGTCTTGTAAAGGTGTATTTGATCTTAACACATCTGAAGGCTATTGAATGGCTTTATTATGAAACTTACTAATGCCATATTATTTTACTATTAAATCTTCTTCTACCGTTAGGATGAATGCTTAAGAAAAAAAAGATTATCCTTCTATGACAGATAGCATTTGCTACTTATTTCATTATGCAAGGTAGTAGCAATGTTTAGGTAGTTAATGCCAGTTAAAAAGGTGCCTTAGTCTATCAACCATTCTAAACCTATGTGCTTTGTAAAGGGTCCACATCATCCATTAATGGCACATAACAGATATTTCTGTCACCCTGCTGTGCATTTTCTCCATTTTTGATAAATTAGAATTAACTTTCTATTTTGCATACTTGCATGCCTATTTATCACATATATTTACAAACCTATTTTAGTTAGTTGACAAAATAATCAAAACAACAGGCTCATTTGCACATTACACTTGTGACAGGGCTCATAACAATGCATGCAGCCTCCACAAATAGAAAGTGTCTCTATTCAATAGAGAGTGCACTTATTTTGATGTTCTCATGCAGAGGAAGCAGCGATGGCAGCTCTGCAGTGTTTCAGTGTCGAACAACTTGTTTTTGTAATAGGGAAGATGCCATAATTGAATTTAAGCACAATGAACACATTTTTGCATGCCTGCCATGGCAACCAAATAAGTTGAATTTTTGGTTTAGACCTTTACGTTGCCCTCCCCTCTTCAGTGTGCTTCTTTGATTTTTCCGTTTTTACAGTGCTCGAAATAGCAATGGAAAGAGCAATTTAAATTAAATAAGCCGTGCTCAGGGAAACAAGATACTCAGAAGCATTTTGGCTTAGGATCGGCAATACGCAGGACATGGAGGGACAAAAGTATTTGGTAGCTCAGCAGTGTTGGCTCCATGATTTGTGGGGCGGGAGCTGAGGATGGCATACTCAGTGTGGCTTACCAAGATGGAAGAAGTGGGACATTGAAACAACTCTTAGGCTCCATCTTATTTTCTGAGATAAATTGTGGAAATGTTAGTGTTTATTAGAGTAGTAAATGAATATTATATGCAATTGAGGCTTGTGAATGGGAAGAATGAATGGTTTGTTTGGGTGTATGAATGGAATGTGCATGTGGTGTATGCGGACCGTATGACACTGCCACGCATTGAGTCAGACCGTCTGTGCATGTCGCTCATTATTGTTTACACCGATTGGCAGTAGCTCTCCTGGTGCTCAGATTGAATATGGGACTCCTGCATGCATCTACAGCCCCATCTCCTTAAAAGATGGCAGGAAGGTCAGGCTGGTTGCATGGTTGTATGTATATTGTGTGTGAACAGTGCATGGGCGCATGAATACGGCAGAATCTAGTTGGTGCCCTTGCATTCATGGAAGGGCCTTTGACCCAAAGGATGCTTCTGTTCATGGAAGAATATTGGAGGGAATGTTTGCTAATTCTGACCCCCATCCAAAGCAGACTACACCACTTCCTGCTATTGGCTCTGGTACATTAGGGGTAGGGGTGGGAAGTGTACCAGAACAGGGTATATAGTGGCATGGGGAAGGTGGTTGCCTGCGAATGGAGGAATGGGCTTAGAGAGCCAGTGCAGTATAGCAGCGTATAGACTAAGACCTAGGAAACTAGGGTTCTAATCCCCACTTGGTCATGAAGCTCACTGAGTGACCTTGGACCAGTCACTGCCCCTCAGCTTAACCTCTACCTCACAGTGTTGTGAGAGGAGGGAGAAGAACCATCTACACCACCTTCAGCTCCTTGGAGGAAAGGCAGCATATAAATGTACTAGACAAATAAATAAATAACTAGGCAAAATTGAGGCATTAGTGGAAGCATCAGCTGGATCCAAAAACCCTTCCATGAGCACAATGGGATTGTTATATTTATCAGTACTTCGCCTTTTTTCCTGACACGGACTCAGGGATGGGAAAAGATGAGTATGTGTGTAGATAAGAAAGGATATAAATATGTTAGTTCAAATAAAAATGCATCCATGTATTTTCTCAGGCCGCCTCCTGGTGTAAATAAATTTGAATACTCAGAAAGCCAAATGAATACGAACACAAGTTCTGCACGTTGCCCTGTGTGCAGTGATTCAAATATCTAGACCTCGGTGGATAAGATATTTACAACACTATTGCTCATGTTCAGAAACATGAGCAGCTGTGCTGCAAACAAAAAACACACATCTCGCGTAAGACAAGCAGGCCGAAAATTATGTGCTGGCAGTTAGCATTTTTAGTTGTACACACTGCTATGCAAAGCTGAAAGGAAATATCACTCTTCTAGGATTAATACATTTTGCAGCATAAATGGAGAAAATAGCCTGTCAGCAGAGCAGGGTTTTGCTGATTGTAAATATGTTTTTGCTATTGCCCCTTCAGTGTAGATGCAAAATGACAACAATCAATAAATGGAAGCTTTCCTAGCCAAACTAATTATATTTCTCTGGCAGCATGGGTGGCCACTTTAATTCCCCTGAGTAGCCAAATGGATCCATTTTCTAGAAGAGAAAGAGGGAAATACAATGATCTTTGGAATCTCCTATATTACATTTCTTAGACACACATATATCTTGGGCAACATCTGTAGCACACAGCGCCTGTCAGCCTCAAATCTCCCCTCCTATTCATGTGTCTATATGGAAATTAGGTAGCTAAATCATTTGAGAGAGTATCACAGAAATGTGAATGTTTACAGGAATTGGGTTAATTTCAGATATAACTCACATATCCAAAGCCAGTGCCTCCAGCGGTTTCATCTGCGGTCTTTTGGAAACACCTCCAATTTGTGTCCAGCAACTGGGAGGTCAAAATCACCGCTCTGCTGACTTTCTTATATAGGAAAAAATCTAGGATATCAGCACTGGTGTCAAAAAGATAGTTTACAGATCAAACCTGTAAAAAGAATGTTTTCTGCCAGGGATTGTTTCACCTTCAAAAATGCCGTACAGTAATAAATGCCATTTGCTTGCATATTTTATGCTTAACTTGGCTAATGCGTGTGCTGCATGCACACTAGAGTTTTTCCACAAATGTGTAACTATGTGTGTATCTTGGCTATGCCTTACATCAGGCATAGCCAAACTTGGTCCTCCAGATTTTTGGGACTACAACTCCCATCAGCCCTGACCACTGGTCCTGTTAGCTAGGGATGATGGGAGTTGTAGTTCCAAAACATCTGGAGGGTTGAGTCTGCCTATGCCTGCCTTACATGTGGGCTACATGCAAGTAACAAAGTAAATAACTGCATATGTAGTTTAAAGTTGTGTTTATACCACCTGGAGCTTGTCCCACAGCAGGGACAGTGGCTTATAGGACTACTGGTATATTGTTTATAATGGAGGGCCTGAGGTCTGTAATAACATTTGTTTGCATAATCAGATCACCAAGATTGAATATAGAATTGTTAGTAGTGATATTCAAAAGTAGCACAGAATGGTGAACAGAAGGAAGGCTTGGAAAGGTGGATCTAGAGAACCAGATTTACACCATGGAGTCACTACAGAGTAAGTGTAAGCTTATTGTTTGAACACAGTGCAGTGTAGCAGTTAGAGTTTTGGACTAGGATGTTGGGAGACCAGGGTTCAAATTCCTACTCAGCCATTAAGCTAACTGGTTGATCTCGGGCGAGGCATCATCAGACTAATTGACCTCACAGGGTTTTCTGAGGATGAAATGGGGAGGAATACTGTAGTGTCATTCCTCCTTGAAGGAAAAGTGAGATAGAAATGTAATAGATATAGATGATAGATAGATAGATGATAGATAGATAGATAGATAGATAGATAGATAGATAGATAGATAGATGATAGATAGATAGATGATAGATGATAGATATAGATAGATAGATGATGATAGATTGATAGATAGATAGATAGATGATAGATATAGATAGATAGATAGATAGATAGATAGATAGATAGATAGATAGATAGATGATAGATAGATAATGATGATAGATGATAGATAGATAGATAGATGATGATAGATAGATAGATAGATAGATAGATAGATAGATAGATAGATAGATAGATAGATGATAGATAGATAGATAGATATAGATAGATGATAGTTGATTAGACAGTTCCACTGAGATTGTGTCAGTCATGTTTGTTTGTTTGTTTGTTTGTTGACAGTATTTATAACCTGCCCTTCACTGGAAGGTCCTGGGGCAGAAAATATAAACATGAAAAAACAGATTTGCATTATAAAGGCTGAAACAAAACACACCAACACAAATCTCCATAAAATCACAAAACCATAAAGCTACAAGGCGGCAGCACCAGCAAAAATGAAAGCTCAGTGCACCTCACTCGACCCTAGCAGCCTGGACAAAGAAATGCCAGAGTTCCAATGCAATGAGAAAAGCTGGAATAGCTGGAACAGGTTATAGAAAAGTAGCATCCACCTCCAATGCTTTGCCCACTTTCTACCTTGTGTAGATGACGGCAATATAATCAGAATGCTGTTTTCTCTGGCTAACCCATATCAGCTGGTGCACATATCTAGTTATGACTTCAATTGGCTGGATCTGTGCCCAGTTGATACAACTGAAAGCACCTATGGTTAAATGGCATGCATCTCTTCACCATCCCTGGACTGCCTTTCTGTTAGTGCCATGAGTAGTCACTTCAGCAACCCAAGAAGGTCTCAAATGCTATGTCATAACCCCATCCCCAGGAATTCGTAAAAGGGAGAATTGTTGTGATCTTTTTTTAAGGTAGGGTTGCTCAGCCTGACAACAACAACAACAACAACAATTTATTATTTATACCCCGCTCATCTGGCTGGGAAACACAGAACACTAAAATGCAGTAACCTATTAAACATTAAAAGCTTCCCTAAACATGGCTGCCTTCAGATGTCTTCTAAAAGTTTGGTAGTTGTTTTTCTCTTTGACATCTGGTGGGAGGGCGTTCCACAGGGCAGGTGCCACTACCAAGAAGGCCCTCTGCCTGGTTCCCTGGCTATCCAGATGTTGCTGCAGTTCCCATCATTTGTAACCATAGACTGTTACAGTGCAATGCTATGTGTCCCCCCCCCCAGCCCAGAAGTAAGTCCAGTCCAGTTCAGTGGAATCTCTTCTTAGGTAAGTGTGTATAGGAATACAGCCTTAGTTTCTCTTCTTTCGCCAGCTGAATGTGCTTCACAGTATTAGGGTGCTAACATAGGGTGGATACGAAACTGCAGTGATGCCAATCCACATATTGCTTGGCTTCTAAGAAAACATTTTATTTGTCTTTTCATCTACCATCTTAAAAGCATGCTTGGTTGTTCCAAGTTGACAAATTTACATGACTGAATGTTATTTCAGTAACTGTCAATGGACCAGAATAATTATTGAGTATGTCTGTCCTAGAAATATACAAATTCAATGGAATGTGTGCGAAGAAATGTACTCTTGAGATATTTGTAGAACGTGTAAAGGAACATCCCCAACGTCACAAAATTAAACAGATTCCATTTCAGTGAGGTATTTAACCAATTAGGTTTAAAATAATTTCTGAAATGATGAAGAATAGCCTGGCTTTCTTTTTTCATGTAATTAATTTAAAAATCTATTTTAGTTTTCTTTCAGTCTCTTCCAGCTCTCCTTGCTATTAATTATTTGTCACTTGCTAATAACGTCCATTCCACCCATCAACGGAAATGGATGACTAAAAAAATAAATAAATCTAAAGTTAGATTGTTTATTTTATCACCATGTTTTTGCCTCTGTTAAAGCAGACTTCTATTTTAAAACAACAACAACAATACTTTTAACTTTAGAAATGATTTGACACTGGATTGATATAATTTGACAATGAATTACATAATGTCATTATTGTTTTATCTTGCACAAAGTATGAAACATTAGAACCTTGCAGTCTGTTTTTCTTCTTCGGGACTTGCATTGAAACAGGATCTGGCAATCTCAGAGTGAAATGTAGGTTTCAGAAGCTTGTCACTTGCTCTGTTGTTTTGATATATTTAGCAGGACTATTTTGGTCTCTCCCCCGCCCCCCATCTCTTCCCTTCCCCTTCCCCATGACATGTTTTCCCCATAGCTATTAGGAGTTTTTGGGTTCACACCTATGCATAACATGCTGTTCATGTGAATTAGGATGGGAAATGTGTTGAAATAACACATTAAAATGTCCAGCTGGCAGCCAATTCTGCCAACTGTAGCGAAAGGGACAAGAGAAGCCTTTGTAAACTTGTAGATCAAGTCCCTAAATATCCAAAGCACTTTTACGATGGTGATGATGATTAAATGAATTTGTGTCCTGCTTTTTAGAAATGTATCGTCCACAAAGTATCAAGCATAGTACACAGTTTTTAAAACCCCAATAAGCAAAACCAAAGCACAATACACAGCCTACAAAAGAGATGCATGTTCATATTTCTGTGAATAGCTGTGAGTGTTTCAACATCACTGCCCCCTGCTACATCTCCCGCTTCCCAAAAGCTGCTCCTAAATTTGGGGGCTCTTCATATCCCAGCCCCTGTGGTGAGCAAGTACAGGGGCCTTCTTTGAATCAGAGCTCGACTCCTTTGTGAGAAGTTTAAAATTATATCTGTGGTCATGCACATGTTTATATTAGTTAATTATCATACAACAGGAGAATGAAACTTGTGGGCTTTCACACCAAATCCCACATCCCAGGTTCTGTAATGAGATATGGCTTTCTCTCTTACAGCCATATCCTGCATATCACTTGTTAATACAGGGCTTTCAGGGATGCAGGTGGAGCTTTGGTTTAGACCACTGAGCCTCTTGGGCTTGCCGATCAGAAGGTTGGCGGCTCGAATCTGCACAATGGGGTGAGCTCCCATTGTTCTGTCCCAGCTCCTGCCAACCTAGCAGTTCGAAAGCACGCCAGTGCAAGTAGATAAATAGCAGGAAGGGAAACGGTGTTTCTGTGCACTCTGGTTTCTGTCATGGTGTTCCGTTGCACCAGAAGCAGTTGAGTCATGCTGGCCACATGACCCGAAAAGCTGTTTGTGGACAAACGCCGGCTCCCTCAGCCTGAAAGTGAGATGAGTGCCCCAACCCCATAGTCGCCTTTGACTGGACTTAACCATCCAAGGGTCCTTTACCTTTTTTACTTTTACCTAATACAGAGCTTCACCAGCCAGGCTAGCCTGCTTCAGGTTTAGGTAAAAATTAGTCTGAGAAAGCATTCCCTTTTCAGATTCCCTGACCTGGTACCCTCCAGGTATCATAGGCTAGAACTCCAGCCATCCACAACCACCATTGCCAATGGAGAGGCATGATGAAAACTGTAGTACAAAATGCCTGTATGGTACCAGTTTGGGGAACATTGCTTTAGAGACTGTGGCACACTAGAGGCAGATCAAGCTGCTACCCCTTTTGTGTCTTCTCTTTTAATCACCCTTGGGAAGCACATGACACTCACACAACCTCAATTTGGTAAATTTATTCCCTCTGTCGCCTTCATGGCACCATTTGAGAAGCAAACATTTATATGCAGAGATATTTTATTGAATCAGAACTTCCATTCATAAGAGATGGGGACAGATATTTAGTGTTGCTTACCTGCACCCTAATTTGTTCCCATCTCAAGGTCCTATATCATTTTGGTTGACTCGTCCATAACAATGGGAATAAATCACATGTCGCATGGATCCTAGTTGTGCCTTTGAAAGTCAGACTTCAGCTTCTGCTATAGATACGTTGTACAGATGGTTTTTTAATGTATAAAGCATTGTGCAGATGGTTTTGATGTATAATTCATGATTGCTCCTGAGTCTTCCCACTGCTAAGGGCACTCTATTGTTCATCCTTTCTTTTTTATGTTTTAGCTTATATGATTGTTATTGCCCCTCTGCCTTGCTTACAATCTTCTGTATTGCTCTACAAAAGTCATTTATTAAGACATGAGTTATGTCTACCAAAGTGCTGTGCTTTTCTATATCCCAGCTTGGCACGGCGACACATGTAATTTAGAAATGAGTGCTATGTAAGAAGCCCTTTTTACATATTGGATTTTAGACGGAAGGCTGCAGCTTAGAAGGTATTAGCAGAGAGATTTATGATTGTGCAGTGCTATATTGTGGTGAAGATTTTAATTTGTGGAATAGGTCACTGAAGCTCAGAAAAGGCACCTGTAGCTATTTGTGTTAATTTAACAAAAGAATCCAGTAGGGTGTTAGTCCATAACTTAATTGCCTTGAGTAGAATATTTAACCTGACATTACAGTTTGTGCCTGTATAGGGTAACCGGAAGCTGCTTCCATTCCGATTTTATGTAGTTTAAGTTCTGATCCCAGGACTGTGGGGAGCTGAAATTGACATCCTTCTATATATATTGGCATTCCTCTCATGCATAGAAGTCTGCAAGTTTCAGTTGATGCTGAATGCCACATGGGCATTCCCATATAGTGATGGGAACAAGTCTAGCCGCCTTCTAGGCTCACTTGCTCCCCACACCTCTCTTCCGGCTGGTCCATGCAGAAGAGTTTCACCTAAGTATTGTTCTTAATGACAGCTTGCCATGTCAAGTGAACCTAATAAATATGTTTTTTTTAAACCAACCAACCAACCAACCAACCCACCCACCCATGGTTTATGTAGTCAGCATTTCAACAAATGATATTTAAGATTAACCACAGTTCAGGTTTAAATGTAATACAGAGCTGTGGTTAATTAAAATAAGAAGCAAACCCTTCCAATCTCCTCTTTGTGGCTGCTTTAGAGGAGTAGAGGAAAGGGAAAGCATGCAAGCTCAGGGAGAGGCTGGTCTCTCCCCTGTCATGGGAAACCATAGTTTACCATGATGCCCAAATACTGTCATTGTTTCCTAGCCACAATTTGAGGAACTGATTTCAACCTAAATATCATAGCATCTGCTCTTCTATTTTCCATTGTGCTCTTCAAGCCTTAACTCGGAGCAACTTCTTAAGATCAAGAAAGTTTGGATGGGGAAACAGGCATTCCCATTGACTGTTCTGTTCACCTGGAGTAACTTTCAGATGCACAATGGAGCCTTTTTATTATGGCTGGTGTGATTGGGAAAAGTCAGTGTAAGCTGGTTGAGATTTTTAGATCATGCTTGCCTTGTTTTTAAATATAAAATCCTTTCACTCACCCCTCTCCTACTAGGACTGCAATGTCCCCTTGAGGCAGCAGCCTTTCTTTTGAACTTTCTGAAATGTGCCTGCTGCTGGAACTGCAGCAAGAGAGAAGTCACCATGAATAGTTCACTTAACTAGTATTCAGCAGATACAGTTCTCTCTCTGTTTAGCCAAAGGCTGCTTTGCATTTCCCTGAAACAGTTGTTTCATGTTATCTCTGTTCCTCCTCTGTAAAATGGCAATCGTCCTTACCATATTCTGTTTCTACCAAGCTGCTGTAAATACAAAAGCCTTTTACAGATCACACTGCTAAGCATTATAAAAATACTGAAACAGGGAAGTACTTCACAGATAAATGGCAATGTGTTTTATTTATAAGACACCTTTGTTTTAGAGCAAAAGCAGCTTCAGAACAGATTAGGCCGCATCCCAACATCGATTTAAGCACCTATTGATTTCAATGGAAAGTGCACCTTCTTTTGACTTGCTGCATTTCAGAGTCCCTCTGTTTTATTTGATGGCACTAATGTATTCATTCAAAATGGCACCCTGCCATTGTGTAATGGTTGGCTGCATGAATGCTACATAACAATCCAGGATGCTCTTTGCATAACCCTCTATGTAAAAGAGAGGAGACGTGAAAATTACATTCATAAAGTTCAACGGAAACAAGCTAGCCATTTCTCAATGATGAATTAGAGGATCAGAAATAAACTGGAGGGCTAGGAACTCTACTTCCGAGCAGTTAATTTCATGAGGCAGAAGACAATAAGGCACAAATCTGCTGATGTTTCCAAAGTTTGTTGTTGTTGCCATGCTCTCAAGAGTGTGAGGGGTGCTAGTAAGTGCCGTACAAATAACACATTTATCCTGCTACAGTTGCCAACCTTCTGAAGTGAATGTGAAAAGTGAAGATAACAGCAAAGTTGCAATCACTTTAAGTTGCCAGGAAGAGGTTTCTGGAAATTATCAAACGCTCTTGTTAAAAACCAATAATTGATGAGATTGCTGTTTTCTTTGTAAGAAGTAGTTAATAGGCCACTGTTATCTCCTACAGTTTGTATATTTGGTATATTCAGGTGCAATATTTTGAACCTTTCCTTCCTTTTAACAACACCATTTGAAATGAAGTGGTTATAGCAGGGTCCTTGTGATGCAATATATTTTTGTGCTTAGTCCTTGAAGTGTTTTGTTTTTCAGACAGCCTCAGTTTCTTCATTTTGTGAGATGATTTACAGTTCCTTCTGCTTGGCCTCTTCCTCAATGCCATGCTTTCTTTCATTATAAATCAATCGAGTGGATGAAGCAGTATAAAATCCTTTCCAGAAATCCAGATAAATTATATCCACTCTTCTACCAGTGTGGAGATACACTCAAGAAATTCAGCAAATTTGTCATACATGATCTCCCTTTAAATAACCTCTTCTTACTGACCCTTAACTGTTCACTGAAACCAGAATGCTTTATCACTGCGATAACTGATGGGTGAAATTTTGCAATCTGAAATCCTTCTAGGAAAGAAACTTTGATCTGATTGTTTCTCAGATCCAAGGTTGCTACAGTGGATGGAAATGGTAGCGGGGTTCAAAGCCATCTCTACAATATGCAGCTAATGGGGCATGGCCTCTAGACATGCTGGGGCACCAGCATATTGTGAGAGTTCTGTTTTCTGCACTTGCCTCAGAAGTACCAGTGCAAGGCTTCTTCCTACCCTGGACAGCTCCATACAGGGCTCTGAGCAGGGCTCAGCTGTTGCTCCAAAGGCAAACATACTCAGTCTGAACCTTCAATAAGCACCTCTTAACTCTCAGTTGCTAGTTCCTTTAGTGAGAAAAGTGTCTCTGTATAAAATGGCCCATTTTGCTTTAGCAGTCATTGACTCCAACAGAGCAGGAGAGAACGTAGTTCCACTAGGGCTTCTGAGCTGAAATCCTCAGCACCAGAAGAGGGCAGCACATCATCCTCTGCCTGCAAAGACACTGGCACAAAAGGCTTCTCTTGCTTTTGGCTGCTTATATGCCTCTTGGAATAGCCCTGAGATCTGTTTCCTCTCTCACTCCAAATCACTAGCCTCTTGAGAGAGAGGTGTCTGATGCCAGGATCATGGCAGTATAGTTTTAAATTAGGAGGACGCATTGATACAACACTACCAGTGATGAACTTGAAAGATGGTGTAATTTGGTTTAGGTTAACTTCCTTCATATCCTGTCTCCATTAGTGTTTCTTTGGCCTAGAATAATGCTCCCCTCAAATCCCACTTTCTATGCAGCTATACTTGTTGCTACTCCACGTTCTTTTGCTTTAGCTGGCCTTCATAATCAATACACCTTTGTAGCCACTTCTGTTCTCTCTGTGTTTGGCTTCTTTTCTGGGCTCTGCTAGTTGCAGCTTTCACACAGCAGCGGCAGCTGCCTCAGTTCTTGGCTGACAGGGCATTGTGCTTATTCCCAGTCTTCAATCTCCTTTCCACTTTCGGCACCACCTCTAGACTTCCTCCTTTTCCTCCTTTTCCTCCTCTTCTCCCTGCTTTGCCTTTTCGCTAACATACTGTTTTTTTGGCTGGTTTCTGCTTCTAATGCTTGCCTATCCTGTGGCGAGCTCACAGTGCCCATTTTTTGTAGGGTTTGGTTTGATTTTTATCTGCTTTTAATTTGTTGTGGGGGTTTATAGTTTTGATGTATAAGCAACTCTGTTTCTTAGTCACCATGGGGGCACACACATTATAAAGGATGGTATAGAATTCAATAAATAAATAAATACATACATACATACATACATACATACATACATACATAGTCTTTGCACCTAGCCTACCTGCTACTAAATTCTGAAATACTGTAATCATTAAGGGAAACTATGGCTTACAATTCAAATGTTTCCTCCTCCTCCCTTTCCTTCCTTCCTTCCTTCCTTCCACACTGTACACCAGCTCTGTCCTTGCTAAGAAAGTGAAAAATGCACTCTGTCTTCTGCTTTTCAGATTGGGCCACAGTAGGGATTCTCTTAGACCACAGGGCAGCTTGTATAAAAGAAACACTTTTCAGTACTGCTGACACTGTTAGAAAGCTTACTGAAGCAATTGAAGGCAGAACCATTTCCCCAAGAATCCATGTATGAAGGTCAGTTACCACCTTGACTTTCTCACTGATTCAAAGAAACAGTGAAGGGGAGGAGGGAATATGCTCTTTCGCTGAACCAGCTATGACATAAATCCCTCAGCATAATCATTCTATTTGTACAGGCAAGCACTTGTCTTCCTGTGTAGTTTGCTGCTTGATTCTTAAACTTATACCGGAACACAGGTGACTGTGAAGACACTCCAGCCCAATAATTGGTTGATCACTACATCGTGCTAATGAACTCCTCAGAGACCTATGGCTGGACTGAATGGCTTTTTGACCTGATTTAGCAGACCATGTCTCCTGTGGATATTGTCATTCCAGGAAAACTGTAGCCTTGTTCGGTTATTTCAAAATTGTATTTGTGGAGAGGCCTGCTTGTTTCACCTTGGCCTTCAGGAAGGTCTGAAGGAGGTTTGTAACTAAGTGTGTGTAGCTCAACAAGGCTACAGTCCTCCTACAATCACAGGTTCCTGATCACAGGGAGCACTGTAACTGCATTTAATCTCCCCTTTCAGACCTGTCTGCTCAGCTAGGGTAACTTGAGAATGTAGGGAGACAAGTTTGGCACTCAGAGCCCACAACCCCTCCATGGATTCAATGCCTGAAAAGCTCATGCTCTTCAACCTGGCCTTGAAGTGGGTCTGACATCTTCACTGCCTTACTTTCAGGCGGGTCAGTGCCATTAATATAAATGAATTCATTACATTGTAAGCTTGGGGGCAGACGGGTCCTTCTTTATCTTTCGTCTATCTATAGCACCTAGTATAGTGTAGGTGCCTTATAAATACTAAATGATAGTGATAATTACTCCATTGGTGTAAGATGAATATATTCAGATTTATAGTAGTGCTAGAAGTGATTTAGTTCACCTTCATTTATCTTCCTTTTTTTAAAAAAATGATTGCATTAATAGACTGTTACAGAAGCACATATACTAGCTGGTCTATAGCTTGACATTTTTCATATGAGCAACCCTGCTGAAATTAATAAGGAAGATGAACAGGGTCTAGGCCCAAGGCCTATTAAATGTTATTATGCAGTAGATTTTTTAAAAGTAATAATTACATTTCTTTGTACTGATGTACTACTACACTTCTTAAGTCTTTAAATGGTGTGTGTGCGCTCAGCGTACACACACAAGCACACACAAAGATTTTCGCTTTTACAACACAAAAGGAAGAAGACATATGACTGAGAAATATTGAAGTGGCTGATTGTGTTGAAAACAGAAATCTCCAGCACTGCTTAAATTCCTTTTACTTCCATAGAAGCTGTAATTTTGCAATTTTATGAACAAGCCCCACCGAACTCAGTGTGGCTTAATTCTGAATAGACATGTATAGAACTGAGTAGACATGGATAGTAAAAACCTGTAATGGAAGTGTTTGCTGATGCACTAGTTTGTCTGTTTTATAATGCAATTCTGCACCAAAGGTGTGCATTTCAATTTTAAAACATGCAAATGGGTGACTTGGACTGCCTTTGGGCATACCTATTAATGCAAAACTAGCTTATGAGTAAACCGATACCATAATAAACATTTGCTCTGACTAGCTCACATCTGTGCTGACAACTTTAGATTGAATGCTCATTTCAAACTGAATGTGAGCAACTTACTGAGGCTATAGACTTTTCCAAGGCTAAATAAAGCATTAGGAAACATGCCAGATTCAGCTCCCTCTTTCAAGAATGTGATGCCCTGAAGGAGACCTTTCAGTTGAATTTGCTAAGTATAAATCCTGTTATTTGATTAATTGTAACACGATGTTGAAAAAAATATATTGTGCAGATAGTCCTGTAGCAAAGTTCATCAAATCACATAAAGATTATGATAAAATACAAAGTCTTTGAAGATTTGCCAGTTTCTCTGGTTTGACTTCGACACCAGGTTGGCTGCCCCTGAATTAGAACTTAAAACGTTTGTGGTACTTATTTATTCCCACTACTGGTGAGACTTGCTCCAAAGAGTCAGTTTCCTGCTTTTGGGGGGTTGGACTGGTGTAGATGTAGTGGAAAATGCCTGGTTAAATGCCAGGGTGTTTCCTTCAAGTCTTAACTGGGGGAATCAGATGATAGACACAAACTAGTGCATTCATGTACACTATTGAAGAGCTAACATCACATTCCAGTTCTTGATGCTCAGGCTGTATATTAATGGAAGCAGCTGAGCTACACAGATTTAGGTATCCCATGGTAAGTGCTGTCAGAGGTGGCATCTGACACATCAAAACCCATCGTTTCCTTCCTGGCCCTTGAGGAATTTTATGGAGTTAACTAGAAAAAGAATCTGAAATAGGTAGAAAAAACAAGATGTGATTGATACACATAGTATTTATACGCATTGCTATTGCTTTCTAAAACACCCTCATAATTCCCTGTTCATGGTACACCTGAGCATTTGAACATCCCAGTTAATAACATCTTTATTTATTTCTCTGTGCAGCAATTTACTGGTTTTGCATATCAAATATCAACAGCCTGAAAGCAAACAATGTGCGAAATGCAAATGCTATATTTGATCTATGTTTTGTGGGTCAAGTGGCACAGCTACTTGATGATATTAAAAGTCTCAAAGCTGTGTAGTTATTCGTTAACACTTTTGATATATTAGCCGCCAAATACCATTTCCTAATTGACAGGTACCTCTGCTGCCTGTCTTAGAAGGCAAACACATACTAATCATTTTAAGAAAAACCTGCCTAGCAGATGAAGTGCACAGACTGGCATTCACATCCAAAAATTTTGAGCAGTGACCTTTATGGCTCTGTTTTCCGCAAGCAATTAATAGCACCGAATTGGTTTTGCCACTACTATTTTCATGGTGTGAGTTATAGCAAAGATCTTTGTTATTACAAAGTAATGGAAGAAATATGTATGCGCAGATACGGCTTTGAGCACAGAACCAAATGTTTATCAACACATTTTGCAAGAGCAGAATAACTGTTCCACATAGGTATGTCAATATGTATTTTTTCTTACATACTTGCAGTTAGCTAGGCCTGTGATGTGACTGTGTGTAGCAAAACACCTACACTTTGACCACTCAGGAAATTACTGCTACTACTATTAGTGTGCAGTACTAAAGCTGCTGTTAAGTAGTTCAGTGGCAGAGCACTTTCAGTTGTAAGAATGAAGGTCAACCATCATACTCACGCTTGGTCCGTAATGCAGAAATGCTTTCCAGTTGAGATTGTTTGGGCCCTTGTGATTAGCTTTCTATAGGTTTTCCTCAGGTTCATCTCTGCTGATGCATTTGAGATTTGCTCTTGAAAGATAATTTGTGCTCTCCTCAAGCTCTTTGATGTGGCTTTCGCCATTGTGCTAAGGAAATCGTTCCATCAATGCAAACTTTTCCATTTGCCAAGCAGAATGATCTCCTCTTTCTTCCTGCCATGCACTGTTCCAGGGGTTCTCCGACCCTCCAGAGTGAATTTGAGAGAGGCAGGACCATGTAGGATGGGGGAAGCCCTATTGTGCTAGCAAGGGTTCTTGTGCTGGCTTCCACTAACAGAACCAATAGGTCTACTGAGGGGGGACATATGGGCTGTCCCTGCCCCACTGTCAGCATGTGCATTGGTCCTGCCCACACCTCCTATCCCTGAGTTTGGCCAGGTTATACAAGGGCAAACCCTCCAGCAATTAGGTTTCTCCTTTATGTGGAATAACTCAACATACCAATGTGCATTGGTAGCTGCGTAGAGCCACTTCACATACCAGCTGAATGTGCAGACAGCGATAAGCATGGGGCAGGAGGTGGGGCTAGCCCAGTGTCCTTCAACCTTGGTTCCTCAAGTGTGATTAAACTACAACTCTTGTCGTACCTGGCCACTGGCTAAGCTGGCTAGGGGTAATGGCAGCTGCAGTCCAATAACATATAGGGACCCAGGTTTGGAGAATAGTGGGCTAGCTTACATAGCTGCACAATGATGCTGAACCATGGCTGAAGGTTCATAGCTATTATGGGTAGTCGACTTTGAATCACCACCTTTTCTTTCTTCTGTGGCAGCATCACACATCCATCTTTGGATATACACCTCTTCGAGTTCTCTCCAGTGTTTTCTGTTGTTGTGCTTGCTGCATCCACCTAAGGCTGACGTTAATTTTAGATATTCCACCCCTTGGTCTTTTAAAATTGTAGGTTCTCCACACTAGCCGTGCTTTATTACTTCTATTTGTATATCATTCTCTTCTTTAAACATTAGTCTTAGCTAGAGCAATCTTCAGCCCACTGACCTCAGGTAAAATACTGTGTGCCAATATTAATTTCAGTTCCACATATTACACTGCCCATCACACAAGACTTTGTTTACTTTTCCACCTACTTACTTTGGCCACTTTCCCATGGAATTATTCTCAAACTCCTGAAATGGTTAAGATAACCATTACAGTTCTTCATTTGGGATGTTATTTGTGAAGGGGACCCAGAAGAAAAATTTTCTGAAAGTTGTCCAAGGTAAGGAGAACAAAGCCACCATCACAATTTCCTGTCTGCTTGATTGATTTTTGCGAGTGACATACTAACTACTTTCTGTGAAAGTTAAAAGAGAACTTTTAAACAGCATTTCTTCTTGTTTTATAGCCTATTTATATCAGTCAAGAAGAGAGGGGCAGGGTGGAAGGAGGCAAGTCTTTCATTTTCAGTGTAGATTGAAGCTTCTAAGCTGCGATTGAAGTAAAAAAAAGTTCAAATAAAGACATTCATACACACACACTTACTGCTCTTAGTGTGAAGGATCTGAGGCATGGAACATCTGAGAGCTTAAAGGGTATTCACATGACCACATTGTCTGCTACAGTCATTAGCACAAGGCACAATCCAACATGTTCTGAGAAACAGCGGATGATTAACGGCCTCAAAACAGGAATTGCACAAAGGTCCTCTACCTCTTCATAATCCACACACACAAACAAACAAACAAACAATTAAGACCCAGTTTCCCCCTAGATGACAGTATTGTTTTCTGAAACCCACGACAGTTTGATTTATGATGGCATCTGAAATATTACTGAATTCAGAATGCAGTCCTATACCTACCTACCTGTGAATAAGTCTCATTGAATTCAATGGTACTTACTCTTGAGTGGATATGTATAGGATTTTTTTAGGGTGGGGGGAGAAAGGAAGAAGAAGTCCCATTGGCAAATGAGGCACTGGATGCAATCCATTTGATTTATACAGAGAGGCAGCCTGGTCATCAGAGCAGATGGAAGGACTAAATGCCACAGCAGGTTCTGGACCAGGGACTACTTGGTTGGAGATTCTACCAACTCTGGCCAAAGAGAAAAGATCTCAGACAAGACAGAGATCTACAGCATCCATTTGGCATCTCCTGAGATCTAACACCCTTAACAGATATATATATTTTTATATAAAAAAAGAACACTATTTAATATTTGTTAGTTCAAACTTAACGTTCCCAGGGCTGTATAGTACATGACAAAATATAAAATATATGTTGCAAAGCCCATAAAGAAGCAGTTAAACCAGATATCAAAAACCAGGAACATTAGAATAACAAAGAAATTAGAAGCAGTCCAGCAGTCAGGAAGCTCCCCTCAGCTGTGACCCTTCTCTCAATCCTCCCCCCCCCCTCATATCTTTACCCCTTTATCATCTTCTTCTTTTTTCTGCATTTGACATCATTTCATCTCCTGCTTCACATCCTCAGATGCATTTAACTGTTGCCATGGCACACTTTTATGCTTGCTTCCTTTGGATCCCAGGGCCTGTTGATTTTACTCAGTGTTACTTTTTTCTCTGCCTCTGTCACACAAACACCCTGCTGCTGCTGACTCTGTATGAAGACACCTCCAATAACACATTTCAGAGACTCATCTTTCCTTGAACTATTCGTTTACAGATTTAAGCCGTCACAAACGGATATGTTTCTGGTTGCACCCTGATTTTGTCAAACTTCCTTAGGGAAGGTATTCCAGTCACCAAGGGATGAAAGAAAAGAAAATCATAGAATTGTAGAATTGGAAGGGGCCCAAAGGGACATCTAGTCCAACCCCATACAATGCAAGTATGTCAACAAAAGTATCCACAACTGATGGCCATCCAAGCTCTGCTTAAAAACCTCCAATGAAGGAGAGTCCACCCCACCCCCCTGAAGGAGTCCATTCTACTGCTGAATTGCTCTTACCATCAGAAAGTTCTTCCTAATATTTAGTTGGAATCTCCTTTCTTGTAACTTGAAGACCCATAATATCCTTTTCAAATGTATTGCTGGTAAGTCAGGTTTCCCTCATCTTATATTTGTGCAGCTGGCTCTTCCTGCCTAAGTGTAGAACCCTACATTTGCGCCTATCGAAATTCTCCTCCTCCTCCTCCTCCTCCTCCTCCTTCTAGTTTTGGCCCAGTTCTCCAATATGTTAAGTTCATCTTGATCCCAATTCTGTCTTCTGCAGTATTAGCTACCCATCCCAGTTTGGTGTCATCTGCAAATCTGATTAGCAGCCCCTCAATACCTTCATCCAAATCTAAATGAAAGATGGTGAACAACAATAGGCACTGAACACAACCCTGTGGCACCCCACTTCTCACCCCATTAGTGAACACTCTTTGGGTTCAGTCAGTCAACCAGCTACATATCCACCTAACAGTAACCTTGCCCAGCCCACTTCTACCAGCTTCTCCACAACAATAGTATGGAGCAGTGTTTCCCAACCTTTTTTGGGCAAAGGCACACTTGTTTCATGAAAAAAATCTCGAGGCACACCACCATTACAGCCCCGTGACGTCAGCGCGCAGCGTCACGCCGGGAGGGACGCACGAAAGTGTAAGTTTCAATTTTTTCCCCTCCCCCTTGCGTTCCTTCTGTGCCAACCGCCAAAAAGCCAAGAATCGCGGGACCGCCGGCGGAGGGGGGGAGGGCGAGTGGAGGCAGCGGCGAGCCCCATTCCTCCCCATCCGCCCCATTCCGTGCAAGGAGCGCGAACAGGTGTGAGAAGGGGGTCAAACCTGCAGGTCGGCGCCGGGGAACCTCCAGGCTTTGGGGGTGGGGGGGCAGTGTTGTAGCGTGGGTTGTCAGCACCCGGGGCAAGGCAAGTAATTTGTGCCCCCTAACCCGTGGATTTTAGCACCCAAGTGCGAGCGCACCCCCCCCATGTTGCACCCGGTGCGGCCAGCACCCTTGGCACCCCCCACGCTACGCCACTGTTCCAACGTTCAGCTTCACTGGATGCCCACGAGTTATATTGTACAGAGAGAGGGATAAAAACTTTCCTCTCTGTCCACTCTCTCCTTGCCATGCCTTAGTTTTGCAGGCTTCTCTCCTGTCGCCTCTTGCTTGCCTTTTCTCTAAACTAAAAACAAACCCAATGCTGCCGCCTTTCCTCAGGGCACCGGCTCCATCCCCTTGCTTAGATTCCCTCTACCAAAGCTGAAAGCAGCCTGAAGTTCCTCCTGATCGTGAATGGGAAACAGCTGGCGAAGCCGGCGGCCTGCCAGGGAAGGGATCTCTTCCTAACCTGCTCCACGGAGCCTGTTCCTTGCAAGCGCTCCGTGTCCCTCGGATGGCAAGCGCCTTTGGAAATGCGGAGCAGGCACTTGCCGGCAAGCAGCCCCCCCCCGCCCCTTCCCAAGCTAATCCTTTTAAAACCGAAAGCTTCTTAACCCGCTGGCGAGAGGCTTAGCCAGGCCTCGCCCGCCCACCGGCTTCCTCTCGGAGGTTTTTGGGGAGCGCAGGGCGCGGCGAGGCCCGGCGGCGCGTCGGGGTGCGTCGGCTGCCCGTGCCAGCCAGGCGTCGGTGGCGGCATCGGCGCTGCTGCAGCGGCTGCTCCTCCTGCAAGCAGTGAGTGGAGCGCAGCCGCAGCGGCGGCGGGGGGCGCACGCGCGCTAGGGCGCAAGGCTGGCGGTGGCTGAGGGGAGCCCGGCGGAGGAAGGAACTTGTCCCTTCCCTCTGGACTCGCGCCCCCCCCAGATGTTGCGCCCGGTGCGGCCGGCACCCTTGGCACCCCCCACGCTACGCCACTGTGGGGGGTAGGAGGCAGCAAAGCGAGGCAGGAAGGAGAGCGCAGCTTGGCTGGGTGAGCTTTGGCAGGGGCAGGGAATGAGAGCCGCGAGGCGGGCGCTGCGGACGGAGGCGCTGCCCGCCGAGCTCGCAGGCAGCCAGGCAGGCAGACGGTGAGAGCCCCGCGCTGGGCGGCGTCTCCTCGCCGCCGCCGCCTCGCCTCTCGCCGCCCGACTCGCCCGCCTCCCTCCAGACAACATCTCGCGGCACACCAGGCAACATCTCGCGGCACACTAGTGTGCCGCGGAACAGTGGTTGAAAAACACTGGTATGGAGGACCTATGTCAAAAGCATTACTGAAATCAAGACACGCTATATCCACGTTTCCCTGATCCACCAAGCTTGTAATCAGGTTTGCAATACTCTTAGCAAACACATTCTTGCCAGCTGCTGTGAGGCGCAACCCATCTCTCACCAGAAGTCCTCCCTCAAGGAAGCAGAGTCCATGGTCCAAGAAGCTAAACCCTTCCTGACGACACCACCTGTATAGCTAGTGGTTTACTTCCAGTATTTCTGCCTTTCTTCCTGATGAAAAGACCACCTGTGCCCCATGGACCTTCAGCTGCTTGCCCAGAGTCTCATAGTCCCTTGCTATATGGCAAAGATTGTGTCTGGCAGTATTACTTGTATGCACATGAATCAGAAGGAGGGAGTTGTGGTCAGTGGGCTTTATAAGATTTGAGGAATTTGGTTTGATTCACATTTTAATGTGAACCTCCCTAATTTGCACTCCCCAAGGCAATGTGCAAACCAAAATGCAGCTATGTTTCAAAATTATCTGAATTTTGCATTTCACCAACCAAATAATGTGGAGGTGGGAGATATATAAAATGCATACATTAATCAAAATAATGCATTGTGCTAGAGAGATTTGCTTGGAAAATATATATATTAGGAGAAATGTGCAATAAAAAGCTGACCGATTTTCACAAGGACTACAAACTCTTATAGAAACGTGATGAATTGAAATGAAGGTTGGAAGGATGAGAAAATAAGAGAAACCGAAATTGACAGATTTGTCAATCTCTACTTTCAAAGACACAACAGTCTTTCCACTAGTGCCAGGCATTTTAAACCTGTGTAATACACCACCCTGTAATCCATAAGGATGAAGGCTGGTTTAGAAAATTTTACAATAAAATGAACAAAACTTCTTATAGCAACTGTTCCCCGCACCTCAGGACAATGGCTAGCAGTTTCTGTGACTCTCCCTGTACCCTCGCCCCCTAGAGAAAATTGTTTTCCATAAACAAAGTCAAGCAAGGCGTTTAAATTGTTTTGTTTCAGTAGCGAAAGTGATGCTAAATAATTAGGGCACTGATTATCTTTTTCAAACATGGCATACTCTGTAGTAAACCTGCTGAAATACACTGGCGATTGTCACAGCTAATTACCTTTTGATTTGAAATATGCACAAGTTAGTGGGAATAGAAAAACAACTGCGCTGAATAGCTGGTCACCATATCAGGCTTTCCCAAACAACATTTAATCCAATTCATGTCAAACAGGTACAAGTGAAAGGTATTGTGGGATTAACCAGGTCTGCCAAGATAAGAGCTCTGCTCTCTGCATTTAGCTTGGTAATGCATAGGTGAAGGAAGAGAGGCAAACCTTTGAGCGAACAGGTTGCTTAGAGCAGCTGCTGGGTGCTTTGCCCTTTTCAAATGCACTCTGAATAAAAATGAAAACCACACTACTTGTTTTTGGCCATTAGATAGCATTATCTGTATGGAATGCCAATTCATATCTCCTCATGCTATGTGTAGTTCTCACATATGGGATTTTAATAACCTTCATGCTGTGCTATGAATTTGTGAGTGGGCCCAACAGAGGAAAAGCACCACAGGACTTCTATTTTTTCATTATTGCTCCTTGGGAGAGAGAGAGATAGAAGAAAAGGGGTGGCGGTGGCATTTCTGCAACGATCATGTGGCAGAATTCATATTATTTCTGCTGCCAGAGCACCCTCGCTGCTAGTAAAGTTGGGATAAGCACAGTTTTATTTGCAATTTACTTTGCATCCTGGATAAATTATTTTTCACAATCTTCCATACCAATCTTATGATGTCACAGTTGCAGCTTTCCTATTCTGATTGCATTTTCTGTATATGGCTGTATCCCCACAATGTAATACATGTCACATCCTGATCTCGTACTGAATACATCCTTTTAACCATGACTTCCTGTTTTCCAGGCTAGGTGCATGCCTTTATGACTGATGGCCGTAGGGTTGTTTCGTTGACTTTTGCTTTAATATAGACAGAACTCTTCATGCTAGCTATGCAATAACATACATTCTTGGTGGGAATTTGGTGTATGATTCAACAATGAGCATTGACTTTCCACATTTGCAAATAAGGAGTTGTTCCACAATGTTTCTTTGTGAGTCAAGGCCCCGATCCATGCTTGGTGATGAAATAAGGTACATGGACACAAGTATTTAGGTTAATGGGCTAAAAAAGGCCACAACTTTATTGGTGACAGAATGTGAGTGGTATTGGCTTAGGCATTGGATCTGAACAGACTAAACTTGACTCCTGCCTGCTCTGCTGGGAGTCACACAAGGATTAACAACCTGTAGGGTGAGCTTGTGGGTGCAAATCAACTGGAAGCTTTCCCCTAGAGTTACCAGAGGGTCATGCCATGGCCCTAGCCACCACCTGAGCATTGGACAGGAACCACGACCACCGGATTCTTTTAACAGAATACCCTTCAAGGGGAGGAGTAGGTGATGGCCACAACACACAACGCAATTTCCTCCCCTCCAACACACAACGCATTTTCCAATGCCTAACCGCCAAACCTTACAAAGTTGTAACAATTTGCTACGAAGTAGGCAAAAAACCAAGTGGCTGGTGCCAATCTGCCAAGTGGAAAAAATTCCTACCAGGCCTCTTGGACAACCAAGGCAACCAACCAAAGTCCATAGCAAGGTCAGGAGCTGAAGCAAAACCTAGAGGGAGGGCAGGAGGCTGATCCGTGGAAACTGGAAAAGCAAGGGAGAGCTTGCGAGCCCACGGCTGTTTAAATCCAGCTAAACCATGCCCCGCCCCCCAGTGACCCGGATTGGCTGGCTGAGGGGCATGACGCGGGCCCAGGGCTCCAGTGACACAGGAAGCCTAGCCACGCCCCCTGTGACCGCAGGAAGCGATTCCTGCTCACAACCCCTCCCCTCTGGGAAGAGGAGAGGCTTACTCATTTGGAAAAAAGCATTGCAATTACTTGCAGCCAAAATACGTGATACTTTAAATGTGTATTTGCATCTAATTGCTATTTTAATGTAGTTTTGTTGTGGGACAGCTAACCTGTAGTCCTTGCGATGTTGCGGACCTCTGGCTCCTATCAGCCCCAGAGAGCATGGTCAGGAAAAGCCAGCTGGGGGGGCTGTCATTGCTGTTTACTGGATATATCAGGAGCACAGCAGAGGTGAGGTCAGAGTGACTCATGCACTGCACGGGAGTGCCAGGCAGTGCCCCAATGTCCCTTCACCTCACCCACTGCCAAGTCCCTTCCCAGTCAGTAGTGAAATGGAGTATCTTTGCAAGGTCTGACTATTTTAAGCTAGTCAAGTCCCAAAAATATCAGAAGCCTACCTCACACATACTCCTGCTGAGATGTAACAAGTGACTCCTGTCTGTACTTTCCAGAAACAGTTGAAGACATATTTATTTTTGACAAGTTTTTCCAGTTGGATGAAAATATCCCCACCTCAGATATTCATTTTCTACTGTTTTAGACCCTATCCAGCTATTTTTTGTACTTTTTTTATCTGTTTTTATAATGCACTTTTAAATCATCTTGACACACATGTGGGTGTGTCACCCACCCACCCACACTTCCTTTTCTGTAACATCGATAGCTCCAGTGTGTATGGAAGCTCCACATTCAAGCTTGAATTTTTGTCAGAGATTTCTTATTTGTTTATTATTATTATTTATTATTCTCAGGAGTGAGAAATTCATTGTGTTTTACTCCCCTTAGAGTCCGCTGTTTTTTAGATAATGAGGATGTAAGATGAAACATGGCTTACAAAAAAAGAAGAAGCCAGTAATAAAGCAGCAAAAGAATAATTTTTAAGGGCTTGCTGGTTGTTTATACATTTTCCTTTCAAATCAACCTCCCACAGATTCATTTTGGCGCTTTGCCTAACTTCAGGGTGAAATTGTTTTTGCTCCATTATTTACAGAGAATCAGCCATCATTTAGGACTTCACGGTTGTCACCCGTTTTGCACATTACAGCTACTCAGAGCTCTGTGGAGGCATTGTGGCATAACGCAGATCCTCCCATCCAAATGGGAGGCCCAAAGGAGATTGGTTTGAAGGAGAGTCTGCTAACTTTTAGTAGCAAAGTCCAAGCAGAGACTATGAACCAAAACACTGTTCTTTATCAGGACATACTATATCTTCCCTCTGAATAACTGTATCTCATTGCTTAATTTGTTATGGGCGTAGTGCAAATCTGTGACTAAGTATGAATACAGAGGACCTCAGATAAGGTAACATTGCGTAACATTGAATGTTATTGTTATATGCTACCTTTTGGGACATCTTTTCATTAGAAAGGTAGGTGCTGGATAAATATTATCATAAATAAATCCAGTACATAGGAAGCTGGCAGCAGGTATTTTTGATAAAGTTATTATTATTATTTATTAAATTTGTATTCTGCCCGATACCCGTAGATTTCAGGGTAATTCACAACATAAAATCACAATACAAAAAAACACAAAATACACAATAAAAACAAAGACAATCCAATAACTCCCCACTTTCATGACATATTTGAAAGAGGCATCGGATGTCAATCAGCCAAAGGCCTGGTTACAGAGGAATGTTTTCATCTGGCACCTAAAGGTGTATAATGAAGTCCCCAGTTTAACTTCCCTGAGGAGAGCATTCCACAAATGGGGAGCCGCTGCTTGTGGAGGAGGCACAAAAGATCAGGAGATGATCTCAGGGTCCAGGTAGGTTCATATGGAGATAGGCAGTCCTTGAGGTATTGCGGTCCTGAGCCGTTTAAGGCTTTATAGGTCAAAACCTCCTCCTCCTGGTACTTTTAGGCCCTGGGAGGTGGTAGTGGAGGTGTGGAGTGTCTCAGCAAGCACAAGTACAAGGTGACTGAACAGATGGCTGTCTCAATGCACAAACAGGTTCCAGCCTTTGCAGTCCTGTGTTTGTATGGAACTGGCTGTGCCATGCTTTGACTACTGCCTCCTGGTGCTTCAAATAATCCATGCCATCTGCCGGTTTTTATATCAACTAGCATTTCCTTCCTAGAGAACTATCTCATTGGCTGGCCATGCGTGCCAGTCATAGTGCCCAAGCTGTGTTGAGTATTGACCCTATGTTCTGCCTATAATTTTAATTACATGTTTTTGCACATGTAAATGAACAGTCACATCTGGAATGTCTTGTATGAATTGACAACAGTAGGCATACATCTTTCACTATTATTTCCTGAAAAATCATTCCACTTAACCCATTTCCTACAAGTAATGGTGAGGTGTGATCCTACAAAATAGTTTATTTTGGGGGTAGGTGGATGTAAGGACCACAAGTTTCACTCCCACAGCCCTACCATATTTAATGCCTCTGAGGCTAAGTGTGGCTTGGCTCTTAGCATTTATAAATGTGAATTTCCTCATGCATAACACTTTCAACTGTTATGTTAAATACAATAGGGCAGATACATAGTACAGTGGTACCTCAGGTTGCAGATGCTTCAGGTTACAGACACTTTAGGTTACAGACTCCACTAACCCAGAAATAGAACATTGCCTCAGGATGAGAACAGAAATCGTGCTCCGGCAGCACGGCAGCAGTGGGAGGCTCTATTAGCTAAAGTGGTGCTTCAGGTTAAGAACAGTTTCAGGTTAAGAACGTACCTCTGGAACGAATTAAGTTCTTAACCCGAGGTACCACTGTACAGCTTTGTGTGCCATACTAGTAGCAATTTAAGCTTGCCTTTTCTAATGAGGAGTTGCACTCAGCAGTATGTATTAATAATTTGTAGTGGATTAAAACATTGGACACAATCCAGTAAAACAGGGGTGACCAACTCACAAGAGTCTGTGATCTACTTACAGAATTAAAAACTGTCAGTGATCTACCCCCTTTTTTGGGGTGCAGGTCTAAGTTGTTGAGCTTTTTTAGGCAGGAGGAAGGCCCATTTTTAGGGGTACAAGGCAAAAAAAGGGGAGCTTCTTTTGGGGGAGCCACTGATCTATCTGTTGGACGTGTCTGCAGTAAAACAAAGTCACAATACCAACAGATGAGGGGGTCGGGTTTCCCTTGTGTGCCTCTGTTCATGGAGCCTGGGGTAGGCTAAATGGGAGGTCTTTGTATCCTCCCTCATCCACATCTGATCTTCTTTTCTACGCTGTTTGGTGCAAGTTATTTGAATCGATGTGAGAGGGACGACCGGGTGAGATGCAGGAAGTGCACACACCAACGTCCCATCTGCAGGCTTACTCGGATGCAAGTAGGGTGAAAGGATGGGCTGGATGGTGCCAGAGGCAAAGGACAAGATGGTGTGCCCTCCTCAATCCTTGCACAGAAGCTGACCAGACTGGCAGATTCTTTCACCAAAAAGCAGCAGATTAGCTTAAGGGGCACATGATAGTAATTCGTACAGCTTTGCCCTCCAGCATTTTGCCACTGTTTCCTACCCAGGCCAGTCCCTGTCATTAGGCAAAGTGCAGGAGCTTTCTCAGCTGAAGATGTACATAGAATGAGGAGCACCATGTTGTCCTTCACTCAAAGCATCAAAAATTGTTGGTCCTTAGGGTATGAATTATCTTTGTCTGAATATCAATTGTAATTTTTATTTTAATGAATACAAAAAAATCTGCAATAAAGGTGCCCTCTACAATAAACATCACCTAGATGTTGAAGCATTTAGACTTCAGGTGTGTGGTAGTTGGGGAAAGGAACCAATAGCCTGGGATCTTGGTTTTCGTTGGTAAGCTTTCATTTTAGACTTTTCCAAAACAATTTTAATTATTGGATCTAGACTATAAAAAGATATTTTGCAGCAAGTTCTTAAGTATCTGTGGAAAGCATGCTTTGCAAGCCTTGTTAAATGCACTACAAACAGTCCCAGTATGACAGTGAGGGAAGCAGAAAGGTACATACATGGCCAGTGGTGTGCATGTGTTTTCTTAAAAGATAAAAATGCCTAGTAATTAAAAACATAGGACTTCAGCATCTTATTAAGGTTTGTTTGTGGGGTTGTTGTTGTTTTTTGGACAAAATGCATTTTAAAAAAACACTGCAGGCATAATATTACTATAATAATCCTTTTTGTTATTCTTGACATGGATTAATTTCTATTCAGGAAAAAACGGATAATTAACAATTTAGCTTATCACTTTCTGTCCATGCATACAAAACAATCTGTTAGCTGGTCTTCCAAGAATAACTAAATTAAATAATGAGTTTAGAAAGCAATGGAGTTCCAGTGAATTAGAGGTTACTTTATGGCTTGTTCCCAGTTCTTGGCGATCTGTATTTCCCACTTCCAGCTTCAATAGCCAACTCTGCAGTTTAATTTATTTGCAAGGTTTGCTTCTTAATCTTACTTCCCTTTCTTAGATCAGATCACAAATAAATTGACCCGAAGCAAGAGGTAGAGCTCATTTTGGAAATATTCAAGTGATTTATATTTTGCTGAAGGGAATCCACTCACGTTCTTGTAAGGAGATAAGATGGGCTTTGGTTATGTAGAGGTCAATCTGATAAGTTCCTAGAGAGAGAGAGAGTGCTGAGCGGTATAGATACGTGTGTGTGTGTGTGTGTGTGTCTGTGTGTGTGCGCGCGCACGTGCACATACACACACACACACACATTCCCATGGACAGCCTGGCATATGAGGATTTGCTGATGATCAGGGTCCCCCTAACTGGTATGTTTGGAACTAGGTTGGAGTTTTTCTTTCACAGACATGAGTCAGGCTGATTTAATTAAACCTCCAAAAGCTGCTTGTTCTGCTGGCATTGTTCAACCTTCCAAATAGTAATAGTGTACTATGAAATCTATACCATTTACCATTTTTGTCACTGAAATGCCATTATTGGAAATGGTGTAGGTAGGCTCTTGGGCTCTTACATTGCTTCCAGTCATGGACAATGCCTAGCTTAGGAATGGGTAACTGCCATCCCTGGCCATTGACCATGTTAAGTGGGACTGATGAGAGTCAAAATCTAACAATCTCTGGAGGGGTCCAAGTTCTGCATCCCTAGCCTAGCATGAACTCACAAGTACATCCTACTTGAGTACGGTCTGCCATTTCGCTCTCTCTCTCTATGTGTGTGTGTTTGTGTGTTAGAGAACAGAAGGGTCATGCCTTTCAGTACAGATGTAATTATATGGCTTCATTGCCCTGTTCAACTAGCAGCCATAGTGGAGGCACGCCCAATCATGTCAGGGCCCCTCTGAGTTCCTTGCACTTTTGTTTGTGGGTTTGGTTTGTCTACCATTTGCCTTGTTTGTTTTGCACCTCAGTGGACTAAAAGGAGAAGGCAGGATACTAGACCTTTTTTGGGAACTAACAGTTGCTAAAAACAGGGTGTGGGGGGGATAGATTCCTTCTTGCTTCAGGAACTGTGGAGATGGTTTGGGTTTCCTAGACCATAGAATTTTGAGGTCCTTAGAATCTTCAGGCATGTGGCGAATGCTGTGATCAAAACATCCCCTTTGCTTGTGTGACATCCCTCAGTGTGGATTATGTATTTTATAACATTCATTCCCATTTTAGGGAATTGTGGATGTACACCCTTGACTCATCCAGATTAAAAGAACAATCACCAACCCAGAATAATTTAAGAAATTGTGTTCTCTATCCCCCACTCTTCTCTCTGATTCATAACAGAACCATCCTTTCTCAGAAGTTATTTTCTCTCTAACTACCTCAGGAACTTTGAAGAGCAGAGTAAGCACATGGGGGTCCTCCTTTTCCTTTGATGTGCCTGCTCCTAAGCTGAGCTACAAAGTGAACACTAGCAGGTTGCGTAGCATATGGTTTATGTCCTTGGGGAGACACATTGTTGCATGTGGCTTTATGTGAATGGGAGTAACTACCCCCAGTTTCATTATTCTCAATAGCACTAATGAGATTGAGAATTCTCATTTCACCCGTGTGCTGGTAGGGAAAAGCTCTCTTTTAACTGCCCTAATTATAAGCATGACTGTGGTTCAAGCGTTGCAAGGCTGCACAGACCTTATGAGCTTGGTTAGGAATACCCTTGGAGAGGTGAGGGGTATCATCACGTTCAGCATCATTTCTGAGAGACTGCTTTCTTCTTTGCCAACCTGGTGCCCTCCAGGTCTTTCAGACTACAACTAGATGGGACTGATAGGAGTTGTAGTCCAAAAAATCCAGAGGACTCCAGGTAAGTGAAGACTGGACTACATGCATATAGAACTCTGCAGTTGAATCCCTAGTCACATGCACTATATCTATGCTGATGCGGTATGCTCTGTTACAAGCTATGCTGAATGCATAAAAGAACAGGGGCAGGGTACACCATTCCATTCCCCCATAAAAACGAATACAATAAATATAACTCTTCTGCACAGTTCTCATGTTAATAATGTGCACTAGGAAATCTTAATTTGCATTAGGAAGTCTTAAGGGTTCACTCTTAACAGAAAGGCAAGCTAAGCTCCTTTTCTACTTCATTTCAGGGGATTGGCCATCTCATTTCAGGGCAGGAGTGGGAATCTGTGCCCCTCTGGATGTTGTTTCGACTGTAACTCCCATAATCCCTGAATATTGGCCCTTGCTAACTGGGGCTGATGGGAGCTGGATTCCAACAACACCTGGTGCTACAGGTTTATTACCCCTGCCCTAGGGAGTAAAAAAGACCCTATCTCAGCAATTTCCAGTCACTGAGATAAGAAAACACATTAAGGTCCATCTAGACAAGCATCCTATTCTCACAGGAGCCAACCAGATCACTATGGAAAGACCTTAAGCAGGACCTAAGTGCAACATCACTCTTTCCACTTCTGGTTCCCAGTATGTGGTATTCAGAGGCATGCTGCAGATGCAGTTACAATCTGCAATGCAACCTTGCTTATTAAAAGTGGGGGTTGTCAGTGGAGGGGGTGGTATACAAAAGGTATTGTTTGTTATGTATGTAAAATATTTATAACTTCCCTTCATCTGTACAGCCACCAGGGGAAGATACAAAAGCTAAGTACATTTGCTGGGTTGCATTGCTCACGGAGGTCAAGTGAGGGATGCAAAATGGATTGCAGTTATTGGGAATTCTGAATAACTGATGTTTGTGCAATGGGGGTTCTGCTGTGTGTTTGTTGCAGATGGGAACATCGCATGCATTCTTTGCCCCATTGATACCTAGCTGGCTATTGTTCAGTGGAGGAAAGGCAAAGTCAGCCTGGCATTGGGTCTCCATTGTATAACACACTTTCTAAGAAAGGTTTACATGGTGTATGATGGAAGCATATTGTGCTGCGCGGTTAGATACTAGAGGTGAGAAACTATTTTGGTCCTCTCCTGTTGAGAATCATTCGCAATTCAGACTATGTTCTAACAGTATGTTCCTTCTCACCATGTACCCATCAGTCACAACTGACATTTCGCCTCCTGGTGTTTTCTGCTGTATGTCAACCAAATATAACTGGCACTGGGAGGAGGGGTGGGAAAGCCTTTTCCCTTTCCTGATTTCTAAAGTGTATTTAATTATGTTACTAATGATCATGTGAAAAGCTCTTGCAATAGGACATTCATCCAATACTACCTACTACTAACTGGACCCAGCACGCTGTACCTAAGTAGCACTGAGTATTTTGGAGCAATATTCTTGCAAACAAATTAAAGAAAGTGGCTTAAAAAGCTTTAAGTAGGTGTTTTTGGGAAGTGGCGGCTGTCCCATATTCGAAGGCTGATTGCTCTTTGTTTAGCATACTTAGTACAATTTGATGGAACAGCTTCTTGCTCAAATGGCATATTATTGTTGGCTTTGCCTGAACAGCCGTGCAATGCTAATGAGGGGCAGGTGAGCAACATGGTGGCTTTTAAGATGAATGGCCTCTTGGCTTCCACATGCAACATTTGTTTGGACTGACTCCCAGTTCTCAAACTAATACTGTGCAGCCCAAGAATTATCCAAATGCTGTATGTGAGGGTTTTTGTGTTGGCGTGTGTGTTTTATATCAGTGACTCGGACAATCTCTTTACTTGTTTCCATCATGAGCTAAGGCATCCTGGCGAAATGAGAGATGTTCTAGAAAAGCAATTTATTAAATTTTGAGAGGCAAACAGGATGTGGGAATCTTTATTTTTTATTTTTAGGGGAAAGGGTTGTTTCCCAACTACATGCTTGTCCCAGCAGTCACAGGCAGGTAGTCTATAAAAATAGAAGTCACTCTTCAGATGATGAATAGATGTTGTTTTGCTAAGGTTTGGTAGAAGTCAGCATAGATGGAAGTCCATGACAACTGGGAAAATCCATTCAGCATAGGACTAAATTAATGTAATCTAGATCCATTTCCAAATTCAGTAAGCGTGTGTGTGTGTGTGTGTGTGTGTGTGTGTGTGTGTGTGTGTGAATTGGGGGGTCTGGCAGGATAAGAAACCTCAGGTCTTTCTAGTCGGCTCTCAAAACTCACACACCCTCTCCCATGTTTGCCTCTGGTTCCATCCACTTCTGGCAGCCCCCAAAGTTTCCCCCATGAGAAAACGTGGCCCATGAACTAAAAGACAAGGTTCCTTGCTCCTGGGCTAGGACATATGCAGGTACTCAATGGTGCATGCAGTTGTGTGTGTAATCAATAGGACGCACCATGTATATTGTACCCTGAATGCTGTGATTTCGGCAAGAGGTTAGAAGCCATGCCAGACTTGACATTAAATGTGTCTTTGTATTTAGTGTGCTGGTGTTTAATGCAAATAGCAGTCAGGTATAGTGGGTGGGGGTAGCGCCTAATACTTTGGATTGCAGCAGGAGGGGAGGCTCAAAATCACTTCTATCTGGATTTGGCTGGAACTTCCCATTGGTTCCATAGTGGGAATCCCCTCCCCCCACACAAACAGCATAGGGAGGTATCATCAAGATGGCAGAAGGGTAGGAGAGGGTTAGTCCTGGCCATTAGAAACCTCCCCTCCCTGCCCCTCAGCAGCTACAAACATACATTAATGTCACATCTAATTTGGCCCCAAACCACCTTTTTATGTTATATATGTTGCACTGAGATTTTTAATAGCAGATATTGGTAGATGAATGGCAGTTTCCCAGCGAGATATCACCTTCATTTGGAAACATTTCCACTTGCATTGAAAGCACCAATTATTTAGCTAACGTTTTTCCAGCCATAATATTTCTAGTAGACAGATTTGTCAGGTAAGTGTGGACACATTTCCTGACATACCTAAGATAGCATCACATTAAATTTAGGAGTCTATGATGTCATTCCCTGGCATTCAGCATGGGCTGTGATAATTGAAACTGTTGCTCTAAAAGTAGCCAGATTGAAGTCTGAATATTCTGTAGATATGTGTATTTGTCACTTTACTTTTCAGACCTTTAAGACTGTACTAGAGGCTCTGCTCTCTGTCCTAATCCATGTATGATGTCACTTGAGCCATATGTAATGTCACATACAAGACACAGGAACATATTTGTAATGGTGGCTCCATGATGGTGGGACTCTCTCCCAGTACAGAATCACCAAGCACTCTGCTATCTGCTAAATGTCAGGAAGAGAGATTTTTTCTAAAAATTCAGACTAGCTTTTAATAAATGTCCTGCTGTTTTATGCTGTTTATGCAGAAGTTTTAATGCTGCTGCCTCGGTTTAATTGTTGCTCATTTTTTCTGCTTTAAATTTGACTTTTACTTTTTTGTGTTGAACGTGTTTTTTTTATTGCAAGCCACTATGGTTGCAATAGCGAGTATGAATCTGAACTTCAATAAGATAAAACTTTATCTAACTTATGCTCAACTGAAAAGCCTGTTTCTGCTGCTTGATAATGTCAATTGCCTTTGCTTTCCCAGTAACAATGGATTTTCCTGATTGTTAAGTTTGCAGGAACTGCTTTGCAAAGGACCATCATGTCGCACTTGTTCTGGAAACTGAAACCCAGGCTGACAATTTGCTTATTGTTAAATAATTTCCAAGTGTTAAAAGTTTGATGATTCTGAACATTAAATTTTATGAAGACAGGGATGCTGTCTGCAGCGTGAGGCCTGGAGCCAACTTGCTTGCTGTAGTAGGAGGAACAGGGGACTGAAACTCGCACATAAGTAATCAGATCCAGCTTGCGTCTCTGTGTGTATGTGCGTTCATGTTGGTTATAGTTTGTGATTTATATATAGCGCTCCTGAGAGCCACACTAAATTGGAACGTCAGGTTTGTGAACATGCAAGCAAATGCAGCATTGTCTTGCCTTCTAAAATATGCTGAGCATTCTTGCCTACAAAGTCTTTATCCCAGGTTGAGGTTTGTGGAAAGTAACTACATGTGGATGGAAACAGCTTGGCTAATTATTCCTGAAACAGAAGAAAATTAAAATACTTTTTTTTTTTTCTTTTGCTTATAAGACACAGGGAAGCAATAAAAGCAGTGCCAGACAGTTAATGGCTCTTTTGTATCTTTCATTTGAGAGACCTCAAAAGAACATCAGGAAGAATCAAGGCAAATGCTATTCCCACCTGGTATCATTAAACATGTTGCATTCTCCAAAATGGAAAACTCTGATGATATTCTGGAAGAGCTGAAGAATAAATAGCACTAAAATGAAGTATGCATCTCTAGAGCTTTGGTACCTGCATTGTTAGAATCCATGCAAATTGGATAATTAGAAGAGAAGCTCAAATTAGAGGAGTAAATTAATGTGTGGTGTGACTTGTTAATAACTGCCCCTCTCAAACATTAAGAGGATTAATATTGCATTGTTTCTAAATTACAAAAAAAATCCCATAATTAAGATAGCAACAGAAATGGTTTAATTTTGAATTTTCTGAATGTCCATGATAATTTAATCATAAGGCTCATTTTCTATGCAAAACACAGAACGTTGAAAGACGACTCTGCTACTGAGGAAATGAGGATGGGGCAGATCCCTTTTAATCTTTTGGACCAAATTCATTGTTTATTCTTCTTTTCACAATGGGAATCATGTGTATTCACACCACTGTGTCCATTTGGTAACACACATCAGTAAATACGCAGCAGCTGTTAGAAAATGCTAGTTAGTTTTGCTGATGACCTTTTCCGGTTTGGTTTCTTTCATTATTTAATAGTGTAACCTTTGATTTTGTGGAGCAGCTTCAATGCTAAATGCAAAGGTTTAATAATTGGAATTGCTTCATAAGTGACCTTTATTACATAGCTATCTCTTTGCAAGGGAAATCTCATTGTTTTTCAAGTCCTAATTCACCGTTTTAATTATGCTTTCTATTGACCACAAGCTCTAGTAGAAAATGGAAAGGTCAAACATTCCATTGTTCCTTTACGGATTTAAATGTAAGTTCTCTGCAACTGATACATGTTGCATTAAAAAAAAAATAATAGGGTGGGTCTTTTCTATACATATCCAGAGTGAATCAGAGTTGCAGTAGTTCTGCTCAGCAGCATGGTTTTGCAGTCAAACAAGATGACAGGAAGACATTCAAAGACATCTCAGTATCTTAGTGTTGCATTTTGAACAGATACAACGATTCCTGGAGGATCAGAGCTTTTCAAGGGAGGGATTTAGCTCTTGAAAAGTTGGCTTGCTTCAGTGTTGGTATTAGGGAAAGTAGGAGCAATAACATGGGGTTCACAAGGAGAGGGGGCCATTCTGATATGTCCTGCTGAGGGGCTGCGTGTTCTTGTTATTACATGCATGCAAGCCAAAATTCATTTCTGTAAGAGCTGTCCAAACAAGCAAGTGTATGCAATAGCTGATTATTGTGCATGAACTGCTATGCTGGTCATATTTTTCAGAGTGGTTTTTAGGCATCATTTAATATGAATAATACTTCCAGAAATATTTCCTTGGACTTTGCATTATGGACAATGGCTGCTTGAACATTTTCTTGCCTCCCCCTTTTCACTAGAAATCATTGTTCATTTCAGAAGCTGCAGGGGGGAATTATTATGATGCAACCAATTCCAGAATTTCAGTTTTATGTAATGTTACCATTCTGCTAATGAGAAGCTGGTATGTAGGGTGTCAGATGTGAGGCTGATAAAGACATGCCTGCAAAGGAACAACTAGGAGCCTTAAAGTGCACTCAAATTGTTCCATGGCTAGTATGGCTTGCATATGGGAAAAAATCAACTTGGTGTCAAATGCAAAGCCCACTGGGACATTGCTGCACTTGGGAGCTCCCTATTGGCAACCCCCAAGCGCATCCGATGCCTGTCCAAAGTGGGGTTTGAATCAATTTCAGCTGCAAACTCTGCTGGGATTGACTGCACTCAGGAATTGCACAGTCAGATCTCACCAGGGTTTGCAGTAAGCACTAATCAGCTGCAAGCCACTTTCAGCAGGAATTTTCCTTGGCGGGGAGTGGGGAACCCTGGCAGCTTGTGTTTAAATGCGACTCCAAAGAAAGAAAGCAAAGAATTGGGAGTGCACTCTCAATTATTTCCTTTGAAGTTGGGTGTCAAGTGATTGACAGCTGAGTGGTCCTGCCCATCTATTAAGATGACAGATTCTGCCACCATCTCTGCTATAACATTTTGCTATAGTCATTTTGGCTTTGACCGCCAACTCATGGAAAATGTTATAGATGGTACCTGACTTAAGTCATAGTCAGGGTAAACTCACTGAAAACAATGGACATAAGTTAGTCACTGCCATTGATTACAGTGGATGTGCTCCGAATATGACTCAGTTAATTATCACCTTATGTGAACACTCACTCAATTTTATGGAGATTTTCCTGCTTCTAGAAGCAATAGAAAGGTAGCCTTCAGAACATATTTCATTTAAGTTACTACTTTGCATCATTTAAGTGATGAGCATCAATATGGCGGTCCCATTTGGCAGGTACAGCCTTTGGGTATATTAAAAAATAAAGTGCTTAATTTGATATCCTCAAGTATCTCATGACAGTCTTGCTTGTATGAAGCTGCCAGGGTGTACTATCGATCACAGATGGTTCATGCAAGAAACATCAATATTGAGAAAAAGCTCTGAAAAAGCCATTGTAGATTGAGTCATGATTATAAACAGATAAACGTAGTAAACTTATTAAAACATCAGTTTGTAAACAGGCCATATTAATCCACATTGTGCTCAAAATCCTCTGGCAGAATCACTATTCCACACCAGTCCCACTGACATTATTATTGCTCATCAGTTTTGTAGCAACAGATGGTGGTGATGACACAGCTGTGCAAATCCTGAAGTCAAGACACCAAACAAGCAAACCTAGAGAGGGTCAAATAATAAAGCCAACAGCAGATCCAGTAGGATGTGACAGATATTTAAGGTGGCAAAAGCTTTAATCTAGAAGGCTTCTAAAGCAATTGGATGGTGAGTAATAAAGGCTTGAACTGAATTTATTTCGATGGCAATAGGTGCTCTTTAAAAATGGATTTCCTTTTATCCAGTTAATGATGTTTGACCTAAAGCGTATACAAACAACAATTCCATTTCTTGTATATTTTGGCAGTGTGTGTGTAGATCACATGTGAGTACACACCCACTCTCTTCTTGGTGTTTGCAAACACAAGTTTGACCCCAGAAGATGCCATTGAACCAGACCAACCTTTCTACTTCACCACTCTCAGTTGCAAAAATCCCTTCTTAGGTGGTACATGACTCCACAGATTGCTGAGATAGATTTTACAAAATGATAACCACAAGACAATATAAAGGGGAAAGGCAATGTTCCAATAGGTTGATTTGTTACATTCCATATGAACATTTTTTAAAAAAGGAAAATGAACAGTGAAGAACAACCAAGCAAGCATACAGAAACCCATTCTTCCATAAGGAGGCCTTTTTCCTTCAGTGTTTTTTATGTTGCCCTTTCTTCTTAGCAATTGTTGTGGGAAGTGAGGGACAAGACAGGAAACTTCTGTGTGGATCCAACATACTGCTGATGCAATGGTTCCATCAGGACAAATATTTCTGCTTTTGCAATAGAATGTTTTGCCATTCTGCTCCTTCTGCTCCTCCTAAATCCATTTTAGGCATTTCTCCAACCCAACGGAGCAGATTTAGGGAGGGCACCTGGGGAAGGGAAGAATGGGGGAAGTCCCATTGTGCAAATGGAAATGCTTGCACAGACAGCATGCATTAGTAGACAACCATCCTCTGTAGTTTTGCTGACAGGATCATGCTCATTGGCACAACTTGTTGGTAGTTGAATCCGCTTAAGCTCCAGCAGGTCCATGGCCAGTCCAACCCTGCCCTCTTCCCACCCCTGATAGACCAGCTCCCACCTACAAGGAAACTTATTGTGGTAGCTTCCACCTATCCACAGTTTAGTGAGACAGAGTCAGGTGCTTCACAGTGGAATGCTCTGCAATTTTCTTAGCCATCGTTTAATGGCTTAGCATTATGCACAAAAACAGCCAATAGCTAACAAGGTATGTTTTTCAAATGATTCATAATTACCATGTCATTATGAAATACTTAAATTCAGAGATAACACAGACACTACAATATTGACAAGATGTACCTGGGCAGCAGTATGATTAGATGACAAAAATGATTCCAGCAGTGGCAAATTACTTTGCTCCATTTATTATTAAAGACCCTAATGACCGTAATAGATCTTTTCCTCACAGAGCTAATAATAAATAGCTTTTATATCTCTAGAATGTATTACCTCTGTACGCATATTTTTTTTATCAATATTGTCTAGCCAGTACAGTTTCCGCAGAGACCACCTTGACCAAAAAGCAACTTTTCTACCAAAAACACATTACATACCTTCAGTTCTAGACCTTTAAAAAATGAGGGAGGGGAGGCATCTTGTGCAGTATAATGCAAACAATTATTATCTAGTTGACTTAAAATTGCAGAGGGCAGAGATTACATTTTATTCAATGTTCAGTGATAATATAAGCAGGAGAAAGTCTCCCTGATGGCTTTGTTGTCATCCTGTTATTAAATAGCTTCACTTGCTTTGCCACGTGGGAGTTGACTCCTTTTCTCCTCGCTGCCACTGTGTTGTACGTACTTTCCCTCTCTATTTTCTTTACAGCACTCTTCCAACCAGACACCATGAGTGCAAATGCATATTATCTAACAATAGCATGTAATCATGTTAGTCTTCTAATAATCATGTCTGCATTCTAATGGGCTACGTAAAATTATTTGCCTCAAATCCTCCACAGGGTTCTAGCATTTATAATCCTCTCATTCTCTCTCTCTCTCTCTCTCTCTCTCTCTCTCTCTCTCTCTCTCTCTCTCTATGTATATATATGCTACAATTGCTGAACTTCCAAAGTTCTCACTTCCACCCTGCACTTTTCTGGTTGCACAGATTTTAGCTGTATAACTGACATGCTCCAGCATGGAATCTCACAGAACCTCATTCCTGCCTTGGCTTTAATAGTTCCATGGGTATTTTATTGACTACCTTTCTAAGTTTTAATCCCAGACTTTCCCCCCGGCCTGTCTCAACTTCTTTTCCTCCTCTTTGACTAATTGGTGCATGAGAATGGGCTTTTCCAATGGTGGCTTCCCATCTGTGGATGCCCTCCCTAGAGAAATATGCCTGGTGCCATCATGGTCAGTTTTTGGGGGCCAGGCAATGACATTGTATGTACTATGAGACTCTTAACCTCAACTCTCTTTAGTTTCTGTAGTGTTGGTACTGATCCAGTGACAGAGAAGCTAAGCATTGACAAATCAGTATCAGTGTTGGTCTTAGAATGCTCTGCCCTTGAATCACCTGAAATGTTGGTTGATTTGTTTCTGGTGCCATGCAGGCACTGGGTTGGGTAACATGCCTTGTCACATGATGAGGCAGGAGCATAGATTTCTGGGAAGTGGCCTGTCCCAGAATCTGACAGTTTATTTTTGTTCTCTTCTCTTCCTTCCTCACCAGCCTCTACAACTGGACTGTGACCTGTGTGCCATCATTTCAAATTCAGGTCAGATGTCTGAACAGAAAGTAGGATTTGAAATTGACCAGTCCTCCTGTATCTGGAGGATGAACAATGCTCCCACCAAGGGCTATGAAGAAGATGTTGGGAAGCGGACCACCGTGAGAGTTGTCTCCCACACCAGTGTTCCCCTTCTGCTTAAGAATCCCGAATACTTTTTCAAGGAAACCAACAGCACAGTTTATGTCATCTGGGGACCTTTTCGAAACATGAGGAAGGATGGCAGTGGCATTGTGTACAACATGCTGAAGAAGACTGTGGACAGCTACCCTGGGGCAAAAATCTATGTGACCACAGAGAAGCGCATGAGTTACTGTGATGAAGTATTTAAGAAGGAAACGGGAAAAGACAGGTAAGTCCTGCCTGGCAGATTGAAAACTTATACCAATGTCGAAAACAGATTTGCCGTTGTTGAGTTGTTTACTGTACATGCCCACAATTAAGTAATTTGCTGAAGGCCATTGAAATGTGTCCATTGCAGGGACAGGACTCAAACTCATGATTTCTGGATCAAAGTCAGTGCTGTCCACTAGGCCATGTTGACTCTTTTGCCATGTTCCATATGTTATACTTTCAGCTCCTCACTCCATTGAGAGGCCTTGAATGTGACAGTGAAGTGTGTTCTGAATCTGAGCCACTGGGTAAGCTGTCAAAGAATAACTTAGCTCCATATGTGAGGGGAAACGGCTGTGTGTGCCTTGGCAAACCTTTAGACATTTGTTCACTCTATCAGTTTCAGACTCTCAATTTTTCTTACTTTTGTTACTTAAGCTAGATATTGTAGTTTCCTCAGAGAAACAACAGCCCTCGCTTCTGTTGTTGCTTTAAACAGTGCACTGATTTTGCTGCAAACCAAGTTACAGGGAAGCCAAATGCCACTCCTATAGTAAAGGTAAAGGGACCCCTGACCATTAGGTCCCGTCGCAGACGACTCTGGTGTTGCGGTGCTCATCTCGCTTTACTAGCTGAGTACAGCTTCCTGGTCATGTGGCCAGCATGACTAAGCCACTTCTGGCGAACCAGAGCAGCACACGGAAACGCCATATACCTTCCCGCCGGAGCGGTACCTGCTTATCTACTTGCACTTTGTGCTTTTGAACTGCTAGGTTGGCAGGAGCAGGGACCGAGCAATGGGACCTCACCCCATCGCGGGGATTTGAACCACCGGCCTTCTGATCGACAAGCCTTAGGCTCTGTGGGTTAACCCACAGCGCCACCCGCGTCCCTCACTCCTATAGTACACAAATGTAAAACTTTACTTGGAACCAGGGAGGTTTATTCCTAAAATATCAACTGTATACATGCTGTGCACCACCAGTGTATTGCTATAACATATTTCTAGCCTGACAAGCCTCTAATGACACTTAGATGTTAGTTGATCTTGAGAAACAAAGTATTTCTAGCACAAGATTATCTCAGTTTTGAACTACCTGGTGATGGGGGAAAGCGATCAGGAGTGAGCTGCAAACAGGTCTGTGAAGCAAATAACCAAAGCATTTAAAATCAGTCATTAATATTAGTTGGTGGAAGAGGCTAAAACCAACCTCTATTAAGGAGCTAATGTCCACTAGCCTGTCACATTCCAAAACAGATTCCCTGTTTACCTAATCTGAACACAGAATAACTTCTGAAACAGGCTGTCAAAACCTGGCTATTGTTGTTGACACCATGATGGTGTGAACATGAAGAAAAATTTGTTCTTTTTTGCAGACCCTCATTAGGGAAATATTTATATGTTTAAGGCAGTATGAACTTTCCTTCTTTCTGAATAATTGTTGTGCATAAATAATGCCTTTTCATTTTTATGATTGCGGAGGTGCTCAGAAACTGACAGCTTTTTCCAATACTTCATTAGCACTTTTCAAAGCTGCATTATGTATACAGAGTCAGATGAAAGGAAAATGTAAACTATGTTTATAGGGATGCCAACCAGTAACCAAATGTGAAAAGGATTTCCCCCCTTTGTGACTGTTTACCTGAATTCCAGCACGCTATTGAGTTGCCTTGAAGTTTAAAACCTAATAGAAAATCTTACAGCATCGTTTAATTAGTAAATAGCTGGGAAAGGAATCCTTGTAGATTCCATTAAAACAAAAGAGTTCATTCTGGTCTGATAAAATGCACTGAGCAGCTCTAAATAGCATTTAATTAGCTGGCACCAAAGCTGCTCCACCCTCAGGGATGCGTAAAATTAATGAAGGTTAGAAGCAAAGAGATCAATGCTACCATACACCACAGCCTTACGTGGAGGTGATGTGGAGGAAGGGAGTGTCTTGGTGGTGGGGCTCATTTTGGAAACCATTTGCCCTTAAAAAGCAGAAAGTCACTTTCACAGAAGCAATGCTCAAAATTAGCATCAAGCAACATTGCTGTGGGCTAGGCTGGTCTAATTTGAGCCAGCTTGCAACCCCCCTCACTGTTTATCCTGAACAGCCCAGATTAGCAGTGGTGCAGTGCCTTAAGCAAAAACTGTGTTGCAATCTGCTATCAGGCCCAGTACCTTGACTAGTGTGCCTCTGTTTAATTATTACACCACCCGCAATACTGGCTACCCAGTCAGTGATCAACACATGTGGCTCTGGTTGGTGATACTGTGTTCAGAACCTTGTATTACGCAATCCTACTGCTTAGTCAGATGCTGCTGAGATGTTTTGCTTTGGTTTGTTTTAAAAGATGGCTATAAACAACATAGTTACAGTACAGGTCTTCTAAAATTATTATAAAGAACTTTACACTACTTTTTATGTTGTGAACTGCCCTGACATCTACGGATGAAGAATGGTATACAAATTTAATAATAATTAAAAGATACTTAATTGATCATCAGCATATCTCAGAGTTGGCATTCACATCAGCGTCTCAAATCAGATGGGGGACCCACCAGATTACAGGTAGCTCAAATGCAGCTTCAGAGGTCAGCCAAGCTGCAGTCTCTAACAGCTGTTCTTTGCTATATCCCCAAACTCATGGGCAAACAGTGGTTAAACAGGCTATGCTTTGGCCTAGAGCTGTAGACTCCTAAGGCACAACACATCTCTTTAGCAATTGTTCAATATAAGGATTTGATGAATGAGTAGAGTTGGAGAGGTTGGTTGGTTTATGAGTTGATTCCTTAGTAAGGTCCAGGTTGCTTACTCAGTTGGAGTAAACCATTAGTTCAGGATTCAGCCCCAAGCATGGAATTGTCATACAGATGTTTGTGATCTTCTGCTTCTCAGTCGGGGCTACTGTTTCCTTTAGGACATGCCTGTTCCCTTATGCCACCACTTCTGGGCTAGTGTCTTAAGTCACCACATATGATGGAAGTTTCTGAGACTAGCATTGTTCATGTATTGTATTGATACTTATTTTTTTAAAAATATAATTTTTGGAGCCAAAGGGCTTCCAAGGTGGTTCACAGTATATATCATAATACAATAAAAACCAGCATCAGAAGAGCAGAAGCGTTGTAGCCACCTATGTTCTCCTCAGAGCAGACCCACTGAAGTGAACTGGCCTAAGCTAGTCGTGCCCATGAATTTCAGGGGGTCTACTCTGAGTAGATCTAGCATTGAATACTACCCTTGGAGTTACTAAACTGTTAAAAACTTGTGAAAAGCTGGCAGAATAAAAATGTTTTGGCTGCCCACCAACTACCCAAAATGGAGCTATTTGGATTTCCCCTTGCAGAGAAACCGTTAGCAGTGGAACATACCACATCACCATTTAGCCTCATCACTGTGGTCCCAGTCCTAGTACAAGGGGTTCTATCACCCTACTCTTGTCTGTGCCTTCTATGTATTCATTTCCATTGTTCTCAGTTATGGTATGTTGCCATTACAAGGATATAAATAATATCTGCTGCTTACTCCAGTATAACCCAAGATGCACCAAGATTTGCATGGGGGCGGAATTAGTATTCTGTGCAAGACATCAACTCTGGTCCACCTTTGGAAATAAGGAATGGACAAAATGAATCCATTAAGCAAGTTGCATAATTTGAAAGGTAGTTAGTATTTTAGATAGCTCTGAAGGCAACAAATTGCTTTTGAGCTTCACAAGGCAGAGTCCTTAGTCTCCTCAGTATGTGCACCAGATGGTGCAACATATTAGGCTTTGAAAGTGATGTTTTATCATTTGAGGCAGGAAATGCATCATGCTGCTCACTGACTTCTAAGTCAGGATGCAAGGATATGGAATTGCTGAACCTGAGACTTTGATCAGCTTCCTTGATGCAATTGGCTTGTTACCATGACAATACATGTAATCCATGTAATCTGTGCTATAAAACTGCTTATTCCAAAGTAACTTTGTTGAGAGTCAATAACTTATGATATCCTTTTACCATTGGTTGTGATTCTGTCTGCTTGCGAAGATGAGGCTGACACAGATCAGTCACCTTCCTTCCATATCTCTTCATTTATTATATTTATAACTTCATTTACTAGATTTATAATGTTTCTGAGCACAATTCAATGTGTTTCTTCTGACCTTGGGCCAGTATACCTGAAGGAGCATCTCCACCCCCATCATTCAGCCTGGACACTGAAGTCCACCTCTGAGGGCCTTCTGGTGGTTCCCTCACTACAATAAGTGAAGTTACAGGGAACCAGGCAGAAGGCCTTCTCAGCAGTGGCACCCTCTCTGTGGAACACCCTCCCATCAGATGTCAAGGAGATAAAGAACTACTCAACTTTTAGAAAACATCTGAAGGCAGCCCTTATCGGGAAGTTTTTAATGTTTGGCGTTTTGTTATGTTTTTATATGTGCAGGAAGCTGCCCAGAGTGGGTGGGTAAACTGAACCAGAGTATAAATACTCATTCATTCATTCACTCACTCATTCATGATGGCATGTGTAAGATTCTCAAGTGGTCACTTATTCAGTTGCTTATCTGACCTGGACCTCCATATTGTCACTATAAAGTTGCTGCATCAGGGATATTGCTAGGGAATGGGGTCCCAGGGCATGGGGAAAATCTTTATTCAGATTGCCCCAAGTATTTCCAGGGGGTATAAATTTAATTGGGGGTGGTGTGATTTTGATTACTGGGTGAATATTAATTTGGTGGGATAAAATACATTTAGGTGATTTTATCTAGAGATTGTTTGTGGGGGGGGGTCAGGAATGGGCTTAATGCCAATACTAAGATATGCTAAAATGGCTTATATGCATGAGCTTCACAGTGTCTTAAACTTTGAAGCTCTTTGCATGAGGTCTTCTACAGTGCTAATGCAAATCAGCTCTCAGATCGGCTTCCCTAGGCAGCACGGACAAGGATCCGCTTTAGTTTGTTATCTGAACCATACAAATGTACATCTCCATGCAAATTTAAACAGCTGCCCTGCAAATATTGTTGTTTAGTCGTCTTAGTCGTGTTCGACTCTCCGTGACCCCATGAACCAGAGCATGCCTTGGAAACTCTCACTTTCTTCTCAAAGCTTCTCCTTTTTTATTTACATGGAGTTTTCTTGGCAAAATACTGGAGTGGTTTACCAGTTCCTTCTCCATGTGGATCACATTTAGTCTAAACTCTCAGCTATGACCTGTCCATCTTGGGTGGCCCTGCACAGCATAACTCATAGCTTCTTGGAGTTATTCAAGCCCCTTCGCCATGACAAGGCAGTGATCCATGAAGGGACTGCAAATATTAGTAGAATAATATAGCCTGTGAGTTGGCGTACTACGGTACACCTAATAGGCACATTTAAGCTCATGGAGCAGCAGAGATCCAACCAAGAGCAGGGAATTGTTAAAGTATCCTTTGGAGTGGTACAAATCTTGAACTTTGGTTTGCTTTTATTTTTCCCCCCATCTTCCTGTAGCAAGAGCAACAGTAAAATAGGTTTGTATGAATTGTACAAATAATTGTGAAAATAACTCATGGGTTATTTTAAAAACAGAATAGGATCACATATTATTTTTATGAAGTCAAAAAGTACTGTTGGGGTGGGGTGGGATGAATCCATAACCTAAATCAATCAGATTAAATATTGTTTTCAGGTGTGTGTGTGTGTGTGTGTGTGTGTGTGTGCATGTGCTCTGGTATACTGTGGTAAATTCATGGCTTTGTAACTTCGACAAGGTCCACTTTATAAATTGGGAGCACCCCCAAACTTTTATTGTGAGCATTCCCTGAACTATTCATTGCCCATCTCTGTTCTTTCTTTCTTTTTTTATAAAGCAATTCTTTCAGGAAAGGTTAATGGTTTTGTCCATCTTCATTCATGGAATGACTAATAGCCCCTTTGTCAGTTAAGAGTTCTTTATTGGCTGAAAAAACAAAGGGTATGAAGCACAAAATGTTAATGAAATAAATAGATTTTTCATTATAAAACACTTAAAGCTCATCCTGTAACACTCCTGAATGCAAGAAACATTCCTAATAGCAAGTGTCTGGTGGAATGGTAGGGGGTGGGAGCAGGGAGGGAGAAAGAGAATGGTATTTGCACTGCCTTCTAACAGTCCAGAATCAACTGATGAAGTACTAAGTCCAGAATTGGACTAGATTTTATCCTGATGTTTTATTATTAAGTGCATTTAAGTGCACCTCAAGGACTGCCTCTCCCCATATAACTGGCCTTGTGATCATAATCTGAGACCCTTCTTCATGTGTCCCCTCCACCAGAGGTCCAAAGGGTGGCAACACAAGAACAGGCCTTTTCTGCAGTGACTCCCTGCTTGTAGAATGCTCTCCCTACAGAGGCTTGCCTGGCGACTTCTTTAGGCTCCAGGTGAAACATTCCTCTTCTTCCAAGCCTTTGGCTAATTAAATAATACATTTTGGTAGGGTAGGGAAGCGATGGCTGCTTAAAGTGGTATTATATTCCTGTACATGTATAGCGCAGATGGGGCCTTGGTTAAAAAATGGATAATTTGGGAAGTTGTGTTACGCACAGAGAAAAGGCCAGAGATGAATATGGCAGATGTGTGGTGCCTATTGAAAATGTTTGGAGCCCAATAAAACATGTAGAACAGCCCTCCACAATGGGTGATTCAATGGGTCGCCATGTATCATGGCTAGCAAGGGGCTTGAAACCCCTACCCCTCAACTGTCCTGATAAAATTAGGAGCACAGTGCCCCCAAACACATATTTTTGGGTACCACAATCTCACCCCCAAAAAGCGTTTGATGGAATGGTATCTATAGGAGGCCATCTGCTGTAGAGCATAGTGATTTGTTGGGCATATGATACTTTAGTTCTTGTTGGGAAAGTTCATATAAACTGTCTCGGGTTTGTGTATTTTCATCCTCACCCACCAGAACCTACAATTTCTGTTAGAATATTATATTATATTATATTATATTATATTATATTATATTATATTATATTATATTATATTATATTAATACTTACTTTCACCCCACCCCACCCCAAAGTCTCCTCAGGATAAATGATCCCATCAAACTGGGTGACAAATGATTATATCCGCATAACTGATAAACACATGGAGGTTACCATTAGCATTTTCCATCATTTTTATTATTTTTAAAAAATCCTAGCTTTAACTTGGCCAGACTAAACCAGATCAGGCTCAAATTCATCATTATGTTATGAAGCACTTATAGATCAATCCTGTACATGTCACCTCAGCAATAAGTCTCATTGAGTTCAATGGAATTTACTTCTAGGTACATGTGCATTAGGACAACAGCTTCATCTGCCTCATCCAGTCTGCCTCTTTCTGTCTATCCCCAGATCGGGTTTTCTCCATGTATAAATACAGTCTTGCTTGTTAATTCATATCTCCTTCTCTGTTCATAGTATTGACACATACACCATGACCCTAGTTTTAATACAGACCCATTAATAATTTGGCCTCTGTGGGCGGGCGGATTATTACAGGAGGCCTTAGAAATAATTGCCCACTAATGTGAAAAAGCAGAAATATGTACAGTATTATATTGCTCATAATGTAATCATTAAAATAACAATTATGTGATAATGAAAGGATTCATTATGCTTAAGTTTATCTTTACATAATGTTAATAGCTAATGAAAACTGCAAAGATTATATCTAATTAAATTGAACAACATTACCAAAGCCTTCTTTGTAGAAAGGCGATCTTTAGCACAGAATTTTACATTCACTGGGAGTGTAGTTCAAGTCCATTTTTTACGTATTCAGAAATGTGACCATTTTATAATCAACTGTAACTGATTCTTTTCCATTAAATGAATTGGAAATGCATTCACTCAGGACAAATCCATTAAATGTACTTGAAATTATGTTGATGTGAAGTCCCTGAATAAATGAGAAATAGAAAATTACACAATAATGTGGGCTATTATTATTATAATTATTATGGCCTGTCATTCTGGAATGGCTGCTGAGACCTGGTGTTGATTGCAAATAGTTCTTCAGAGGTCAGATGGCACCAACAAGAGGGCATTAACTGATGGAGCATTTCATTCATGCAGCCTGAGGTTCTCAAGTGTTGCTTGTACAGCAATCATCCAACAGCGAGTTCTCAGACAAGACCCAAGTTTCCCTCTGAGATAAGGAACTACCCAGAGAATTCTAATATTCTTCATGAAACCATTTATCTCTTACCACATGCTTCATACCTACCAGCTTGTAGTTAAATGCCTGCAGCCCTGAGATACTTTTCCAAGACCTCTGATTTCCCCCAAGGTTTCCATTTATTTCTCTTTTCTGGAAAATCTCAGAAAAGCTTGTTCCTTCAGAGGGAGTTCAACTCCTCCCAGAACAGCTAACTCACCTGCCTCTGTATAACTTTGTGAGCAGAAACTTGTTCCAATGCATGAATTCTTGTTCCTTGCATCAAGCAGAGCACCTTATAACATCTCCAGTGTGAACAGCTAATGATTAGAACTCATCAGAATAACTCATGGAAACATTTCAATAAATAATAGGTTGTTAGGTAGGTATGTGCACTGTAGCTGATAGTGCTCTAATGACCTCCCTGGTGATGGGAGGAACTGATTTCCCTGGGATGATTATGATTGTCGAAGACCATAACTACAGTTTACAACATTGATTCTTTTAAAAATTAATGTAGCATGAGTGAGTGGGCTTTGTAGCAACCAGATTTCTTTCTGTTACAGTATTTGGAGAGGGAAACAGTGGCTGCTTTTATTTTCTATCAAAGGAACAAAAAAAACAGTCCAGATTTTATTAAACAATTACACTATGGAGTTATCTGTAAGGCATTCTACGGGTTGCACCCAATATGCCATTTAAAAAATCAAGGATGTATATACTCTGTATGAGATCCTATTTGGATAATTGAGTAAGTGGCCAGATTTCCAAAAGAGTTGCGTAGACATGTATTATATTGGGGAAAACGAATCATACATTATGTGGAGAACCTGGGAAAATAAAACTCTGATTTCTCTTTAAAAAAAATAATCCTGTCTGTATTGTATTGTATTGTATTGTTTGTTCTCGTATTTGTTAATGCTTCAAAGCTTTGCAATGCATTATTCTTGTCCTAAAATTCAAACAAAGAAAAATGTGAAAATATGCTAAGGGAACTGGCTTCATGCCAATAGTCCCATTTTTACTGCTTTCCAGCGTTGCAAGTAATGAAGATTCCTAAAAGCTCAGCAACATCATTTCTTATTTGCATGAGAGGTTGAGAGAAGCAGTGGCATCAAGATGCCCCCACTTTACACTTCGCTTGCTTAGTTATACTTGATTTTCTACACAAAGAACTAAATTGATATTTTCTTGCCTTGACTTAATTCTTAAAGAATCATTCCAGATGGAAATATTTAGAATTATGATAATTCTTTCTGGGTAGACTCAGACACAACTGTTCTCTTTCCAAGAGTATTTGTGGCTGAAGTGCAGGAAAACTTATTACAGTTCAGTTACCGCATCAGAAATTTATCTAAAATAATAAGAGCTAGAAACTCTGTATTTGTCCCATTCATGTCCCATCTCATAGCCTCCAACATTTCTACAATGAAGATAGGGATGCCCCATTCCATAATAATAATAATAATAATAATAATAATAATAATAATAATAATAATAATAATAATAATTTTACTATTTATAATCCACCCATCTGACTTGGTTGTTCCAGCCACTTTGGGTGCCTTCCAACATATATAGAAACATAATAAAAAATTAAACATTTAAAAACTTCCCTATACAGGGCTGTCTTTAGGTATCTTCTAAAGGTTGTATAGTTACTTATCTCCTTGGTTTGGAGGTTGCATAACTCCATACCCTCCAACATTTCTCCGATGAAAATAAGGAGATCCTAAGGAAAAGCGGGACATTGCAGGATTAAATCAGAAACCGGGACAGCTTCTGTAAATCTGGGACTGTTCCTGGAAAATAGGAACAATTGGAGGGTCTGCCATCTTGATGATGGTGTGTGCATTTGTGGTTGTGCATTCATGGGAAATTTCTTAGATCAGGTTGCATTGTTCTAGTGTTTGGAAGGCTGGCGTGCAAAACCTAACCCCCAGCTGGTGAAGGTCGAGGTTCCTCTTATGTAGCTTTCATGAAAGATGAGGTTAACATTTCTGTGTGCACAGATATGAAAGGAAAACACTGCCAAGGTACACAGATTGGCTGCTCTTCCCAACTTAATGAAGGGCATGTTCATCAGAAAAACAGCTAAACATATTGCTAAATGCCAGGTACCCAATTACATGGAAGATGTTAACTAAAATGCTTTTATTATCACAGTGAATTAGGTGGATGTCTGAGGCCCTAATCCTTACTGTAGATAATCAGAGAAATGTGTTGTACTTTCACCCTTTATTTACAAATAGTGTATGCTGCATGTATCTTGCCACATGTTGACCATTTTTCGTGCTTCTAAATATTGGCATGGCTTTAGCTAATTGCACTGTCTGTGGGTGTGATAGTGCTGTCATTTCTTTCCTCTTTGTTATTTTCCCCACACTAGCTCTGAAATCTCAGGTGGAATCCATTGACATATGGTATGCACACAAAGTTAGAATTGAAGGGTTAATCTCTGAGTCTTCCATGTTGAACAGTATCTGCAGTAAAACTATTAGTAATATTTTGAATGAATTGTTCTCCAGTGTATCTGTGGCAATTAATACTTGATAAGCAAAATAGGAAGAGGGGGAAAACACCTGGGTTATAGGACCAGATCATAGATCCCATTTTTTCCTGATGTCCATATTAATTTATTCATGTTCCACAATACTTGCATATTATATCAGTTGGGAAATCTCTTGAAATGAGATAGCCACACAGTTACGCAGATTACGTCAGTCCATTGTTGCTGGTGGTTCATTTTCAGAATTAGCCATTCCATGCCTGGGGTCTTTTCTACACACACGCACGCGCCTTAGAAGTGGTCAGCACAATTGCTTTGTAATGTGAGCAAAACATCCAGACACAAAAGCACATTCAAATATGGGGGGAAACCACTTGTTTCAAACTGTAAAGGTAAAGGGACCCCTGACTATTAGGTCCAGTCGTGGCCGACTCTGGGGTTGCGGCGCTCATCTCGCTTTATTGGCCAAGGAAGCTGGTGTACAGCTTCCGGGTCATGTGGCCAGCATGACTAAGCCGCTTCTGGCGAACCAGAGCAGCACACGGAAACACCGTTTACCTTCCCACCGGAGCGGTACCTATTTATCTACTTGCACTTTGACGTTCATTCGAACTGCTAGGTTGGCAGGAGCAGGGACCAAGCAATGGGAGCTCACCCCATCACAGGGATTCGAACCGCCAACCTTCTGATCAGCAAATCCTAGGCTCTGTGGTTTAACCCACAGCACCACCCGTGTCCCTTGTTTCAAATGGTAGCTAGTTTTTCTTCTCCTCATGCATGAAGGGGTGTGTGTGTGCAGAATTGCTGTATTTTTGTAACAATCAACTATAAATTTAGCAGCCATGTTGTTATGCTGAAGTGTGCAAACATCTATGTTCAGTACATCTAGAGCCCAGTAAAGAGGAGGAGTAGAATGGCATGTAAATAAGCAATGGGAATGATTTGTGGAAAATTCACTTATAATCCTGACAAATGTATACGTTAGTGCCAGTACAAGATTGTAGCCTAGTTCATAGCTTAGATGAGGTGGCTGAAGTGTTCTTGGACTGCTCCACATCAAACTGCAGGTGGGAGGAGAGGTTGAATTACTCAATTCTCCCTTACTTGTTTCCTATTTAAAATGCTCTACACATATCAAAGTAATTGCAAGGGAGAAATGTTCAAGCTGTGCCTTCTTTCTAATGTGCTGGTTTTCTGCGTGTAAGGCATTTATTTCAAGAGGGTGTAATGGTATAGCCCAGGCCACCAGCAACTTATGTGAACTAGGCCTAGGAGTGCATCTACATAGCTGCTCTAAGGAAGCAGTCCAGATTCATAGAGGCTTTAATGGATGCTGAGCCTCCTCTTTTCCAGATAAGTTCCATCAAGGTTCCCCTCCACAATACCGACCTTGGTGCCAGTTGAGGAGGTGTCCTAGGAAAAGATCTGTTTCTCCAGAGTATCAGATGCACTGTTAAAGTGCTGAGCCAAGAGCTTGGGGAGTTCTCTCTAGCCTCTCCTAGATGTTATACTGAACCTAGAGTTATAGGAGGGTTGCTTGAAAAAAGAGTGTTTGTCCAGCAGCCTAGCACTGGCATGGGTAATCTGTGGCCCTACAGATGTTATTGGCCTCCAACTTCCATCAACCTCTGCCAGCAATGCCAATGATCTGAGCTGAAGGGAGTTGTAGTCCAGCAACATCTGAATTGCCACAGGGTTTCCCATCCCTGACCTAGAAGTTTCAAGGTCTACCTTTTTGGGTATCTCAACAATAAAGTCCCCATGTAACACATTTTAAGTCAACTCTCAACCCACAGTAGAAATAAATGTGAGGACTTTTGCATAATAGAGGTGACACCATGCTTACTGTATCTGATTTGCTATCAGGAAGACTAATTGGATAGAAAATGTGTTTCAAAGCAAGGAAAGGTCCTGTCATGTATCATAAACATAACCTACATACCCAGCTAGCAAGCCCTTAGAGTGATGTGCCACTGAGAGATTGGTGCATTAATATCCAGAAAACAGGAGTATTAGATAGGAGGGATTGTCTCAAGGACCTTTATATCTGTATGCCTTGACCTCTGCTAAGGTTTTTCAAAAAAGCTATTATCTGTGAGATTCTAGCTCTGTGCTGTGGGTGCGTCAGCTTACCAGATTTGCAGTGAGGGCATCTCTTGCAAACCACCAGATTGCCATCCAGGGGTAATATTACAGACCTCAAAGGCAAGAATTAAATAAACTAAAATAGTATATTTCTGTGGAAACAGCAGCTTACTAATGAACTATAGCCAGAGGTGGAGTGTTGAGGGGATTGTGTAACTTACGTCAGTATGTGGCAGATTTTGAACTGAAAATGACAATCCTGCTTCCTTCCTAAGGAAAGGCTGATGCTCAGACTAAACTTTGCCATATCCTTATGATATGAATGAACCTTTGCTAAGGATTGATGAATTCCTCAAACAACAGCGCTTTATTTAATCTAAATTTGACCTTAATTCTCCCTTGGGAAGGGACTCGCACCTGAAACCATTATAGTGCCAACTGTGGTTTCAAAATAAATCCTATCTAACACATAACCACAATAGTTTTGAAACCCTGGTAATTTTCAAGAGGAAGGGCACCACAAAATTCTCTCAATATGTGATCTGCCAAAGCACTGGGCTATACCAAAGTGGCTGGGAAAGTCATCGATCCAGACATATTATACACCAGTGTGTGATATAAATATTTGAAAATCAGACTCAGAGTGTTATTTACATGTAGGGTTATGAAGATTAGAGTTGTATGTGAAGGAGAAGCCTTATTGGTTTCGAAAGACTCAGATGAAAGCAATAGCTGGAAGTATCCAATACAGTATGCAATCATTGATCTTCACAGTTCCGGGGGTGGGGGTGTTGTTGTTCTTTGCAGTCCAATCGAACTTAAAATGCTCTTCCAGCTTTACACTTTAGAAAGTCATCTCTCTCTATAGCTGAAGGAGTCTTCCAGATTGCAGACTGGGGGGGGGGGTGGATTAAACTCTTGCATCCTCTCCACCCCCCTGTTAAACTGGATGAGATACAAAATTGCCTGCCTTGCATTGCTCGAATCAAAGTTTCTCTTAATAATAAGCATACCATTCTTCTCTGTATTCCTCTTTGTCTCTCTGATTCCATTATGAAAACAGCACCAAAAAAAAAAAGAGCGATAAATCATAATGACATGAATCTTTTGTATTCTGTGATGCTCTGGCAGTGGATTCTCTGATGTGATTGCAAGGGGTGGGGGTGGGGAATCAGCAGCTATCTGATGGGAAATAAAGCAAGCTATTTTTCATCACAACTTAAGCAAACATTGGGGAGGAACAACCTAGAATTCTTCAGGGACCATTAGGTTTTATATCGTCACACAAAGTATTCTTATGATTCTTTGTATTAAGGATAATACAGAAAATAAGTTTTAAATCTATTTTGCCCCCTCTTCGTTAAGCATTAAAGCGACACCAGCCTCGGATCAATCTTCTTTTAAAGCAATGTTAATATTTATATTTGGAGATGTGAAATGTGGTGCTTCTTTTGCTTATTGTTTAATACACCTGCAATAACTGAAGGAACTTTCTAGTCCCGCATACCAATGGCTGATACAGATTGGTGGCTCTGCCTTGATTGTCCATCTCCCTCCAGGCAGCAAAGCTGCTGAGCAACAGGATGGCTAGTGCACCAGAAGAATCCCACCTCTGACTCTCTGACCCAATGCCAAATACAGACCCTCAAATCCAGCTCCTGAGAGGGCTGTCCTCCTGGTAAGGGATATGGAATCCCTGAGGGTGGTGGCAGCTACTCCCCTATCACCCAGCCAATGAGCTCCATAACTGTAGAAGCGCAATGGAAAAGGTCCCAGTCAAATCTCTGCTGGAAGGGTTCACAGAGCAGCTCCTCACCCAGTAATTGTGGAATAGGTTCATATAGGAGAAAGCCTAATTTGAGAATTTCCATGAAATGACAACTATCAAATCCACAGATAGTTAACACAGGAAGTAGCTGGTGTCATTCACACATCATTAGCTGCACAGATGTTCAGCCAACTTGTTTTCTTGTTCATTTATGTGTATTTCTTTCTCATCCTGTAATGTAAAGCAGTTGTAGATTTGAGTGGCCCACCTAGACAGCCATCAAGCCCAATCCCTCCTCCAAGCAGGCACCCTCGACATATCATCAACAGAACATAATATGGATCATAACTTGCCAAATACCCAGAGTGCAACCAAACACAAGTGCCAGTAGAGGAGGCAGCAAACATAATCTTTTTATTTAAAAAATGCATCCTTACACCCCACTTTTACATTTCAAGTGAACTTCATCAGTGCAAGAATAGTGGGAACTACTTTCTTGAAGAAACATGCAGCTTTAATTGTACACAAAATATATTCATCTTAAGTTCGCAGTGTTATATGTGGAGAGGTCAGAACCTATCCCAGTG